>NC_090443.1:847037144-847637144 GCF_031143425.1 Pleurodeles waltl
AGGAGCCACAAATTTCCTTCCACCCAGCGGTCCCCCAAGTCTCCCGATAAAAATGATACCTCACTTGTGAGGGTAGGCCTAGCGCCCGTGACAGGAAAGGCCTCAAAACACAACGTGGACACATCCCATTTTTTGACAGAAAACAGAGGTGTTTTTTGCAAAGTGCCTACCTGTAGATTTTGGCCTCTAGCTCAGCTGGCACCTAGGGAAACCTACCAAACCTGTGCATTTTTTAAAACTAGAGACCTAGGGGAATCCAAGATGGGGTGACTTGTGGGGCTCTGACCAGATTATGTTAACCAGAATCCTTTGCAAACCTCACAATTGGGCTAAAAAAAACCGTTTTCCTCACATTTTGGTGACAGAGAGTTCTGGAATCTGAGAGGACACACAAATTTCCTTCAACCCAGCGTTCCCCCAAGTCTCCCGATAAAAATGATACCTCACTTGTGAGGGTAGGCCTAGCGCCCGCGACAGGAAATGCCCCAAATCACAACGTGGACACATCCCATTTTTTGACAGAAAACAGAGGTGTTTTTTGCAAAATGCCTACCTGTAGATTTTGGCCTCTAGCTCAGCCGGCACCTAAGGAAACCTACCAGACCTGTGCATTTTTTAAAACTAGAGGCCTAGGGGAATCCAAGATGGGGTGACTTGTGGGGCTCTGACAAGGTTTTGTTACCCAGAATCCTTTGCAAACCTCAAAATTTGGCTAAAAAAAACAAGTTTTCCTCACATTTCGGTGACAGAAAGTTCAGGAATCTGAGAGGAGCCACAAATTTCCTTCCACCCAGCGCTCCCCCAAGTCTCCCGATAAAAATGATACCTCACTTGTGTGGGTAGGCCTAGCGCCCGCGACAGGAAATGCCTCAAAACACAACGTGGACACATCCCATTTTTTTTGACAGAAAACAGAGGTGTTTTTTGCAAAGTGCCTACCTGTAGATTTTGGCCTCTAGCTCAGCCAGCACCTAGGGAAACCTACCAAACCTGTGCATTTTTTTAAAGTAGAGACCTAGGAGAATCCAAGATGGGGTGACTTGTGGGGCTCTGACCAGATTATGTTAACCAGAATCCTTTGCAAACCTCACAATTTGGCTAAAAAAAAAACGTTTCACTCACATTTCGGTGACAGAGAGTTCTGGAATCTGAGAGGAGACACAAATTTCCTTCCACCCAGCGTTCCTGCAAGTCTCCCGATAACCATTATACCTCACTTGTGTGGGTAGGCCTAGCACCCGCGCCAGGAAATGCCCCAAAACACAACGTGGACACATCAAATTTTATGACAGAAAACAGAGGTGTTTTTTGCAAAATGCCTACCTGTAGATTTTGGCCTCTAGCTCAGTCAGCACCAAGGGAAACCTACCAAACCTGTGCATTTTGTACAACTAGAGGCCTTGGGGAATCCAAGATGGGGTGACTTGTGGGGCTCTGACCAGGTTTTGTTACCCAGAATCCTTTGCAAACCTCAAAGTGTGGCTAAAAAAACACGTTTTCATCACATTTCGGTGACAGAGAGTTCTGGAATCTGAGAGGAGACACACATTTCCTTCAACCCAGTGTTTCCCCAAGTCTCCCGATAAAAATGATATCTCACTTGTGGGGGTAGGCCTAGCGCCCACGACAGGAAATGCCCCAAATCACAATGTGGACACATCCCATTTTTTGACAGAAAACAGAGGTGTTTTTTGCAAAATGCCTACCTGTAGATTTTGGCCTCTAGCTCAGCCGGCACCTAGGGAAACCTACCAAACCTGTGTATTTTTTAAAACTAGAGACCTAGGGGGATCCAAGATGGGGTGACTTGTGGGGCTCTGACCAGTTTCTTTTACCCAGAATCCTTTACAAACCTCAAAATTTGGCTAAAAAAAAAATTTTCCTCACATTTTTGTGACAGAGAGTTCTGGAACCTGAGAGGAGCCACGAATTTCCTTCCACTCAGCGTTCCCCCAAGTCTCCCGATAAAAATGATACCTCACTTGTGTGGGTAGGTCTAGCGCCTGCAACAGGAAATGCCCCAAAACACAACGTGGACACATCCCATTTTTTGACAGAAAAAAGAGGTGTTTTTTGCAAAGTGCCTACCTGTAGATTTTGGCCTCTAGCTCAGCCGGCACCTAGGGAAACCTACCAAACCTGTGCATTTTTTTAAAGTAGAGACCTAGGGGAATCCAAGATGGGGTGACTTGTGGGGCTCTGACCAGATTATGTTAACCAGAATCCTTTGCAAACCTCAAAATGTGGATAAAAAAACACGTTTTCATCACATTTCGGTGACAATGAGCTCTGGAATCTGAGAGGAGCTACAAATGTCCTTCCACCCAGCATTCCCCCAAGTGTCCCGATAAAAATGATACCTCACTTGTGTGAGTAGGCCTAGCGCCCACGACAGGAAATGCCCCAAAACACAATGTGGACACATCCCATTTTTGACAGAAAACAGAGGTGTTTTTTGCAAAATGCTGACCTGTAGATTTTGGCCTCTAGCTCAGCCGGCACCAAGGAAAACCTACCAAACCTGTGTATTATTGAAAACTAGAGACCTAGGGGAATCCAAGATGGGGTGACTTGTGGGGCTCTGACCAGATTATGTTAACCAGAATCCTTTGCAAACCTCACAATTTGGCTAAAAAAAACGTTTTCCTTACATTTCAGTGACAGAGAGTTCTGGAATCTGAGAGGACACACAAATTTCCTTCAACCCAGCGTTCCCCCAAGTCTCCCGATAAAAATGATACCTCACTTGTGAGGGTAGGCCTAGCGCCCGCGACAGGAAATGCCCCAAATCACAACGTGGACACATCCCATTTTTTGACAGAAAACAGAGGTGTTTTTTGCAAAATGCCTACCTGTAGATTTTGGCCTCTAGCTCAACCGGCACCTAGGGAAACCTACCAAACCTGTGCATTTTTTAAAACTAGAGGCCTAGGGGAATCCAAGATGAGGTGACTTGTGGGGCTCTGACAAGGTTTTGTTACCCAGAATCCTTTGCAAACCTCAAAATTTGGCTAAAAAAACAAGTTTTCCCTCACATTTCGGTGACAGAAAGTTCTGGAATCTGAGAGGAGCCACAAATTTCCTTCCACCCAGCGCTCCCCCAAGTCTCCCGATAAAAATTATACCTCACTTGTGTGGGTAGGCCTAGAGCCCGCGACAGGAAATGCCTCAAAACACAACGTGGACATATCCCATTTTTTGACAGAAAACAGAGGTGTTTTTTGCAAAGTGCCTACCTGTAGATTTTGGCCTCTAGCTCAGCCAGCACCTAGGGAAACCTACCAAACCTGTGTATTTTTTTAAAGTAGAGACCTAGGGGAATCCAAGATGGGGGTGACTTGTGGGGCTCTGACCAGATTATGTTAACCAGAATCCTTTGCAAACCTCAAAATGTGGCTAAAAAAAACGTTTTCCTTACATTTCAGTGACAGAGAGTTCTGGAATCTGAGAGGACACACAAATTTCCTTCAACCCAGCGTTCCCCCAAGTCACCCGATAAAAATGATACCTCACTTGTGAGGGTAGGCTTAGCGCCCGCGACAGGAAATGCCCCAAATCACAACGTGGACACATCCCATTTTTTGACAGAAAAAAGAGGTGTTTTTTGCAAAGTGCCTAACTGTAGATTTTGGCCTCCAGCTCAGCCGGCACCGAGGGAAACCTACCAAACCTGTGCATTTTTTTAAAGTAGAGACCTAGGGGAATCCAAGATGGGGTGACTTGTGGGGCTCTGACCAGATTATGTTAACCAGAATCCTTTGCAAACCTCAAAATGTGGCTAAAAAAAACACGTTTTCATCACATTTCGGTGACAGAGAGTTCTGGAATCTGAGAGGAGCTACAAATGTCCTTCCACCCAGCATTCCCCCAAGTGTCCCGATAAAAATGATACCTCACTTGTGTGGGTAGGCCTAGCGCCCACGACAGGAAATGCCCCAAAACACAATGTGGACACATCCCATTTTTGACAGAAAACAGAGGTGTTTTTTGCAAAATGCTGACCTGTAGATTTTGGCCTCTAGCTCAGCCGGCACCAAGGAAAACCTACCAAACCTGTGTATTATTGAAAACTAGAGACCTAGGGGAATCCAAGATGGGGTGACTTGTGGGGCTCTGACCAGATTATGTTAACCCGAATCCTTTGCAAACCTCACAATTTGGCTAAAAAAAACGTTTTCCTTACATTTCGGTGACAGAGAGTTCTGGAATCTGAGAGGACACACAAATTTCCTTCAACCCAGCGTTCCCCCAAGTCTCCCGATAAAAATGATACCTCACTTGTGAGGGTAGGCCTAGCGCCCACGACAGGAAATGCCCCAAATCACAACGTGGACACATCCCATTTTTTGACAGAAAACAGAGGTGTTTTTTGCAAAATGACTACCTGTAGATTTTGGCCTCTAGCTCAGCCGGCACCTAGGGAAACCTACCAAACCTGTGTATTTTTTAAAACTAGAGACCTAGGTGAATCCAAGATGGGGTGACGTGTGGGGCTGTGACCAGGTTCTGTTACCCAGAATCCTTTACAAACCTCAAAATTTGGCTAAAAAAACAAATTTTCCTCACATTTTTGTGACAGAGAGTTCTGGAATCTGAGAGGAGCCACAAATTTCCTTGCACTCAGCGTTTCCCCAAGTCTCCCGATAAAAATGATACCTCACTTGTGTGGGTAGGCCTAGCGCCCGCGACAGGAAATGCCCCAAAACACAACGTGGACACATCCCATTTTTTGACAGAAAAAAGAGGTGTTTTTTACATAGTGCCCACCTGTAGATTTTGGCCTCTAGCTCAGCCGGCACCTATGGAAACCTACCAAACCTGTGCATTTTTTAAAACTAGAGACCTAGGGGAATCCAAGATGGGGTGACTTGTGGGGCTCTGACCAGATTATGTTAACCAGAATCCTTTGCAAACCTCACAATTTGGCTAAAAAAAAACCTTTTCCTCACATTTCGGTCACAGAGAGTTCTGGAATCTGAGAGGAGACACAAATTTCCTTCCACCCAGCGTTCCTCCAAGTCTCCCGATAAAAATGATACCTCACTTATGTGGGTAGGCCTAGCACCCGCGCCAGGAAATGCTCCAAAACACAACGTGGACACATCACATTTTATGACAGAAAACAGAGGTGTTTTTTGCAAAATGCCTACCTGTATATTTTGGCCTCTAGCTCAGTCGGTACCTAGGGAAACCTACTAAACCTGTGCATTTTTTAAAACTAGAGGCCTTGGGGAATCCAAGATGGGGTGACTTGTGGGGCTCTGACCAGATTGTGTTACCCAGAATCCTTTGCAAACCTCAAAGTGTGGCTAAAAAAAACACGTTTTTCATCACATTTCGGTGACAAAGAGTTCTGAAATCTGAGAGGAGACACACATTTCCTTCAACCCAGCGTTTCCCCAAGTCTCCCGATAAAAATGATACCTCACTTGTGTGGGTAGGCCTAGCGCCCGCGACAGGAAATGCCCCAAAACACATCGTGGACACATCCCGTTTTTTGACAGAAAACAGGGGTGTTTTTTTGCAAAGTGCCTACCTGTAGATTTTGGTCTAGAGACCTAGGGCAATCCAAGATGGGGTGACTTGTGGGGCTCTGACCAGGTTCTGTTAACCAGAATCCTTTGCAAACCTCAAAATGTGGATAACAAAACACGTTTTCATCACATTTCGGTGACAATGAGCTCTGGAATCTGAGAGGAGCTACACATGTCCTTCCACCCAGCATTCCCCCAAGTGTCCCGATAAAAATGATACCTCACTTGTGTGGGTAGGCCTAGCGCCCACAACAGGAAATGCCCCAAAACACAATGTGGACACATCCCATTTTTGACAGAAAACAGAGGTGTTTTTTGCAAAATGCTGACCTGTAGATTTTGGCCTCTAGCTCAGCCGGCCCCAAGGAAAACCTACCAAACCTGTGTATTATTGAAAACTAGAGACCTAGGGGAATCCAAGATGGGGTGACTTGTGGGGCTCTGACCAGATTATGTTAACCAGAATCCTTTGCAAACCTCACAATTTGGCTAAAAAAAACGTTTTCCTTACATTTCAGTGACAGAGAGTTCTGGAATCTGAGAGGACACACAAATTTCCTTCACCCCAGCGTTCCCCCAAGTCACCCGATAAAAATGATACCTCACTTGTGAGGGTAGGCTTAGCGCCCGCGACAGGAAATGCCCCAAATCACAACGTGGACACATCCCATTTTTTGACAGAAAAAAGAGGTGTTTTTTGCAAAGTGCCTAACTGTAGATTTTGGCCTCCAGCTCAGCCGGCACCGAGGGAAACCTACCAAACCTGTGCATTTTTTTAAAGTAGAGACCTAGGGGAATCCAAGATGGGGTGACTTGTGGGGCTCTGACCAGATTATGTTAACCAGAATCCTTTGCAAACCTCAAAATGTGGCTAAAAAAAACACGTTTTCATCACATTTCGGTGACAGAGAGTTCTGGAATCTGAGAGGAGCTACAAATGTCCTTCCACCCAGCATTCCCCCAAGTGTCCCGATAAAAATGATACCTCACTTGTGTGGGTAGGCCTAGCGCCCACGACAGGAAATGCCCCAAAACACAATGTGGACACATCCCATTTTTGACAGAAAACAGAGGTGTTTTTTGCAAAATGCTGACCTGTAGATTTTGGCCTCTAGCTCAGCCGGCACCAAGGAAAACCTACCAAACCTGTGTATTATTGAAAACTAGAGACCTAGGGGAATCCAAGATGGGGTGACTTGTGGGGCTCTGACCAGATTATGTTAACCCGAATCCTTTGCAAACCTCACAATTTGGCTAAAAAAAACGTTTTCCTTACATTTCGGTGACAGAGAGTTCTGGAATCTGAGAGGACACACAAATTTCCTTCAACCCAGCGTTCCCCCAAGTCTCCCGATAAAAATGATACCTCACTTGTGAGGGTAGGCCTAGCGCCCGCGACAGGAAATGCCCCAAATCACAACGTGGACACATCCCATTTTTTGACAGAAAACAGAGGTGTTTTTTGCAAAATGCCTACCTGTAGATTTTGGCCTCTAGCTCAGCCGGCACCTAGGGAAACCTACCAAACCTGTGTATTTTTTAAAACTAGAGACCTAGGTGAATCCAAGATGGGGTGACGTGTGGGGCTGTGACCAGGTTCTGTTACCCAGAATCCTTTACAAACCTCAAAATTTGGCTAAAAAAAACAAATTTTCCTCACATTTTTGTGACAGAGAGTTCTGGAATCTGAGAGGAGCCACAAATTTCCTTGCACTCAGCGTTTCCCCAAGTCTCCCGATAAAAATGATACCTCACTTGTGTGGGTAGGCCTAGCGCCCGCGACAGGAAATGCCCCAAAACACAACGTGGACACATCCCATTTTTTGACAGAAAAAAGAGGTGTTTTTTACATAGTGCCCACCTGTAGATTTTGGCCTCTAGCTCAGCCGGCACCTATGGAAACCTACCAAACCTGTGCATTTTTTAAAACTAGAGACCTAGGGGAATCCAAGATGGGGTGACTTGTGGGGCTCTGACCAGATTATGTTAACCAGAATCCTTTGCAAACCTCACAATTTGGCTAAAAAAAAACCTTTTCCTCACATTTCGGTCACAGAGAGTTCTGGAATCTGAGAGGAGACACAAATTTCCTTCCACCCAGCGTTCCTCCAAGTCTCCCGATAAAAATGATACCTCACTTGTGTGGGTAGGCCTAGCACCCGCGCCAGGAAATGCTCCAAAACACAACGTGGACACATCACATTTTATGACAGAAAACAGAGGTGTTTTTTGCAAAATGCCTACCTGTATATTTTGGCCTCTAGCTCAGTCGGTACCTAGGGAAACCTACTAAACCTGTGCATTTTTTAAAACTAGAGGCCTTGGGGAATCCAAGATGGGGTGACTTGTGGGGCTCTGACCAGATTGTGTTACCCAGAATCCTTTGCAAACCTCAAAGTGTGGCTAAAAAAAACACGTTTTCATCACATTTCGGTGACAAAGAGTTCTGGAATCTGAGAGGAGACACACATTTCCTTCAACCCAGCGTTTCCCCAAGTCTCCCGATAAAAATGATACCTCACTTGTGTGGGTAGGCCTAGCGCCCGCGACAGGAAATGCCCCAAAACACATCGTGGACACATCCCGTTTTTTGACAGAAAACAGGGGTGTTTTTTGCAAAGTGCCTACCTGTAGATTTTGGTCTAGAGACCTAGGGCAATCCAAGATGGGGTGACTTGTGGGGCTCTGACCAGGTTCTGTTATGCAGAATTCTTTGCAAACCTCAAAATGTGGCTAAAAAAACACGTTTTCATCACATTTCGGTGACAGAGAGTTCTGGAATCTGAGAGGAGCCACAAATGTCCTTCCACCCAGCATTCCCCCAAGTCTCCCGATAAAAATGATACCTCACTTGTGTGGGTAGGCCTAGCCCCCGCGACAGGAAATGCCCCAAAACACAACGTGGACACATCCCATTTTTTGACAGAAAACAGAGGTGTTTTTTGCAAAATGCCTACCTGTAGATTTTGGCCTCTAGCTCAGCCGGCACCTAGTGAAATCTACCAAACCTGGGCATTTTTGAAAACTAGAGACCTAGGGGGATCCAAGATGGGGTGTCCTGTGGGGCTCTGACCAGGTTCTGTTACCCAGAATCCTTTGCAAACCTCAGAATTTGGCTAAAAAAAACACATTTTCCTCACATTTCGGTGACAGAGAGTTCTGGAATCTGAGAGGAGCCACAAATTTCCTTTCACCCATCGTTCCCCCAAGTCTCCCGAAAAAAATGATACCTCACTTGTGTGGGTAGGCCTAGCGCCCGTGACAGGAAATGCCTCAAAACACAATGTGGACACATCCCATTTTTTGACAAAAAACAGATGTGTTTTTTGCAAAATGCCTACCTGTAGATTTTGGCTTCTAGCTCAGCCGGCACCTGGGGAAACCTACCAAACCTGTGCATTTTTGAAAACTAGAGACCTAGGGGGATCCAAGATGGGGTGACGTGTGTGGCTCTGACAAGGTTCTGTTACCCAGAATCCTTTGCAAACCTCAAAATACGGCTAAAAAAACTAATTTTCCTCACATTTCGGTGACAGAGAGTTCTGGAATCTGAGAGGGCACACAAATTTCCTTCAACCCAGCGTTCCCCCAAGTTTCCCGATAAAAATGATACCTCACTTGTGAGGGTAGGCTTAGCGCCCGCGACAGGAAATGCCCCAAATCACAACGTGGACACATCCCATTTTTTGACAGAAAACAGAGGTGTTTTTTGCAAAATGCCTACCTGTAGATTTTGGCCTCTAGCTCAACCGGCACCTAGGGAAACCTACTAAACCTGTGCATTTTTTAAAACTAGAGGCCTAGGGGAATCCAAGATGGGGTAACTTGTGGGGCTCTGGCCAGGTTTTGTTACCCAGAATCCTTTGCAAACCTCAAAATTTGGCTAAAAAAACACGTTTTTCTCACATTTCGGTGACAGAAAGTTCTGGAATCTGAGAGGAGCCACGAATGTCCTTCCACCCAGCGTTCCCCCAAGTCTCCCGATAAAAATGATACCTCACTTGTGTGGGTAGGCCTAGCGCCCGCGACAGGAATTGCCCCAAAACACAACGTGGACACATTCCATTTTTTGACAGAAAAAAGAGGTGTTTTTTGCAAAGTGCCTACCTGTAGATTTTGGCCTCTAGCTCAGCCGGCACCTAGGGAAACCTACCAAACCTGTGCATTTCTTAAAACTAGAGGCCTAGGGGAATCCAAGATGGGGTAACTTGTGGGGCTCTGGCCAGGTTTTGTTACCCAGAATCCTTTGCAAACCTCAAAATTTGGCTAAAAAAACTCATTTTTCTCACATTTCGGTGACAGAAAGTTCTGGAATCTGAGAGGAGCCACGAATTTCCTTCCACCCAGCGTTCCCCCATGTCTCCCGATAAAAATGATACCTCACTTGTGTGAGTAGGCCTAGCGCCAGCGACAGGAAATGCCTCAAAACACAACGTGGACACATCCCATTTTTTGACAGAAAACAGAGGTGTTTTTTGCAAAGTACCTACCTGTAGATTTTAGCATCTAGCTCAGCCGGCACCTAGGGAAACCTACCAAACCTGTGCATTTTTTTAAAGTAGAGACCTAGGGGAATCCAAGATGGGGTGACTTGTGGTGCCAGAATCCTTTGCAAATCTCACAATTTGGCTAAAAAAAAATGTTTTCCTCACATTTCGGTGACAGAGAGTTCTGGAATCTGAGAGGAGTCACAAATTTCCTTCAACCCAGCATTCCCCCAAGTCTCCCGATAAAAATGATACTTCACTTGTGTGGGTAGGCCTAGCACCCGCGACAGGAAATGCCCCAAAACACAACGTGGACACATCACATTTTATGACAGAAAACAGAGGTGTTTTTTGCAAAATGCCTACCTGTAGATTTTGGCCTCTAGCTCAGTCGGCACCTAGGGAAACCTACCAAACCTGTGCATTTTTTAAAACTAGAATCCTAGGGGAATCCAAGATGTGGTGACTTGTGGGGCTCTGACCAGGTTTTGTTACCCAGAATCCTTTGCAAACCTCAAAATGTGGGCTAAAAAAAACACGTTTTCATCACATTTCGGTGACAGAGAGTTCTGGAATCTGAGAGGAGACACACATTTCTTTCAACCCAGCGTTTCCCCAAGTCTCCCGAAAAAAATGATACCTCACTTGTGTGGGTAGGCCTAGCGCCCGCGACAGGAAATGCCCCAAAACACAACATGGACACATCCCGTTTTTTGACAGAAAACAGGGGCGTTTTTTTGCAAAGTGCCTACCTGTAGATTTTGACCTAGAGACCTAGGGCAATCCAAGATGGGGTGACTTGCGAGGCTCTGACCAGGTTCTGTTATGCAGAATCCTTTGCAAACCTCAAAATGCAGCTAAAAAAACACGTTTTCATCACATTTCGGTGACAGAGAGCTCTGGAATCTGAGAGGTGACACACATTTCCTTCAACTCAGCATTTCCCCAAGTCTCCCGATAAAAATGATACCTCACTTGTGTGGGTAGGCCTAGCACCCGCGACACGAAATGCCCCAAAACACAAGGTGGACACATCCCGTTTTTTGACAGAAAACAGGGGTGTTTTTTGCAAAGTGCCTACCTATAGATTTTGGCCTAGAGACCTAGGGCAATCCAAGATGGGGTGACTTGTGGGGCTCTGACCAGGTTCTGTTATGCAGAATCCTTTGCAAACCTCAAAATGTGTCTAAAAAAAACACGTTTTCATCACATTTCGGTGACAGAGAGTTCTGGAATCTGAGATGAGCCACAAATGTCCTTCCACCCAGTGTTCCCCCAAGTATCCCGATAAAAATGATACCTCACTTGTGTGGGTAGGCCTAGCGCCCGTGACAGGAAATGCCCCAAAACACAACGTGGACACATCCCATTTTTTGACAGAAAACAGAGGTGTTTTTTGCAAAATGCTGACCTGTAGATTTTGGCCTCTAGCTCAGCCGGCACCAAGGAAAACCTACCAAACCTGTGTATTATTGAAAACTAGAGACCTAGGGGAATCCAAGATTGGGTGATTTGTGGGGCTCTGACCAGACTATGTTAACAAGAATCATTTGCAAACCTCACAATTTGGCTAAAAAAAAAAACGTATTCCTCACATTTCGGAGACTGAGAGTTCAGGAATCTGAGAGGACACACAAATTTCCTTCAACCCAGCGTTCCCCCAAGTCTCCCGATAAAAATGATACCTCAATTGTGAGGGTAGGCCTAGCGCCTGCGACAGGAAATGCCCTGAATCACAACGTGGACACATCCCATTTTTTGACAGAAAACAGAGGTGTTTTTTGCAAAATGCCTACCTGTAGATTTTGGCCTCTAGCTCAACCGGCACCTAGGGAAACCTACCAAACCTGTGTATTTTTTAAAACTAGAGAACTAGGGGGATCCAAGATGGGGTGACGTGTGGGGCTCTGACTAGGTTCTGTTACCCAGAATCCTTTACAAACCTCAAAATTTGGCTAAAAAAACTAATTTTCCTCACATTTTGGTGACAGAGAGTTCTGGAATCTGAGAGGAGACACAAATTTCCTTCCACCCAGTGTTCCCCCCAAGTCTCCCGATAAAAATGATACCTCACTTGTGTGGGTAGGCCTAACGCCCATGACAGGAAATTCCCCAAAACCCAACGTGGACACATCCCATTTTTTGACAGAAAACAGAGGTGTTTTTTTGCAAAGTGCCTACCTGTAGATTTTGGCCTCTAGCTCAGCCGGCACCTAGGGAAACTTACCAAACCTGTGCATTTTTGAAAACTAGTGACCTATGGCAATCCAAGATGGGGTGACTTGTGGGTCTCTGACCAGGTTCTGTTATGCAGAATGCTTTGCAAACCTGAAAATGTGGCTAAAAAAACTAATTTTCATCACATTTCGGTGACAGAGTGTTCTGGAATCTGAGAGGGCACACAAATTTCCTTCAACCCAGCGTTTCCCCAAGTCTCCCGATAAAAATGATACCTCACTTGTGAGGGTAGGCCTAGCGCCCGTGACAGGAAATGCCCCAAATCACAACGTGGACACATCCCATTTTTTGACAGAAAACAGAGGTGTTTTTTGCAAAATGCCTACCTGTAGATTTTGGCCTCTAGCTCAACCGGCACCTAGGGAAACCTACCAAACCTGTGCATTTTTTAAAACTAGAGGCCTAGGGGAATCCAAGATGGGGTGACTTGTGGGGCTCTGACCAGACTATGTTAACAAGAATCCTTTGCAAACCTCACAATTTGGCTAAAAGAAAAATGTATTCCTCACATTTCGGAGACTGAGAGTTCTGGAATCTGAGAGGACACACAAATTTCCTTCAACCCAGCGTTCCCCCAAGTGTCCCGATAAAAATGACACCTCAATTGTGAGGGTAGGCCTAGCGCCTGCGACAGGAAATGCCCTGAATCACAATGTGGACACATCCCATTTTTTGACAGAAAACAGAGGTGTTTTTTGCAAAATGCCTACCTGTAGATTTTGGCCTCTAGCTCAACCGGCACCTAGGGAAACCTACCAAACCTGTGTATTTTTTAAAACTAGAGAACTAGGGGGATCCAAGATGGGGTGACGTGTGGGGCTCTGACCAGGTTCTGTTACCCAGAATCCTTTATAAACCTCAAAATTTGGCTAAAAAAACTAATTTTCCTCACATTTTTGAGACAGAGAGTTCTGGAATCTGAGAGGAGACACAAATTTCCTTCCACCCAGTGTTCCCCCAAGTCTCCCGATAAAAATGATACCTCACTTGTGTGGGTAGGCCTAGCGCCCATGACAGGAAATTCCCCAAAACCCAAAGTGGACACATCCCATTTTTTGACAGAAAACAGAGGTGTTTTTTGCAAAGTGCCTACCTGTAGATTTTGGCCTCTAGCTCAGCCGGCACCTAGGGAAACCTACCAAACCTGTGCATTTTTGAAAACTAGTGACCTATGGCAATCCATGATGGGGTGACTTGTGGGTCTCTGACCAGGTTCTGTTATGCAGAATGCTTTGCAAACCTGAAAATGTGGCTAAAAAAACAAATTTTCATCACATTTCGGTGACAGAGTGTTCTGGAATCTGAGAGGGCACACAAATTTCCTTCAACCCAGCGTTTCCCCAAGTCTCCCGATAAAAATGATACCTCACTTGTGAGGGTAGGCCTAGCGCCCGCGACAGGAAATGCCCCAAATCACAACGTGGACACATCCCATTTTTTGACAGAAAACAGAGGTGTTTTTTGCAAAATGCCTACCTGTAGATTTTGGCCTGTAGCTCAACCGGCACCTAGGGAAACCTACCAAACCTCTGCATTTTTTAAAACTAGAGGCCTAGGGGAATCCAAGATGGCGTAACTTGTGGGGCTCTGGCCAGGTTTTCTTACCCAGAATCCTTTGCAAACCTCAAAATTTGGCTAAAAAAACAAGTTTTTCTCACATTTCGGTGACAGAAAGTTCTGGAATCTGAGAGGAGCCACGAATTTCCTTCCACCCAGCGTTCCCCCAAGTCTCCCGATAAAAATTATACCTCACTTTTGTGGGTAGGCCTAGCGCCCGCGACAGGAAACGCCCCAAAACACAACGTGGACACATCCCATTTTTTGACAGAAAACAGAGGTGTTTTTTGCAAAGTGCCTACCTGTAGATTTTGGCCTCTAGCTCAGCCGGCACCTAGGGAAACCTACCAAACCTGTGCATTTTTGAAAACTAGTGACCTATGGCAATCCATGATGGGGTGACTTGTGGGTCTCTGACCAGGTTCTGTTATGCAGAATGCTTTGCAAACCTGAAAATGTGGCTAAAAAAACTAATTTTCATCACATTTCGGTGACAGAGTGTTCTGGAATCTGAGAGGGCACACAAATTTCCTTCAACCCAGCGTTTCCCCAAGTCTCCCGATAAAAATGATACCTCACTTGTGAGGGTAGGCCTAGCGCCCGCGACAGGAAATGCCCCAAATCACAACGTGGACACATCCCATTTTTTGACAGAAAACAGAGGTGTTTTTTGCAAAATGCCTACCTGTAGATTTTGGCCTGTAGCTCAACCGGCACCTAGGGAAACCTACCAAACCTCTGCATTTTTTAAAACTAGAGGCCTAGGGGAATCCAAGATGGCGTAACTTGTGGGGCTCTGGCCAGGTTTTCTTACCCAGAATCCTTTGCAAACCTCAAAATTTGGCTAAAAAAACAAGTTTTTCTCACATTTCGGTGACAGAAAGTTCTGGAATCTGAGAGGAGCCACGAATTTCCTTCCACCCAGCGTTCCCCCAAGTCTCCCGATAAAAATGATACCTCACTTTTGTGGGTAGGCCTAGCGCCCGCGACAGGAAATGCCCCAAAACACAACGTGGACACATCCCATTTTTTGACAGAAAAAAGAGGTGTTTTTTGCAAAGTGCCTACCTGTAGATTTTGGCCTCTAGCTCAGCCGGCACCTAGGGAAACCTACCAAACCTGTGCATTTTTTAAAACTAGAGGCCTAGGGGAATCCAAGATGGGGTAACTTGTGGGGCTCTGGCCAGGATTTGTTACCCAGAATCCTTTGCAAACCTCAAAATTTGGCTAAAAAAACAAATTTTCCTCACATTTTTGTGACAGAGAGTTCTGGAATCTGAGAGGAGCTACAAATTTCCTTCCACTCAGTGTTCCCCCAAGTCTCCCGATAAAAATGATACCTCACTTGTGTGGGTAGGCCTAGCGCCCGCGACAGGAAATGCCCCAAAACACAACGTGGACACATCCCATTTTTTGACAGAAAAAAGAGGTGTTTTTTGCAAAGTGCCTACCTGTAGATTTAGGCCTCTAGCTCAGCCGGCACCTAGGGAAACCTACCAAACCTGTGCATTTTTTAAAACTAGAGGCCTAGGGGAATCCAAGATGGGGTAACTTGTGGGGCTCTGGCCAGGTTTTGTTACCCAGAATCCTTTGCAAACCTCAAAATTTGGCTAAAAAAACACGTTTTTCTCACATTTCGGTGACAGAAAGTTCTGGAATCTGAGAGGAGCCACGAATTTCCTTCCACCCAGCGTTCCCCCAAGTCTCCCGATAAAAATGATACCTCACTTGTGTGGGTAGGCCTAGCGCCAGCGACAGGAAATGCCTCAAAACACAACGTGGACACATCCCATTTTTTGACAGAAAACAGAGGTGTTTTTTTGCAAAGTACCTACCTGTAGATTTTAGCATCTAGCTCAGCCGGCACCTAGGGAAACCTACCAAACCTGTGCATTTTTTTAAAGCAGAGACCTAGGGGAATCCAAGATGGGGTGACTTGTGGTGCCAGAATCCTTTGCAAATCTCACAATTTGGCTAAAAAAAAATGTTTTCCTCACATTTCGGTGACAGAGAGTTCTGGAATCTGAGAGGAGACACAAATTTCCTTCAACCCAGCGTTCCCCCAAGTCTCCCGATAAAAATGATACTTCACTTGTGTGGGTAGGCCTAGCACCTGCGACAAGAAATGCCCCAAAACACATCGTGGACACATCACATTTTATGACAGAAAACAGAGGTGTTTTTTGAAAAAATCCTACCTGTAGATTTTGGCCTCTAGCTCAGTCAGCACCTAGGGAAACCTACCAAACCTGTACATTTTTGAAAACTAGAATCCTAGGGGAATCCAAGATGTGGTGACTTGTGGGGCTCTGACCAGGTTTTGTTACCCAGAATCGTTTGCAAACCTCAAAATGTGGCTAAATAAAACACGTTTTCATCACATTTCGGTGACAGAGAGTTCTGGAATCTGAGAGGAGACACACATTTCTTTCAACCCAGCGTTTCCCCAAGTCTCCCGATAAAAATGATACCTCACTTGTGTGGGTAGGCCTAGCGCCCGCGACAGGAAATGCCCCAAAACACAACATGGACACATCCCGTTTTTTGACAGAAAACAGGGGCGTTTTTTGCAAAGTGCCTACCTGTAGATTTTGACCTAGAGACCTAGGGCAATCCAAGATGGGGTGACTTGCGAGGCTCTGACCAGGTTCTGTTAAGTAGAATCCTTTGCAAACCTCAAAATGTGGCTTAAAAAACACGTTTTCATCACATTTCGGTGACAGAGAGTTCTGGAATCTGAGAGGTGACACACATTTCCTTCAACCCAGCATTTCCCCAAGTCTCCCGATAAAAATTGTACCTCACTTGTGTGGGTAGGCCTAGCACCCGTGACACGAAATGCCCCAAAACACAAGGTGGACACATCCCGTTTTTTGACAGAAAACAGGGGTGTTTTTTGCAAAGTGCCTACCTGTAGATTTTGGCCTAGAGAACTAGGGCAATCAAAGATGGGGTGACTTGTGGGGCTCTGACCAGGTTCTGTTATGCAGAATCCTTTGCAAAGCTCAAAATGTGGCTAAAAAAACACGTTTTCATCACATCTCGGTGACAGAGAGTTCTGGATTCTGAGATGAGCCACAAATGTCCTTCCACCCAGTGTTCCCCCAAGTATCCCGATAAAAATGATACCTCACTTGTGTGGGTAGGCCTAGCGCCCGTGACAGGAAATGCCCCAAAACACAACGTGGACACATCCCATTTTTTGACAGAAAACAGAGATGTTTTTTGCAAAACGCTGACCTGTAGATTTTGGCCTCTAGCTCAGCCGGCACCAAGGAAAACCTACCAAACCTGTGTATTATTGAAAACTAGAGACCTAGGGGAATGCAAGATGGGGTGACTTGTGGGGCTCTGACCAGACTATGTTAACCAGAATCCTTTGCAAACCTCACAATTTGGCTAAAAAAAAACGTATTCCTCACATTTCGGAGACAGAGAGTTCTGGAATCTGAGAGGACACACAAATTTCCTTCAACCCAGCGTTCCCCCAAGTCTCCCGATAAAAATGATACCTCACTTGTTAGGGTAGGCCTAGCGCCTGCGACATTAAATGCCCTAAATCACAACGTGGACACATCCCATTTTTTGACAGAAAACAGAGGTGTTTTTTGCAAAATGCCTACCTGTAGATTTTGGCCTCTAGCTCAGCCGGCACCTAGGGAAACCTACCAAACCTGTGTATTTTTTAAAACTAGAGAACTAGGGGGATCCAAGATGGGGTGACGTGTGGGGCTCTGACCAGGTTCTGTTACCCAGAATCCTTTACAAACCTCAAAATTTGGCTAAAAAAACAAATTTTCCTCACATTTTTGTGACAGAGAGTTCTGGAATCTGAGAGGAGACACAAATTTCCTTCAACCCAGCGTTCCCCCAAGTCTCCCGATAAAAATGATACCTCACTTGTGTGGGTAGGCCTAGCACTCGCGACAGGATATGCCCCAAAACACAACGTGGACACATCACTTTTTATGACAGAAAACAGAGGTGTTTTTTGCAAAATGCCTACCTGTAGATTTTGGCCTCTAGCTCAGTCGTCACCTAGGGAAACCTACCAAACCTGTGCATTTTTTAAAACTAGAGGCCTAGGGGAATCCAAGATGTGGTGACTTGTGGGGCTCTGACCAGGTTTTGTTACCCAGAATCCTTTGCAAACCTCAAAATGTGGCTAAAAAAACACGTTTTCATCACATTTCGATGACAGAGAGTTCTGGAATCTGAGAGGAGACACACATTTCTTTCAACCTAGCATTTCCCCAAGTCTCCCGATAAAAATTATACCTCACTTGTGTGGGTAGGCCTAGCACCCTCGACACGAAATGCTCCAAAACACAAGGTGGACACATCCCGTTTTTTGACAGAAAACAGGGGTGTTTTTTGCAAAGTGCCTACCTGTAGATTTTGGCCTAGAGACCTAGGGCAATACAAGATGGGGTGACTTGTGGGGCTCTGACCAGGTTCGGTTATGCAGAATCCTTTGCAAACCTCAAAATGTGGCTAAAAAAACACGTTTTCATCACATTTCGGTGAGAGAGTTCTGGAATCTGAGATGAGCCACAAATGTCCTTCCACCCAGTGTTCCCCCAAGTATCCCTGTGCATTTTTTTAAAGTAGAGACCTAGGGGAATCCAAGATGTGGAGACTTTTGGGGCTCTGACCAGATTATGTTAACCAGAATCCTTTGCAAACCTCAAAATGTGGATAAAAAACACGTTTTCATCACATTTCGGTGACAATGAGCTCTGGAATCTGAGAGGAGCTACAAATGTCCTTCCACCCAGCATTCCCCCAAGTGTCCCGATAAAAATGATACCTCACTTGTGTGGGTAGGCCTAGCGCCCGTGACAGGAAATGCCCCAAAACACAACGTGGACACATCCCATTTTTTGACAGAAAACAGAGGTGTTTTTTGCAAAATGCTGACCTGTAGATTTTGGCCTGTAGCTCAGTCGGCACCAAGGAAAACCTACCAAACCTGTGTATTATTGAAAACTAGAGACCTAGGGGAATCCAAGATGGGGTGACTTGTGGGGCTCTGACCAGATTATGTTAACCAGAATCCTTTGCAAACCTCACAATTTGGCTAAAAAAAACGTTTTCCTCACATATCGGTGACAGAGAGTTCTGGAATCTGAGAGGAGCCAAACATTTCCTTCCACCCAGCGTTCCCCCACGTCTCCCAATGAAAATGATACCTCACTTGTGTGGGTAGGCCTAGCGCCCGCGACAGCAAACGCCCCAAAACACAACATGGACACATCCCGTTTTTTGACAGAAAAAAGGGGTGTTTTTTGCAAAGTGCCTTCCTGTAGATTTTGACCTAGAGAACTAGGGCAATCCAAGATGGGGTGACTTGCGGGGCTCTGACCAGGTTCTGTTATGCAGAATCCTTTGCAAACCTCAAAATGTGGCTAAAAAAACACGTTTTCATCACATTTCGGTGACAGAGAGTTCTGGAATCTGAGAGGTGACACACATTTCCTTCAACCCAGCATTTCCCCAAGTCTCCCGATAAAAATTATACCTCACTTGTGTGGGTAGGCCTAGCACCCTCGACACGAAATGCTCCAAAACACAAGGTGGACACATCCCGTTTTTTGACAGAAAACAGGGGTGTTTTTTGCAAAGTGCCTACCTGTAGATTTTGGCCTAGAGACCTAGGGCAATCCAAGATGGGGTGACTTGTGGGGCTCTGACCAGGTTCGGTTATGCAGAATCCTTTGCAAACCTCAAAATGTGGCTAAAAAAACACGTTTTCATCACATTTCGGTGAGAGAGTTCTGGAATCTGAGATGAGCCACAAATGTCCTTCCACCCAGTGTTCCCCCAAGTATCCCTGTGCATTTTTTTAAAGTAGAGACCTAGGGGAATCCAAGATGGGGAGACTTGTGGGGCTCTGACCAGATTATGTTAACCAGAATCCTTTGCAAACCTCAAAATGTGGATAAAAAAACACGTTTTCATCACATTTCGGTGACAATGAGCTCTGGAATCTGAGAGGAGCTACAAATGTCCTTCCACCCAGCATTCCCCCAAGTGTCCCGATAAAAATGATACCTCACTTGTGTGGGTAGGCCTAGCGCCCGTGACAGGAAATGCCCCAAAACACAACGTGGACACATCCCATTTTTTGACAGAAAACAGAGGTGTTTTTTGCAAAATGCTGACCTGTAGATTTTGGCCTGTAGCTCAGCCGGCACCAAGGAAAACCTACCAAACCTGTGTATTATTGAAAACTAGAGACCTAGGGGAATCTAAGATGGGGTGACTTGTGGGGCTCTGACCAGATTATGTTAACCAGAATCCTTTGCAAACCTCACAATTTGGCTAAAAAAAACGTTTTCCTCACATTTCGGTGACAGAGAGTTCTGGAATCTGAGAGGAGCCAAACATTTCCTTCCACCCAGCGTTCCCCCACGTCTCCCAATGAAAATGATACCTCACTTGTGTGGGTAGGCCTAGCGCCTGCGACAGGAAATGCCCCAAAACACAACGTGGACACATCCCATTTTTTGACAGAAAACAGAGGTGTTTTTTGAAAAGTGCCTACCTGTAGATTTTGGCCTCTAGCTCAGCCGGCACATAGTGAAATCTACCAAACCTGGGCATTTTTGAAAACTAGAGACCTAGGGGGATCCAAGATGGGGTGACTTGTGGGGCTCTGACCAGGTTCTGTTACCCAGAATCCTTTGCAAACCTCAGAATTTGGCTAAAAAAACACATTTTCCTCACATTTCGGTGACAGAGTGTTCTGGAATCTGAGAGGGCACACAAATTTCCTTCAACCCAGCGTTTCCCCAAGTCTCCCGATAAAAATGATACCTCACTTGTGAGGGTAGGCCTAGCGCCCGCGACAGGAAATGCCCCAAATCACAACGTGGACACATCCCATTTTTTGACAGAAAACAGAGGTGTTTTTTGCAAAATGCCTACCTGTAGATTTTGGCCTCTAGCTCAACCGGCACCTAGGGAAACCTACCAAACCTGTGCATTTTTTAAAACTAGAGGCCTAGGGGAATCCAAGATGGGGTGACTTGTGGGGCTCTGACCAGACTATGTTAACAAGAATCCTTTGCAAACCTCACAATTTGGCTAAAAAAAAAATGTATTCCTCACATTTCGGAGACTGAGAGTTCTGGAATCTGAGAGGACACACAAATTTCCTTCAACCCAGCGTTCCCCCAAGTCTCCCGATAAAAATGATACCTCAATTGTGAGGGTAGGCCTAGCGCCTGCGACAGGAAATGCCCTGAATCACAATGTGGACACATCCCATTTTTTGACAGAAAACAGAGGTGTTTTTTGCAAAATGCCTACCTGTAGATTTTGGCCTCTAGCTCAGCCGGCACCTAGGGAAACCTACCAAACCTGTGTATTTTGTTAAACTAGAGAACTAGGGGGATCCAAGATGGGGTGACGTGTGGGGCTCTGACCAGGTTCTGTTACCCAGAATCCTTTACAAACCTCAAAATTTGGCTAAAAAAACTAATTTTCCTCACATTTTTGTGACAGAGAGTTCTGGAATCTGAGAGGAGACACAAATTGCCTTCCACCCAGTGTTCCCCCAAGTCTCCCGATAAAAATGATACCTCACTTGTGTGGGTAGGCCTAGCGCCCATGACAGGAAATTCCCCAAAAACCCAACGTGGACACATCCCATTTTTTGACAGAAAACAGAGGTGTTTTTTGCAAAGTGCCTACCTGTAGATTTTGGCCTCTAGCTCAGCCGGCACCTAGGGAAACCTACCAAACCTGTGCATTTTTGAAAACTAGTGACCTATGGCAATCCATGATGGGGTGACTTGTGGGTCTCTGACCAGGTTCTGTTATGCAGAATGCTTTGCAAACCTGAAAATGTGGCTAAAAAAACAAATTTTCATCACATTTCGGTGACAGAGTGTTCTGGAATCTGAGAGGGCACACAAATTTCCTTCAACCCAGCGTTTCCCCAAGTCTCCCGATAAAAATGATACCTCACTTGTGAGGGTAGGCCTAGCGCCCGCGACAGGAAATGCCCCAAATCACAACGTGGACCCATCCCATTTTTTGACAGAAAACAGAGGTGTTTTTTGCAAAATGCCTACCTGTAGATTTTGGCCTGTAGCTCAACCGGCACCTAGGGAAACCTACCAAACCTCTGCATTTTTTAAAACTAGAGGCCTAGGGGAATCCAAGATGGCGTAACTTGTGGGGCTCTGGCCAGGTTTTCTTACCCAGAATCCTTTGCAAACCTCAAAATTTGGCTAAAAAAACAAGTTTTTCTCACATTTCGGTGACAGAAAGTTCTGGAATCTGAGAGGAGCCACGAATTTCCTTCCACCCAGCGTTCCCCCAAGTCTCCCGATAAAAATGATACCTCACTTTTGTGGGTAGGCCTAGCGCCCGCGACAGGAAATGCCCCAAAACACAACGTGGACACATCCCATTTTTTGACAGAAAAAAGAGGTGTTTTTTGCAAAGTGCCTACCTGTAGATTTTGGCCTCTAGCTCAGCCGGCACCTAGGGAAACCTACCAAACCTGTGCATTTTTTTAAACTAGAGGCCTAGGGGAATCCAAGATGGGGTAACTTGTGGGGCTCTGGCCAGGATTTGTTACCCAGAATCCTTTGCAAACCTCAAAATTTGGCTAAAAAAACAAATTTTCCTCACATTTTTGTGACAGAGAGTTCTGGAATCTGAGAGGAGCTACAAATTTCCTTCCACTCAGTGTTCCCCCAAGTCTCCCGATAAAAATGATACCTCACTTGTGTGGGTAGGCCTAGCGCCCGCGACAGGAAATGCCCCAAAACACAACGTGGACACATCCCATTTTTTGACAGAAAACAGAGGTGTTTTTTGCAAAGTGCCTACCTGTAGATTTAGGCCTCTAGCTCAGCCGGCACATAGGGAAACATACCAAACCTGTGCATTTTTTAAAACTAGAGGCCTAGGGGAATCCAAGATGGGGTAACTTGTGGGGCTCTGGCCAGGTTTTGTTACCCAGAATCCTTTGCAAACCTCAAAATTTGGCTAAAAAAACACGTTTTTCTCACATTTCGGTGACAGAAAGTTCTGGAATCTGAGAGGAGACACGAATTTCCTTCCACCCAGCGTTCCCCCAAGTCTCCCGATAAAAATGATACCTCACTTGTGTGGGTAGGCCTAGCGCCAGCGACAGGAAATGCCTCAAAACACAACGTGGACACATCCCATTTTTTGACAGAAAACAGAGGTGTTTTTTGCAAAGTACCTACCTGTAGATTTTAGCATCTAGCTCAGCCGGCACCTAGGGAAACCTACCAAACCTGTGCATTTTTTTAAAGCAGAGACCTAGGGGAATCCAAGATGGGGTGACTTGTGGTGCCAGAATCCTTTGCAAATCTCACAATTTGGCTAAAAAAAAATGTTTTCCTCACATTTCGGTGACAGAGAGTTCTGGAATCTGAGAGGAGACACAAATTTCCTTCAACCCAGCGTTCCCCCAAGTCTCCCGATAAAAATGATACTTCACTTGTGTGGGTAGGCCTAGCACCCGCGACAAGAAATGCCCCATAACACATCGTGGACACATCACATTTTATGACAGAAAACAGAGGTGTTTTTTGAAAAAATCCTACCTGTAGATTTTGGCCTCTAGCTCAGTCAGAACCTAGGGAAACCTACCAAACCTGTACATTTTTGAAAACTAGAATCCTAGGGGAATCCAAGATGTGGTGACTTGTGGGGCTCTGACCAGGTTTTGTTACCCAGAATCGTTTGCAAACCTCAAAATGTGGCTAAATAAAACACGTTTTCATCACATTTCGGTGACAGAGAGTTCTGGAATCTGAGAGGAGACACACATTTCTTTCAACCCAGCGTTTCCCCAAGTCTCCCGATAAAAATGATACCTCACTTGTGTGGGTAGGCCTAGCGCCCGCGACAGGAAATGCCCCAAAACACAACATGGACACATCCCGTTTTTTGACAGAAAACAGGGGCGTTTTTTGCAAAGTGCCTACCTGTAGATTTTGACCTAGAGACCTAGGGCAATCCAAGATGGGGTGACTTGCGAGGCTCTGACCAGGTTCTGTTATGTAGAATCCTTTGCAAACCTCAAAATGTGGCTTAAAAAACACGTTTTCATCACATTTCGGTGACAGAGAGTTCTGGAATCTGAGAGGTGACACACATTTCCTTCAACCCAGCATTTCCCCAAGTCTCCCGATAAAAATGATACCTCACTTGTGTGGGTAGGCCTAGCACCCGTGACAGGAAATGCCCCAAAACACAAGGTGGACACATCCCATTTTTTGACAGAAAACAGGGGTGTTTTTTGCAAAGTGCCTACCTGTAGATTTTGGCCTAGAGAACTAGGGCAATCCAAGATGGGGTGACTTGTGGGGCTCTGACCAGGTTCTGTTATGCAGAATCCTTTGCAAAGCTCAAAATGTGGCTAAAAAAACACGTTTTCATCACATCTCGGTGACAGAGAGTTCTGGATTCTGAGATGAGCCACAAATGTCCTTCCACCCAGTGTTCCCCCAAGTATCCCGATAAAAATGATACCTCACTTGTGTGGGTAGGCCTAGCGCCCGTGACAGGAAATGCCCCAAAACACAACGTGGACACATCCCATTTTTTGACAGAAAACAGAGGTGTTTTTTGCAATACGCTGACCTGTAGATTTTGGCCTCTAGCTCAGCCGGCACCAAGGAAAACCTACCAAACCTGTGTATTATTGAAAACTAGAGACCTAGTGGAATGCAAGATGGGGTGACTTGTGGGGCTCTGACCAGACTATGTTAACCAGAATCCTTTGCAAACCTCACAATTTGGCTAAAAAAAAACGTATTCCTCACATTTCGGAGACAGAGAGTTCTGGAATCTGAGAGGACATACAAATTTCCTTCAACCCAGCGTTCCCCCAAGTCTCCCGATAAAAATGATACCTCACTTGTTAGGGTAGGCCTAGCACCTGCGACATTAAATGCCCTAAATCACAACGTGGACACATCCCATTTTTTGACAGAAAACAGAGGTGTTTTTTGCAAAATGCCTACCTGTAGATTTTGGCCTCTAGCTCAGCCGGCACCTAGGGAAACCTACCAAACCTGTGTATTTTTTAAAACTAGAGAACTAGGGGGATCCAAGATGGGGTGTCCTGTGGGGCTCTGACCAGGTTCTGTTACCCAGAATCCTTTACAAACCTCAAAATTTGGCTAAAAAAACAAATTTTCCTCACATTTTTGTGACAGAGAGTTCTGGAATCTGAGAGGAGACACAAATTTCCTTCAACCCAGCGTTCCCCCAAGTCTCCCGATAAAAATGATACCTCACTTGTGTGGGTAGGCCTAGCACTCGCGACAGGAAATGCCCCAAAACACAACGTGGACACATCACTTTTTATGACAGACAACAGAGGTGTTTTTTGCAAAATGCCTACCTGTAGATTTTGGCCTCTAGCTCAGTCGTCACCTAGGGAAACCTACCAAACCTGTGCATTTTTGAAAATTAGAGGCCTAGGGGAATCCAAGATGTGGTGACTTGTGGGGCTCTGACCAGGTTTTGTTACCCAGAATCCTTTGCAAACCTCAAAATGTGGCTAAAAAAACACATTTTCATCACATTTCGATGACAGAGAGTTCTGGAATCTGAGAGGAGACACACATTTCTTTCAACCTAGCATTTCCCCAAGTCTCCCGATAAAAATTATACCTCACTTGTGTGGGTAGGCCTAGCACCCTCGACACGAAATGCTCCAAAACACAAGGTGGACACATCCCGTTTTTTGACAGAAAACAGGGGTGTTTTTTGCAAAGTGCCTACCTGTAGATTTTGGCCTAGAGACCTAGGGCAATACAAGATGGGGTGACTTGTGGGGCTCTGACCAGGTTCGGTTATGCAGAATCCTTTGCAAACCTCAAAATGTGGCTAAAAAAACACGTTTTCATCACATTTCGGTGAGAGAGTTCTGGAATCTGAGATGAGCCACAAATGTCCTTCCACCCAGTGTTCCCCCAAGTATCCCTGTGCATTTTTTTAAAGTAGAGACCTAGGGGAATCCAAGATGGGGAGACTTGTGGGGCTCTGACCAGATTATGTTAACCAGAATCCTTTGCAAACCTCAAAATGTGGATAAAAAAACACGTTTTCATCACATTTCGGTGACAATGAGCTCTGGAATCTGAGAGGAGCTACAAATGTCCTTCCACCCAGCATTCCCCCAAGTGTCCCGATAAAAATGATACCTCACTTGTGTGGGTAGGCCTAGCGCCCGTGACAGGAAATGCCCCAAAACACAACGTGGACACATCCCATTTTTTGACAGAAAACAGAGGTGTTTTTTGCAAAATGCTGACCTGTAGATTTTGGCCTGTAGCTCAGCCGGCACCAAGGAAAACCTACCAAACCTGTGTATTATTGTAAACTAGAGACCTAGGGGAATCCAAGATGGGGTGACTTGTGGGGCTCTGACCAGATTATGTTAACCAGAATCCTTTGCAAACCTCACAATTTGGCTAAAAAAAACGTTTTCCTCACATTTCGGTGACAGAGAGTTCTGGAATCTGAGAGGAGCCAAACATTTCCTTCCACCCAGCGTTCCCCCACGTCTCCCAATGAAAATGATACCTCACTTGTGTGGGTAGGCCTAGCGCCTGCGACAGGAAATACCCCAAAACACAACGTGGACACATCCCATTTTTTGACAGAAAACAGAGGTGTTTTTTGAAAAGTGCCTACCTGTAGATTTTGGCCTCTAGCTCAGCCGGCACATAGTGAAATCTACCAAACCTGGGCATTTTTGAAAACTAGAGACCTAGGGGGATCCAAGATGGGGTGACTTGTGGGGCTCTGACCAGGTTCTGTTACCCAGAATCCTTTGCAAACCTCAGAATTTGGCTAAAAAAACACATTTTCCTCACATTTCGGTGACAGAGAGTTCTGGAATCTGAGAGGAGCCACAAATTTCCTTTCACCCAGCGTTCCCCCAAGTCTCCCGAAAAAAATGATACCTCACTTGTGTGGGTAGGCCTAGCGCCCGTGACAGGAAATGCCCCAAAACACAACGTGGACACATCCCATTTTTTGACAGAAAACAGAGGTGTTTTTTGCAAAGTGCCTACCTGTAGATTTTGGCCTCTAGCTCAGCCGGCACCTAGGGAAACCTACCAAACCTGTGCATTTTTGAAAACTAGAGACCTAGGGCAATCCAAGATGGGGTGACTTGTGGGTCTCTGACCAGGTTCTGTTATGCAGAATGCTTTGCAAACCTGAAAATGTGGCTAAAAAAACACATTTTCATCACATTTCGGTGACAGACAGTTTTGGAATCTGAGAGGAGCCACAAATGTCCTTCCACCCAGCGTTTCCCCAAGTGTCCCGATAAAAATGATACCTCACTTGTGTGAGTAGGCCTAGCGCCCGCGACAGGAAATGCCCCAAAACACAACGTGGACACATCCCATTTTTTGACAGAAAACAGAGGTGTTTTTTGCAAAGTGCCTACCTGTAGATTTTGGCCTCTAGCTCAGCCGGCACCTAGGGAAACCTACCAAACCTGTGCATTTTTGAAAACTAGAGACCTAGGGCAATCCAAGATGGGGTGACTTGTGGGTCTCTGACCAGGTTCTGTTATGCAGAATGCTTTGCAAACCTGAAAATGTGGCTAAAAAAACACATTTTCATCACATTTCGGTGACAGACAGTTTTGGAATCTGAGAGGAGCCACAAATGTCCTTCCACCCAGCGTTTCCCCAAGTGTCCCGATAAAAATGATACCTCACTTGTGTGAGTAGGCCTAGCGCCCGCGACAGGAAATGCCCCAAAACACAACGTGGACACATTCCATTTTTTGACAGAAAACAGAGGTGTTTTTTGCAAAGTGCCTACCTGTAGATTTTGGCCTCTAGCTCATCCGGCACCTAGGGAAACCTACCAAACCTGTGCATTTTTGAAAACTAGAATCCTAGGGGAATCCAAGATGTGGTGACTTGTGGGGCTCTGACCAGGTTTTGTTACCCAGAATCCTTTGCAAACCTCAAAATGTGGCTAAATAAAACACGTTTTCCTCACATTTCGGTGACAGAGAGTTCTGGAATCTGAGAGGAGACACACATTTCTTTCAACCCAGCGTTTCCCCAAGTCTCCCGATAAAAATGATACCTGACTTGTGTGGGTAGGCCTAGCGCCCGCGACAGGAAATGCCCCAAAACACAACATGGACACATCCCGTTTTTTGACAGAAAACAGGGGCGTTTTTTGCAAAGTGCCTACCTGTAGATTTTGACCTAGAGACCTAGGGCAATACAAGATGGGGTGACTTGCGAGGCTCTGACCAGGTTCTGTTATGCAGAATCCTTTGCAAACCTCAAAATGTGGCTTAAAAAACACGTTTTCATCACATTTCGGTGACAGAGAGTTCTGGAATCTGAGAGGTGACACACATTTCCTTCAACCCAGCATTTCCCCAAGTCTCCCGATAAAAATGATACCTCACTTGTGTGGGTAGGCCTAGCACCCGCAACACGAAATGCCCCAAAACACAAGGTGGACACATCCCGTTTTTTGACAGAAAACAGGGGTGTTTTTTGCAAAGTGCCTACCTGTAGATTTTGGCCTAGAGACCTAGGGCAATCCAAGATGGGGTGACTTGTGGGGCTCTGACCAGGTTCTGTTATGCAGAATCCTTTGCAAACCTCAAAATGTGGCTAAAAAAACACGTTTTCATCACATTTCGGTGACAGAGAGTTCTGGATTCTGAGATGAGCCACAAATGTCCTTCCACCCAGTGTTCCCCCAAGTATCCCGATAAAAATGATACCTCACTTGTGTGGGTAGGCCTAGCGCCCGTGACAGGAAATGCCCCAAAACACAACGTGGACACATCCCATTTTTTGACAGAAAACAGAGGTGTTTTTTGCAAAATGCTGACCTGCAGATTTTGGCCTCTAGCTCAGCCGGCACCAAGGAAAACCTACCAAACCTGTGTATTATTGAAAACTAGAGACCTAGGGGAATCCAAGATGGGGTGACGTGTGGGGCTCTGACCAGGTTCTGTTAACGAGAATCCTTTGCAAACCTCAGAATTTGGCTAAAAAAACACATTTTCCTCACATTTCGGTGACAGAGAGTTCTGGAATCTGAGAGGAGCCACAAATTTCCTTTCACCCAGCGTTCCCCCAAGTCTCCCGAAAAAAATGATACCTCACTTGTGTGGGTAGGCCTAGCGCCCGTGACAGGAAATGCCCCAAAACACAACTTGGACACATCCCATTTTTTGACAGAAAACAGAGGTGTTTTTTGCAAAATGCCTACCTGTAGATTTTGGCCTCTAGCTCAGCCGGCACCTGGGGAAATCTACCAAACCTGTGCATTTTTGAAAACTAGAGACTTAGGGGGATCCAAGATGGGGTGACGTGTGGGGCTCTGACAAGGTTCTGTTACCCAGAATCCTTTGCAAACCTCAACATTTGACTAAAAAAAATAATTTTCCTCACATTTCGGTGACAGAGAGTTCTGGAATCTGAGATGAGCCACAAATGTCCTTCCACCCAGTGTTCCCCCAAGTATCCCTGTGCATTTTTTTAAAGTAGAGACCTAGGGGAATCCAAGTTGGGGAGACTTGTGGGGCTCTGACCAGATTATGTTAACCAGAATCCTTTGCAAACCTCAAAATGTGGATAAAAAAACACGTTTTCATCACATTTCGGTGACAATGAGCTCTGGAATCTGAGAGGAGCTACAAATGTCCTTCCACCCAGCATTCCCCCAAGTGTCCCGATAAAAATGATACCTCACTTGTGTGGGTAGGCCTAGCGCCCGTGACAGGAAATGCCCCAAAACACAACGTGGACACATCCCATTTTTTGACAGAAAACAGAGGTGTTTTTTGCAAAATGCTGACCTGTAGATTTTGGCCTGTAGCTCAGCCGGCACCAAGGAAAACCTACCAAACCTGTGTATTATTGAAAACTAGAGACCTAGGGGAATCCAAGATGGGGTGACTTGTGGGGCTCTGACCAGATTATGTTAACCAGAATCCTTTGCAAACCTCACAATTTGGCTAAAAAAAACGTTTTCCTCACATTTCGGTGACAGAGAGTTCTGGAATCTGAGAGGAGCCAAACATTTCCTTCCACCCAGCGTTCCCCCACGTCTCCCAATGAAAATGATACCTCACTTGTGTGGGTAGGCCTAGCGCCTGCGACAGGAAATGCCCCAAAACACAACGTGGACACATCCCATTTTTTGACAGAAAACAGAGGTGTTTTTTGAAAAGTGCCTACCTGTAGATTTTGGCCTCTAGCTCAGCCGGCACATAGTGAAATCTACCAAACCTGGGCATTTTTGAAAACTAGAGACCTAGGGGGATCCAAGATGGGGTGACTTGTGGGGCTCTGACCAGGTTCTGTTACCCAGAATCCTTTGCAAACCTCAGAATTTGGCTAAAAAAACACATTTTCCTCACATTTCGGTGACAGAGAGTTCTGGAATCTGAGAGGAGCCACAAATTTCCTTTCACCCAGCGTTCCCCCACGTCTCCCAATGAAAATGATACCTCACTTGTGTGGGTAGGCCTAGCGCCTGCGACAGGAAATGCCCCAAAACACAACGTGGACACATCCCATTTTTTGACAGAAAACAGAGGTGTTTTTTGAAAAGTGCCTACCTGTAGATTTTGGCCTCTAGCTCAGCCGGCACATAGTAAAATCTACCAAACCTGGGCATTTTTGAAAACTAGAGACCTAGGGGGATCCAAGATGGGGTGACTTGTGGGGCTCTGACCAGGTTCTGTTACCCAGAATCCTTTGCAAACCTCAGAATTTGGCTAAAAAAACACATTTTCCTCACATTTCGGTGACAGAGAGTTCTGGAATCTGAGAGGAGCCACAAATTTCCTTTCACCCAGCGTTCCCCCAAGTCTCCCGAAAAAAATGATACCTCACTTGTGTGGGTAGGCCTAGCGCCCGTGACAGGAAATGCCCCAAAACACAACATGGACACATCCCATTTTTTGACAGAAAACAGAGGTGTTTTTTGCAAAGTGCCTGCCTGTAGATTTTGGCCTCTAGCTCAGCCGGCACCTAGGGAAACCTACCAAACCTGTGCATTTTTGAAAACTAGAGACCTAGGGCAATCCAAGATGGGGTGACTTGTGGGTCTCTGACCAGGTTCTGTTATGCAGAATGCTTTGCAAACCTGAAAATGTGGCAAAAAAAACACATTTTCATCACATTTCGGTGACAGACAGTTTTGGAATCTGAGAGGAGCCACAAATGTCCTTCCACCCAGCGTTTCCCCAAGTGTCCCGATAAAAATGATACCTCACTTGTGTGAGTAGGCCTAGCGCCCGCGACAGGAAATGCCCCAAAACACAACGTGGACACATTCCATTTTTTGACAGAAAACAGAGGTGTTTTTTGCAAAGTGCCTACCTGTAGATTTTGGCCTCTAGCTCATCCGGCACCTAGGGAAACCTACCAAACCTGTGCATTTTTGAAAACTAGAATCCTAGGGGAATCCAAGATGTGGTGACTTGTGGGGCTCTGACCAGGTTTTGTTACCCAGAATCCTTTGCAAACCTCAAAATGTGGCTAAATAAAACACGTTTTCCTCACATTTCGGTGACAGAGAGTTCTGGAATGTGAGAGGAGACACACATTTCTTTCAACCCAGCGTTTCCCCAAGTCTCCCGATAAAAATGATACCTCACTTGTGTGGGTAGGCCTAGCGCCCGCGACAGGAAATGCCCCAAAACACAGCATGGACACATCCCGTTTTTTGACAGAAAACAGGGGCGTTTTTTGCAAAGTGCCTACCTGTAGATTTTGACCTAGAGACCTAGGGCAATACAAGATGGGGTGACTTGCGAGGCTCTGACCAGGTTCTGTTATGCAGAATCCTTTGCAAACCTCAAAATGTGGCTTAAAAAACACGTTTTCATCTCATTTCGGTGACAGAGAGTTCTGGAACCTGAGAGGTGACACACATTTCCTTCAACCCAGCATTTCCCCAAGTCTCCCGATAAAAATGATACCTCACTTGTGTGGGTAGGCCTAGCACCCGCGACACGAAATGCCCCAAAAAACAAGGTGGACACATCCCGTTTTTTGACAGAAAACAGGGGTGTTTTTTGCAAAGTGCCTACCTGTAGATTTTGGCCTAGAGACCTAGGGCAATCCAAGATGGGGTGACTTGTGGGGCTCTGACCAGGTTCTGTTATGTAGAATCCTTTGCAAACCTCAAAATGTGGCTAAAAAAACACGTTTTCATCACATTTCGGTGACAAAGAGTTCTGGAATCTGAGAGGAGACACACATTTCCTTCAACCCAGCGTTTCCCCAAGCCTCCCGATAAAAATGATACCTCACTTGTGTGGGTAGGCCTAGCGCCGGTGACAGGAAATGCCCCAAAACACAACGTGGACACATCCCATTTTTTGACAGAAAACAGAGGTGTTTTTTGCAAAATGCTGACCTGCAGATTTTGGCCTCTAGCTCAGCCGGCACCAAGGAAAACCTACCAAACCTGTGTATTATTGAAAACTAGAGACCTAGGGGAATCCAAGATGGGGTGACGTGTGGGGCTCTGACCAGGTTCTGTTAACCAGAATCCTTTGCAAACCTCAGAATTTGGCTAAAAAAACACATTTTCCTCACATTTCGGTGACAGAGAGTTCTGGAATCTGAGAGGAGCCACAAATTTCCTTTCACCCAGCGTTCCCCCAAGTCTCCCAAAAAAAATGATACCTCACTTGTGTGGGTAGGCCTAGCGCCCGTGACAGGAAATGCCCCAAAACACAACTTGGACACCTCCCATTTTTTGACAGAAAACAGAGGTTTTTTTTGCAAAATGCCTACCTGTAGATTTTGGCCTCTAGCTCAGCCGGCACCTGGGGAAATCTACCAAACCTGTGCATTTTTGAAAACTAGAGACTTAGGGGGATCCAAGATGGGGTGACGTGTGGGGCTCTGACAAGGTTCTGTTACCCAGAATCCTTTGCAAACCTCAACATTTGGCTAAAAAAAATAATTTTCCTCACATTTCGGTGACAGAGAGTTCTGGAATCTGAGAGGAGCCATAAATTTCCTTCCACCCAGCGTTCCCCCAAGTCTCCTGATACAAATGATACCTCACTTGTGTGGGTAGGCCTAGCGCCCATGACAGGAAATGCCCCAAAACCCAACGTGGACACATCCCATTTTTTGACAGAAAACAGAGGTGTTTTTTGCAAAGTGCCTACCTGTAGATTTTGGCCTCTAGCTCAGCCGGCACCTAGGGAAACCTACCAAACCTGTGCATTTTTTAAAACTAGAGACCTAGGGCAATCCAAGATGGGGTGACTTGTGGGTCTCTGACCAGGTTCTGTTATGCAGAATGCTTTGCAAACCTGAAAATGTGGCAAAAAAAACACATTTTCATCACATTTCGGTGGCAGACAGTTTTGGAATCTGAGAGGAGCCACAAATGTCCTTCCACCCAGCGTTTCCCCAAGTGTCCCGATAAAAATGATACCTCACTTGTGTGAGTAGGCCTAGCGCCCGCGACAGGAAATGCCCCAAAACACAACGTGGACACATCCCTTTTTTGGACAGAAAACAGAGGTGTTTTTTGCAAAGTGCCTACCTGTAGATTTTGGCCTCTAGCTCATCCGGCACCTAGGGAAACCTACCAAACCTGTGCATTTTTGAAAACTAGAATCCTAGGGGAATCCAAGATGTGGTGACTTGTGGGGCTCTGACCAGGTTTTGTTACCCAGAATCCTTTGCAAACCTCAAAATGTGGCTAAATAAAACACGTTTTCCTCACATTTCGGTGACAGAGAGTTCTGGAATGTGAGAGGAGACACACATTTCTTTCAACCCAGCGTTTCCCCAAGTCTCCCGATAAAAATGATACCTCACTTGTGTGGGTAGGCCTAGCGCCCGCGACAGGAAATGCCCCAAAACACAGCATGGACACATCCCGTTTTTTGACAGAAAACAGGGGCGTTTTTTGCAAAGTGCCTACCTGTAGATTTTGACCTAGAGACCTAGGGCAATACAAGATGGGGTGACTTGCGAGGCTCTGACCAGGTTCTGTTATGCAGAATCCTTTGCAAACCTCAAAATGTGGCTTAAAAAACACGTTTTCATCACATTTCGGTGACAGAGAGTTCTGGAATCTGAGAGGTGACACACATTTCCTTCAACCCAGCATTTCCCCAAGTCTCCCAATAAAAATGATACCTCACTTGTGTGGGTAGGCCTAGCACCCGCGACACGAAATGCCCCAAAACACAAGGTGGACACATCCCGTTTTTTGACAGAAAACAGGGGTGTTTTTTGCAAAGTGCCTACCTGTAGATTTTGGCCTAGAGACCTAGGGCAATCCAAGATGGGGTGACTTGTGGGGCTCTGACCAGGTTCTGTTATGTAGAATCCTTTGCAAACCTCAAAATGTGGCTAAAAAAACACGTTTTCATCACATTTCGGTGACAAAGAGTTCTGGAATCTGAGAGGAGACACACATTTCCTTCAACCCAGCGTTTCCCCAAGCCTCCCGATAAAAATGATACCTCACTTGTGTGGGTAGGCCTAGCGCCGGTGACAGGAAATGCCCCAAAACACAACGTGGACACATCCCATTTTTTGACAGAAAACAGAGGTGTTTTTTGCAAAATGCTGACCTGCAGATTTTGGCCTCTAGCTCAGCCGGCACCAAGGAAAACCTACCAAACCTGTGTATTATTGAAAACTAGAGACCTAGGGGAATCCAAGATGGGGTGACGTGTGGGGCTCTGACCAGGTTCTGTTAACCAGAATCCTTTGCAAACCTCAGAATTTGGCTAAAAAAACACATTTTCCTCACATTTCGGTGACAGAGAGTTCTGGAATCTGAGAGGAGCCACAAATTTCCTTTCACCCAGCGTTCCCCCAAGTCTCCCGAAAAAATGATACCTCACTTGTGTGGGTAGGCCTAGCGCCCGTGACAGGAAATGCCCCAAAACACAACTTGGACACATCCCATTTTTTGACAGAAAACAGAGGTTTTTTTTGCAAAATGCCTACCTGTAGATTTTGGCCTCTAGCTCAGCCGGCACCTGGGTAAATCTACCAAACCTGTGCATTTTTGAAAACTAGAGACTTAGGGGGATCCAAGATGGGGTGACGTGTGGGGCTCTGACAAGGTTCTGTTACCCAGAATCCTTTGCAAACCTCAACATTTGGCTAAAAAAAATAATTTTCCTCACATTTCGGTGACAGAGAGTTCTGGAATCTGAGAGGAGCCATAAATTTCCTTCCACCCAGCGTTCCCCCAAGTCTCCTGATACAAATGATACCTCACATGTGTGGGTAGGCCTAGCGCCCATGACAGGAAATGCCCCAAAACCCAACGTGGACACATCCCATTTTTTGACAGAAAACAGAGGTGTTTTTTGCAAAGTGCCTACCTGTAGATTTTGGCCTCTAGCTCAGCCGGCACCTAGGGAAACCTACCAAACCTGTGCATTTTTTAAAACTAGAGACCTAGGGCAATCCAAGATGGGGTGACTTGTGGGTCTCTGACCAGGTTCTGTTATGCAGAATGCTTTGCAAACCTGAAAATGTGGCAAAAAAAACACATTTTCATCACATTTCGGTGGCAGACAGTTTTGGAATCTGAGAGGAGCCACAAATGTCCTTCCACCCAGCGTTTCCCCAAGTGTCCCGATAAAAATGATACCTCACTTGTGTGAGTAGGCCTAGCGCCCGCGACAGGAAATGCCCCAAAACACAACGTGGACACATCCCTTTTTTGGACAGAAAACAGAGGTGTTTTTTGCAAAGTGCCTACCTGTAGATTTTGGCCTCTAGCTCATCCGGCACCTAGGGAAACCTACCAAACCTGTGCATTTTTGAAAACTAGAATCCTAGGGGAATCCAAGATGTGGTGACTTGTGGGGCTCTGACCAGGTTTTGTTACCCAGAATCCTTTGCAAACCTCAAAATGTGGCTAAATAAAACACGTTTTCATCACATTTCGGTGACAGAGAGTTCTGGAATCTGAGAGGAGACACACATTTCTTTCAACCCAGCGTTTCCCCAAGTCTCCCGATAAAAATGATACCTCACTTGTGTGGGTAGGCCTAGCGCCCGCGACAGGAAATGCCCCAAAACACAACATGGACACATCCCGTTTTTTGACAGAAAACAGGGGCGTTTTTTGCAAAGTGCCTACCTGAAGATTTTGACCTAGAGACCTAGGGCAATCCAAGATGGGGTGACTTGCGAGGCTCTGACCAGGTTCTGTTATGCAGAATCCTTTGCAAACCTCAAAATGTGGCTTAAAAAACAAGTTTTCATCACATTTCGGTGACAGAGAGTTCTGGAATCTGAGAGGTGACACACATTTCCTTCAACCCAGCATTTCGCCAAGTCTCCCGATAAAAATGATACCTCACTTGTGTGGGTAGGCCTAGCACCCGCGACACGAAATGCCCCAAAACACAAGGTGGACACATCCCGTTTTTTGACAGAAAACAGGGGTGTTTTTTGCAAAGTGCCTACCTGTAGATTTTGGCCTAGAGACCTAGGGCAATCCAAGATGGGGTGACTTGTGGGGCTCTGACCAGGTTCTGTTATGCAGAATCCTTTGCAAACCTCAAAATGTGGCTAAAAAAACACGTTTTCATCACATTTCGGTGACAGAGATTTCTGGAATCTGAGATGAGCCACAAATGTCCTTCCACCCAGTGTTCCCCCAAGTATCCCAATAAAAATGATACCTCACTTGTGTGGGTAGGCCTAGCGCCCGTGACAGGAAATGCCCCAAAACACAACGTGGACACATCCCATTTTTTGACAGAAAACAGAGGTGTTTTTTGCAAAATGCTGACCTGTAGATTTTGGCCTCTAGCTCTGCCGGCACCAAGGAAAACCTACCAAACCTGTGTATTATTGAAAACTAGAGACCTAGGGGAATCCAAGATGGGGTGACTTGTGGGGCTCTGACCAGACTATGTTAACCAGAATCCTTTGCAAACCTCACAATTTGGCTAAAAATAAAAACGTATTCCTCACATTTCGGAGACAGAGAGTTCTGGAATCTGAGAGGAGCCACAAATTTCCTTTCACCCAGCGTTCCCCCAAGTCTCCCGAAAAAAATGATACCTCACTTGTGTGGGTAGGCCTAGCGCCTGTGACAGGAAATGTCCCTAAACACAACGTAGACACATCCCATTTTTTGACAGAAAACAGAGGTGTTTTTTGCAAAATGCCTACCTGTAGATTTTGGCCTCTAGCTCAGCCGGCACCTAGGGAAACCTACCAAACCTGTGCATTTTTGAAAACTAGAGACTTAAGGGGATCCAAGATGGGGTGACGTGTGGGGCTCTGACAAGGTTCTGTTACCCAGAATCCTTTGCAAACCTCAAAATTTGGCTAAAAAAACTAATTTTCCTCACATTTCGGTGACAGAGAGTTCTGGAATCTGAGAGGAGCCACAAATTTCCTTCCACCCAGTGTTCCCCCAAGTCTCCCGATAAAAATGATACCTCACTTGTGTGGGTAGGCCTAGCGCCCATGACAGGAAATGCCCCAAAACCCAACGTGGACACATTCCATTTTTTGACAGAAAACAGAGGTGTTTTTTGCAAAGTGCCTACCTGTAGATTTTGGCCTCTAGCTCAGCGGGCACCTAGGGAAACCTACCAAACCTGTGCATTTTTGAAAACTAGAGACCTAGGGCAATCCAAGATGGGGTGACTTGTGGGTCTCTGACCAGGTTCTGTTATGCAGAATGCTTTGCAAACCTGAAAATGTGGCTAAAAAAACACATTTTCATCACATTTCGGTGACAGACAGTTTTGGAATCTGAGAGGAGCCACAAATGTCCTTCCACCCAGCGTTTCCCCAAGTGTCCCGATAAAAATGATACCTCACTTGTGTGAGTAGGCCTAGCGCCCGCGACAGGAAATGCCCCAAAACACAACGTGGACACATCCCATTTTTTGACAGAAAACAGAGGTGTTTTTTGCAAAGTGCCTACCTGTAGATTTTGGCCTCTAGCTCATCCGGCACCTAGGGAAACCTACCAAACCTGTGCATGTTTTTTAAAGTAGAGACCTAGGGGAATCCAAGATGGGGTGACTTGTGGGGCTCTGACCAGATTATGTTAACCAGAATCCTTTGCAAACCTCACAATTTGGCTAAAAAAAACGTTTTCCTCACATTTCGGTGACAGAGAGTTCTGGAATCTGAGAGGAGACACAAATTTCCTTCAACCCAGCGTTCCCCCAAGTCTCCCGATAAAAATTATACCTCACTTGTGTGGGTAGGCCTAGCACCCGCTACAGGAAATACCCCAAAACACAACGTGGACACATCACATTTTATGACAGAAAACAAAGATGTTTTTTGCAAAATGCCTACCTGTAGATTTTGGCCTCTAGCTCAGTCGGCACCTAGGGAAACTTACCAAACCTGTGCATTTTTGAAAACTAGAGGCCTAGGGGAATCCAAAATGGGGTGACTTGTGGGGCTCTGACAAGGTTTTGTTACCCAGAATCCTTTGCAAACCTCAAAATTTGGCTAAAAAAACAAGTTTTCCTCACATTTCGGTGACAGAAAGTTCTGGAATCTGAGAGGAGACACAAATTTCCTTCCACCCAGCGTTCCCCCAAGTCTCCCGATAAAAATGATACCTCACTTGTGTGGGTAGGCCTAGCGCCCGCGACAGGAAATGCCTCAAAACACAACGTGGACACATCCCATTTTTTGACAGAAAACAGAGGTGTTTTTTGCAAAGTGCCTACCTGTAGATTTTGGCCTCTAGCTCAGCCAGCACCTAGGGAAACCTACCAAACCTGTGCATTTTTTTTAAGTAGAGACCTAGGGGAATCCAAGATGGGGTGACTTGTGGGCCTCTGACCAGATTATGTTAACCAGAATCCTTTGCAAACCTCACAATTTGGCTAAAAAAAAACGTTTTCCTCACATTTCGGTCACAGAGAGTTCTGGAATCTGAGAGGAGACACAAATTTCCTTCCACCCAGCGTTCCTCCAAGTCTCCCGATAAAAATGATACCTCACTTGTGTGGGTAGGCCTAGCACCCGCGCCAGGAAATGCCCCAAAACACAACGTGGACACATCAAATTTTATGACAGAAAACAGAGATGTTTTTTGCAAAATGCCTACCTGTAGATTTTGGCCTCAAGCTCAGTCGGCACCTAGGGAAACCTAACAAACCTGTGCATTTTTGAAAACTAAAGTTCTTGGGGAATCCAAAATGGGGTGACTTGTGGGGCTCTGACCAGGTTTTGTTACCCAGAATCCTTTGCAAACCTCAAAGTGTGGCTAAAAAAAACACGTTTTCATCACATTTCGGTGACAAAGAGTTCTGGAATCTGAGAGGAGACACACATTTCCTTCAACCCAGCGTTTCCCCAAGCCTCCCGATAAAAATGATACCTCACTTGTGTGGGTAGGCCTAGCGCCCGCGACAGGAAATGCCCCAAAACACAACGTGGACACATCCCGTTTTTTGACAGAAAACAGGGGTGTTTTTTGCAAAGTGCCTACCTGTAGATTTTGGCCTAGAGACCTAGGGCAATCCAAGATGGGGTGACTTGCGGGGCTCTGACCAGGTTCTGTTATGCAGAATCCTTTGCAAACCTCAAAATGTGGCTAAAAAAACATGTTTTCATCACATTTCGGTGACAGAGAGTTCTGGAATCTGAGAGGAGCCACAAATGTCCTTCCACCCAGCATTCCCCCAAGTCTCCCATTAAAAATGATACCTCACTTGTGTGGGTAGGCCTAGCGCCCGCGACAGGAAATGCCCCAAAACACAACGTGGACACATCCCATTTTTTGACAGAAAACAGAGGTGTTTTTTGCAAAATGCCTACCTGTAGATTTTGGCCTCTAGCTCAGCCGGCACCTAGTGAAATCTACAAAACCTGGGCATTTTTGAAAACTAGAGACCTAGGGGGATCCAAGATGGGGTGACCTGTGGGGCTCTGACCAGGTTCTGTAACCCAGAATCCTTTGCAAACCTCAGAATTTGGCTAAAAAAACACATTTTCCTCACATTTCGGTGACAGAGAGTTCTGGAATCTGAGAGGAGCCACAAATTTCCTTTCACCCAGCGTTCCCCCAAATCTCCCGAAAAAAATGATACCTCACTTGTGTGGGTAGGCCTAGCGCCCGTGACAGGAAATGCCCCAAAACACAATGTGGACACATCCAATTTTTTGACAAAAAACAGAGGTGTTTTTTGCAAAATGCCTACCTGTAGATTTTGGCCTCTAGCTCAACCAGCACCTAGGGAAACCTACCGAACCTGTGCATTTTTTAAAACTAGAGGCCTAGGGGAATCCAAGATGGGGTAACTTGTGGGGCTCTGGCCAGGTTTTGTTACCCAGAATCCTTTGCAAACCTCAAAATTTGGCTAAAAAAACAAGTTTTTCTCACATTTCGGTGACAGAAAGTTCTGAAATCTGAGAGGAGCCACTAATTTCCTTCCACCCAGCGTTCCCCCAAGTCTCCCGATAAAAATGATACCTCACTTGTGTGGGTAGGCCTAGCGCCCGCGACAGGAAATGCCCCAAAAAACAACGTGGACACATCCCATTTTTTGACAGAAAAAAGAGGTGTTTTTTGCAAAGTGCCTACCTGTAGATTTTGGCCTCTAGCTCAGCCGGCACCTAGGGAAACCTACCAAACCTGTGCATTTTTTAAAACTAGAGGGCTAGGTGAATCCAAGATGGGGTAACTTGTGGGGCTCTGGCCAGGTTTTGTTACCCAGAATCCTTTGCAAACTTCAAAATTTGGCTAAAAAAAAAAAAATTCCTCACATTTTTGTGACAGAGAGTTCTGGAATCTGAGAGGAGCTACAAATTTCCTTCCACTCAGTGTTCCCCCAAGTCTCCCGATAAAAATGATACCTCACTTGTGTGGGTAGGCCTAGCGCCCGCGACAGGAAATGCCCCAAAACACAACGTGGACACATCCCATTTTTTGACAGAAAACAGAGGTGTTTTTTGCAAAATGCCTAACTGTAGATTTTGGCCTCTAGCTCAGCCGGCACCTAGGGAAACCTACCAAACCTGTGCATTTTTTAAAACTAGAGGCCTAGGGGAATCCAAGATGGGGTAACTTGTTGGGCTCTGGCCAGGTTTTGTTACCCAGAATCCTTTGCAAACTTCAAAATTTGGCTAAAAAAAAAAAAAATCCTCACATTTTTGTGACAGAGAGTTCTGGAATCTGAGAGGAGCTACAAATTTCCTTCCACTCAGTGTTCCCCCAAGTCTCCCGATAAAAATGATACCTCACTTGTGTGGGTAGGCCTAGCGCCCGCGACAGGAAATGCCCCAAAAAACAACGTGGACACATCCCATTTTTTGACAGAAAAAAGAGGTGTTTTTTGCAAAGTGCCTACCTGTAGATTTTGGCCTCTAGCTCAGCCGGCACCTAGGGAAACCTACCAAACCTGTGCATTTTTTAAAACTAGAGGGCTAGGTGAATACAAGATGGGGTAACTTGTGGGGCTCTGGCCAGGTTTTGTTACCCAGAATCCTTTGCAAACTTCAAAATTTGGCTGAAAAAAAAAAAATTCCTCACATTTTTGTGACAGAGAGTTCTGGAATCTGAGAGGAGCTACAAATTTCCTTCCACCCAGCGTTCCCCCAAGTCTCCCGATAAAAATGATACCTCACTTGTGTGGGTAGGCCTAGCGCCAGCGACAGGAAATGCCTCAAAACACAACGTGGACACATCCCATTTTTTGACAGAAAACAGAGGTGTTTTTTGCAAAGTACCTACCTCTAGATTTTGGCATCTAGCTCAGCCGGCACCTAGGGAAACCTACCAAACCTGTGCATTTTTTTAAAGTAGAGACCTAGGGGAATCCAAGATGGGGTGACTTGTGGTGCCAGAATCCTTTGCAAACCTCACAATTTGGCTAAAAAAAAATGTTTTCCTCACATTTCGGTGACAGAGAGTTCTGGAATCTGAGAGGAGACACAAATTTCCTTCAACCCAGCGTTCCCCCAAGTCTCCCGATAAAAATGATACTTCACTTGTGTGGGTAGGCCTAGCACCCGTGACAGGAAATGCCCCAAAACACAACGTGGACACATCACATTTTATGACAGAAAACAGAGGTCTTTTTTGCAAAATGCCTACCTGTAGATTTTGGCCTCTAGCTCAGTCGGCACCTAGGGAAACCTACCAAACCTGTGCATTTTTGAAAACTAGAATCCTAGGGGAATCCAAGATGTGGTGACTTGTGGGGCTCTGACCAGGTTTTGTTACCCAGAATCCTTTGAAAACCTCAAAATGTGGCTAAAAAAATCACGTTTTCATCACATTTCGGTGACAGAGAGTTCTGGAATCTGAGAGGAGACACACATTTCTTTCAACCCAGCGTTTCCCCAAGTCTCACGATAAAAATGATACCTCACTTGTGTGGGTAGGCCTAGCGCACGCGACAGGAAATGCCCCAAAACTCAACATAGACACATCCCGTTTTTTGACAGAAAACAGGGGCGTTTTTTGCAAAGTGCCTACCTGTAGATTTTGACCTAGAGACCTAGGGCAATCCAAGATGGGGTGACTTGCGAGGCTCTGACCAGGTTCTGTTATGCAGAATCCTTTGCAAACCTCAAAATGTGGCTAAAAAAACACGTTTTCATCACATTTCGGTGACAGAGAGTTCTGGAATCTGAGAGGTGACACACATTTCCTTCAACCCAGCATTTCCCCAAGTCTCCCGATAAAAATGATACCTCACTTGTGTGGGTAGGCCTAGCACCCGCGACACGAAAAGCCCCAAAACACAAGGTGGACACATCCCGTTTTTTGACAGAAAACAGGGGTGTTTTTTGCAAAATGCCTACATGTAGATTTTGGCCTAGAGAACTAGGGCAATCCAAGATGGGGTGACTTGTGGGGCTCTGACCAGGTTCTGTTATGCAGAATCCTTTGCAAACCTCAAAATGTGGCTAAAAAAACACGTTTTCATCACATTTCGGTGACAGAGAGTTCTGGAATCTGAGATGAGCCACAAATGTCCTTCCACCCAGTGTTCCCCCAAGTATCCCGATAAAAATGATACCTCACTTGTGTGGGTAGGCCTAGCGCCCGTGACAGGAAATGCCCCAAAACACAACGTGGACACATCCCATTTTTTGACAGAAAACAGAGTTGTTTTTTGCAAAATGCTGACCTGTAGATTTTGGCCTGTAGCTCAGTCGGCACCTAGGGAAACCTACCAAACCTGTGCATTTTTGAAAACTAGAGGCCTAGGGGAATCCAGGATGTGGTGACTTGTGGGGCTCTGACCAGGTTTTGTTACCCAGAATCCTTTGCAAACCTCAAAATGTGGCTAAAAAAACACGTTTTCATCACATTTCGATGACAGAGAGTTCTGGAATCTGAGAGGAGACACACATTTCTTTCAACCCAGCGTTTCCCCAAGTCTCCCGATAAAAATTATACCTCACTTGTGTGGGTAGGCCTAGCGCCCGCGACAGCAAATGCCCCAAAACACAACATGGACACATCCCGTTTTTTGACAGAAAAAAGGGGTGTTTTTTGCAAAGTGCCTACCTGTAGATTTTGACCTAGAGAACTAGGGCAATCCAAGATGGGGTGACTTGCGGGGCTCTGACCAGGTTCTGTTATGCAGAATCCTTTGCAAACCTCAAAATGTGGCTAAAAAAACATGTTTTCATCACATTTCGGTGACAGAGAGTTCTGGAATCTGAGAGGTGACACACATTTCCTTCAACCCAGCATTTCCCCAAGTCTCCCGATAAAAATTATACCTCACTTGTGTGGGTAGGCCTAGCACCCTCGACACGAAATGCCCCAAAACACAAGGTGGACACATCCCGTTTTTTGACAGAAAACAGGGGTGTTTTTTGCAAAGTGCCTACCTGTAGATTTTGACCTAGAGAACTAGGGCAATCCAAGATGGGGTGACTTGTGGGGCTCTGACCTGGTTTTGTTACCCAGAATCCTTTGCAAACCTCAAAATGTGGCTAAATAAAACACGTTTTCATCACATTTCGGTGACAGAGAGTTCTGGAATCTGAGAGGAGACACACATTTCTTTCAATCCAGCGTTTCCCCAAGTCTCCCGATAAAAATGATACCTCACTTGTGTGGGTAGGCCTAGCGCCCGCGACAGGAAATGCCCCAAAACACAACATGGACACATCCCGTTTTTTGACAGAAAACAGGGGCGTTTTTTGCAAAGTGCCTACCTGAAGATTTTGACCTAGAGACCTAGGGCAATCCAAGATGGGGTGACTTGAGAGGCTCTGACCAGGTTCTGTTATGCAGAATCCTTTGCAAACCTCAAAATGTGGCTAAAAAAACACGTTTTCATCACATCTCGGTGACAGAGAGTTCTGGATTCTGAGATGAGCCACAAATGTCCTTCCACCCAGTGTTCCCCCAAGTATCCCGATAAAAATGATACCTCACTTGTGTGGGTAGGCCTAGCGCCCGTGACAGGAAATGCCCCAAAACACAACGTGGACACATCCCATTTTTTGACAGAAAACAGAGGTGTTTTTTGCAATACGCTGACCTGTAGATTTTGGCCTCTAGCTCAGTCGGCACCTAGGGAAACCTACCAAACCTGTGCATTTTTGAAAACTAGAATCCTAGGGGAATCCAAGATGTGGTGACTTGTGGGGCTCTGACCAGGTTTTGTTACCCAGAATCCTTTGAAAACCTCAAAATGTGGCTAAAAAAAACACGTTTTCATCACATTCGGTGACAGAGAGTTCTGGAATCTGAGAGGAGACACACATTTCTTTCAACCCAGCGTTTCCCCAAGTCTCACGATAAAAATGATACCTCACTTGTGTGGGTAGGCCTAGCGCACGCGACAGGAAATGCCCCAAAACACAACATAGACACATCCCGTTTTTTGACAGAAAACAGGGGCGTTTTTTGCAAAGTGCCTACCTGTAGATTTTGACCTAGAGACCTAGGGCAATCCAAGATGGGGTGACTTGCGAGGCTCTGACCAGGTTCTGTTATGCAGAATCCTTTGCAAACCTCAAAATGTGGCTAAAAAAACACGTTTTCATCACATTTCGGTGACAGAGAGTTCTGGAATCTGAGAGGTGACACACATTTCCTTCAACCCAGCATTTCCCCAAGTCTCCCGATAAAAATGATACCTCACTTGTGTGGGTAGGCCTAGCACCCGCGACACGAAAAGCCCCAAAACACAAGGTGGACACATCCCGTTTTTTGACAGAAAACAGGGGTGTTTTTTGCAAAATGCCTACATGTAGATTTTGGCCTAGAGAACTAGGGCAATCCAAGATGGGGTGACTTGTGGGGCTCTGACCAGGTTCTGTTATGCAGAATCCTTTGCAAACCTCAAAATGTGGCTAAAAAAACACGTTTTCATCACATTTCGGTGACAGAGAGTTCTGGAATCTGAGATGAGCCACAAATGTCCTTCCACCCAGTGTTCCCCCAAGTATCCCGATAAAAATGATACCTCACTTGTGTGGGTAGGCCTAGCGCCCGTGACAGGAAATGCCCCAAAACACAACGTGGACACATCCCATTTTTTGACAGAAAACAGAGTTGTTTTTTGCAAAATGCTGACCTGTAGATTTTGGCCTGTAGCTCAGTCGGCACCTAGGGAAACCTACCAAACCTGTGCATTTTTGAAAACTAGAGGCCTAGGGGAATCCAGGATGTGGTGACTTGTGGGGCTCTGACCAGGTTTTGTTACCCAGAATCCTTTGCAAACCTCAAAATGTGGCTAAAAAAACACATTTTCATCACATTTCGATGACAGAGAGTTCTGGAATCTGAGAGGAGACACACATTTCTTTCAACCCAGCGTTTCCCCAAGTCTCCCGATAAAAATTATACCTCACTTGTGTGGGTAGGCCTAGCGCCCGCGACAGCAAATGCCCCAAAACACAACATGGACACATCCCGTTTTTTGACAGAAAAAAGGGGTGTTTTTTGCAAAGTGCCTACCTGTAGATTTTGACCTAGAGAACTAGGGCAATCCAAGATGGGGTGACTTGCGGGGCTCTGACCAGGTTCTGTTATGCAGAATCCTTTGCAAACCTCAAAATGTGGCTAAAAAAACATGTTTTCATCACATTTCGGTGACAGAGAGTTCTGGAATCTGAGAGGTGACACACATTTCCTTCAACCCAGCATTTCCCCAAGTCTCCCGATAAAAATTATACCTCACTTGTGTGGGTAGGCCTAGCACCCTCGACACGAAATGCCCCAAAACACAAGGTGGACACATCCCGTTTTTTGACAGAAAACAGGGGTGTTTTTTGCAAAGTGCCTACCTGTAGATTTTGACCTAGAGAACTAGGGCAATCCAAGATGGGGTGACTTGTGGGGCTCTGACCTGGTTTTGTTACCCAGAATCCTTTGCAAACCTCAAAATGTGGCTAAATAAAACACGTTTTCATCACATTTCGGTGACAGAGAGTTCTGGAATCTGAGAGGAGACACACATTTCTTTCAACCCAGCGTTTCCCCAAGTCTCCCGATAAAAATGATACCTCACTTGTGTGGGTAGGCCTAGCGCCCGCGACAGGAAATGCCCCAAAACACAACATGGACACATCCCGTTTTTTGACAGAAAACAGGGGCGTTTTTTGCAAAGTGCCTACCTGAAGATTTTGACCTAGAGACCTAGGGCAATCCAAGATGGGGTGACTTGCGAGGCTCTGACCAGGTTCTGTTATGCAGAATCCTTTGCAAACCTCAAAATGTGGCTTAAAAAACAAGTTTTCATCACATTTCGGTGACAGAGAGTTCTGGAATCTGAGAGGTGACACACATTTCCTTCAACCCAGCATTTCGCCAAGTCTCCCGATAAAAATGATACCTCACTTGTGTGGGTAGGCCTAGCACCCGCGACACGAAATGCCCCAAAACACAAGGTGGACACATCCCGTTTTTTGACAGAAAACAGGGGTGTTTTTTGCAAAGTGCCTACCTGTAGATTTTGGCCTAGAGACCTAGGGCAATCCAAGATGGGGTGACTTGTGGGGCTCTGACCAGGTTCTGTTATGCAGAATCCTTTGCAAACCTCAAAATGTGGCTAAAAAAACACGTTTTCATCACATTTCGGTGACAGAGATTTCTGGAATCTGAGATGAGCCACAAATGTCCTTCCACCCAGTGTTCCCCCAAGTATCCCAATAAAAATGATACCTCACTTGTGTGGGTAGGCCTAGCGCCCGTGACAGGAAATGCCCCAAAACACAACGTGGACACATCCCATTTTTTGACAGAAAACAGAGGTGTTTTTTGCAAAATGCTGACCTGTAGATTTTGGCCTCTAGCTCTGCCGGCACCAAGGAAAACCTACCAAACCTGTGTATTATTGAAAACTAGAGACCTAGGGGAATCCAAGATGGGGTGACTTGTGGGGCTCTGACCAGACTATGTTAACCAGAATCCTTTGCAAACCTCACAATTTGGCTAAAAAAAAAACGTATTCCTCACATTTCGGAGACAGAGAGTTCTGGAATCTGAGAGGAGCCACAAATTTCCTTTCACCCAGCGTTCCCCCAAGTCTCCCGATAAAAATTATACCTCACTTGTGTGGGTAGGCCTAGCACCCGCTACAGGAAATACCCCAAAACACAACGTGGACACATCACATTTTATGACAGAAAACAAAGATGTTTTTTGCAAAATGCCTACCTGTAGATTTAGGCCTCTAGCTCAGTCGGCACCTAGGGAAACTTACCAAACCTGTGCATTTTTGAAAACTAGAGGCCTAGGGGAATCCAAAATGGGGTGACTTGTGGGGCTCTGACAAGGTTTTGTTACCCAGAATCCTTTGCAAACCTCAAAATTTGGCTAAAAAAACAAGTTTTCCTCACATTTCGGTGACAGAAAGTTCTGGAATCTGAGAGGAGACACAAATTTCCTTCCACCCAGCGTTCCCCCAAGTCTCCCGATAAAAATGATACCTCACTTGTGTGGGTAGGCCTAGCGCCCGCGACAGGAAATGCCTCAAAACACAACGTGGACACATCCCATTTTTTGACAGAAAACAGAGGTGTTTTTTGCAAAGTGCCTACCTGTAGATTTTGGCCTCTAGCTCAGCCAGCACCTAGGGAAACCTACCAAACCTGTGCATTTTTTTTAAGTAGAGACCTAGGGGAATCCAAGATGGGGTGACTTGTGGGCCTCTGACCAGATTATGTTAACCAGAATCCTTTGCAAACCTCACAATTTGGCTAAAAAAAAACGTTTTCCTCACATTTCGGTCACAGAGAGTTCTGGAATCTGAGAGGAGACACAAATTTCCTTCCACCCAGCGTTCCTCCAAGTCTCCCGATAAAAATGATACCTCACTTGTGTGGGTAGGCCTAGCACCCGCGCCAGGAAATGCCCCAAAACACAACGTGGACACATCAAATTTTATGACAGAAAACAGAGATGTTTTTTGCAAAATGCCTACCTGTAGATTTTGGCCTCAAGCTCAGTCGGCACCTAGGGAAACCTAACAAACCTGTGCATTTTTGAAAACTAAAGTTCTTGGGGAATCCAAAATGGGGTGACTTGTGGGGCTCTGACCAGGTTTTGTTACCCAGAATCCTTTGCAAACCTCAAAGTGTGGCTAAAAAAAACACGTTTTCATCACATTTCGGTGACAAAGAGTTCTGGAATCTGAGAGGAGACACACATTTCCTTCAACCCAGCGTTTCCCCAAGCCTCCCGATAAAAATGATACCTCACTTGTGTGGGTAGGCCTAGCGCCCGCGACAGGAAATGCCCCAAAACACAACGTGGACACATCCCGTTTTTTGACAGAAAACAGGGGTGTTTTTTGCAAAGTGCCTACCTGTAGATTTTGGCCTAGAGACCTAGGGCAATCCAAGATGGGGTGACTTGCGGGGCTCTGACCAGGTTCTGTTATGCAGAATCCTTTGCAAACCTCAAAATGTGGCTAAAAAAACATGTTTTCATCACATTTCGGTGACAGAGAGTTCTGGAATCTGAGAGGAGCCACAAATGTCCTTCCACCCAGCATTCCCCCAAGTCTCCCATTAAAAATGATACCTCACTTGTGTGGGTAGGCCTAGCGCCCGCGACAGGAAATGCCCCAAAACACAACGTGGACACATCCCATTTTTTGACAGAAAACAGAGGTGTTTTTTGCAAAATGCCTACCTGTAGATTTTGGCCTCTAGCTCAGCCGGCACCTAGTGAAATCTACAAAACCTGGGCATTTTTGAAAACTAGAGACCTAGGGGGATCCAAGATGGGGTGACCTGTGGGGCTCTGACCAGGTTCTGTAACCCAGAATCCTTTGCAAACCTCAGAATTTGGCTAAAAAAACACATTTTCCTCACATTTCGGTGACAGAGAGTTCTGGAATCTGAGAGGAGCCACAAATTTCCTTTCACCCAGCGTTCCCCCAAATCTCCCGAAAAAAATGATACCTCACTTGTGTGGGTAGGCCTAGCGCCCGTGACAGGAAATGCCCCAAAACACAATGTGGACACATCCAATTTTTTGACAAAAAACAGAGGTGTTTTTTGCAAAATGCCTACCTGTAGATTTTGTCCTCTAGCTCAACCAGCACCTAGGGAAACCTACCGAACCTGTGCATTTTTTAAAACTAGAGGCCTAGGGGAATCCAAGATGGGGTAACTTGTGGGGCTCTGGCCAGGTTTTGTTACCCAGAATCCTTTGCAAACCTCAAAATTTGGCTAAAAAAACAAGTTTTTCTCACATTTCGGTGACAGAAAGTTCTGGAATCTGAGAGGAGCCACTAATTTCCTTCCACCCAGCGTTCCCCCAAGTCTCCCGATAAAAATGATACCTCACTTGTGTGGGTAGGCCTAGCGCCCGCGACAGGAAATGCCCCAAAAAACAACGTGGACACATCCCATTTTTTGACAGAAAAAAGAGGTGTTTTTTGCAAAGTGCCTACCTGTAGATTTTGGCCTCTAGCTCAGCCGGCACCTAGGGAAACCTACCAAACCTGTGCATTTTTTAAAACTAGAGGGCTAGGTGAATCCAAGATGGGGTAACTTGTGGGGCTCTGGCCAGGTTTTGTTACCCAGAATCCTTTGCAAACTTCAAAATTTGGCTAAAAAAAAAAAATTCCTCACATTTTTGTGACAGAGAGTTCTGGAATCTGAGAGGAGCTACAAATTTCCTTCCACTCAGTGTTCCCCCAAGTCTCCCGATAAAAATGATACCTCACTTGTGTGGGTAGGCCTAGCGCCCGCGACAAGAAATGCCCCAAAACACAACGTGGACACATCCCATTTTTTGACAGAAAACAGAGGTGTTTTTTGCAAAATGCCTAACTGTAGATTTTGGCCTCTAGCTCAGCCGGCACCTAGGGAAACCTACCAAACCTGTGCATTTTTTAAAACTAGAGGCCTAGGGGAATCCAAGATGGGGTAACTTGTTGGGCTCTGGCCAGGTTTTGTTACCCAGAATCCTTTGCAAACTTCAAAATTTGGCTAAAAAAAAAAAAAATCCTCACATTTTTGTGACAGAGAGTTCTGGAATCTGAGAGGAGCTACAAATTTCCTTCCACTCAGTGTTCCCCCAAGTCTCCCGATAAAAATGATACCTCACTTGTGTGGGTAGGCCTAGCGCCCGCGACAGGACATGCCCCAAAAAACAACGTGGACACATCCCATTTTTTGACAGAAAAAAGAGGTGTTTTTTGCAAAGTGCCTACCTGTAGATTTTGGCCTCTAGCTCAGCCGGCACCTAGGGAAACCTACCAAACCTGTGCATTTTTTAAAACTAGAGGGCTAGGTGAATCCAAGATGGGGTAACTTGTGGGGCTCTGGCCAGGTTTTGTTACCCAGAATCCTTTGCAAACTTCAAAATTTGGCTAAAAAAAAAAAAATTCCTCACATTTTTGTGACAGAGAGTTCTGGAATCTGAGAGGAGCTACAAATTTCCTTCCACCCAGCGTTCCCCCAAGTCTCCCGATAAAAATGATACCTCACTTGTGTGGGTAGGCCTAGCGCCAGCGACAGGAAATGCCTCAAAACACAACGTGGACACATCCCATTTTTTGACAGAAAACAGAGGTGTTTTTTGCAAAGTACCTACCTCTAGATTTTGGCATCTAGCTCAGCCGGCACCTAGGGAAACCTACCAAACCTGTGCATTTTTTTAAAGTAGAGACCTAGGGGAATCCAAGATGGGGTGACTTTTGATGCCAGAATCCTTTGCAAACCTCACAATTTGGCAAAAAAAAAATGTTTTCCTCACATTTCGGTGACAGAGAGTTCTGGAATCTGAGAGGAGACACAAATTTCCTTCAACCCAGCGTTCCCCCAAGTCTCCCGATAAAAATGATACTTCACTTGTGTGGGTAGGCCTAGCACCCGTGACAGGAAATGCCCCAAAACACAACGTGGACACATCACATTTTATGACAGAAAACAGAGGTCTTTTTTGCAAAATGCCTACCTGTAGATTTTGGCCTCTAGCTCAGTCGGCACCTAGGGAAACCTACCAAACCTGTGCATTTTTGAAAACTAGAATCCTAGGGGAATCCAAGATGTGGTGACTTGTGGGGCTCTGACCAGGTTTTGTTACCCAGAATCCTTTGAAAACCTCAAAATGTGGCTAAAAAAAACACGTTTTCATCACATTTCGGTGACAGAGAGTTCTGGAATCTGAGAGGAGACACACATTTCTTTCAACCCAGCGTTTCCCCAAGTCTCACGATAAAAATGATACCTCACTTGTGTGGGTAGGCCTAGCGCACGCGACAGGAAATGCCCCAAAACACAACATAGACACATCCCGTTTTTTGACAGAAAACAGGGGCGTTTTTTGCAAAGTGCCTACCTGTAGATTTTGACCTAGAGACCTAGGGCAATCCAAGATGGGGTGACTTGCGAGGCTCTGACCAGGTTCTGTTATGCAGAATCCTTTGCAAACCTCAAAATGTGGCTAAAAAAACACGTTTTCATCACATTTCGGTGACAGAGAGTTCTGGAATCTGAGAGGTGACACACATTTCCTTCAACCCAGCATTTCCCCAAGTCTCCCGATAAAAATGATACCTCACTTGTGTGGGTAGGCCTAGCACCCGCGACACGAAAAGCCCCAAAACACAAGGTGGACACATCCCGTTTTTTGACAGAAAACAGGGGTGTTTTTTGCAAAATGCCTACATGTAGATTTTGGCCTAGAGAACTAGGGCAATCCAAGATGGGGTGACTTGTGGGGCTCTGACCAGGTTCTGTTATGCAGAATCCTTTGCAAACCTCAAAATGTGGCTAAAAAAACACGTTTTCATCACATTTCGGTGACAGAGAGTTCTGGAATCTGAGATGAGCCACAAATGTCCTTCCACCCAGTGTTCCCCCAAGTATCCCGATAAAAATGATACCTCACTTGTGTGGGTAGGCCTAGCGCCCGTGACAGGAAATGCCCCAAAACACAACGTGGACACATCCCATTTTTTGACAGAAAACAGAGTTGTTTTTTGCAAAATGCTGACCTGTAGATTTTGGCCTGTAGCTCAGTCGGCACCTAGGGAAACCTACCAAACCTGTGCATTTTTGAAAACTAGAGGCCTAGGGGAATCCAAGATGTGGTGACTTGTGGGGCTCTGACCAGGTTTTGTTACCCAGAATCCTTTGCAAACCTCAAAATGTGGCTAAAAAAATACGTTTTCATCACATTTCGATGACAGAGAGTTCTGGAATCTGAGAGGAGACACACATTTCTTTCAACCCAGCGTTTCCCCAAGTCTCCCGATAAAAATTATACCTCACTTGTGTGGGTAGGCCTAGCGCCCGCGACAGCAAATGCCCCAAAACACAACATGGACACATCCCGTTTTTTGACAGAAAAAAGGGGTGTTTTTTGCAAAGTGCCTACCTGTAGATTTTGACCTAGAGAACTAGGGCAATCCAAGATGGGGTGACTTGCGGGGCTCTGACCAGGTTCTGTTATGCAGAATCCTTTGCAAACCTCAAAATGTGGCTAAAAAAACACGTTTTCATCACATTTCGGTGACAGAGAGTTCTGGAATCTGAGAGGTGACACACATTTCCTTCAACCCAGCATTTCCCCAAGTCTCCCGATAAAAATTATACCTCACTTGTGTGGGTAGGCCTAGCACCCTCGACACGAAATGCCCCAAAACACAAGGTGGACACATCCCGTTTTTTGACAGAAAACAGGGGTGTTTTTTGCAAAGTGCCTACCTGTAGATTTTGACCTAGAGAACTAGGGCAATCCAAGATGGGGTGACTTGCGGGGCTCTGACCAGGTTCTGTTATGCAGAATCCTTTGCAAACCTCAAAATGTGGCTAAAAAAACACGTTTTCATCACATTTCGGTGACAGAGAGTTCTGGAATCTGAGATGAGCCACAAATGTCCTTCCACCCAGTGTTCCCCCAAGTATCCCGATAAAAATGATACCTCACTTGTGTGGGTAGGCCTAGCGCCCGTGACAGGAAATGCCCCAAAACACAACGTGGACACATCCCATTTTTTGACAGAAAACAGAGGTGTTTTTTGCAAAATGCTGACCTGTAGATTTTGGCCTGTAGCTCAGCCGGCACCAAGGAAAACCTACCAAACCTGTGTATTATTGAAAACTAGAGACCTAGGGGAATCCAAGATGGGGTGACTTGTGGGGCTCTCACCAGATTATGTTAACCAGAATCCTTTGCAAACCTCACAATTTGGCTAAAAAAGACGTTTTCCTCACATTTCGGTGACAGAGAGTTCTGGAATCTGAGAGGAGCCAAACATTTCCTTCCACCCAGCGTTCGCCCACGTCTCCCAATGAAAATGATATCTCACTTGTGTGGGTAGGCCTAGCGCCTGCGACAGGAAATGCCCCAAAACACAACGTGGACACATCCCATTTTTTGACAGAAAACAGAGGTGTTTTTTGAAAAGTGCCTACCTGTAGATTTTGGCCTCTAGCTCAGCCGGCACCTGGGTAAATCTACCAAACCTGGGCATTTTTGAAAACTAGGGACCTAGGGGGATCCAAGATGAGGTGACTTGTGGGGCTCTGACCAGGTTCTGTTATGCAGAATGCTTTGCAAACCTGAAAATGTGGCTAAAAAAACACATTTTCATCGCATTTCGGTGACAGACAGTTTTGGAATCTGAGAGGAGCCACAAATTTCCTTTCACCCAGCGTTCCCCCAAGTCTCCCGAAAAAAATGATACCTCACTTGTGTGGGTAGGCCTAGCGCCCGTGACAGGAAATGCCCCAAAACACAACGTGGACACATCCCATTTTTTGACAGAAAACAGAGGTGTTTTTTGCAAAATGCCTACCTGTAGATTTTGGCCTCTAGCTCAGCCGGCACCTGGGGAAAACTACCAAACCTGTGCATTTTTTAAAACTAGAGACTTAGGGGGATCCAAGATGGGGTGACGTGTGGGGCTCTGACAAGGTTCTGTTACCCAGAATCCTTTGCAAACCTCCAAATTTGGCTAAAAAAACTAATTTTCCTCACATTTCGGTGACAGAGAGTTCTGGAATCTGAGAGGAACCACAAATTTCCTTCCACCCAGCGTTCCCCCAAGTCTCCCGATACAAATGATACCTCACTTGTGTGGGTAGGCCTAGCGCCCATGACAGGAAATGCCCCAAAACCCAACGTGGACACATCCCATTATTTGACAGAAAACAGAGGTGTTTTTTGCAAAGTGCCTACCTGTAGATTTTGGCCTCTAGCTCAGCCGGCACCTAGGGAAACCTACCAAACCTGTGCATTTTTGAAAACTAGAGACCTAGGGCAATCCAAGATGGGGTGACTTGTGGGTCTCTGACCAGGTTCTGTTACGCAGAATGCTTTGCAAACCTGAAAATGTGGCTAAAAAAACACATTTTCATCACATTTCGGTGACAGACAGTTTTGGAATCTGAGAGGAGCCACAAATGTCTTTCCACCCAACGTTTCCCCAAGTGTCCCGATAAAAATGATACCTCACTTGTGTGAGTAGGCCTAGCGCCCGCGACAGGAAATGCCCCAAAACACAACGTGGACACATCCCATTTTTTGACAGAAAACAGAGGTGTTTTTTGCAAAGTGCCTATCTGTAGATTTTGGCCTCTAGCTCATCCGGCACCTAGGGAAACCTACCAAACCTGTGCACTTTTTTAAAGTAGAGACCTAGGGGAATCCAAGATGGGGTGACTTGTGGAGCTCTGACCAGATTATGTTAACCAGAATCCTTTGCAAACCTAACAATTTGGCTAAAAAAAACGTTTTCCTCACATTTCAGTGACAGAGAGTTCTGGAATCTGATAGGAGACACAAATTTCCTTCAACCCAGCGTTCCCCTAAGTCTCCCGATAAAAATGATACCTCACTTGTGTGGGTAGGCCTAGCACCCGCTACAGGAAATGCCCCAAAACACAACGTGGACACATCACATTTTATAACAGAAAACAGGGGTGTTTTTTGCAAAGTGCCTACCTGTAGATTTTGGCCTAGAGACCTAGGGCAATCCAAGAATGGGTGACTTGTGGGGCTCTGACCAGGTTCTGTTATGCAGAATCCTTTGTAAACCTTGAAATGTGGCTAAAAAAACACGTTTTCATCACATTTTGGTGACAGAGAGTTTTGGAATCTGAGAGGAGCCACAAATGTCCTTCCACCCAGCATTCCCCTAAGTCTCCCGATAAAAATGATACCTCACTTGTGTGGGTAGGCCTAGCGCCCGCGACAGGAAATGCCCCAAAACACAACGTGGACACATCCCATTTTTTGACAGAAAAAAGAGGTGTTTTTTGCAAAGTGCCTACCTGTAGATTTTGGCCTCTAGCTCAGCCGGCACCTAGGGAAACCTACCAAACCTGTGCATTTTTTAAAACTAGAGGCCTAGGGGAATCCAAGATGGGGTAACTTGTGGGGCTCTGGCCAGGTTTTGTTACCCAGAATCCTTTGCAAACCTCAAAATTTGGCTAAAAAAACACGTTTTTCTCACATTTCGGTGACAGAAAGTTCTAGAATCTGAGAGGAGACACGAATTTCCTTCCACCCAGCGTTCCCCCAAGTCTCCCGATAAAAATGATACCTCACTTGTGTGGGTAGGCCTAGCGCCAGCGACAGGAAATGCCTCAAAACACAACGTGGACACATCCCATTTTTTGACAGAAAACTGAGGTGTTTTTTGCAAAGTACCTACGTGTAGATTTTGGCATCTAGCTCAGCCGGCACCTAGGGAAACCTATCAAACCTGTGCATTTGTTTAAAGTAGAGACCTAGGGGAATCCAAGATGGGGTGACTTGTGGTGCCAGAATCCTTTGCAAACCTCACAATTTGGCTAAAAAAAAATGTTTTCCTCACATTTCGGTGACAGAGAGTTCTGGAATCTGAGAGGAGACACAAATTTCCTTCAACCCAGCGTTCCCCCAAGTCTCCCGATAAAAATGATACTTCACTTGTGTGGGTAGGCCTAGCACCCGTGACAGGAAATGCCCCAAAACACAACGTGGACACATCACATTTTATGACAGAAAACAGAGGTGTTTTTTGCAAAATGCCTACCTGTAGATTTTGGCCTCTAGCTCAGTCGGCACCTAGGGAAACCTACCAAACCTGTGCATTTTTGAAAACTAGAATCCTAGGGGAATCCAAGATGTGGTGACTTGTGGGGCTCTGACCAGGTTTTGTTACCCAGAATCCTTTGCAAACCTCAAAATTTGGCTAAAAAAAACACGTTTTCATCACATTTCGGTGACAGAGAGTTCTGGAATCTGAGAGGAGACACACATTTCTTTCAACCCAGCGTTTCCCCAAGTCTCCCGATAAAAATGATACCTCACTTGTGTGGGTAGGCCTAGCGCCCGCAACAGGAAATGCCCCAAAACACAACATGGACACATCCCGTTTTTTGACAGAAAACAGGGGCGTTTTTTGCAAAGTGCCTACCTGTAGATTTTGACCTAGAGACCTAGGGCAATCCAAGATGGGGTGACTTGCGAGGCTCTGACCAGGTTCTGTTATGCAGAATCATTTGCAAACCTCAAAATTTGGCTAAAAAAACACGTTTTTCTCACATTTAGGTGACAGAAAGTTCTAGAATCTGAGAGGAGACACGAATTTCCTTCCACCCAGCGTTCCCCCAAGTCTCCCAATAAAAATGATACCTCACTTGTGTGGGTAGGCCTAGCGCCAGCGACAGGAAATGCCTCAAAACACAACGTGGACACATCCCATTTTTTGACAGAAAACTGAGGTGTTTTTTGCAAAGTACCTACCTGTAGATTTTGGCATCCAGCTCAGCCGGCACCTAGGGAAACCTACCAAACCTGTGCATTTTTTTAAAGTAGAGACCTAGGGGAATCCAAGATGGGGTGACTTGTGGTGCCAGAATCCTTTGCAAACCTCACAATTTGGCTAAAAAAAAATGTTTTCCTCACATTTCGGTGACAGAGAGTTCTGGAATCTGAGAGGAGACATAAATTTCCTTCAACCCAGCGTTCCCCCAAGTCACCCGATAAAAATGATACTTCACTTGTGTGGGTAGGCCTAGCACCCGTGACAGGAAATGCCCCAAAACACAACATGGACACATCACATTTTATGACAGAAAACAGAGGTGTTTTTTGCAAAATGCCTACCTGTAGATTTTGGCCTCTAGCTCAGTCGGCACCTAGGGAAACCTACCAAACCTGTGCATTTTTGAAAACTAGATTCCTAGGGGAATCCAAGATGTGGTGACTTGTGGGGCTCTGACCAGGTTTTGTTACCCAGAATCCTTTGCAAACCTCAAAATGTGGCTAAAAAAAACACGTTTTCATCACATTTCGGTGACAGAGAGTTCTGGAATCTGAGAGGAGACACACATTTCTTTCAACCAAGCGTTTCCCCAAGTCTCCCGATAAAAATGATACCTCACTTGTGTGGGTAGGCCTAGCACCCGCTACAGGAAATGCCCCAAAACACAACGTGGACACATCACATTTTATAACAGAAAACAGAGGTGTTTTTTGCAACATGCCTACCTGTAGATTTTGGCGTCTAGCTCAGTCGGTACCTAGGGAAACCTACCAAACCTGTGCATTTTTGAAAACTAGAGGCCTAGTGGAATCCAAGATGGGGTGACTTGTGGGGCTCTGACCAGGTTTTGTTACCCAGAATCCTTTGCAAACCTCAAAATGTGTCTAAAAAAACACATTTTCATCACATTTCGGTGACAGAGAGTTCTGGAATCTGAGAGGAGACACACATTTCCTTCAAACCAGCGTTTCCCCAAGTCTCCCGATAAAAATGATACCTCACTTGTGTGGGTAGGCCTTGCGCCCACGACAGGAAATGCCCCCAAAACACAACGTGGACACATCCTGTTTTTTGACAGAAAACAGGGGTGTTTTTTGCAAAGTGCCTACCTGTAGATTTTGGCCTAGAGACCTAGGGCAATCCAAGATGGGGTGACTTGTGGGGCTCTGACTAGGTTCTGTTATGCAGAATCCTTTGTAAACCTTGAAATGTGGCTAAAAAAACACGTTTTCATCACATTTTGGTGACAGAGAGTTCTGGAATCTGAGAGGAGCCACAAATGTCCTTCCACCCAGCATTCCCCTAAGTCTCCCGATAAAAATGATACCTCACTTGTGTGGGTAGGCCTAGCGCCAGCGATAGGAAATGCCCCAAAACACAACGTGGACACATCCCATTTTTTGACAGAAAACAGAGGTGTTTTTTGCAAAATGCCTACCTGTAGATTTTGGCCTCTAGCTCAGCCGGCACCTAGGGAAACCTACCAAACCTGTGCATTTTTTAAAACTAGAGGCCTAGGGGAATCCAAGATGGGGTAACTTGTGGGACTCTGGCCAGGTTTTGTTACCCAGAATCCTTTGCAAACCTCAAAATTTGGCTAAAAAAACAAATTTTCCTCACATTTTTGTGACAGAGAGTTCGGGAATCTGAGAGGAGCTACAAATTTCCTTCCACTCAGTGTTCCCCCAAGTCTCCCGATAAAAATGATACCTCACTTGTGTGGGTAGGCCTAGCGCCCGCGACAGGAAATGCCCCAAAACACAACGTGGACACATCTCATTTTTTGACAGAAAAAAGAGGTGTTTTTTGAAAAGTGCCTACCTGTAGATTTTGGCCTCTAGATCAGCCGGCACCTAGGGAAACCTACCAAACCTGTGCATTTTTTAAAACTAGAGGCCTAGCGGAATCCAAGATGGGGTAACTTGTGGGGCTCTGGCCAGGTTTTTTTACCCAGAATCCTTTGCAAACCTCAAAATTTGGCTAAAAAAACACGTTTTTCTCACATTTCGGTGACAGAAAGTTCTAGAATCTGAGAGGAGACACGAATTTCCTTCCACCCAGCGTTCCCCCAAGTCTCCCGATAAAAATGATACCTCACTTGTGTGGGTAGGCCTAGCGCCAGCGACAGGAAATGCCTCAAAACACAACGTGGACACATCCCATTTTTTGACAGAAAACTGAGGTGTTTTTTGCAAAGTACCTACCTGTAGATTTTGGCATCTAGCTCAGCCGGCACCTAGGGAAACCTACCAAACCTGTGCATTTTTTTAAAGTAGAGACCTAGGGGAATCCAAGATGGGGTGACTTGTGGTGCCAGAATCCTTTGCAAACCTCACAATTTGGCTAAAAAAAAATGTTTTCCTCACATTTCGGTGACAGAGAGTTCTGGAATCTGAGAGGAGACACAAATATCCTTCAACTAAGCGTTCCCCCAAGTCTCCCGATAAAAATGATACTTCACTTGTGTGGGTAGGCCTAGCACCTGTGACAGGAAATGCCCCAAAACACAACGTGGACACATCACATTTTATGACAGAAAACAGAGGTGTTTTTTGCAAAATGCCTACCTGTAGATTTTGGCCTCTAGCTCAGTCGGCACCTAGGGAAACCTACCAAACCTGTGCATTTTTGAAAACTAGAATCCTAGGGGAATCCAAGATGTGGTGACTTGTGGGGCTCTGACCAGGTTTTGTTACCCAGAATCCTTTGCAAACCTCAAAATGTGGCTAAAACAAACACGTTTTCATCACATTTCGGTGACAGAGAGTTCTGGAATCTGAGAGGAGACACACATTTCTTTCAACCCAGCGTTTCCCCAAGTCTCCCGATAAAAATGATACCTCACTTGTGTGGGTAGGCCTAGCGCCCGCGACAGGAAATGCCCCAAAACACAACATGGACACATCCCGTTTTTTGACAGAAAACAGGGGCGTTTTTTGCAAAGTGCCTACCTGTAGATTTTGACCTAGAGACCTAAGGCAATCCAAGATGGGGTGACTTGCGAGGCTCTGACCAGGTTCTGTTATGCAGAATCCTTTGCAAACCTCAAAATGTGGCTAAAAAAACACGTTTTCATCACATTTCAGTGACAGAGAGTTCTGGAATCTGAGAGGTGACACACATTTCCTTCAACCCAGCATTTCCCCAAGTCTCCCGATAAAAATGATACCTCACTTGTGTGGGTAGGCCTAGCGCCCGTGACAGGAAATGCCCCAAAACACAACGTGGACACATCCCATTTTTTGACAGAAAACAGAGGTGTTTTTTGCAAAATGCCTACCTGTAGATTTTGGCCTCTAGCTCAGCCGGCACCTGGGGAAAACTACCAAACCTGTGCATTTTTGAAAACTAGAGACTTAGGGGGATCCAAGATGGGGTGATGTGTGGGGCTCTGACAAGGTTCTGTTACCCAGAATCCTTTGCAAACCTCAAAATTTGGCTAAAAAAACTAATTTTCCTCACATTTCGGTGACAGAGAGTTCTGGAATCTGAGGGGAACCACAAATTTCCTTCCACCCAGTGTTCCCCCAAGTCTCCCGATACAAATGATACCTCACTTGTGTGGGTAGGCCTAGCGCCCATGACAGGAAATGCCCCAAAACCCAACGTGGACACATCCCATTATTTGACAGAAAACAGAGGTGTTTTTTGCAAAGTGCCTACCTGTAGATTTTGGCCTCTAGCTCAGCCGGCACCTAGGGAAACCTACCAAACCTGTGCATTTTTGAAAACTAGAGACCTAGGGCAATCCAAGATGGGGTGACTTGTGGGTCTCTGACCAGGTTCTGTTATGCAGAATGCTTTGCAAACCTGAAAATGTGGCTAAAAAAACACATTTTCATCACATTTCGGAGACAGACAGTTTTGGAATCTGAGAGGAGCCACAAATGTCCTTCCACCCAGCGTTTCCCCAAGTGTCCCGATAAAAATGATACCTCACTTGTGTGAGTAGGCCTAGCGCCCGCGACAGGAAATGCCCCAAAACACAACGTGGACACATCCCATTTTTTTACAGAAAACAGAGGTGTTTTTTGCAAAGTGCCTACCTGTAGATTTTGGCCTCTAGCTCATCCGGCACCTAGGGAAACCTACCAAACCTGTGCATTTTTTTAAAGTAGAGACCTAGGGGAATCCAAGATGGGGTGACTTGTGGGGCTCTGACCAGATTATGTTAACCAGAATCCTTTGCAAACCTAACAATTTGGCTAAAAAAAAACGTTTACCTCACATTTCGGTGACAGAGAGTTCTGGAATCTGAGAGGAGACACAAATTTCCTTCCACCCACCGTTCCCCCAAGTCTCCCGATAAAAATGATACCTCACTTGTGTTGGTAGGCCTAGCACCCGCTACAGGAAATGCCCCAAAACACAACGTGGACACATCACATTTTATAACAGAAAACAGAGGTGTTTTTTGCAAAATGCCTACCTGTAGATTTTGGCGTCTAGCTCAGTCGGTACCTAGGGAAACCTACCAAACCTGTGCATTTTTGAAAACTAGAGGCCTAGGGGAATCCAAGATGGGGTGACTTGTGGGGCTCTTACCAGGTTTTGTTACCCAGAATCCTTTGCAAACCTCAAAATGTTTCTAAAAAAAACAAATTTTCATCACATTTCGGTGACAGAGAGTTCTGGAATCTGAGAGGAGACACACATTTCCTTCCACCCAGCGTTCCCCCAAGTCTCCCGATAAAAATGATACCTCACTTGTGTGGGTAGGCCTAGCGCCAGCGACAGGAAATGCCTCAAAACACAACGTGGACACATCCCATTTTTTGACAGAAAACAGAGGTGTTTTTTGCAAAGTACCTACCTGTAGATTTTGGCATCTAGCTCAGCCGGCACCTAGGGAAACCTATCAAACCTGTGCATTTTTTTAAAGTAGAGACCTAGGGGAATCCAAGATGGGGTGACTTGTGGTGCCATGATCCTTTGCAAACCTCACAATTTGGCTAAAAAAAAATGTTTTCCTCACATTTCGGTGACAGAGAGTTCTGGAATCTGAGAGGAGACACAAATTTCCTTCAACCCAGCGTTCCCCCAAGTCTCCCGATAAAAATGATACTTCACTTGTGTGGGTAGGCCTAGCACCCGTGACAGGAAATGCCCCAAAACACAACGTGGACACATCACATTTTATGACAGAAAACAGAGGTGTTTTTTGCAAAATGCCTACCTGTAGATTTTTGGCCTCTAGCTCAGTCGGCACCTAGGGAAACCTACCAAACCTGTGCATTTTTGAAAACTAGAATCCTAGGGGAATCCAAGATGTGGTGACTTGTGGGGCTCTGACCAGGTTTTGTTACCCAGAATCCTTTGCAAACCTCAAAATGTGGCTAAAAAAAACACGTTTTCATCACATTTCGGTGACAGAGAGTTCTGGAATCTGAGAGGAGACACACATTTCTTTCAACCCAGAGTTTCCCCAAGTCTCCGGATAAAAATGATACCTCACTTGTGTTGGTAGGCCTAGCGCCCGCGACAGGAAATGCCCCAAAACACAACATGGACACATCCCGTTTTTTGACAGAAAACAGGGGCGTTTTTTGCAAAGTGCCTACCTGTAGATTTTGACCTAGAGACCTAGGGCAATCCAAGATGGGGTGACTTGCGAGGCTCTGACCAGGTTCTGTTATGCAGAATCCTTTGCAAACCTCAAAATGTGGCTAAAAAAACACGTTTTCATCACATTTCGGTGACAGAGATTTCTGGAATCTGAGAGGTGACACACATTTCCTTCAACCCAGCATTTCCCCAAGTCTCCCGATAAAAATGATACCTCACTTGTGTGGTTAGGCCTAGCACCCGCGACACGAAATGCCCCAAAACACAAGGTGGACACATCCCGTTTTTTGACAGAAAACAGGGGTGTTTTTTGCAAAGTGCCTACCTGTAGATTTTGGCCTAGAGAACTAGGGCAATCCAAGATGGGGTGACTTGTGGGGCTCTGACCAGGTTCTGTTATGCAGAATCCTTTGCAAACCTTAAAATGTGGCTAAAAAAACACGTTTTCATCACATTTCGGTGACAGAGAGTTCTGGAATCTGAGATGAGCCACAAATGTCCTTCCACCCAGTGTTCCCCCAAGTATCCCGATAAAAATGATACCTCACTTGTGTGGGTAGGCCTAGCGCCCGTGACAGGAAATGCCCCAAAACACAACGTGGACACATCCCATTTTTTGACAGAAAACAGAGGTGTTTTTTGCAAAATGCTGACCTGTAGATTTTGGCCTGTAGCTCAGTCGGCACATAGGGAAACCTACCAAACCTGTGCATTTTTGAAAACTAGAGGCCTAGGGGAATCCAAGATGTGGTGACTTGTGGGGCTCTGACCAGGTTTTGTTACCCAGAATCCTTTGCAAACCTCAAAATGTGGCTAAAAAAACACGTTTTCATCACATTTCGATGACAGAGAGTTCTGGAATCTGAGAGGAGACACACATTTCTTTCAACCCAGCGTTTCACCAAGTCTCCCGATAAAAATTATACCTCACTTGTGTGGGTAGGCCTAGCGCCCGCGACAGCAAATGCCCCAAAACACAACATGGACACATCCCGTTTTTTGACACAAAAAAGGGGTTTTTTTTTGCAAAGTGTCTACCTGTAGATTTTGACCTAGAGAACTAGGGCAATCCAAGATGGGGTGACTTGCGGGGCTCTGACCAGGTTCTGTTATGCAGAATCCTTTGCAAACCTCAAAATGTGGCTAAAAAAACACGTTTTCATCACATTTCGGTGACAGAGAGTTCTGGAATCTGAGAGGTGACACACATTTCCTTCAACCCAGCATTTCCCCAAGTCTCCCGATAAAAATTATACCTCACTTGTGTGGGTAGGCCTAGCACCCTCGACACGAAATGCCCCAAAACACAAGGTGGACACATCCCGTTTTTTGACAGAAAACAGGGGTGTTTTTTGCAAAGTGCCTACCTGTAGATTTTGACCTAGAGACCTAGGGCAATCCAAGATGGGGTGACTTGTGGGGCTCTGACCAGGTTCTGTTATGCAGAATCCTTTGCAAACCTCAAAATGTGGCTAAAAAAACACGTTTTCATCAAATTTCGGTGACAGAGAGTTCTGGAATCTGAGATGAGCCACAAATGTCCTTCTACCCAGTGTTCCCCCAAGTATCCCGATAAAAATGATACCTCACTTGTGTGGGTAGGCCTAGCGCCCGTGACAGGAAATGCCCCAAAACACAACGTGGACACATCCCATTTTTTGACAGAAAACAGAGGTGTTTTTTGCAAAATGCTGACCTGTAGATTTTGGCCTGTAGCTCAGCCGGCACCAAGGAAAACCTACCAAACCTGTGTATTATTGAAAACTAGAGACCTAGGGGAATCCAAGATGGGGTGACTTGTGGTGCTCTGACCAGATTATGTTAACCAGAATCCTTTGCAAACCTCACAATTTGGCTAAAAAAAACGTTTTCCTCACATTTCGGTGACAGAGAGTTCTGGAATATGAGAGGAGCCAAACATTTCCTTCCACCCAGCGTTCCCCCACGTCTCCCAATGAAAATGATACCTCACTTGTGTGGGTAGGCCTAGCGCCTGCGACAGGAAATGCCCCAAAACACAACGTGGACACATCCCATTTTTTGACAGAAAACAAAGGTGTTTTTTGAAAAGTGCCTACCTGTAGATTTTGGCCTCTAGCTCAGCCGGCACATAGTGAAATCTACCAAACCTGGGCATTTTTGAAAACTAGAGACCTAGGGGGATCCAAGATGGGGTGACTTGTAGGGCTCTGACCAGGTTCTGTTACCCAGAATCCTTTGCAAACCTCAGAATTTGGCTAAAAAAACACATTTTCCTCACATTTCGGTGACAGAGAGTTCTGGAATCTGAGAGGAGCCACAAATTTCCTTTCACCCAGCGTTCCCCCAAGTCTCACGAAAAAAATGATACCTCACTTGTGTGGGTAGGCCTAGCGCCCGTGACAGGAAATGCCCCAAAACACAACGTGGACACATCCCATTTTTTGACAGAAAACAGAGGTGTTTTTTGCAAAATGCCTACCTGTAGATTTTGGCCTCTAGCTCAGCCGGCACCTAGGGAAACCTACCAAACCTGTGCATTTTTTAAAACTAGAGGCCTAGGGGAATCCAAGATGGGGTAACTTGTGGGGCTCTGGCCAGGTTTTGTTACCCAGAATCCTTTGCAAACCTCAAAATTTGGCTAAAAAAACACGTTTTTCTCACATTTTGGTGACAGAAAGTTCTAGAATCTGAGAGGAGACACGAATTTCCTTCCACCCAGCGTTCCCCCAAGTCTCCCGATAAAAATGATACCTCACTTGTGTGGGTAGGCCTAGCGCCAGCGACAGGAAATGCCTCAAAACACAACTTGGACACATCCCATTTTTTGACAGAAAACAGAGGTGTTTTTTGCAAAGTACCTACCTGTAGATTTTGGCATCTAGCTCAGCCGGCACCTAGGGAAACCTACCAAACCTGTGCATTTTTTTAAAGTAGAGACCTAGGGGAATCCAAGATGGGGTGACTTGTGGTGCCAGAATCCTTTGCAAACCTCACAATTTGGCTAAAAAAAAATGTTTTCCTCACATTTCGGTGACAGAGAGTTCTGGAATCTGAGAGGAGACACAAATTTCCTTCAACCCAGCGTTCCCCCAAGTCTCCCGATAAAAATGATACTTCACTTGTGTGGGTAGGCCTAGCACCCGTGACAGGAAATGCCCCAAAACACAACGTGGACACATCACATTTTATGACAGAAAACAGAGGTGTTTTTTGCAAAATGCCTACCTGTAGATTTTTGGCCTCTAGCTCAGTCGGCACCTAGGGAAACCTACCAAACCTGTGCATTTTTGAAAACTAGAATCCTAGGGGAATCCAAGATGTGGTGACTTGTGGGGCTCTGACCAGGTTTTGTTACCCAGAATCCTTTGCAAACCTCAAAATGTGGCTAAAAAAAACACGTTTTCATCACATTTCGGTGACAGAGAGTTCTGGAATCTGAGAGGAGACACACATTTCTTTCAACCCAGCGTTTCCCCAAGTCTCCCGATAAAAATTATACCTCACTTGTGTGGGTAGGCCTAGCGCCCGCGACAGGAAATGCCCCAAAACACAACATGGACACATCCCGTTTTTTGACAGAAAACAGGGGCGTTTTTTGCAAAGTGCCTACCTGTAGATTTTGACCTAGAGACCTAGGGCAATCCAAGATGGGGTGACTTGCGAGGCTCTGACCAGGTTCTGTTATGCAGAATCCTTTGCAAACCTCAAAATGTGGCTAAAAAAACACGTTTTCATCACATTTCGGTGACAGAGAGTTCTGGAATCTGAGAGGTGACACACATTTCCTTCAACCCAGCATTTCCCCAAGTCTCCCGATAAAAATGATACCTCACTTGTGTGGGTAGGCCTAGCACCCGCGACACGAAATGCCCCAAAACACAAGGTGGACACATCCCGTTTTTTGACAGAAAACAGGGGTGTTTTTTGCAAAGTGCCTACCTGTAGATTTTGGCCTAGAGAACTAGGGCAATCCAAGATGGGGTGACTTGTGGGGCTCTGACCAGGTTCTGTTATGCAGAATCCTTTGCAAACCTCAAAATGTGGCTAAAAAACACGTTTTCATCACATTTCGGTGACAGAGAGTTCTGGAATCTGAGATGAGCCACAAATGTCCTTCCACCCAGTGTTCCCCCAAGTATCCCGATAAAAATGATACCTCACTTGTGTGGGTAGGCCTAGCGCCCGTGACAGGAAATGCCCCAAAACACAACGTGGACACATCCCATTTTTTGACAGAAAACAGAGGTGTTTTTTGCAAAATGCTGACCTGTAGATTTTGGCCTGTAGCTCAGTCGGCACATAGGGAAACCTACCAAACCTGTGCATTTTTGAAAACTAGAGGCCTAGGGGAATCCAAGATGTGGTGACTTGTGGGGCTCTGTCCAGGTTTTGTTACCCAGAATCCTTTGCAAACCTCAAAATGTGGCTAAAAAAACACGTTTTCATCACATTTCGATGACAGAGAGTTCTGGAATCTGAGAGGAGACACACATTTCTTTCAACCCAGCGTTTCCCCAAGTCTCCCGATAAAAATTATACCTCACTTGTGTGGGTAGGCCTAGCGCCCGCGACAGCAAATGCCCCAAAACACAACATGGACACATCCCGTTTTTTGACAGAAAAAAGGGGTGTTTTTTGCAAAGTGCCTACCTGTAGATTTTGACCTAGAGAACTAGGGCAATCCAAGATGGGGTGACTTGCGGGGCTCTGACCAGGTTCTGTTATGCAGAATCCTTTGCAAACCTCAAAATGTGGCTAAAAAAACACGTTTTCATCACATTTCGGTGACAGAGAGTTCTGGAATCTGAGAGGTGACACACATTTCCTTCAACCCAGCATTTCCCCAAGTCTCCCGATAAAAATTATACCTCACTTGTGTGGGTAGGCCTAGCACCCTCGACACGAAATGCCCCAAAACACAAGGTGGACACATCCCGTTTTTTGACAGAAAACAGGGGTGTTTTTTGCAAAGTGCCTACCTGTAGATTTTGACCTAGAGACCTAGGGCAATCCAAGATGGGGTGACTTGTGGGGCTCTGACCAGGTTCTGTTATGCAGAATCATTTGCAAACCTCAAAATGTGGCTAAAAAAACACGTTTTCATCAAATTTCGGTGACAGAGAGTTCTGGAATCTGAGATGAGCCACAAATGTCCTTCTACCCAGTGTTCCCCCAAGTATCCCGATAAAAATGATACCTCACTTGTGTGGGTAGGCCTAGCGCCCGTGACAGGAAATGCCCCAAAACACAACGTGGACACATCCCATTTTTTTACAGAAAACAGAGGTGTTTTTTGCAAAATGCTGACCTGTAGATTTTGGCCTGTAGCTCAGCCGGCACCAAGGAAAACCTACCAAACCTGTGTATTATTGAAAACTAGAGACCTAGGGGAATCCAAGATGGGGTGACTTGTGGTGCTCTGACCAGATTATGTTAACCAGAATCCTTTGCAAACCTCACAATTTGGCTAAAAAAAACGTTTTCCTCACATTTCGGTGACAGAGAGTTCTGGAATATGAGAGGAGCCAAACATTTCCTTCCACCCAGCGTTCCCCCACGTCTCCCAATGAAAATGATACCTCACTTGTGTGGGTAGGCCTAGCGCCTGCGACAGGAAATGCCCCAAAACACAACGTGGACACATCCCATTTTTTGACAGAAAACAAAGGTGTTTTTTGAAAAGTGCCTACCTGTGATTTTGGCCTCTAGCTCAGCCGGCACATAGTGAAATCTACCAAACCTGGGCATTTTTGAAAACTAGAGACCTAGGGGGATCCAAGATGGGGTGACTTGTGGGGCTCTGACCAGGTTCTGTTACCCAGAATCCTTTGCAAACCTCAGAATTTGGCTAAAAAAACTAATTTTCCTCACATTTCGGTGACAGAGAGTTCTGGAATCTGAGAGGAGCCACAAATTTCCTTTCACCCAGCGTTCCCCCAAGTCTCACGAAAAAAATGATACCTCACTTGTGTGGGTAGGCCTAGCGCCCGTGACAGGAAATGCCCCAAAACACAACGTGGACACATCCCATTTTTTGACAGAAAACAGAGGTGTTTTTTGCAAAATGCCTACCTGTAGATTTTGGCCTCTAGCTCAGCCGGCACCTAGGGAAACCTACCAAACCTGTGCATTTTTTAAAACTAGAGGCCTAGGGGAATCCAAGATGGGGTAACTTGTGGGGCTCTGGCCAGGTTTTGTTACCCAGAATCCTTTGCAAACCTCAAAATTTGGCTAAAAAAACACGTTTTTCTCACATTTCGGTGACAGAAAGTTCTAGAATCTGAGAGGAGACACGAATTTCCTTCCACCCAGCGTTCCCCCAAGTCTCCCGATAAAAATGATACCTCACTTGTGTGGGTAGGCCTAGCGCCAGCGACAGGAAATGCCTCAAAACACAACGTGGACACATCCCATTTTTTGACAGAAAACAGAGGTGTTTTTTGCAAAGTACCTACCTGTAGATTTTGGCATCTAGCTCAGCCGGCACCTAGGGAAACCTACCAAACCTGTGCATTTTTTTAAAGTAGAGACCTAGGGGAATCCAAGATGGGGTGACTTGTGGTGCCAGAATCCTTTGCAAACCTCACAATATGGCTAAAAAAAAATGTTTTCCTCACATTTCGGTGACAGAGAGTTCTGGAATCTGAGAGGAGACACAAATTTCCTTCAACCCAGCGTTCCCCCAAGTCTCCCGATAAAAATGATACTTCACTTGTGTGGGTAGGCCTAGCACCCGTGACAGGAAATGCCCCAAAACACAACGTGGACACATCACATTTTATGACAGAAAACAGAGGTGTTTTTTGCAAAATGCCTACCTGTAGATTTTTGGCCTCTAGCTCAGTCGGCACCTAGGGAAACCTACCAAACCTGTGCATTTTTTAAAACTAGAATCCTAGGGGAATCCAAGATGTGGTGACTTGTGGGGCTCTGACCAGGTTTTGTTACCCAGAATCCTTTGCAAACCTCAAAATGTGGCTAAAAAAACACGTTTTCATCACATTTCGATGACAGAGAGTTCTGGAATCTGAGAGGAGACACACATTTCTTTCAACCCAGCGTTTCCCCAAGTCTCCCGATAAAAATTATACCTCACTTGTGTGGGTAGGCCTAGCGCCCGCGACAGCAAATGCCCCAAAACACAACATGGACACATCCCTTTTTTTGACAGAAAAAAGGGGTGTTTTTTGCAAAGTGCCTACCTGTAGATTTTGACCTAGAGAACTAGGGCAATCCAAGATGGGGTGACTTGCGGGGCTCTGACCAGGTTCTGTTATGCAGAATCCTTTGCAAACCTCAAAATGTGGCTAAAAAAACACGTTTTCATCACATTTCGGTGACAGAGAGTTATGGAATCTGAGAGGTGACACACATTTCCTTCAACCCAGCATTTCCCCAAGTCTCCCGATAAAAATTATACCTCACTTGTGTGGGTAGGCCTAGCACCCTCGACACGAAATGCCCCAAAACACAAGGTGGACACATCCCGTTTTTTGACAGAAAACAGGGGTGTTTTTTGCAAAGTGCCTACCTGTAGATTTTGGCCTAGAGACCTAGGGCAATCCAAGATGGGGTGACTTGTGGGGCTCTGACCAGGTTCTGTTATGCAGAATCCTTTGCAAACCTCAAAATGTGGCTAAAAAAACACGTTTTCATCAAATTTCGGTGACAGAGAGTTCTGGAATCTGAGGGGAGCCACAAATGTCCTTCTACCCAGTGTTCCCCCAAGTCTCCCGATAAAAATGATACCTCACTTGTGTGGGTAGGCCTAGCGCCCGTGACAGGAAATGCCCCAAAACACAACGTGGACACATCCCATTTTTTGACAGAAAACAGAGGTGTTTTTGCAAAATGCTGACCTGTAGATTTTGGCCTGTAGCTCAGCCGGCACCAAGGAAAACCTACCAAACCTGTGTATTATTGAAAACTAGAGACCTAGGGGAATCCAAGATGGGGTGACTTGTGGTGCTCTGAACAGATTATGTTAACCAGAATCCTTTGCAAACCTCACAGTTTGGCTAAAAAAAACGTTTTCCTCACATTTCGGTGACAGAGAGTTCTGGAATCTGAGAGGAGCCAAACATTTCCTTCCACCCAGCGTTCCCCCACGTCTCCCAATGAAAATGATACCTCACTTGTGTGGGTAGGACTAGCGCCTGCAACAGGAAATGCCCCAAAACACAACGTGGACACATCCCATTTTTTGACAGAAAACAAAGGTGTTTTTTGAAAAGTGCCTACCTGTAGATTTTGGCCTAGAGACCTAGGGCAATCCAAGATGGGGTGACTTGTGGGGCTCTGACCAGGTTCTGTTACCCAGAATCCTTTGCAAACCTCAGAATTTGGCTAAAAAAACACATTTTCCTCACATTTCGGTGACAGAGAGTTCTGGAATCTGAGAGGAGCCACAAATTTCCTTTCACCCAGCGTTCCCCCAAGTCTCACAAAAAAAATGATACCTCACTTGTGTGGGTAGGCCTAGCGCCCGTGACAGGAAATGCCCCAAAACACAACGTGGACACATCCCATTTTTGGACAGAAAACAGAGGTGTTTTTTGCAAAATGCCTACCTGTAGATTTTGGCCTCTAGCTCAGCCGGCACCTGGGGAAATCTACCAAACCTGTGCATTTTTGAAAACTAGAGACTTAGGGGGATCCAAGATGGGGTGACGTGTGGGGCTCTGACAAGGTTCTGTTACCCAGAATCCTTTGCAAACCTCAAAATTTGGCTAATAAAACACGTTTTTCTCACATTTCGGTGACAGAAAGTTCTAGAATCTGAGAGGAGACACGAATTTCCTTCCACCCAGCGTTCCCCCAAGTCTCCCGATAAAAATGATACCTCACTTGTGTGGGTAGGCCTAGCGCCAGCGACAGGAAATGCCTCAAAACACAACGTGGACACATCCCATTTTTTGACAGAAAACAGAGGTGTTTTTTGCAAAGTACCTACCTGTAGATTTTGGCATCTAGCTCAGCCGGCACCTAGGGAAACCTACCAAACCTGTGCATTTTTTAAAACTAGAGGCCTAGGGGAATCCAAGATGGGGTAACTTGTGGGGTTCTGGCCAGGTTGTGTTACCCAGAATCCTTTGCAAACCTCAAAATTTGGCTAAAAAAACACGTTTTTCTCACATTTCGGTGACAGAAAGTTCTAGAATCTGAGAGGAGACACGAATTTCCTTCCACCCAGCGTTCCCCCAAGTCTCCCGATAAAAATGATACCTCACTTGTGTGGGTAGGCCTAGCGCCAGCGACAGGAAATGCCTCAAAACACAACGTGGACACATCCCATTTTTTGACAGAAAACAGAGGTGTTTTTTGCAAAGTACCTACCTGTAGATTTTGGCATCTAGCTCAGCCGGCACCTAGGGAAACCTACCAAACCTGTGCATTTTTTTAAAGTAGAGACCGAGGGGAATCCAAGATGGGGTGACTTGTGGTGCCAGAATCCTTTGCAAACCTCACAATATGGCTAAAAAAAAATGTTTTCCTCACATTTCGGTGACAGAGAGTTCTGGAATCTGAGAGGAGACACAAATTTCCTTCAACCCAGCGTTCCCCCAAGTCTCCCGATAAAAATGATACTTCACTTGTGTGGGTAGGCCTAGCACCCGTGACAGGAAATGCCCCAAAACACAACGTGGACACATCACATTTTATGACAGAAAACAGAGGTGTTTTTTGCAAAATGCCTACCTGTAGATTTTTGGCCTCTTGCTCAGTCGGCACCTAGGGAAACCTACCAAACCTGTGCATTTTTGAAAACTAGAATCCTAGGGGAATCCAAGATGTGGTGACTTGTGGGGCTCTGACCAGGTTTTGTTACCCAGAATCCTTTGCAAACCTCAAAATGTGGCTAAAAAAAACACGTTTTCATCACATTTCGGTGACAGAGAGTTCTGGAATCTGAGAGGAGACACACATTTCTTTCAACCCAGCGTTTCCCCAAGTCTCCCGATAAAAATGATACCTCACTTGTGTGGGTAGGCCTAGCGCCCGCGACAGGAAATGCCCCAAAACACAACATGGACACATCCCGTTTTTTGACAGAAAACAGGGGCGTTTTTTGCAAAGTGCCTACCTGTAGATTTTGACCTAGAGACCTAGGGCAATCCAAGATGGGGTGACTTGCGAGGCTCTGACCAGGTTCTGTTATGCAGAATCCTTTGCAAACCTCAAAATGTGTCTAAAAAAACACGTTTTCATCACATTTCGGTGACAGAGAGTTCTGGAATCTGAGAGGTGACACACATTTCCTTCAACCCAGCATTTCCCCAAGTCTCCCGATAAAAATTATACCTCACTTGTGTGGGTAGGCCTAGCACCCGCGACACGAAATGCCCCAAAACACAAGGTGGACACATCCCGTTTTTTGACAGAAAACAGGGGTGTTTTTTGCAAAGTGCCTACCTGTAGATTTTGGCCTAGAGAACTAGGGCAATCCAAGATGGGGTGACTTGTGGGGCTCTGACCAGGTTCTGTTATGCAGAATCCTTTGCAAACCTCAAAATGTGGCTAAAAAATCACGTTTTCATCACATTTCGGTGACAGAGAGTTCTGGAATCTGAGATGAGCCACAAATGTCCTTCCACCCAGTGTTCCCCCAAGTATCCCGATAAAAATGATACCTCACTTGTGTGGGTAGGCCTAGCGCCCGTGACAGGAAATGCCCCAAAACACAACGTGGACACATCCCATTTTTTGACAGAAAACAGAGGTGTTTTTTGCAAAATGCTGACCTGTAGATTTTGGCCTGTAGCTCAGTCGGCACATAGGGAAACCTACCAAACCTGTGCATTTTTGAAAACTAGAGGCCTAGGGGAATCCAAGATGTGGTGACTTGTGGGGCTCTGACCAGGTTTTGTTACCCAGAATCCTTTGCAAACCTCAAAATGTGGCTAAAAAAACATGTTTTCATCACATTTCGATGAAAGAGAGTTCTGGAATCTGAGAGGAGACACACATTTCTTTCAACCCAGCGTTTCCCCAAGTCTCCCGATAAAAATTATACCTCACTTGTGTGGGTAGGCCTAGCGCCCGCGACAGCAAATGCCCCAAAACACAACATGGACACATCCCTTTTTTTGACAGAAAAAAGGGGTGTTTTTTGCAAAGTGCCTACCTGTAGATTTTGACCTAGAGAACTAGGGCAATCCAAGATGGGGTGACTTGCGGGGCTCTGACCAGGTTCTGTTATGCAGAATCCTTTGCAAACCTCAAAATGTGGCTAAAAAAAAAACGTATTCCTCACATTTCGGAGACAGAGAGTTCTGGAATCTGAGAGGACACACAAATTTCCTTCAACCAAGCGTTCCCCCAAGTCTCCCGATAAAAATTATACCTCACTTGTGAGGGTAGGCCTAGCGCCTGCGACAGGAAATGCCCCAAATCAAAACGTGGACACATCCCATTTTTTGACAGAAAACAGAGGTGTTTTTTGCAAAATGCCTACCTGTAGATTTTGGCCTCTAGCTCAGTCGGCACCTAGGGAAACCTACCAAACCTGTGTATTTTTTAAAACTAGAGAACTAGGGGGATCCAAGATGGGGTGACGTTTGGGGCTCTGACCAGGTTCTGTTACCCAGAATCCTTTACAAACCTCAAAATTTGGCTAAAAAAACAAATTTTCCTCACATTTTTGTGACAGAGAGTTCTGGAATCTGAGAGGAGACACAAATTTCCTTCAACCCAGGGTTCCTCCAAGTCTCCCGATAAAAATGATACCTCACTTGTGTGGGTAGGCCTAGCACCCGCGACAGGAAATGCCCCAAAACACAACGTGGACACATCACATTTTATGACAGAAAACAGAGGTGTTTTTTGCAAAATGCCTACCTGTAGATTTTGGCCTCTAGCTCAGCCGGCACCTAGGGAAACCTACCAAACCTGTGCATTTTTTAAAACTAGAGACCTAGGGCAATCCAAGATGGGGTGACTTGTGGGTCTCTGACCAGGTTCTGTTATGCAGATTGCTTTGCAAACCTGAAAATGTGGCTAAAAAAACACATTTTCATCACATTTTAGTGACAGACAGTTTTGGAATCTGAGAGGAGCCACAAATGTCCTTCCACCCAGCATTCCCCCAAGTCTCCCGATAAAAATAATACCTCACTTGTGTGAGTAGGCCTAGCGCCCGCGACAGGAAATGCCCCAAAACACAACGTGGACACATCCCATTTTTTGACAGAAAACAGAGGTGTTTTTTGTAAAGTGCCTACCTGTAGATTTTGGCCTCTAGCTCATCCGGCACCTAGGGAAACCTACCAAACCTGTGCATTTTTTTAAAGTAGAGACCTAGGGGAATCCAAGATGGGGTGACTTGTGGGGCTCTGACCAGATTATGTTAACCAGAATCCTTTGCAAACCTAACAATTTGGCTAAAAAAAAACGTTTTCCTCACATTTCGGTGACAGAGAGTTCTGGAATCTGAGAGGAGACACAAATTTCCTTCAACCGAGCGTTCCCCCAAATCTCCCGATAAAAATGATACCTCACTTGTGTGGGTAGGCCTAGCACCCGCTACAAGAAATGCCCCAAAACACAACATGGACACATCACATTTTTTGACAGAAAACAGAGGTGTTTTTTGCAAAGTGCCTACCTGTAGATTTTGGCCTCTAGCTCAGCTGGCACCTAGGGAAACCTACCAAACCTGTGCATTTTTGAAAACTAGAGACCTAGGGCAATCCAAGATGGGGTGACTTGTGGGTCTCTGACCAGGTTCTGTTATGCAGAATGCTTTGCAAACCTGAAAATCTGGCTAAAAAAACAAATTTTCATCACATTTCAGTGACAGACAGTTTTGGAATCTGAGAGGAGCCACAAATGTCCTTCCACCCAGCGTTTCCCCAAGTGTCCCGATAAAAATGATACCTCACTTGTGTGAGTAGGCCTAGCGCCCGCGACAGGAAGTGCCCCAAAACACAACGTGGACACATCCCATTTTTTGACAGAAAACAGAGGTGTTTTTTGCAAAGTGCCTACCTGTAGATTCTGGCCTCTAGCTCATCCGGCACCTAGGGAAACCTACCAAACCTGTGCATTTTTTAAAACTAGAGACCTAGGGCAATCCAAGATGGGGTGACTTGTGGGTCTCTAACCAGGTTCTGTTATGCAGAATGCTTTGCAAACCTGAAAATGTGGCTAAAAAAACACATTTTCATCACATTTTAGTGACAGACAGTTTTGGAATCTGAGAGGAGCCACAAATGTCCTTCCACCCAGCATTCCCCCAAGTCTCCCGATAAAAATAATACCTCACTTGTGTGAGTAGGCCTAGCGCCCGCGACAGGAAATGCCCCAAAACACAACGTGGACACATCCCATTTTTTGACAGAAAACAGAGGTGTTTTTTGTAAAGTGCCTACCTGTAGATTTTGGCCTCTAGCTCATCCGGCACCTAGGGAAACCTACCAAACCTGTGCATTTTTTTAAAGTAGAGACCTAGGGGAATCCAAGATGGGGTGACTTGTGGGGCTCTGACCAGATTATGTTAACCAGAATCCTTTGCAAACCTAACAATTTGGCTAAAAAAAAACGTTTTCCTCACATTTCGGTGACAGAGAGTTCTGGAATCTGAGAGGAGACACAAATTTCCTTCAACCGAGCGTTCCCCCAAATCTCCCGATAAAAATGATACCTCACTTGTGTGGGTATGCCTAGCACCCGCTACAAGAAATGCCCCAAAACACAACATGGATACATCACATTTTTTGACAGAAAACAGAGGTGTTTTTTGCAAAATGCCTACCTGTAGATTTTGGCCTCTAGCTCAGCCGGCACCTAGAGAAACCTACCAAACCTGTGTATTTTTTTAAACTAGAGAACTAGGGGGATCCAAGATGGGGTGACGTGTGGGGCTCTGACCAGGTTCTGTTACCCAGAATCCTTTACAAACCTCAAAATTTGGCTAAAAAAACAAATTTTCCTCACATTTTTGTGACAGAGAGTTCTGGAATCTGAGAGGAGACACAAATTTCCTTCAACCCAGCGTTCCCCCAAGTCTCCCGATAAAAATGATACCTCTCTTGTGTGGGTAGGCCTAGCACCCGCGACAGGAAATGCCCCAAAACACAACGTGGACACATCACATTTTATGACAGAAAACAGAGGTGTTTTTTGCAAAATGCCTACCTGTAGATTTTGGCCTCTAGCTCAGTCGGCACCTAGAGAAACCTACCAAACCTGTGCATTTTTTAAAACTAGAGGCCTAGGGGAATCCAAGATGTGGTGACTTGTGGGGCTCTGACCAGGTTTTGTTACCCAGAATCCTTTGCAAACCTCAAAATGTGGCTAAAAAAACATGTTTTCATCACATTTCGATGACAGAGAGTTCTGGAATCTGAGAGGAGACACACATTTCTTTCAACCCAGCGTTTCCCCAAGTCTCCAGATAAAAATTATACCTCACTTGTGTGGGTAGGCCTAGCACCCTCGACACGAAATGCCCCAAACCACAAGGTGGACACATACCGTTTTTTGACAGAAAACAGGGGTGTTTTTTGCAAAGTGCCTACCTGTAGATTTTGGCCTAGAGACCTAGGGCAATCCAAGATGGGGTGACTTGTGGGGCTCTGACCAGGTTCTGTTATGCAGAATCCTTTGCAAACCTCAAAATGTGGCTAAAAAAACACATTTTCATCACATTTCGGTGACAGAGAGTTCTGGAATCTGAGATGAGCCACAATTGTCCTTCCACCCAGTGTTCCCCCAAGTATCCTGATAAAAATGATACCTCACTTGTGTGGGTAGGCCTAGCGCCCGTGACAGGAAATGCCCCAAAACACAACGTGGACACATCCCATTTTTTGACAGAAAACAGAGGTGTTTTTTGCAAAATGCTGACCTGTTGATTTTGGCCTCTAGCTCAGCCGGCACCAAGGAAAACATACCAAACCTGTGTATTATTGAAAACTAGAGACCTAGGGGAATCCAAGATGGGGTGACTTGTGGGGCTCTGACCAGATTATGTTAAGCAGAATCCTTTGCAAGCCTCACAATTTGGCTAAAAAAATATCGTTTTCCTCACATTTCGGAGACAGAGAGTTCTGGAATTTGAGAGGACACACACATTTCCTTCAACCCAGCGTTCCCCCAAGTCTCCAGATAAAAATGATACCTCACTTGTGAGGGTAGGCCTAGCGCCTGCGACAGTTAATGCCCCAAATCACAACGTGGACACATCCCATTTTTTTACAGAAAACAGAGGTGTTTTTTGCAAAATGCCTACCTGTAGATTTTGGCCTCTAGCTCAGCCGGCACCATGGGAAACCTACCAAACCTCTGTATTTTTTAAAACTAGAGACTTAGGGGGACCCAAGATGGGGTGACGTGTGGGGTTCTAACCAGGCTCTGTTACCCAGAATCCTTTACAAACCTCAAAATTTGGCTAAAAAAACAAATTTTCCTCACATTTTTGTGACAGAGAGTTCTGGAATCTGAGAGGAGACACAAATTTCCTTCCACTCAGCGTTCCCCCAAGTCTCCCGATAAAAATGATACCTCACTTGTGTGGGTAGGCCTAGCGCTCGCGACAGGAAATGCCCCAAAACACAATGTGGACACATCCCATTTTTGGACAGAAAAAAGAGGTGTTTTTTGCAAAGTGCCTACCTGTAGATTTTGGCCTCTAGCTCAGCCGGCATCTAGGGAAACCTACCAAACCTGTGTATTTTTTAAAACTAGAGGCTTAGGGGAATCCCAGATGGGGTGACTTGTGGGGCTCTGACCAGATTATGTTAACCAGAATCCTTTGCAAACCTCACAATTTGGCTAAAAAAAAACGTTTCCCTCACATTTCGGTGACAGAGAGTTCTGGAATCTGAGAGGAGACACAAATTTCCTTCAACCCAGCGTTCCCCCAAGTCTCCCGATAAAAATGATACCTCACTTGTGTGGGTAGGCCTAGCACCCGCGACAGGAAATGCCCCAAAACACAACGTGGACACATCACATTTTATGACAGAAAACAGAGGTGTTTTTTGCAAAATGCCTACCTGTAGATTTTTGCCTCTAGCTCAACCGGCACCTAGGGAAACCTACCAAACCTGTGCATTTTTGAAAACTAGAGACCTAGGGCAATCCAAGATGGGGTGACTTGTGGGTCTCTGACCAGGTTCTGTTATGCAGAACGCTTTGCAAACCTGAAAATGTGGCTAAAAAAACAAATTTTCATCACATTTCGGTGACAGACAGTTTTGGAATCTGAGAGGAGCCACAAATGTCCTTCCACCCAGCGTTTCCCCAAGTGTCCCGATAAAAATGATACCTCACTTGTGTGGGTAGGCCTAGCGCCCGCGACAGGAAATGCCCCAAAACACAACGTGGACACATCCCATTTTTTGACAGAAAACAGAGGTGTTTTTTGCAAAGTGCCTACCTGTAGATTTTGGCCTCTAGCTCAGCTGGCACATATGGAAACCTACCAAACCTGTGCGTTTTCTTAAAGTAGAGACCTAGGGGAATCCAAGATGGGGTGACTTGTGGGGCTCTGACCAGATTATGTTAACCAGAATCCTTTGCAAACCTCTCAATTTAGCTAAAAAAAAACGTTTTCCTCACATTTCGGTGACAGAGAGTTCTGGAATCTGAGAGGAGCCAAACATTTCCTTCCACCCAGCTTTCCCCCACGTCTCCCAATGAAAATGATACCTCACTTGTGTGGGTAGGCCTAGCGCCTGCGACAGGAAATGCCCCAAAACACAACGTAGACACATCCCATTTTTTGACAGAAAACAGAGATGTTTTTTGAAAAGTGCCTACCTGTAGATTTTGGCCTCTAGCTCAGCCGGCACATAGTGAAATCTACCAAACCTGGGCATTTTTGAAAACTAGAGACCTAGGGGGATCCAAGATGGGGTGACTTGTGGGGCTCTGACCAGGTTCTGTTACCCAGAATCCTTTGCAAACCTCAGAATTTGGCTAAAAAAACACATTTTCCTCACATTTCGGTGACAGTGAGTTCTGGAATCTGAGAGGAGCCACAAATTTCCTTTCACCCAGCGTTCCCCCAAGTCTCCCGAAAAAAATTATACCTCACTTGTGTGGGTAGGCCTAGTGCCCGTGACAGGAAATGCCCCAAAACACAACGTGGACTCATCCCATTTTTTGATAGAAAACAGAGGTGTTTTTTGCAAAGTGCCTACCTGTAGATTTTGGCCTCTAGCTCAGCCGGCACCTAGGGAAACCAACCAAACCTGTGCATTTTTGAAAACTAGAGACCTAGGGCAATCCAAGATGGGTTGACTTGTGGGTCTCTGACCAGGTTCTGTTATGCAGAATGCTTTGCACACCTGAAAATGTGGCTAAAAAAACACATTTTCATCACATTTCGGTGACAGACAGTTTTGGAATCTGAGAGGAGCCACAAATGTCCTTCCACCCAGCGTTTCCCCAAGTGTCCTGATAAAAATGATACCTCACTTGTGTGGGTAGGCCTAGCGCCCGCGACAGGAAATGCCCCAAAACACAACGTGGACACATCCCATTTTTTGACAGAAAACAGAGGTGTTTTTTGCAAAGTGCCTACCTGTAGATTTTGGCCTCTAGCTCATCCGGCACCTAGGGAAACCTACCAAACCTGTGCATTTTTTTAAAGTAGAGACCTAGGGGAATCCAAGATGGGGTGACTTGTGGGGCTCTGACCAGATTATGTTAACCAGAATCCTTTGCAAACCTCACAATTTGGCTAAAAAAAAACGTTTTCCTCACATTTCGGTGACAGAGAGTTCTGGAATCTGAGAGGAGCCACAAATTTCCTTCCACCCAGCGTTCCCCCAAGTCTCCCGATAAAAATGATACCTCACTTGTGTGGGTAGGCCTAGCGCCCATGACAGGAAATGCCCCAAAACCCAACGTGGACACATCCCATTTTTGGACAGAAAACAGAGGTGTTTTTTGCAAAGTGCCTACCTGTAGATTTTGGCCTCTAGCTCAGCCGGCACCTAGGGAAACCTACCAAACCTGTGCATTTTTGAAAACTAGAGACCTAGGGCAATCCAAGATGGGTTGACTTGTGGGTCTCTGACCAGGTTCTGTTATGCAGAATGCTTTGCAAACCTGAAAATGTGGCTAAAAAAACACATTTTCATCACATTTCGGTGACAGACAGTTTTGGAATCTGAGAGGAGCCACAAATGTCCTTCCACCCAGCGTTTCCCCAAGTGTCCCGATAAAAATGATACCTCACTTGTGTGGGTAGGCCTAGCGCCCACGACAGGAAATGCCCCAAAACACAACGTGGACACATCCCATTTTTTGACAGAAAACAGAGGTGTTTTTTGCAAAGTGCCTACCTGTAGATTTTGGCCTCTAGCTCATCCGGCACCTAGGGAAACCTACCAAACCTGTGCATTTTTTTAAAGTAGAGACCTAGGGGAATCCAAGATGGGGTGACTTGTGGGGCTCTGACCAGATTATGTTAACCAGAATCCTTTGCAAACCTCACAATTTGGCTAAAAAAAAACGTTTTCCTCACATTTCGGTGACAGAGAGTTCTGGAATCTGAGAGGAGACACAAATTTCCTTCAACCCAGCGTTCCCCCAGGTCTCCCGATAAAAATGATACCTCACTTGTGTGGGTAGGCCTAGCACCCGCTACAGGAAATGCCCCAAAACACAACGTGGACACATCACATTTTATGACAGAAAACAGAGGTGTTTTTTGCAAAATGCCTACCTGTAGATTTTGGCCTCTAGCTCAGTCGGTACCTAGGAAAACCTACCAAACCTGTGCATTTTTGAAAACTAGAGGCCTAGGGGAATCCAAGATGGGGTGACTTGTGGGGCTCTGACCAGGTTTTGTTACCCAGAATCCTTTGCAAACCTCAAAATGTGGCTAAAAAAAACACGTTTTCATCACATTTCGGTGACAGAGAGTTCTGGAATCTGAGAGGAGACACACATTTCCTTCAACCCAGCGTTTCCCCAAGTCTCCCGATAAAAATGATACCTCACTTGTGTGGGTAGGCCTTGCGCCCACGACAGGAAATGCCCCCAAAACACAACATGGACACATCCCGTTTTTTGACAGAAAACAAGGGTGTTTTTTGCAAAGTGCCTACCTGTAGATTTTGGCCTAGAGACCTAGGGCAATCCAAGATGGGGTGACTTGTGGGGCTCTGACCAGGTTCTGTTACCCAGAATCCTTTGCAAACCTCAGAATTTGGCTAAAAAAACACATTTTCCTCACATTTCGGTGACAGTGAGTTCTGGAGTCTGAGAGGAGCCACAAATTTCCTTTCACCCAGCGTTCCCCCAAGTCTCCCGAAAAAAATGATACCTCACTTGTGTGGGTAGGCCTAGTGCCCGTGACAGGAAATGCCCCAAAACACAACGTGGACTCATCCCATTTTTGGATAGAAAACAGAGGTGTTTTTTGCAAAGTGCCTACCTGTAGATTTTGGCCTCTAGCTCAGCCGGCACCTAGGGAAACCTACCAAACCTGTGCATTTTTGAAAACTAGAGACCTAGGGCAATCCAAGATGGGTTGACTTGTGGGTCTCTGACCAGGTTCTGTTATGCAGAATGCTTTGCAAACCTGAAAATGTGGCTAAAAAAACACATTTTCATCACATTTCGGTGACAGACAGTTTTGGAATCTGAGAGGAGCCACAAATGTCCTTCCACCCAGCGTTTCCCCAAGTGTCCCGATAAAAATGATACCTCACTTGTGTGGGTAGGCCTAGCGCCCACGACAGGAAATGCCCCAAAACACAACGTGGACACATCCCATTTTTTGACAGAAAACAGAGGTGTTTTTTGCAAAGTGCCTACCTGTAGATTTTGGCCTCTAGCTCATCCGGCACCTAGGGAAACCTACCAAACCTGTGCATTTTTTTAAAGTAGAGACCTAGGGGAATCCAAGATGGGGTGACTTGTGGGGCTCTGACCAGATTATGTTAACCAGAATCCTTTGCAAACCTCACAATTTGGCTAAAAAAAAACGTTTTCCTCACATTTCGGTGACAGAGAGTTCTGGAATCTGAGAGGAGACACAAATTTCCTTCAACCCAGCGTTCCCCCAGGTCTCCCGATGAAAAGGATACCTCACTTGTGTGGGTAGGCCTAGCACCCGCTACAGGAAATGCCCCAAAACACAACGTGGACACATCACATTTTATGACAGAAAACAGAGGTGTTTTTTGCAAAATGCCTACCTGTAGATTTTGGCCTCTAGCTCAGTCGGTACCTAGGAAAACCTACCAAACCTGTGCATTTTTGAAAACTAGAGGCCTAGGGGAATCCAAGATGGGGTGACTTGTGGGGCTCTGACCAGGTTTTGTTACCCAGAATCCTTTGCAAACCTCAAAATGTGGCTAAAAAAAACACGTTTTCATCACATTTCGGTGACAGAGAGTTCTGGAATCTGAGAGGAGACACACATTTCCTTCAACCCAGCGTTTCCCCAAGTCTCCCGATAAAAATGATACCTCACTTGTGTGGGTAGGCCTTGCGCCCACGACAGGAAATGCCCCCAAAACACAACGTGGACACATCCCGTTTTTTGACAGAAAACAAGGGTGTTTTTTGCAAAGTGCCTACCTGTAGATTTTGGCCTAGAGACCTAGGGCAATCCAAGATGGGGTGACTTGTGGGGCTCTGACCAGGTTCTGTTATGCAGAATCCTTTGTAAACCTCGAAATGTGGCTAAAAAAACACGTTTTCATCACATTTTGGTGACAGAGAGTTCTGGAATCTGAGAGGAGCCACAAATGTCCTTCCACCCAGCATTCCCCCAAGTCTCCCGATAAAAATGATACCTCACTTGTGTGGGTAGGCCTAGCGCCCGCGACAGGAAATGCCCCAAAACACAACGTGGACACATCCCATTTTTTGACAGAAAACAGAGGTGTTTTTTGCAAAATGCCTACCTGTAGATTTTGGCCTCTAGCTCAGCCGGCACCTAGTGAAATCTACCAAACCTGGGCATTTTTTAAAACTAGAGACCTAGGGGGATCCAAGATGGGGTGACTTGTGGGGCTCTGACCAGTTTCTGTTACCCAGAATCCTTTGCAAACCTCAGAATTTGGCTAAAAAAACACATTTTCCTCACATTTCGGTGACAGAGAGTTCTGGAATCTGAGAGGAGCCACAAATTTCCTTTCACCCAGCGTTCCCCCAAGTCTCCCGAAAAAAATGATACCTCACTTGTGTGGGTAGGCCTAGCGCCCGTGACAGGAAATGCCCCAAAACACAACGTGGACACATCCCATTTTTTGACAGAAAACAGAGGTGTTTTTTGCAAAAAGCGTAGCTGTAGATTTTGGCCTCTAGCTTAGCCGGCACCTGGGGAAACCTACCAAACCTGTGCATTTTTTAAAACTAGGGACCTAGGGGGATCCAAGATGGGGTGACGTGTGGGGCTCTGACAAGGTTCTGTTACCCAGAATCCTTTGCAAACCTCAAAATTTGGCTAAAAAAACTAATTTTCCTCACATTTCGGTGACAGAGAGTTCTGGAATCTGAGAGGAGCCATAAATTTCCTTCCACCCAGCGTTCCCCCAAGTCTACCGATAAAAATGATACCTCACTTGTGTGGGTAGGCCTAGCGCCCATGACAGGAAATGCCCCAAAACCCAACGTGGACACATCCCATTTTTTGACAGAAAACAGAGGTGTTTTTTGCAAAGTGCCTACCTGTAGATTTTGGCCTCTAGCTCAGCCGGCACCTAGGGAAACCTTCAAAACCTGTGCATTTTTGAAAACTAGAGACCTAGGGCAATCCAAGATGGGGTGACTTGTGGGTCTCTGACCAGGTTCTGTTATGCAGAATGCTTTGCAAACCTGAAAATGTGGCTAAAAAAACACATTTTCATCACATTTCGGTGACAGACAGTTTTGGAATCTGAGAGGAGCCACAAATGTCCTTCCACCCAGCGTTTCCCCAAGTGTCCCGATAAAAATGATACCTCACTTGTGTGGGTAGGCCTAGCGCCCGCGACAGGAAATGCCCCAAAACACAACGTGGACACATCCCATTTTTTGACAGAAAACAGAGGTGTTTTTTTGCAAAGTGCCTACCTGTAGATTTTGGCCTCTAGCTCAGCTGGCACATATGGAAACCTTCCAAACCTGTGCATTTTTGAAAACTAGAGACCTAGGGGAATCCAAGATGGGGTGACGTGTGGGGCTCTGACAAGGTTTTGTTACCCAGAATCCTTTGCAAACCTCAAAATCTGGCCAAATAAATACGTTTTCATCACATTTCGGTGACAGGAAGTTCTGGAATCTGAGAGGAGCCAAACATTTCCTTCCACCCAGCGTTCCCCCACATCTCCCAATGAAAATCATACCTCACTTGTGTGGGTAGACCTAGCGCCTGCGACAGGAAATGCCCCAAAACACAACGTGGACACATCCCATTTTTTGACAGAAAACAGAGGTGTTTTTTGCAAAGTGCCTACCTGTAGATTTTGGACTCTAGCTCAGCCGGCACCTACTAAAATCTACCAAACCTGGGCATTTTTGAAAACTAGAGACCTAGGGGGATCCATGATGGGGTGACTTGTGGGGCTCTGACCAGGTTCTGTTACCCAGAATCCTTTGCAAACCTCAAAATTTGGCTAAAAAAACTAATTTTCCTCACTTTTCGGTGACAGAGAGTTCTGGAATCTGTGAGGAGCCACAAATTTCCTTCCACCCAGCCTTCCCCCAAGTCTCCCGATAAAAATGATACCTCACTTGTGTGGGTAGGCCTAGCGCCCATGACAGGAAATGCCCCAAAACCCAACGTGGACACATCCCATTTTTTGACAGAAAACAGAGGTGTTTTTTGCAAAGTGCCTACCTGTAGATTTTTGCCTCTAGCTCAGCTGGCACCTATGGAAACCTACCAAACCTGTGTATTTTTGAAAACTAGAGACCTAGGGTAATTCAAGATGGGGTGACGTATGGGGCTCTGACAAGGTTCTGTTAACCAGAATCCTTTGCAAACCTCAAAATCTGGCCAAATAAACAAGTTTTCATCACATTTCGGTGACAGGATGTTCTGGAATCTGAGAGGAGCCAAACGTTTCCTTCCACTCAGCGTTCCCCCACGTCTCCCAATGAAAATGATACCTCTCTTGTGTGGGTAGGCCTAGCGCCCGCGACAGGAAATGCCCCAAAACACAACGTGGACACATCCCATTTTTTGAGAGAAAACAGAGGTGTTTTTTGCAAAGTGCCTACCTGTAGATTTTGCCCTCTAGCTCAGCCGGCACCTTGAGAAACCTACTAAACCTGTGCATTTTTAAAAACTAGACACCTAGGGGAATCCAAGATGGGGTGACTTTTGGGGCTCTGACCAGGTTCTGTTACCCAGAATCCCTTGCAAACCTCAAAATGTGGCTAAAAAAACATGTTTTCATCACATTTCGGTGACAGAGAGTTCTGGAATCTGAGAGGAGCTACAAATGTCCTTCCACCCAGCGTTTCCCCAAGTCTCCCGATAAAAATTAAACTTCACTTGTGTGAGTAGGCCTAGCGCCCGTGACAGGAAATGCCCCAAAACACAACGTGGACACATCCCATTTTTTGACAGAAAACAGAGGTGTTTTTTGCAAAGTGCCTACCTGTAGATTTTGGTCTCTATCTCTGCCAGGCACCTAGGGAAACCTACCAAACCTGTGCATTTTTGAAAACTAGAGACCTAGGGGAATCCAAGATGGGGTGACTTTTGGGGCTCTGACCAGGTTCTGTTACCCAGAATCCTTTGCAAACCTCAAAATGTGGCTAAAAAAACACGTTTTCATCACATTTCGGTGACAGAGAGTTGTGGAATCTGAGAGGAGCCACATATGTCCTTCCACCCAGCGTTTCCCCAAGTCTCCCGATAAAAATTATACTTCACTTGTGTGGGTAGGCCTAGCGCCCGTGACAGGAAATGCCCCAAAACACAACGTATACACATCCCATTTTTTGACAGAAAACAGAGGTGTTTTTTGCAAAGTGCCTACCTATAGATTTTGGCCTCTAGCTCAGACGGCACCTAGGGAAACCTACTAAATCTGTACATTTTTTAAAACTAGAGACCTAGGGGAATCCAAGATGGGGTGACGTGTGGGGCTCTGACATGGTTCTGTTACCCAGAATCCTTTGCAAACCTCAACATTTGGCTAAAAAAACACGTTTTCCTCACATTTCGATGACAGAAAGTTCTGGAATCTGAGAGGAGCCACATATTTCCTTCCAGCAAGCATTCCCCCAAGTGTCCCGATAAAAGTGGTACCTCACTTGTGTGGGTAGGCCTAGTGCCCACGACACGAATGGATCACACAAGGGTGAATTCTAGTCCTTGCATGAGAGCTACTGTTAACCCTGGAGTGATCCATTCCTGAAGCAGGCACTAGGCGCAGGCACACCAACGGGGTTGTCTTTTTATCAGGACAAGTGGGGAAACACTGGGTGGTAGGAATTTTGAGGATCCCTGCACATTCCTGTAGTTTCTGTGATAAAGAAAGTTAAAATAGTGGTTTTAATCAACGTTTCACTTTTGCAGGGTATTCTGGGTAAGAAAACTTTGTTAAATCCAAACACACCACATTTACGTGGGCTGCCTTGGGTGTCTAGTTTTCAGAAATGTCTGCATTTGGTAGGTTTCCCTATATGGCTGCTGAGCCCAGGACCAAATACTTAGGTGACTGTCTTAAAAAACGAGGCTGTTTTGTGGTAGGTCATTTTAATGTCTCCACAATCCGTTTTGGGTACTTCCCTGTTGTGGTCACTTGCCCACTCACTAAAGTGAGGCAGTTTTTCGCTGGAGACTTAGTGGAACTTGGGGCTCCCTGCAGATCCCTGTACTTCTGCTCATTGGAATGCAAGGCAAATGTGTTTTTTGAGCACATTTTGTGATTTCAAGGGGATTCTGGGTGAAGGAAAACTGGTGAGAGCCACGCAAGTCCTCCACCCTTGGACTCCCCTGGTACTAGTTTGTTAAAGTTAACCCACCACTCACACTGGTTGGTTTTAGCACCTCCAGAAATTATGGTTTCAAAGCATGAATACTTATCAAAGTATCTGAATATTGAAACCAAGCCTTCTGAAGGTGGGCCATAAAGCTGCGTCTAGGCACCAACCTCTTTATGGTCCATTCACACGCCATTCATGCACAATAAACAACCCTTTCATATCGCCAGCCACAAGCCCAATCCAACCAACAACTGCACTCACATTAACTTACCGCTGCCAGACAAGGGCCCATCACATTCACACGCCACAGAACGGAATAAGTTTGACTACATTTTACCACCTGTCAAGTAACTGCCTCCTTCTTCCTTAACATTACCAAATGCATGCGTAACAAACCTTTACTAATGACTCCTGTGACAGCCACCTGAGGCTCAGGAAGACATGTTTTTCATGCGCCTTTAACGCACTCTCTGTGCTAAATCCAACTCCTTCCAGTTTGTGGATTCAAGTTGGGGGTGTCCGAGTATGCCGTACAAAGCGATTCCTCGAACTGAGTGAGCATATCTACCTTTGAAACTAAGGGAGACATGCTGGGGATTTCTCATGATGTTCCCTAAAGAGAAGGTCATAGGCTATGAAAAAGGGTAGTGTTTGGTACATAGAGGAGTCCATGAGAACGTAGCATATGTCCCAGCCAAAATTATGTGCAGTGATGTGACTGTAATGCAATTATACAGCAAACTGAACATCTACTAAGTTCTGATGGAGGATGAACATGAAAAGCAGGTCAAACACTGACCTATACAAGTCATTCTCCTTCAGTGCTGGGATGGCACCAATGGGTTTGAATCCATAGGAGTAGATGATGTACATCTGTACTACCTTTATTATCTGCCTTTTACCTGTGCATTAACCCTGTGAAGGCACACCTACCATAAGCTTTCCTTACCCATTCATGTCTCTGTTCTCATCAGAGTCCTGGCTAATCCTGTATAATTGCCAAGTGAACCTATACTAGTTTGTGGATGCAAGTTGGGGGTTTCCAAGTATGCCGTACAAAGTGATTCCTCGAACTGAGAGAGCATATCTACCGTTGAAAGTAAGGTAGACATGCTGGTGAAGAAAGGGTACTCCGTGACAATGTGGCATATGTTCTGTCCACTAGTATATGCAGTAGGGGGAATATAATGCATGTTAATTGAACAGAACACCGGCCACGTTCTGACAGTGGATTTAGCTCTCAAGCAGTTTAAAAGGAAGCCCATGATGAAGTAGATGAAGTAAAATTCTGTGCCTCCTTGCCTAACGAAGCAGTGGCCCATGGACGTTCGGTATCCATGCACTGCCACTGAAAGGATTACCCAACGGCAGCTCAACCTTAGTCGATTTCCCAGAATTTTGCTTTAGTATGATACAACGTAAAGCAAGTAGGGATACAGAGGCCTGGTTGTGATGGACACTGGGGACAGTAATACCGACTCTCCTGCCACTTTCCATGCTTCGAGCACACTTTATAGCGACGACATGGACGATCCTTTTTGGGTGTTTTAGGAATGCGATCAGCAAATTGTCGCTCCTGCAGCCTTGCCACATCCTCCAGAACATATGAGGTGGAGGCTGCTGCTGCTTCTGCAACAGTAGTGAGGCTTTCAATTACAGACAACTGGAAGTCAAGAAAAGTCAAGAGTCTTCCTGTGGTTGTCTGACGGTAAACAACATACGCATTATATGTTGCCATCAGAATCAGATGGGTAAACAGTTTCTTGTACTAAGTGCGAGTTTTACGACATGTATTGTATGGTTGAAGAACTTGGTCGTTCTTGTCCACTCCGCCCATGTACTTATTGTAATCAAGTATGCAGATGGGCTTGTGGACTTCGGCCATCTGACCCCAAACCGTGATGGGAGAAGTGCTCTCATCATGAATTGTAGTGAGCACGTATACATCACGCCTATCTAAGAACTTGACTGAGAGCAGTTCGTTAGAACGCAATGCAGTACTCTGAGATTTCTGGAGCTTCTTGCAAACAAGCTCCTGAGGGAATCCTTTGCGGTTACAACGAACTGTACCGCAGGCCACAGTGCCAGCTTTGTAGAGCTCACTGAACAGCGCTACTCCTGTATAGAAATTGTCCACATATAGGTTATAACCTTTGTGAAGAAGTGGCTGGACAAGTTCCCATACAATCTTACCTGTGACCCCTAACGCGGGAGGGCAACCTACAGGGTTTAGGGTAGAGTCCTTCCCTGTATACACTCTCAAGCTGTACACATAGCCAGAAGAGCTCTCACACAGCATGTACAGCTTTATGCCATAGCGAGCTCTCTTGCTCGCCTTGTACTGTCTGAAAAGCAGCAGTCCTTTGTACAGGATCAAGGACTCATCGACTGCTATATTCTTTCCAGGAGTATAGCTCTCTGGAAACCTGGCAGAGTAATGTTCCACGACAGGCCGAATTTTGAACAACCTGTCATGGTCTGGATGGTCCCGGGGCAATGCAGCAGAATTGTCATTGAAATGCAGCATGCGCTGCAGTAGCAAAAAACGATCTCTGCTCATGTATGGTGCGAAGATGGGGGTTACCCAAACCTCTCCCTCAGATGCTGTCTCAGAATCTGCTGTCTCAGTCTCTGATCCTACTTTAGAGCTGTCCTCTATAACTCGAGTTAGGGCTTGAGCAGCAGTCATCCAACGAGACGCCATCTCTGCTACGGGCTAAACTGTCCCTCTAGAGTACTAGCCTACGTAGAAGGCAGATAGAGTCACAAAATTGCTCCTGGGTATGTTTGATGTGTCAAATAGGAAATGTTGTCACCTTACCTTCACTTCTTCCCCAATTCGGCAGATTCTCTGAAGACACTGAAAAAAAAAAAAACAGATAGTATTACTTCACCCTACCACATAGCCATCATCACCGCCCTTAGCGCTGGTGGCACCCAGTGCGACAGTCAGCTAAATACATATAAATGTATATCCTTTGCAGCAGGACAATAAACCATCTGCGCTACTTTATGTCATCAAAACTGCCACTAGACAAAAGACAGATATATATATATATATATATATATATATATATATATATATATATATATATATATATATCACATATGTATATATATATATACATATATATATACATATATATATATATATATACATATATATATATATATATATATATATATATATATATATATATATAAAACACCACCCAAAACTGCCGGAATCCCAAGGCTCAATTGCAGGGCGGGGCGGTCCAAGTGTGGTTCCAGCAACCACATATATAAGTCCACACTTCCTCCAAATATTTGGAGAATACTCGGACACCAATGCGTGATCCAAATGTCTTTACTAAGCGAATGCCTTCACACAACGCATTATATATAACTTACTTTTTTTAAAATAAATTAAGCACAGCCAAGAACTCTTTTCTCGGTCTCTGACTGTGTGTTCCAGTGAGGTTATATCTAACAGGTATTGCCAGAGGCAGGAAAAAATCTTGTAAATCACCAAGCACAAAAATCTAAACTTGACAGTTATTGTAAAGATGCTTAATTATTTTGCACATTGAATGCAGATTTCATTCCCATTGTAACCAAGCTCAACCATCGCATACTTCATTGTGCGCCTTAGGCAACTTACCGATGCCTTGTTTTGTTTCTCAGTTTTATCACTGTTATCATTTACCACGAGTCTAAATGTTGTGCTATGTATCAATGTGATATACAAAACTTCAAGAATTTCTGTATTTCTGTGGTTTGAGTGCATCATTTATTTAAATGTGCTATAAAATTACCCTATGAATGTTACCTTTAAAATTAATATTCTCAGGAAACCCAGATCTCCTTTCTTTTGCATATGTAGGGTATGATTTTATAATGTAATTTTGCAGTGTTCTGCTTCACTGCTGGCATGTTTTCAGATATCAGGCCATGATTAAAAGTGTGTTGTGTCTTGTTAGTCTGCTGCAATAAATGTACTGCAGCGTCAGCATTCTAGCTGCAGCTGACCAGGCTGTGGTACACCTTTTTATTAACGTTAAATCTTTCAGCACATTATCACTTTGGTTTCACGCCAGCAGCATTTTCTTGGCTCAATGAACCATGAAGTTCATATACAGCATACTGTGCATGATATAATTTTAAAAAACAATGTAAATTAATAACTGGGAGAAGGTGAAAACTAACCAGGAATAGATATTATTACTAAATGCTGAGTCCCCATTCCTGGCAAATGAATAAAAAATTACATTGCTACATACTGGAATGATTTTCAACCCTCCTTTACAATTTGTAAGCTCCAAACCATGATGTTTTTTTTTTGTTAATTGATTTTCCTCTCTTCCACGCATCATACTCTAAGTAATAATTGTAATTATATCTGTCAGATTTTAAATAAGAATGAGGTGAGACCATCTAAACGAACTAGTAGTACTTCTTTTCCTGCTAGTCTACTTTGCACTCATTTACAGAGCACAAGAAGTGTCCATATATTATGTTCCAATAGGAGGGGGGCAGTTGGGTTCGCCAGGACCACTCAATGGAAAGACCGAACACTGTCAATTTTGTGGTTTGATATTATATCTGGGGTTGTATTTATTAGTGTATCAAAGGTTATCATACTTTCAATCTTTTACATCACAAAAAACAATGAGCGTATCATTTATTTACAGACAGCAGAGCTTCTAAATCATAACTATAAATTCTGAGATATCTGTGAATCCACTGGTGGCCTCTGAAAGGGGTCTTCCCTGTACTGCATATTATGGCATCTTTTTAATGTGGGGTGGATGGGGTAAAGTCCTTCCTCCAACGGCCCCTTCTGTGTCGGATTGTCACAGAAAGTATTCCCTCATCTGACCCCGTCAATGAAATACTTACAATCTGCCTGACTCTCAATTAGGCAGGTAGAACAAGGGTTTGACAGAGAGGGTACTCCAGAGCATTTACGATGGAGTACCATGTCCAACAAACTCCAAATAGGCCTTGGGTCCCATGGTGTAGGCACAACTTATTTTCTCATGGGCCATAAGATGGAGTGCTTAGCAAAGGGGTTACAAACAACTATAATAAGTGTCCCCCTTCTCTCACATAAATAGAGCTCCAAAGCCCATCCTTTGGATAAATGCACTCATTTATTTTTGGAAGTTGATGCAGGAGACTAAGGTGTCTACCTGCCTCAATGCAATCATGAGCTCACCCCTCTACAGGCCGAACATGATTCACCTGTCATTCAGCATCCCCCCAACTGAGGCTTATTGATGTGCTGCAATGGAAATGCATTTCTCTACAAACAACTAGTTGCCTAAAATGGACACCACTGGTGTGTCATAACTGTTATTTTCTCAGGCAGCCATGGAGAATAGTTTTAAGATGACTAGTGTTGAGAAGCCTTGATAAGTAACTGCTTAGACACTCCAGAATAATTTACGTATTTTACGAAAGACCCATCTCTACAAACCTACCTTACTGTGGGACCAAGTAATGATTGACTTGTCAGGAGGGTAACACAGTTACTTCAACTCCATGTCCCATGCAGCTCCCAACCACTATTGTGATCTCAGCAAACTCCTGTTGAAATAAATACAGACATTCAGGAAGTAGGCAGGACTATGAGGAAAGGAGAAAGAGAAAGAGAGAGGTCAGTAAAGAACCAAGAGGCAAAACACAATAAACAGTGAGGACAACCTCTCCAAAATGCTTTCCCATAAGACATAGCTAGACTCAGGCAGCCTACTGAAAAGGACTAGACCTGATCACTAGCCAGAAACACATACAGTGGTAGGTCGAGGACTGGATGACCTGAAAAGTTGCAAGGTGAAGGACACCTTGGACAGATGCAAGAGAATTAAAAGGTGGCTGCAGTCTATCCCCTTGATGAAGGAGAAACAGCAAAAATGCTCTCCAGCAGACGTAGATCCCAAGAGGAGAGAGGAGACGCTAGCTTGCATGGCACCATGTACAGGCCTTTTGTGGCTCTGGAAAGTCACAGCATGTGCAGTTGTGTTTCTGGGACCAAGGGGAAGCCAGTGGCATCAGTGGGTGGGCCCTGTCTTGGTTGGTCAGACTTTAAAAGTAGGGAAATGGTCGGAGTGGTTACGGGTATAGGAGGAGCATGTTTTGCACACCTCGCGCACTAGTAGTGGCTCAACTGTTCACATTTTTCAGAGAGAGGTTTTGAGGGATTCCTTGTCAGGTGGCTAGGAGTAGTTGGACAATGGTGTTTGTGTATTCCTCACAGACAGTGTGACAAGAGGGGACTGGGGGTAGGCAGGATGAGCCATAGGTGGGGAAAGAGCTGCCACCCACAATTCTTGCACTTCAATAGGAGCTGCCGAATGCACTCACAAAGAACTTCACACCAGTCTTTTGTCACCCCAGACATCTTGGAGCCTGGGCAGGGGAAGGAAAGAACTTCCAGGACAAGGTCTGGGGGGAAGTCTAGACGTTTCTCCCATGTAAAAGTTGGCCACAAACACAAATATTGGAACCTGGGACCCACTCTTCAGTACACTCCTGTACCTGTGTTTACAACAGAAGAATGACTGCCCTGCTGCTGGAGTACTGCCCTGTTGCCTAAGGCCTACCTAAGAGGGAGGACTAGACCTGCACCCTTCATCCCAGGCTGTCAGAAGTGAATTCAAGGGTCAGCTGACTGACCTCCTGTTCAGAACTACAGGGACATAACAATCTCCAAAGGCCTCACTGCAAAAGCCTAGCTGACCTGCTGCAACTGGACCTGCCTGGACCTGCAACCGGACCTGCCTGAACCCTGCTGGCATCTGCAACAATGAGACCCTGATCCCTGAGAGGCACCTCCCCAGGTCCTGGGCCCTTGATTGGCATCAGAGTGCACTCCTTTAAACACAAAGGAGAAATCCTGAAGTTTTGAACTCTTCACAATTACGAACAGGCGTGTTTGGGCCAATTTGTGCCACAACCTTGCTGCCCGCACCAAGTGCCAATGTAAAGCTCTGGAGAACCTGTCTCTTCACGCTACAGTGACCTCTAACAATGACCAGCAACGCAAGATTTGCACTGCGCTACAGAATTACTAGCCCATGGTGACTGCCAAAGTGAAGCTCCTGGAACGACCATCCTCGATGTCCGACAGGATCTTCGTGCTACAGTGATGACCATTTGTGATGCCTGGCCTGCTTTTTTGTGCTGCAGCAACAACCATTCTTGATAGTCTCCCTACTCCTCGCAGCCTTCTCCACTGCACCAGGCATAGAGAAGGTAACTTTTTCAACGTAACTAGCCTGATCTCTTTAATCAGCCCATGCTCCATTGCCATTGGCCTGAAGTTGTGACTTTCCACCAGTCTAGCAAGGGCTAGAGTACAAGTGCAAGTGGAGTTTTGTGCTTCTCGGTGCCATAGTTACCTTAAATGTTTAAAATTGCATATTTAAGTTTCCACTGATTGGATTTTTGTCATTTTGGTGTCAATGAATTTGATATAATTTATAAAATTGTAATTTATTAAAATTTACTCTATTCTAAATTTTGTGGGATATTTCATGTGCTGTTTTTACTTCATTACTGTTTAAATTAAATGCTGCATAAATACTTTGAAATTTGCCTCTAAAATAGGCCTGACTTCTTTTGTGCCAACCTACCAAATGGTCAAGCACACATTAATTTAGTCACGTTTGTCGGTCACCTGACAACAATTGCAGCTGTTGCTTGTGATGGGCTCAGGTCCCCCCCCCAACCAACACCCCAATTTCTCACACTACGGACCGATAGGTAATTTAAGTATACCAATTGAGGTATTCCAATTTTACCATATTGAAAGAAGAAGTACAAGCACATTACCACTAGTTAGCAGGCATGAAGTGCTTTGAGTTCTATAACCAGCTAAAATAGGGTTCCATGAAAAAGACAAAAAAGATAGGGGAGACTGCAAACAAGGCACATTTCCAACGCTATCCTAATGCAGCTTAAACCCATTCAAAAGAAATTAACTTGTATGCTAGGATTCACCTGCTCATGACCACGAATCACTGGGAATCATTCCCATAGTGTCTTAGGTAAACAAGTTTACCTAAAGTCCATGATCTGTAATGTCAGCTTCATAGGAAAACACCACCATGAATTTACTGCATACCTCTATTTATAAAAGTTACTCAAACTTGTGGCAAGATATTATACACATGGCCAGTGGGAGAATGCCCATTATCCACAAAACCTACTTGACACTTAAATAGGCCGAATTTGACAAGCCATTTGATGAGTAACTGTTAACTGGCCAGACTTCTTGGGGCTTGTCAATAATACATTTAATTTCTACTTTCCTCCCCAAACCTCAGTCAACTAGCATTCATTTTATCAGATGTCATAGGCAATTTTGTCTTGCAAATCACCCAAAAGTAAGGATGTTTTAATTTGGTTAGAATCCTTCAGAATCTAGCACACAGGAATTTCTAAAAGAACTAGAGGTCTATAACTTCTCACTGCTTAGTCACGAAATCACTCATTGTATAGCACACCTTCGTGATTCTATATTCATTTCTTCAGGCACTATTCTATTCCATATTCTTAAATCCTATTGGCATGGACCGGTCATCTAGGAGTTTCTTTAGCCATCCAGACTCCCATAAAGCATCATACCCTTTTTCAATCAACCACACATAATGATAGACAGTAGAAGTATTTCTCTCTGTAAAGAGTGAGGACCCAGTGGATGTTTCAGCTACTCTTGGACCACATTTTCCTCCCAAAGGCATGAAAGCCCTTTTGAAAACTCTAAATATTATATTCTCACAATGTCTTGGCAAGGCTGACCCAACTCATCCTAAAAAGTTCTCGAACAAATCCTTCTGCAGAGTAAATCTGCAGGTTTGCGACTGATCTTCAGTTTCTGAAACACTGCTTTAGAAGGGCTGAATATTGCTAGAGTGGAGACTATTCTCATGAATCCAGACAGTTATACACGATTGTTCTAGCTCTGAATAAAAAGAAGATTTGGCTGGATAAGCGAAAATATTAATATCTATGAATTATTCAACACACTTAGGAACATCAGGTCTCTCGTCTGGCCTCCACTTGTGTCTGGCAACTAAAACTACTACGAAAAACTCTGCCCTACTTCGAGAACGGCTACCACTTTCCAGTAATCCTAGCTGGTTCGATTTCGCCTGGACTAATAAAATGCCTTCTATCTGGGTTCCAAATAAAGTCTTAGAACATTTGCAACTAGTCCGAAATGTGGATCGCCACCTTATGACTGGTACTTCCGGTCAGTAGCATATCTGCATTTTCTTAAACATCTGCACTGGCTACAGAGCAAGAAAATAATTATTTTCAAGACAATGGTAATCTAACATCAAAAATGACACTGCACTGCTCTTTAGGATTTATTTTACAAATTCAGCAGCTACACCCCAGGAAGGCCCAACTAGTCTTGTGGCCCATTTTACCAGCTATTCCAAAAGCTCGAATCAAAACTTTTGGAGACAAAGCATTCTATGTGTTTGCAGCTAGTGGGTTGAATAAACTCCAAAGCGAGCTACACTCCTCCCTCTTCAATAAACTTTTAAAAGCCTGCATATTTAATTTGTTGATTTAAATGTTGCGCTTGCGTCTTTAATCTTTTTTTTTTTTTTACCCTAGACTCACAAAAACGGAATAAACGCGGGCTTCCTAAATATGAATACAAATAGAAAAATTGTGAATAAACATGTTAATTAATGCTTCTCCTGGAAAGTAAACCGGGGTAGCTTTTGATTCGATGAAAAAAAACTATCTCTTGCGGTTTTTAAGATGCTATAATACGCATTACTCTGAGCGGCACAGAAGGGGATTTTTTATGAGTGAACAAACAGGGACGGCAGCTCACACGCAATGGGCCGTATCACATGAGGTGCGTTTAGTCAGTGTTATTTTACTGCACGCACTAATCGTTGTTTTAGCACCGATCCCAATCATGTAAAGTGTTACTGTCACCTTCTTCTTAATCAGTCCTGTTTTAGCACTACTTGCTATGTTAATGACTGCGCCACGCTGCACAATGGTATCACTGGGATTGCTGCTCGCTGTATGCCTTTACAGCAGCTGTGTTGAATGTATGTTTATATTCGTTAAATGTACTTCAACCACCGTCTTAGCATTTAACACATTATTTCGGGGTTTCACTTGAGATTTTCTGTTGGTCCAAGACGTGCCTTATTTAAAAAAGAAAATGGAAAGTTTAACAAACATTTTGTAAGAGTAGACACCGGTCGCAAAATAACTGTTGCAAATTGCCACCGGTATTTTTTAATATTAGTCGCAATTTGAAACCAGTATTTTTGCTGCAAGTGCAGTATTTTACGAATCGACCTATGTTAGGTCAGTTCCCACAACACTGAATCGTACTGAATCTCAATTCGACCTACCTCGTGTATATTGAGGTAGATTGCAAATTGTGACCTCCTACAGTTCGCAGACCACCATGTCTGTGAATTTCTTAGAAATAAAGCAATGATTTTTCTTTAAATTGCAGCCCATTTTCCTTAAAGGAAAACAGTACACTTTTTTTCTTTAAAAAAACATGTAGGGTCAAATGTAGTAAAATGCATTTTTGCTTTTCCTAAATAGCGACTTCATAGAAATCACTATTTAGGAAACGCAAAATGAAATGTACAAAGACACTGATTTCCTACTAGCGACTTCTACAAAGTAAGAATCGCTATTAGGAAATTGCAAATAGGAAATCCTATGCCATTTGAGACAATGGGCCAGTTTTGCATTTCCCAAATAATGATTTCCTATTAGAAAATCACTATTTGGGAAATGCAAAACCAAGGATGGCTATGGGCAAAAGGCCCTCCTTCCTGCACCCCGAAAAAAGTGGCACAAATGTAAAGTGCACACATGCTCTAAGGGGATGTGTGTGCTTTATTGCACTTTAACAAAGTATTTTCGGGTGTTGTTTTAAATTGCACATGGTTACAATTGTTGTGTAGCCATTTTAGTTATAGCTCCATGGACGTTATTTTAGCATACTAGGTCTGCCGCTGTGCACTTTAACCTACGTATATTTTATTCAGCTTCATTTTATTATTCTTCCAATAGCCACTTTTGCGGTCTTGTTTTATTTTACTCTATTTAACTGTTTTTGCCTGGGCATTCTTGCTCACTCTGTGCTTCTTTCAAGGCTGTAGTAAGATAGGGTGCCAGTAAACGTGGTACAAGTTTTGCATCTGACATTCATAGAAAAACACACATCCTTATTAAGGGACATTTTCTCAGAACATCAATTGTTTTATTATGAAAACACTTCCCTGTCACTTACACGTTAGAGGGAGATTCCAGGCAGAGAACCATGACTGTATGCTGATTGCAGAAAACTTTGCTACAGCTGCTTATGCAGACTTCAGGCCTTTGCTCAGGTATGGAGGATGATGTCATCCCAGGGGAACCTGAAGGGCAGAATTAGAGCTTAACACGCTGTGCTATATTATAGCTTAGGTACGAATTAGTCTATTGACTCTGGTGACAATATGGTAGTGTTATTTCTATGCTTTACTCTCCTTGTCACAATTTAAATCTTGTCATGCTGTATCGACCTGATTATTGCAACCTATGCTTTGCTATCTAAGATGCAGTCGCTTCAATAAAACGTTATTGAAACATATACTGCCTCTGTTTGTCATTGTGTATGTGAGACTAATGTAACTGAGAGAAACGGATGAGACCTGAGTGAGCACGGTTTCCCTGAGAAATCAATCATGTCATGCGCTCGGCTGCCCAATCATCCCTGCCATTGGGTAGAGATGAGGCTCTGCTAGTTGGCCAGAGCAAAACCCGGATTGGGTCGACAGGTGTCACCTGTAGTGGATCAGACTCAGGGGGTCATTCCAACCCTGGCGGTCGGTGATAAAGCGGCGGCCAACCCGCCAACAGGCAGGCGGTCAAAAAAAAGGTATTCTGACCCTGGCGGGAACCGCCAACAAAGGCCGCCACTTTAACACTCCGACCGCCACGGCGGGACAGACAAACAGCGCGGCGGTCACCGCCAACAGGCAGGCGGCAGACAATGTACCGCCCACCCTATCACAACTCACCAATCCGCCACCTTTTCCGGGGCGGGAGCCCCGCCGATAAAAACACGGCGGAAACAGACTACGAACGGGAAAACGCTCACCTCTACACACTACACGAGGAAGGAGGACAGCATGGAACCCGAATTAAACATCCTACCAGCTATTGTCTACCTGCTCATCTACCAGGAGTACGAACGCCGGTGCAGACGACAACGGTGAGTACTGCACCTACGACACAGGGGAGGGGGGAGGAGGAAAGCTTACGGGCACACACATGCGCCATACATCCACCCCCCCAACCCAAATACCTACACCCCAATGCAGAGCAACAAGTCAGAGTGACACCCCCCAAACCCACCGGAATAATGCAAAGACACAATTAAAATGATCTATAAAATATATGTATAAATAGCTCCATTGAAGGTTTGGGAAATATGCTATATGAAAGATACAAAATAAGGAATGAACATAGTCAAAAATATATACATAGACAATAAGTCCTGCACATTCTGTCAAAGTTCCATAGTCCGTGGGCCAATGTGCACAAACACATGGGCAAAGCCCACACAGGAGACCAGATACCATTGGAGAGAACACTGCTGGGGCATCAGATGATAAAACTACAGGCACCTCAGGGGGAAGGGAAGGGGGGGCACCTCAGCCACATGAGTCCACGACGCCAGATCCACGAGGGGCCTCCATGCCCACTGTCCCATCCTGGGGAGTTCAAAGCCACAGTCTCACAAGTCTCTACAGTGGGTGGCTTGCCCACTGTGCCATCCTGGGGAGTGCAAAGCCACAGTCTCTCAAGTCTCTACAGTGGGTGGCTTGCCCACTGTTCCATCCTGGGAAGTGCCAAGCCACAGTTCATCAGATGGATTACCGACTCCACTGTTAATGGAGGAGGCATGGTGCCCAGAGTGCTTCGTGAAGCCCTGCTCGACACAGAACCGGCACTGTCAATGGGCCAGCGGTGCTTGAGACGGCGTTGCCCAGCGGAGCGGTGCTTGAAAGGAAGGGCCCAGCGGAGCGGTGCTTGAGATGAAGGGCCCAGCGGAGCGGTGCTTGAGATGAATGGCCCAGCGGAGCGGTGCAGAGACGGCGGGGCCCAGCGGAGCGGTGCAGAGACGGCGGGGCCCAGTGGAGTGGTGCTTGAGATGAAGGGCCCAGCGGAGCGGTGCTTGACAGGAAGGGCCCAGCGGAGCGGTGCAGAGACGGCGGGGCCCAGCGGAGCGGTGCTTGAGATGAAGGGTCCAGCGGAGCGGTGCTTGAGATGAATGGCCCAGCGGAGCGGTGCAGAGACGGCGGGGCCCAGCGGAGCGGTGCTTGAGATGAAGGGCCCAGCGCAGCGGTGCTTGACTGGAAGGGCCCAGCGGAGCGGTGCAGAGACGGCGGGGCCCAGCGGAGCGGTGCTTGAGAGGAATGGCCCAGCGGAGCAGTGCTTGAGATGAATTGGCCCAGCGGAGCGGTGCTTGAGATGAAGGGCCCAGCGAAGCGGTGCTTGACAGGAAGGGCCCAGCGGAGCGGTGCAGAGACGGCGGGGCCCAGCAGAGCGGTGCTTGAGATGAAGGGCCCAGCGGAGCGGTGCTTGACAGGAAGGGCCCAGCGGAGCGGTGCAGAGATGGCGGGGCCCAGCGGAGCGGTGCTTGAGATGAATGGCCCAGCGGAGCGGTGCTTGAGATGAAGGGCCCAGCGGAGCGGTGCATGAGATGAATGGCCAAGCGGAGCGGTGCAGAGACGGCGGGGCCCAGCGGAGCGGTGCTTGAGATGAAGGGCCCAGCGGAGCGGTGCTTGAGATGAATGGCCCAGCAGAGCGGTGCAGAGACAGCGGGGCCCAGCGGAGCGGTGCTTGAGATGACTGGCCCAGCGGAGCGGTGCAGAGACGGCGGGGCCCAGCGGAGCGGTGCTTGAGATGAATGGCCCAGCGGAGCGGTGCTTGAGATGAAGGGCCCATCGGAGCGGTGCTAGAGATGAAGGGCCCAGCGGAGCGGCGCTTGAGATGAAGGGCCCAGCGGAGCGGTTCTTGTCACGGGCCCCTGTTCAGCGGTTCTTGTCACGGTGGGCCCCTGTTCAGCGGTTCTTGTCACGGCGGGGCCCTGTTCAGCGGTTCTTGTCACGGCGGGCCCCTGTTCAGCGGTGCTTCTCCCGGCGGGTCCCTGTTCAGCGGTTCTTGTCACGGCGGGCCCCTGTTCAGCGGTGCTTCTCCCGGCAGGGCCCTGTTCAGCGGTTCTTGTCACGGCGGGGCCCTGTTCAGCGGTGCTTATCCCGGCGGGGCCCTGTTCAGCTGTTCTTGTCACGGCGGGCCCCTGTTCAGCGGTTCTTGTCACGGCGGGGCCCTGTTCAGCGGTTCTTGTCACGGCGGGGCCCTGTTCAGCGGTTCTTGTCACGGCGGGCCCCTGTTCAGCGGTGCGTCTCCCGGCGGGGCCCTGTTTAGCGGTGCTTCTCCCGGAGGGGCCCTGTTCAGCGGTTCTTGTCACGGCGGGCCCCTGTTCAGCGGTGCTTCTCCCGGCGGGTCCCTGTTCAGCGGTTCTTGTCACGGCGGGCCCTTGTTCAGCGGTGCTTCTCCCGGCGGGCCCCTGTTCAGCGGTGCTTCTCCCGGCGGGGCCCTGTTCAGCGGTGCTTCTCCCTGCGGGGCCCTGTTCAGCGGTGCTTGTCCTGTGTTTCTAGGGAGCCAGACCTGGCCAAGACTTCCCGCTCAGTCGCCATCCGACCTTGCGGTCGCGGGGCCCTCCTGTGATGGAGTCCTGGGCCCGTGGGTGTCGTCCGTCACAACTGGAATGGGGCTGGTGGGGCCCTCCTGGGCAGCTCGCCTGCTGCCTGACTTCTCCGCCCTGCTGCCCTTGCCCTCCTTTGCTGAAGCTCTGTGGCCCTTGCCTCCCTTTGATGATGTGGCAGGTGACAGGGCAAGGCTACTGTCCTTGGTGGCAGCCGTCTCAGGCTTGTCGCGCCGGTCCTTTTTATTTTTTGTCCTCTTCCCAGGGGGTGGGCTGGCTGTCCCCTTGCTGCTGGCCGATGTTCCTGCCCTAGGAGCTGGTGGACTCCAATAGCCCTGCACTATGGTCACAGTAGATGCAGGGCTGGTGGTGGCTGAGGTGCTTTTTTTACTCTTACCAGATGGAGGGGGTGGGTCAGTGATTGGAACGAGCTCAAGGTTGGAAAGGAAAAGGACTTGGGAAGGACAGGGACGGGTAGGTGTAGTGGGTATGGGAGTGGAGGAAGAGGATGTGGTTGTAGGAGAGTCAAGTGTGCTGTCTTTGGGTGCAGGTGCTTGTGACGGAGGCTGTCGTGAGGTGGATGGCTGTTGGGTGGGTGGCTGCCTGCGTTTGTGTGCTTTGGAAGAGGGGGTGACAGACACACTGGGAGAGGACACAGGGGACGTGTAAATGGCAGTGGGGGTGGTGACTGCACGTGTGCGGACTGTAATGGAGGGTGTGCTGGTGATGGAAGTACTGGCTGATGGTGGTGTGCATGCAGGTGTGAGTGGAGACGTCACAGGGAGGGAGGAGGGAGATGAGGAGGTGGGGGACACAGAGGTGGTAGTGACTGTTGGCATGTCTGCATCTGGATGTTGCTTGGGTGAATGCTTGTGGGATCTGTGGTGCTTATGTCTGGATGAGCTGGCCTTGGGTGTAGAGGTGTGTGCAGGCTGGTCTGATGGTGTGGATGGGATAGGCAGAGGAACAGGAGACTGGGACTGGGTGGAGGGAGTCAGAAGAGGGAGGCTGGAGACAGGGACAATGGCTGCCGTCAGTGCTGAGGCCAGAGCGTTGAACGATCGCTGATGGGCAGCCTACCCGAATGAATGCCCTCCAGGTATGCATTGCTCCGATGCACCTCCCTTTCTACACCCTGGATGGCATTTAAAAGGGTAGACTGCCCAACAATGAGTGTCCTGAGGAGGTCAATGACCTCCTCACTGAGGGCAGCAGGGGTAACTGGGGCAGGGCCTGAGGTGCCTGGGGCGAAGGAGATGCCCGCCTTCCTGGGCGAGCGGGCATGGAGCGAAGGCTGAGGGGCTGCTGGGAGGGCGGGGCTGGTGCGCTGGGTGGCGGCTGTACCTGTTGTGGCGGTTGCCGCCACCGCTAGGGAGCTCCCTTCCGAGGACGTGTCGGTGTCGCTGACGTCTCCACGGGTCCCCGTTGTCGAGCTCCACTCGCCCTCCGTCTCACTGGTGTACTCGGAGTCTGTTGTATGGCCCTCCGGGGCCATGTGAGATGCAGCTCCCTCGTGCGCCAATGCCACTTCTCCTCCGCCTGATGATGCTAATGCACACATGAACAGGAAGACAAAGAAAATGGGGGGGGGGGTGAGAAATGAAGACAGGTTGAGTGCATGCATTGCAACACTGTTGTCGGAGAGGACAGACACAGAAGCCCCCTGCACTAGGCCGCGCAATCGGGGTACACTACTCAGTTATTGTGACTAGGCCTACAGGTCTATGGATGACAAATGCACACATGGGTGAGGCCGGACCATGGATAGCTGTACTTGGCACCCTACAGAGGTGGGGGGCTGGGGCACAGGGCCGTGTCTAACGGAGGGGCCTAGCCTACAGAATGCGCCCTGGCCTAGAGATAGCCACAGCCCTCCTCCCCCACCCAGACACCTTCACTGCGCGCAAAGATAGCAGAATGTGCTGATACTCACCCCCTTGTGTCTGCTGTGATGTCCTCACGCGCCCATCCAAATCGGGGTAGGCCACCGCCAGGATCCGGGACATCAGGGGGGTCAATTGGCGGCTGGCACCCCTCCTACGTTGGGAGGCCATCCCCACCAGAGACTCGGCGGTCTTTCGGGTCCCGCGACGGATGTCCTCCCACCTCTTTCGGCAGTGGGTGCCCCGTCTGTTGTGGACCCCCAGGGCCCGGACGTCCTTGGCGATGGCACGCCAAATGTCGATCTTCTGATGGGCGCTGACCTATATGACATGTACAGGGTGGTAAAGGAAATCGCATCAGTTTTCTGCCTGGTCAATGTGAGTGGCCCCCCCCTCCCCAACCTTGCCATGTGGCACATGCTCTCATCTTTCGTGCGTTGCACTCCTCATTCGCTCCCCTCCCCACCATCTTACATACACCCCACTCAACACAGGCATAGCCCATTCAACGTGCACCCTGTGTACTAACCTGTTGGTCTGGAGGACCGTAGAGTAGCGCATACTGGGGGAGGACCCCATCAACAAGTTTCTCCAATTCTTCGGAAGTGAAGGCAGGGGCCCTTTCCCCAGTCGCAGCAGCCATTGTATCTCCCAGACCGAGGTCACAGCAGCACTTGCAGTATAGGTCCTCTCCTGTAGATGATCAGGTCTCGAGTGATTAAGCAGTTAGAAAATGGCGGTCACGCCCGCGGCGGTGCGTACCTGCGGCGGTGCGTACCGCGGCGGTGCGTACCGTGGCGGTGCGTACCGCGACCGCCGGCGCACATTGTCATTGGCTCCTGAGACCCATAGGGTTCAATGTTAACCAATGCTGCTTTGCGCCGCGGTCTTCGACCGCCTACCGCCACGGTGTGCCACGCCAGCGCAGTGACCTCACATCCCACTGTCACACTTCACAGGTCAGGCAGCCGCCATTTCAAGGGCCCACATGGCATAATTTCTACTGCGTCACACAGGCCTAGGCCTTGCATTGCCACTCATACAAGCCTTTCAATGCATAGCGATTCGTATACTGTGGAAGCTGTGTGAACGAACCTGTGGGTTGCTTGACTCTGTGCTCCATGTTGTCCTTCCTAGGCACCGTCCGCTGGGACTTGCGAGGAGAAGGATGAATCCTCCCGTTTACCGACCGCTGGTGGACCTGTCGACAATGGAAGAACGACATATCATACTTACATACAGGCTTGACAGAGCAACTATACATGAACTATGTGCCCAGCTGGAGCCAGACCTGATGTCCCCCATCCGCCAACCCACAGGGATTCCCCCTCTGGTGCAGGTTCTGTCAGTTCTCCATTTTTTGGCAAGTGGGTCTTTTCAGACAACTGTGGCAATATCATCTGGGATGTCTCAGCCTATGTTTTCTAAGGTTTTGTCCAGAGTGTTGTCTGCCCTGATGAAATACATGCGGAGCTACATTATTTTCCCTGAGCTGGGCGAATTGGCTACAGTGAAGGGTGATTTCTATGCCCTTGGACATATCCCCAACATCATTGGTGCCATTGATGGGACCCATGTGGCTTTGGTTCCCCCCAAAGAAAGTGAGCAGGTGTACAGAAACAGAAAAAGTTATCATTCGATGAATGTCTAGGTGGTCTGTTTGGCTGACCAGTACATCTCCCATGTAAATGCCAAGTTCCCTGGGTCAGTGCATGACGCGTATGTCATGTGAAATAGCAGCATCCCTTATGTGATGGAACAGCTACAGAGACACCGTGTGTGGCTAATTGGTGACTCTGGTTACCCCAACCTGTCGTGGCTACTGACCCCAGTGAGGAATCCCTTGACCAGGGCAGAGGAACGGTACAATGAGGCCCATGGGCGAACTAGGAGGATCATAGAAAGGACCTTCGGGGTCCTGAAGGCCAGGTTCAGGTGCCTCCATATGACAGGTGGATCCCTAATGTACTCACCAAAGAAGGTGTGCCATATCATCGTGGCCTGCTGTATGCTTCACAATCTTGCTTTGCGACGCCAGGTGCCTTTTCTGCAGGAGGATGGTACAGATGGTGGTGTTGTAGCAGCTGTGGAGCCTGAGGAGAGTGAAGAGGAGGAAGACAACGGGGACGACACGGACAACAGGGATACAGTCATACAACAATATTTTCAGTAGCACACAGGTAAGAATCACCCACGCCATTTTACATTTACTTAAGGCCTCATGCGTCTCCACTGTCTGTGTTTCCCCCCAGTTCCTGTTAACTGATTTGTGACTTTCCCTTCCCTTTTCAGAGCTGTATGACCCACTGCCTGACTTCAGCTTTGTTTGCCCATGGACTAAAGCTTATTGAAATTGGTATGTTGTCATCACAAAGTAACTGGACATTATTGCACCGTTATGTGTAATACATTTGTTAAGAATACAAGCAGACTCCTGTTATTTTAAGTGCAATAAGTGATTTATTTTAAGTGCTACATATAGGTACATGATTGTAAAACGGGGATGGGTGGGGGTGGAGTAATGTCCATGGCAGAGTCCAGTTCTCAGTCGCACAGGTGCATTGTCCAAATGACTGTGGAAGGATGGAGCAGGGGCAGTTAAAGGTTGGACAGGGTGACAATGTGGGACAGTGGGATGACATCAGGGGGTATCTTAGGCTGGCGGGGGTCTTGCAATCCTACTCTGTCTTCTTGTGAGATCTCAGGTTCCGCTTGCGGGGTGGTTCTTCTTCTGCAGGAGGTGGGGTTCTGGTAGCCTGTTGTTGTGTGGGGGCCTCCTGTCCACTAGCGCCGGCGCAGGTGGTAGGCTGTTCCTGGCCTGGGCTAGTGACAGGGGCCCTTTGGGGTGCCACATGGTCCCGCAATGTGGTGACTATCTGGGTAAGGGCCACGACGATGGTCCCCATTGCGGAACCGATGTTCCTCAGTTCCTCTCTGAACCCCATGTACCGTTCCTCCTGCACTGCCTGGATCTCCTGGAACCGGGCCAGTACCGTCGCCATCGTCTCCTGGGAGTGGTGGTAAGCTCCCATGATGGAGGAGAGGGCCTCTTGGAGAGTCGGTTCCCTGGGCCTGTCCCCCCCCTGTCGCACAGCAGCCCTCCTAGTTCCCCTGTGTTCCTGGGCCTCTGTCCCCTGGACGGTGTGCCCACTACCACTGCCCCCAGGTCCCTGTTGTTGTTGGGGTGGTGGGTCAACCTGGGTGCCCTGTAGTGGTGGACACACCGCTGATTGACGTGTCCTGGAGACAGAGGCATGGGCCCGCTGGGTGGGAGCTGTGCTGGTGTTCCCAGAGGGGGTTGGGTCTGGTGTAGCCTGTGGCTGTCTGTGGGGAACCGACTGTCCAGAGGTCCCCGATGGGCCGGGCTGGTCATCTGGGTCCAGGGAGACAGAGGTGCTGTCATCGCTGGGGGCCTCTTCTGGGGGTGGGATGGACATCTCTGGACCCTCCGTGGCGGTGTGGTGGCGTTCGGGTCCTGCAGGGGTATAAAGGTATGGTTATTGCTTCTGTGTGTGGCATTTCGTGTGATGGGTGGGTGTCCGTGTACCCAAGTGCAGGCATTCCCTTGTGGGGGCTTTTGTGAGGGTGGCTTGTGGGGGTGATGTGTGTGTGCAGTGGGCATGCTTTGGTAATGGGTGTCCATGCTTTGTGGTCGCATGCAGGGCTTGGTGTTGGGATGGGTGGGTTGTGATGGTGAGCCTTTTGCTAGGAGTTGGTGTGATGGGGGTGGGGGTGAGGGTGGGGGTATGATTTGGCTTGCAGGTGGGGTGGGGGTGGGAAGCAGTAGTGAAGATTTGACTTACCAGAGTCCATTCCTCCGCCTACTCCTGAGAGGCCCTCAGGATGCAGGATGTGCAAGACTTCCTCCTCCCATGCTGTAAATTCTGAGGGAGTAGGTGGGGGTCCGCCGCCAGTCTTCTGCACCGCAATGTTGTGCCTTGATACCATGGAACGCACCTTCCCCCGTAGGTCGTTCCAGCGCTTCCTTATGTCATCCCGATTGCGTGGATGCTGTCCCACCGCGTTGACCCTGTCCACTATCCTTTGCCATAGCTCCATCTTCCTGGCAATTGTGGTGTGCTGCACCTGTGCCCCGAAGAGCTGGGGCTCTACTCGGACTATTTCCTCCACCATGACCCTGAGTTCGGCATCAGTGAACCTGGGGTGTCTTTGGGGTGCCATGGGGTGGTGTGGATGAGGTGTGGGGTGGCGTTTGTGGTGATGAGTGTGGTGCGTGTGGTGGTGTGTGGTGTTTGGTGCGTGGATTCTGTGTGGGTGATGGTGTTGTGTGCCTCTGTGTTGTGGGATTGTCTATTCTGTGCTCTCTCTCTCTAGCCTTCGTCAATAATTTCGGGTCGTAGGGGTTTGTGGGTGATGTGGGTGTGTGTTTTATATTGTGTTGGGTGTGTGGGAGTGGTGTTAGTATGTGTATCAGGTGTGCGTGTTTCAAACTGACCAATGTGGCTAAGTTTTCTATGTGTGTGTGTATTTGTGGGTCGGAATGGTATGGGCGTATTTCTGTTGGCGTGACGGTGGAGGTTTGGTCATCGCCATTTTTTCGCTGACCTTTGGTGTGGCGGACTTTTGTGGCGGCCTTCTGACCGGCGGTAATCGCCTTTTACCGCGGAGGTCAGAATGACCCCCTCAGTCTCCCACATCACAGGCGATTCTGCCACCCAAAATCCAGAAGTCTCATTAGAGTAATGAGAGCCTACGTGACACCATCAAGTTGAAGTTGATGGTAATTGTGTTTCCTAAGTGCTCATTTTGCATTTTGGAAATGCTTTCTACATGTGCCAAAAAATCTATTTTCTATTTAGGGAATCACAAAATGCAATTTCTACAGGGTAGAAATCACATTTGGCAATTCATTAAAAAAAAGCCTTTGTACATAGGAAAAGGCTGTTTTGCATTTCTTAACAGGCCAAAATGGCGATTCGGTCCATTAAGAAATGCAAAAGGCCTTTGTACATCTGGCCCAAAATGTTTAACAAGCATTTTGTAAGAATAGGCACTGATCCATGCAACCACTACCTACTTCCAAAAATTGGTCTTCTCAACATTTACAGAAGAGAAGCGCACTCTTGTCGACCTCTTCCCATTTGCAAATAGGGTACCACGACATTTGTGTAGTTGGAAATATATTAAGAATTTGCTACAGGATTTCAGTGTCAAAACATGAATACATCCCATTCCAAATCACAATATGCAAGAGATTAATACGTCCCTTTGGAATACTGATTCGGTGTGTAGTCACAAACCAAAACTGTGATTTGGTAATGTGTTAATGAATTGCAATTTCTGTTCGTTACATACCAAAAGGCCTTTTTGCTATCACAAATGGATGGATTTTCTTAAACGGGGTATTTGCAAGCGCAAAAAGACTTAGGGACATATTTATGAAAGGTTTGTGCCACCTTTGCACTATTGTTTTTTACACAAAAGCGGCCTATTTTTAAATTGGTGCTAGACCTGTCTACTGCCACTTTTCCTTGGCTTCCATAATTTTTTAGGAGGGTCACTTTAGCTGGCCCCGTTTATTGACAATGACATGCAAGGTAGGCAGTCCCTTCTAAGAAATTACGCCAGCCCACTAGTGCCATATTTATGAGCCACCTGAAAAATGTTGCACGCCTAGGATCGCCTAGGAAAACTGTCTCTAACTCTGATTTGCATCACAATTTTGATGCCTGTTCAGACCAGGCTTTAAATGACACACAGTCATGAGTGTATTAGGAAACCTCAAATAAAGCACTCTAGCAAACAACAGGACAACAAAGGACCTGCCACTGCTACAGATCAGGACCGGGAGACAATGACAGCGATGATGCCAAGCACCACCAGCACCACCGCAGCAACCTCAACCACCAAAACAGCAGCCACAAAGGCAGCACAGAAGGAGAGAGAGAAAATTTTGCCAACGGACATCCATCCTTGTCCTCAGAGAACAAGAGGTCATCAGACACTACCGTCTCAAGCGGGAGTCCATAGTACACATGCTCCACACATTGCTCCCGACATCACTACAAGAGTAGAAAGTCCAACAACCTTACCACCCATGGCCAAGTTCCTGGCCATGCTCCGCATGCTGGCCTCTGGCTCATTGCCGATCACTGCAGCATGAGTGGGTGGTATCTCTCAACCATTCTTTTATGCCTTCCTTACTACAGTACTGGACACCATCATCCATCTGTCTCCCCACTACATCCTGTTCCCGAACACCCAGCAACTGCAGCAGGAGACAAAACAAGGCATCTACTGGGTTCCTGCATGTGCTGGGTGCAATGGGTTGCAACATGTCCAACTGGTCCCTCCTGCTGCAACTGAACACTGTTATAGAAACAGGAAGCACACACACTCCATGAACGTGCAGGCCATTGTGGACCATTTGGGGATATTCACCAACATCATCGCTAAATATCCTGGCAGTATGCATACATCTTCAGGCACTCAACAATAAACCAACACTTCCAGGATGGACAATGGAGCAATGGCCTACTCGTAGGTAAGCCAGCAGCAACTACATAACACATAAACATACAAAACATATGGGGCGAACAATACACACACCACACTCCACATACATGGACAGGGAAGCATGGATGACCGCTGAGCAACACATTTGTGACATGCATCACTCCACACATCCAAGGCTCATCACCATCAGATAGGGCCACATGTACAAGCCCCTTACACCCCCAGACTATCCCTTTCAATGATGCTCTGGTGGAGCAATGCCCTCTCCAAATTTAAAAGTTGGTGTCAAGCCACTTCTTATGTTTTAACGCTGCCTTGAAAATACAGCACCTTCACATCCATCACTTAGTGTGGAAGTGGTCTGTAATGGGTTTTGCTGTAGGCATGCCATCACAACACACATTGCATTTTAGCACTTCTCCACATTTACGTAAACCTGAGTGTAAATAAATGGCTCCCTGTTGCAGTTACCCCCCACTTTTTGCCTGATACTGATGCTGACTTGACTGAGAAGTGTGCTGGGACCCTGCTAACCAGGTCCCAGCACCAGTGTTCTTTCACCTAAAATGTACCATTGTCTCCACATTTGGCACAACCCTGGCACCCAGGTAAGTCCCTTGTAACTGGTACCCCTGGTACCAAGGGCCCTGATGCCAGGGAAGGTGTCTGAGGGCTGCAGCATGTCTTATGCCACCCTAGGGACCCCTCACTCAGCACAGATACACTGCTTGCCAGCTTGTGTGTGCTGGTGGGGAGAAAATGACTAAGTCAACATGGCACTCCCCTCAGGGTGCCATGCCAACCTCACACTGCCTATGGCATAGGTAAGTCACCCCTCTAGCAGGCCTTACAGCCCTAAGGCAGGGTGCACTATACCACAGGTGAGGGCATAGGTGCATGAGCACTATGCCCCTACAGTGTCTAAGCAAAACCTTAGACATTGTATGTGCAGGGTAGCCATAAGAGTATATGGCCTGGGAGTCTGTCAAAAACGAACTCCACAACTCCATAATGGCTACACTGAATACTGGGAAGTTTGGTATCAAACTTATCAGAATAATAAACCCACACTGATACCAGTGTTGGATTTATTAAAAAATGCACACAGAGGTCATCTTAGAGATGCCCCCTGTATTTTACCCAATTGTTCAGTGCACGACTGACTGGTCTGTGCCAGCCTGCTGCTGAGAGACGAGTTTCTGACCCCATGTGGTGAGGGCCTTTGTGCTCTCGGAGGACAGAAACAAAAGCCTGCTCTGGGTGGAGGTGCTTAACACCTCCCCCCTGCAGGAACTGTAACACCTAGCAGTGAGCCTCAAAGGCTCAGGCTTCGTGTTACAATGCCCCAGGGCACTCCAGCTAGTGGAGATGCCCGCCCCCTGGACACAGCCCCCACTTTTGGCGGCAAGTCCAGGGGAGATAATGAGAAAAACAAGGAGGAGTCACTGGCCAGTCAGGACAGCCCCTAAGGTGTCCTGAGCTGAGGTGACTCTGACTTTTAGAAATCCTCCATCTCGCAGATGGAGGATTCCCCCAATAGGATTAGGGATGTGCCCCCCTCCCCTCAGGGAGGAGGCACAAAGAGGGTGTAGCCCCCCTCAAGGACAGTAGCCATTGGCTACTGCCCTCCCAGACCTAAACACACCCCTAAATTGAGTATTTAGAGGTTCCCAGAACCTAGGAAAACAGATTCCTGCAACCTAAGAAGAAGAGGACTGCTAAGCTGAAAAACCCTGCAGAGAAGACGGAGACACCAACTGCTTTGGCCCCAGATCTACCAGCCTGTCTCCCCACTTCTAAAGACACTGCTCCAGCGACGCTTTCCACAGGGACCAGCGACCACTGAAGCCTCAGAGGACTGCCCTGCATCTAGAAGGACCAAGAACTCCTGAGGACAGTGGCTCTGTTCCCCAAAGACTGCAACTTTGCAACGAAGAAGCAACTTTGAAACAACTCGCGTTTCCCGCCGGAAGCGTGAGACTTGACACTCTGCACCCTACGCCCCCGGCTCGACTTGTGGAGAACAATCACTTCAGGGAGGACTCCCCGGCGACTACGAGACCGTGAGTAGCCAGAGTTGACCCCCCTGGGCCCCCACAGCGACGACTGCAGAGGGAATCCCGAGGCTCCCCCTGACTGCGACTGCCTGCTTCAAAGATCCGACGCCTGGTAAAGACTTTGCACCTGCAGCCCCCAGGGCCTGAAGGATCCGACCTCCAGTGCAGGAGTGACCCCCAGGTGGCCCTCTCCCTTGCCCAGGTGGTGGCTACCCCGAGGAGCCCCCTCCTTGCCTGTCTGCATCGCTGAAGAGACCCCTTGGTCTCCCATTGATTTCTATTGAGAACCAGACGCTTGTTTGCACACTGCACCCGGCCGCTGCGTGCTCCTGAGGGTGTACTTTCGGTGTGGACTTGGGTTCCCCCCGGTGCCCTACAAAACCCCCCTGGTCTGCCCTCCGAAGACGCGGGTACTTACCAGCTGGCAGACTGGAACCGGGGCACCCCCTTCTCCATTGAAGCCTATGCGTTTTGGGCACCACTTTGACCTCTGCACCTGACCGGCCCTGAGCTGCTGGTGTGGTATCTTTGGGGTTGCTCTGAACCCCCAATGGTGGGCTACCTTGGACCCAAACTTGAACCCGTAAGTGGTTTACCTACCTGCAAAAACTAACAAACTCTTATTCCCCCCCCAGGAACTGTTGAAAATTGCACTGTGTCTAGTTTTAAAATAGCTATATGTGATTTATGTGAAAACTGTATATGCTATTTTGCTAATTCAAAGTTCCTAAAGTACCTACCTGCAATACCTTTCATTTGAAGTATTACATGTAAATTTTGAACCTGTGGTTCTTAAAATAAACTAAGAAAATATATTTTTCTATACAGAAACCTATTGGCCTGGAATTGTCTCTGAGTGTGTGTTCCTCATTTATTGCCCTTGGGTGTACAACAAATGCTTAACACTACTCCTTTGATAAGCCTACTGCTCGACCACACTACCACAAAATAGAGCATTAGTATTATCTCTTTTTGCCACTATCTTACCTCTAAGGGGAACCCTTGGACTCTGTGGATACTATTCCTTACTTTGAAATAGTGCATACAGAGCCAACTTCCTACACTGAGGCAGCACCAATAAATAATGCCACCCTAGGGGTGGCATTATCATTGTCTAATGAAGACAAATACTTGATACTCTCATTGTGTATACTTACCCTATGTGTGGTGGATAATGCAGCACACATAGGAAGAGAAATGTGCCATGACTGATTGGTTATGTGCAGGAAGGGACACCTTACTTCACAGAAGCAATCAACCCCAAAAAGCATGCATAATTCTACTTTGCTGCAAGGGTGCCTACATTGAAGCTTGGCAGCTGATTTACTGCCAGCGCACTGGTGGAGGACAGAAATGCACCATATCTTGTACATATGGCACATTGCTGGCCCTTACCAGTGGTGTAGCACAGTGCAATAAAACATTTCATGGCCTGTCCTGTCCCACAAGCATTTGTCAAGCAGTCACATACGTGGCAATACATCTCAAGATACTATGCCACACTTTGCATGACGTCTACAGACACACATGCATGCTATCCAGGATATATAGATAAAAGCTCTATCTGTAAAGGAGGTGCACCATGTCCGGAGGGGGAGGTTCATATGCGAAACACACGGCACAACACCCATCTCATGGAACACACCACACAAAATAGGTTCAAACTCACACTGCATGGCTCTTTTGCCAGTTATAAGTAATAGGACAAATGTACAATAGTCTGCAATATCACACATATCCCGCATGGGTGAACTGTCATGCCACACAAAACACAAAATCACCAAACCCCGAGGATGTACCCTTGACTTGAAAGTGCACCACCACACACCAATACAATCATGCACGCAAACAGGAACCCACACAATGCAACATGCAAGTCTGATTCTCAACTCAATTGACAAATAATGTGCCAGGCCAGTTAGAAAGAAACACAAGTGCAAGTCTGACACTGTCTCTCCTCTTCCATTGTAGTGGACCAAGGTTACAGCATCCAGCCGTGAGTCATGACCCCCTTCTGAAGCCCATATACTAATGCCAAAAAAGCCTTACAATGACGCACGCAAAAGGCCCAGAAATGTGGTGGAGAGGACATTCAGCATCCTAAAATCCAGGTTCAGGTGCCTTGATGTATGTGGAGCAAGACTATTATATGCACCACCCCTTGTGTGCAAAATAATACTAGTCTGTTCAATTGTGCACAACATCTGTGTTCGTACCATTTTCCTCTGCGAGGAACAGGTGGAGGTCCCCAGGGAGAAGGATGAGGACAATGATGCATGACAAGAGAATGAGGAAGCATAGAATTTTGCTGGAGCACGCAGAAGAGACAATATTGTGCACAACTTCACTTAGAGACTGTTTATTATTAATAACTGAGAACAAATTAATAAATTAATCACTTGAACACAGATTTGTCTTGTAGTACATTTGTCACATTCATATTCCTTATCAACTCACCCCATCTTGAAAAGCATGACTAGGCCACAATAGTTGGTAATCAATGAAGAACACACTCAGAAAGACCAAACAACTACACACAATGCACTAATATCGGAATGTGTTGGTGTAATGTATGCGTTCCCTGTTGAACAAATAGGCCCTCATTTTGACCCTGGCAGTCTTTTGACTGCCAGGGTTAATGTGGCGGTATCACCACCAACACTGTAACATTATGAGATTGGCGAGTTGGCTGTAGCCAACCCCCTACTTCTCCACACATACTGCCATGGCGGTATGAGCCACCAGGCCCAGGATGTCTATCTCCAGGCTGGCCGGCACCAGAGTACCACCCATTGCATTATGAGCCAGCCTACCACCATGGCGATAGGTCCTACTGGTGACAGGGAATTCCTTCCCTGTCACCGGTAGGTGGCTCCCCCACTGCCCCAACACTCACCTGATGCCCTCCATCCAAACTCACTCCCCAACCCCCTCCGATCCACTCACTCACCCCCTCATACATGCACACACAACTGACCCCACCTCCCACAGCCACTCATGCACACATCACCCACCCGCCCTCCCCCACCCCCACTACAGTCACAGCACCCCCAAGCCCCCCTCCCCACATAAACACAGACACCCAAACGCACCAGGTATACACCCATTCACTTACACTGACATACACACTTTTATTCACACACTGACATACATGCATTTATTCACACATTTACATACACACATTTATTTGCACACTGACATACATGTATAATTCCAGACAAGCGTACACACAATCACAATGACATGTAGACATGCACTCACTTCACCATTCTTACACACATTCACTCACACGCATACAACCACGCAAACAACACAACACATAGACGCATTTACACACACACTCAGACATTCATGCACACACTCAGACACACACACAACACCCTCCACCCTCCCATCCCCTCCCCTGTCAGAAGCCCGACTTACCTTGCGGGAGGAGGTCTTCTGGCAGGGAACAGTAAGGGGCACTGCTACCACCAACAGCGCCTGCCAGCAGAACACCCCCAGGCCGTATTGCAGCTCAAAATGCAAACTGCAGCTTAGTATGAACACTGCTGGTTTTCTGCCCTTATTGTAAGGGCGGAAGTCAGGCAGTGCTCATAATATGGCAGACGGATGGTAGCCGTGCTAGCGGTATGTTGGCAGCGGTCAACTCGGCGGTAGGCGGTATGTACCGCCGATGTAAAAATGAGGGCCTTATAGTTTACATAACAACACACATATCACACAAATCTGTCTGGTTGACATTTGAAAGCAGCCAAATTGGAACAAAAACATGTGAGGACTGCTATTCAGATGTCTGGCTTGGAGAGGACAAAAGTAGTCAGTACCTACAACCGTAGGTCAGTGTCTGCTATGTAACAACTCAATGTCTGAATGTTAAAAAAATCACAGGTGACAACTTACAACATACCCCTCAGTGGCACTCGCATGTATGAGTAATAGTGAGTTAAATACAGAGGACAATGCTCCTGTATGTCAGACTGTAATCAGTTGTCATTTTGCATGCATCTCAAACAATGTCATAGCAAGTCACAATCCCTTGACAAACTGTATGTGTGAATAAGGACACAGTTATGTTGAAATATGCATGTTCTAGTCATAGCTGTCAGGACTATTCACACAATCCAACCATACTTATTATCCATGTGACAAAGGGTGGAGACTGCAGCTGTGGAAGAACAGCTGAGACACTCCTCAACTTAACTGGGCTAGCTGATATGTGGAGGTGACTCACGGACTACACAAGTGCTGTGGCTTGGTGTGGTTGTCAGTCACTTATCTCGCAAACAAAGGAAATGGTAGAGCAAATATTGCTTAGCCTGTAGAAGAAGCAATGTTCTTTGGTAAATTTCACATGTAGAAAATACTGTGACGTGCATGAAGGACTGGACAATGAGGATAAGAAAGATGTGGAACAAGGAAAAGTTGCACAAACAGTGCCAGCAACAGTGTCCAAGAAGCCTACAGTACAAAATCTGTCTTCAATGTGTGAAAATGATTACACATGGTCAAAAACTCACTGCACAAAACAACATTGTGCTGTGTAAGTCCATACACATAATCTCACATGTTGTGTAGTATAGTAACCATTCCAGTCACATTGTCAGCAACTCCCCTGTGTGCTTGGCCAGCACACACAAGTATGGGTGAGGCAAGTGAGAACTGACACTCTCTGTACCCTGGGTCTGAGCTGTTCAACTATCTACCAATGACATCACCAATGCATAAGAGGAACAAATACCAACCAAAAGCACAGAGTCATGTAAATCCCTAGTATATAAGACAAGTCCAACATAACCAACCTGTAAGTCCCTGGTACATAATATGGCAAGGCTGACATCAACAATCTGTAAGTCCCTAGTAGATAATAGAGCAAGGCTGACATCAACAACCTATAAGTCCCAAGTAGATAATGAGACAAGGCTGACATCAACAACATGTAAGTCCCTAGAACATAATAGGGTAGGGAATTAAGGTGCTCAGTTGGATTCCTGCGCTTGACTGTGCACTGCAGTGGTGTAACAAAACTTTATGGTGCCCCCCTGCAAAGTCCCCTGAGGGGGCTCCATCCACTCTGTACACAGTCAGGGGCCTGACACCCATGTGCAGTGTACTGTGCTGAGGAGGCCTCCTTGAGCTCAGGGCAACACCATCACCAAGATCATCCGGGGGCATTTATTATGCCACTGGTGCACTGACGCGTACCCTGCCATCCCTGTCTGATGGCAGCCCTGCCATACAGAGTGTGTGTTTACATGGAAGTCTTTGGAACACTACATGCAGATAATATACACAGACTGAATGTATATTTATAGAAAATTGTTACAAATTGCCACCTCACTGTTCCCCCTATGTGCCCCAGGCTTTGTGTGGCCTCTAACTCTGAGCATTGACAAATGCAAAGATGCATCTTAGGAACTTCTGTTTCATGGAAACCACATACTTACAAATTCATGCAGTGCAGATGTATCTACAGAGGGTAACATGTTCCACACTGATATGAGCAAAATATTGGCCAGAAGGAGCATTATGACCCATGAAAGGAAACCAAAGTTAGTAAAAGTCACATAACTAACCACACCACTGTACTAGGCTGAAGGAATCACACATGAGGAACACATACCACTCACTTGCATGTCATGACAAACATATCCATGGTACATGGCTGTCCAACACATCCCAGCACTTGCCTGCACATGGAACTGGAAGTAACCCACGTTATGTGACAGCCTGATGTATGCCCCTCGGGACACACATCAAATTGTCACACTAATGAACTACCATAGGGTTGGCAAATATGGCTACATTTCAGGGAAAGTCATCAGCATTCCTGGATACACATTTCATCAGGTTAACATTTGTATAAACCTGTTAAGCACATAGGACAGCTATCCTAAGCTGTGTGGCCACACAAAATGTTGGATTATGACATCTGCATAGTGTGAGCCCATAATGTACGTACCTTCTCATCTGTACATTCACAGTACACGTTATCATACACAAGGGAAGACAGGAAGAAGGCAAATAGTGAAGCTCCTGCGATGCTAGCAACACTTGCCTTCAACACATATTGTAACCTCCCCCCTCCCGTCCTTGCTTGACAGCTTGCTCTCTGCATATTGGGACACCCCACATATTGTGTGACAGGAGTACAGTCCTACATGTGGGGGTGTATGGGCTACACTCCATAACCAGATCATGGCATCCCTGGGGGTAAGTCAAGCAATACATTGAGGTGCCAGAACATAGTTGTCGCATGAGGAAACTCTTTGAAGTTGATGTGTTAATGATTCAGGTGACGTTTGGGCTAATCATGTCTTTATCCTCTTAAGCCACGTACCATCACCAATGTATACTTAGAACACATACATTGGACACATCAATAATCACAGGCAACACAACATTCCACATGAATTTTAACATGTAAAAATGATTGGCACATGATACCATACATCATCACACATATAGCAGTCATTGCGTAAAAAATAATGATGCATTGTCCCAATGCATGTTTCTTTAACCCATAGCATCTGCCAAAAAAGACGCATTCCATTCTTCGCTTCTAAACGGTCTTATGTTGCATTGTCAAGCGACTGGAAATAACTACAAATTACCACCTAGCGTAAAAAAAAACAAAGCATTACCGCCTATTGTAAAAAAAATTACTCATAGGGGGTCATTACAACCCTGGCGGACGGTGTTAAGCCGCCCACAGTATAACAACCCGCCAATCCGCCACCTTTTCCGGGGCGGATTCACCGTGGATAAAAACACGGCGGAAACAGCTTTTGCAATGGGAAAACGCTCACCTCAACATACTCCACGAGGAAGGAGGACACCATGGAGCCGGAATTACAAATACTCCCTGCCCTTGTCTTCCTGCTCATCTACGAACACCAGCAACGGCGGCGCCGAAGACAACGGTGAGTACTGCACCTACGACATAGGGGGGGGAAGCAAAAGTCAGGGGGACACACATGCAACACCCCCACATTTGCACATTACAACACACACACCAATGCTTTTCCAAACATCACAGTAACAACCCACAACCCCCCTGGAAGAATGCAAAGACAAAACAAAATCAGTTCAAACATTGTAATGTATCAATATACAGTTACCAATTATATACAGATATATATACACATTCAATATTATATACACATTACGAGAAGTAGTGCAGGTATGCACATATCAATGTCCGTGCACCACTGGTCCAAAAAAGCATGGGCGAGGCCCACACTAGATACCTGTCCACAAACGGAGAGAACAGTGCAGGGGCATCAGATAGAAATACAACAGGCACCTCAGGGGGAAGGGGAAGGGGGGGCACCTCAGCCAGATTACAGCACCACGCCAGATCCACGACGGGGATCCATGCCCATTGATGTATCCTGGGGAGTGCAAAGCCACAGTCTCTCAAGTCTCTACAGTGGGTGGGTTGCCCACTGAACCATCCTGGGGAGTGCAAAGCCACAGTCTCTCAAGTCTCTACAGTGGGTGGGTTGCCCACTGTACCATCCTGGGGAGTGCAAAGCCACAGTCTCTTAAGTCTCTACAGTGGATGGGTTGTCCACTGCTCAATCCTGGGGAGTGCAAAGCCACAGCCTCTCAAGTCTCTACAGTGGGTGGGTTGCCCACTGTTCCATCCTGGGGAGTGCAAAGCCACAGTCTCTCAACTCTCTACAGTGAGTGGGTTGCCCACTGTTCCATCCTGGGGAGTGCAAAGCCACAGTCTCTCAAGTCTCTACAGTGGGTGGGTTGCCCACTGGACCATCCTGGGGAGTGCAAAGCCACAGTCTCTCAAGTCTCTACAGTGGGTGGCTTGCCCACTACTTTATCCTGGGGAGTGTAAAGCCACAGTCTCTCAAGTGGATAACAGTCTCCACTGGTTCTGGAGGGGGACTGGTGCATAGACTGGATGAGTCTCCACGTGAAAGTACCTGTCCTGTCACTGTCCCAGCTGCACATGGGATAAGGATGCCTGATGTGGCGGTCCATTCATTCCTACACGGTGCATGCCCTGTTCAGCGGTGCTTTGCCATGGCGGTCTTTGCCCTGTTCAGCGATGAATTGCCATGGCGTTCTTTGCCCTGTTCAGCGGTGCTTTGACATGGCGGTTCAGGACAGTTCAGCAGTGCTTTGCCATGGCGGTTCAGGACAGTTCAGCAGTGCTTTGCCATGGCGGTCTTTGCCCTGTTCAGCGGTGCTTTGACATGGCGGTTCAGGACAGTTCAGCGGTGCTTTGACATGACGGTTCAGGACAGTTCAGCGGTGCTTTGCCATGGCGGTCTTTGCCCTGTTCAACGGTGCTTTGACATGGCGGTCTTTGCCCTGTTCAGCGGTGCTTTGACATGGCGGTTCAGGACAGTTCAGCAGTGCTTTGACATGGCGGTTCTGATACGGACATTGGTGTGTGGCATGACGATCTCCACACTGGACATTGGTGTGTGGCATGACGATCTCTACACTGGGCATTGGTGTGTGGCATGACGTTCCATCATTGCCCAGCGGGGCTGTGGCATCCTGGCCCCTCCTGGGCTGTGACTCTGGCGGTGGTTTCTGGACCAGTAACGATACTTGTGCCCTCCTGGGCTGTGACTCTGGCGGTGGTTTCTGGACCAGTGACGATACTTGTGCCTTCCTGGGCTGTGACTCCGGCGGTGGTCTCTGGACCAGTGACGATACTTGTGCCCTCCTGGGCTGTGACTCCGGCGATGGTTTCTGCACCAGTGACGATACTTGTGCCCTCCTGGGCTGTGACTCTGGCGGTGGTCTCTGGACCAGTAACGATACTTGTGCCCTCCTGGGCTGTGACTCCGGCGGTGGTTTCTGCACCAGTGACGATACTTGTGCCCTCCTGGGCTGTGACTCCGGCGGTGGTTTCTGCACCAGTGACGATACTTGTGCCCTCCTGGGCTGTGACTCCGGCGGTGGTCTCTGGACCAGTGACGATACTTGTGCCCTCCTGGGCTGTGACTCTGGCGGTGGTCTCTGGACCAGTGACGACGGTGCTGGCGGTTGTGTCTGGACCACCGGAAATGATGGCGCACTTCTCCGCCGTGACACTCACAACAGGCTGGGCAGACTTCCTCTGGACCTTCCCCACCTTTGTTGGAGTTACAGCTGACTCACCAATCTCCTTCGATCCCATGTCACTTGTTGTCCCACCAGGGGTCTTAAGACGGTCCCGTCGTCCACTCTCCATTTTCAGAGCTTTTACAGGGGGTGGGCTGCCAGTGCCTTGGCTCCGGGTCCTACTGTCTGCCCTGGTGGACGGTGCACTCCAAAAACCTGGAACACGCACCACTGGTGCTGGAGGCTTTTTGGCTGAGGCGCTACGACGGGACTGATGAATTGGAGGGGGGGTGGGGGCAAAAAGGTAAATTTGACAGAGGGACAGTTTCTGACGAACACTGGGATGGGTAGCTGGAGGGGGTCTGGGAGTGGAGGAAGAGGAGGTGGTTGTAGGAGGTGTAACTTTAGGTGATTTGGGTGCAGGTGCAGGTACTGGAGGCTGTCGTGATTTGGATGGATGTTGGGTGTGTGGGTGCCCGCGTTTGTGTACTTTGGGAAGGGGCGTCACCGACACACTGGGAGTGGACACAGGGGATGTGTAAATGGTAGTGGGGGTGGTGAGATCAGGTGAGCGGGTGTGGTGCTGGGTGTTCTGGTGCGAGTCCTAGTGCCTGTAGATGTAGTGCATGCAGGTGAGAGTGTAGACGACACTGGGAGGGAGGAGGGAGATGACAAGGAGGGGGACACAGTGGAGGCAGTTGATGTTGCTGTGTCTGTATGTGTGTGATGCTTGCATGAGTGCCTGTGGGTTGTGTGGTGCCTATGTTTGCCTGAGCTACTTGTGTGTGTTGAGGTGTGTGCATGCTTGTTTGATGGTGTGCTTGGGATAGGCTGGGGTACAAGGGATTGGGTCTGGGTGGAGGAAGTTGGAGGGGGGAGGCTAGATACAGGGACAATGGCTGCCATCAGTGCTGAGGCCAGAGATTGCAGGGTTCAATGATGGGCAGCTTGACCAGAATGAATGCCCTCCAAGAATGCATTGGTGTGTTGCAACTGCCTTCTACACCCTGGATGGCATTCACAATGGTAGACTGCCCAACAGTGAGTGACCTGAGGAGGTCAATGGCCTCCTCACTGAGGGCAGCAGGGGTGACAGGGGCAGGGCCTGAGGTGCCTGGGGCGAAGGTGATGCCCACCCTCCTGGGTGAGCGGGCACGGGGCGAACACTGAGGGGCTGGTGGGAGGACGGTGCTGGTAGGGGAGGTGGCGGCTGTACCTGTAGAAGTGGGGGGCACAGATGGTGCCGCCACCACAAGGGAGCTCCCATCGGCGGACGAGTCCGTGTCGCTGGTTGGTGATCCGGTGACCGACGTGAAGCTCCCCTCGCCCTTCGTCCCACTGGTGTATTCGGAGTCCGTGGTGTAGCCCTCCATGGCCATGTGGGATGCAGCTCCCTCGTGCTCCGGTGCCACTGTACCTCCGCCTGATGATGCTGATGCACAAAAGAACAGGGAGAGCACAAAAAGGGGGGGGACGACAGAAGAAAGACAGGTTGAGTGCATGGCTTACCGCTACCGTTGGCGGACAATACAGACACAGCAGCCCCCTGCACTACGCCGTGCTCTTGGCCTCTACAGATGCAATTCCTGGGATCTGGCCTACATGGCTATGGTGGACATCTGCACACATGGATGCCACAGGGGCATGTATACCTGTACTTGGCCCTCTACTGAGGTGGGGTGGAGTGCCACATGGCCTGCATTACGGAGGGGCCTAGCCTACGTAAGTCGCCCTGGCCTAGGGAAACCCACATCCCTCCTCCCCCACCCAGACACCTTCACTGCGCGCAAAGTCCCCAGAATGGAAGTGTACTCACCCCCTTGTGTCTGCTGTGATGCCCTCAAGCGCCCATCCAACTCCGGGTAGGCCACCGCCAGGATCCTGAACATCAGGGGGGTCATGGTGCGAGGGGCACCCCTCCCACGTTGGGGGGCCATCACCAGCTGAGCCTCCGCCGTCTTCTTGCTCCAGCGGCGAATGTCCTCCCATCTTTTACGGCAGTGGCTACCCCGTCTCTGGTGGACCCCCAGGGTCCGGACGTCCTTGGTGATGGCATGCCAAATGTCCTTCTTCTGGTGGGCGCTGACCTACATGAAATGCACAGGGAAAGAAGAAAAGTCATTACCAACTGCACCGTTGATGTGAGTGGCCCCCATCCCTACCCTTGCCATGTGGCACATGCATTCACAGTCCCTCATGTTCCCTGAACTCTGCCCCCTTCCTTCTTACAACCAGCCCTCTCCACCCAGGCATAGCCCATACAACGTGCTCCCTGTGTACTTACCTGTTGGTCTGGAGGACCGTAGAGTAGCGTGTACTGGGGGAGGAACCCATCCACGAGCTTCTCCAACTCCTGAGCAGTGAAGGCAGGGGCCCTTTCCCCAGACGCACGAGCCATTGTTTCTTCCAGACCGTGGTCACAGCAGCACTTGCAGTGTAGGTCCTCTCCTGTCGAAGATCAGGTATCGAGTGATTGAACAGATAGAAAATGGCAGTCACGTCCGCGGCGGTGCTTATCATCACCGCCTGCGCACTTCATCATTGGCTCCTGGGACCCATAGGGTCCAATGTTAACCGATGCAGCATTGCGCCGCGGTCTATGACCGCCTACCACAACGGTGTACAACGCCTGCGCACATGCCTCACATCCCATTGTCCCAGTTTAGAGGTCAGGCAGCAGCCATTTCAGGGGCCCACATGGCTTTATTTACTACTGCGTCACACATACCTAGGTCTACACTCAACACACATACAGGAAGAGTTTTGTGTTTGGTGTCGTGTTCTGTGTATCTGTGGGTACATACCTGGAAATTTGTTGACTCTGTGGTCACTGTTGTCCATCCTAGGCACCGTCAGCTTGGACATTTGAGAAGATGGCGGAATCCTCTGGTGTACCGACCGCTGGTGGACCTCTTGACAATGGAGGAGTGACATTTAATCATCACCTACAGGTTTGACCGTGCCACTATCCAGGGACTATGTACCCAGTTGGAGCCAGACCTGATGTCATCAATCCGCCATCCCACAGGAATCCCCCCTGACGTGCAGGTGCTGTCAGTGCTCCATTTACTTGCAAGTGGGTCTTTTCAGACAACAGTGGCCATGGCATCAGGGATGTCCCAGCCTATGTTTTCCAACGTGTTGTCCAGAGTGTTGTCTGCCCTGCTGAAACACGTAAGGAGCTACATCAGGTGGAGGATTTGGCTACAGTTAAAGGTGACTTCTATGCCCTTGGACATATCCCCAACGTCATAGGTGGTATTTATGGGACCCATGTAGCTCTGGTCCCCCCCCACAGGAGTGAACAGGTGTACAGGAACCAGAAGAGTTATCATTCCATGAATGTACAGATGGTATGTTTGGCAGACCAGTACATCTCCCAGGTAAATGCTATGTTCCCTGGCTCAGTGCATGACGCCTCCATCCTGCGGAATAGCAGCATCCCTTATGTGATGGGTCAACTCCAGAGGCACTGTGTGTGGTTACTAGGGCACTCTGGTTACCCCAACCTGTCCTGGCTATTGACCCCAGTGAGGAATCCCAGGACCAGGGCAGAGGAACGCTACAATGAGGCCCATGGGCGGACTAGGAGGGTGATCGAACGCACCTTCGGCCTCCTGAAGGCCAGGTTCAGGTGCCTCCATATGACAGGTGGATCCCTATTCTACTCACCGAAGAAGGTGTGCCAGATCATCATCGCCTGCTCGATGCTTCACAATCTTGCTTTGCGACACCAGGTGCCTTTTCTGCAGGAGGATGGTCCAGATGGCAGTGTTGTGGCAGCTGAGGAGCCTGTGGAGCCTCTGGATAGTGATGAGGAGGAAGCTGCGGAAGAAGACATAGACAACAGGGAGTCAGTCATACAACAATATTTCCAGTGACAGACAGGTGAGAACATTTCTTTTTTACCATTACATTCACTTTCACACTTCTACCTCTATCATTTCTGTCATTCCATAGCACTATTTGGTCACTGAGTTGTACCTTTCCATTACGGTTTTACAGGTGTGGTTACCAACGTGTGTCATCTGCTTGCATCCTTCATGGACTTGTGATGTGTGACATAGGTATGTTGGCTTTCCAATTGAAAACGCATTTTGACACTGTCATTGATAATACAAATTTACCAAATCACAGACTGACTCAAGATTGTTTTGTGGTTCAAGGGTGTTTATTTAAGTGCTCAAAAATAGAGGGGGGTTGTAAAATTGTGATGGGGGATGATGGAGGAATGTCCATGGCATAGTCCAGTCTATTAGTCTCACAGGTGCACTGCCCATCTGGGCATAGGAAGTGGAGCTGTGGCAGTTAAAGTATGGACAGGGTAACAAAGTGGGACAGTGGGAGGACAATCAGGGTGGTCTCATTTCCTGGCGGGGGTCTTGCCATCTTGCTCTGTCCTGTACCTGGATCTCAGGGACCGCTTGCGGAGTGGTTGTCTGTCTGCAGGGGGTGGGGTGCTGGTGTGGTGGTCCTGTGGCAGGGCATCCTGTCCACTAGCGCCGGCAGAGGTGGTGGGCAGTTCATCGTCCATGCTAGTGTCAGGGGCCCCTTGGAGTGCCACAGTGTCCCTCATGGTCTTTTGTATGTCCTTCAGCACCCCTACGATGGTGCCCAGGGCGGAGCTGATGGTTCTGAGCTCCTCCCTGAACCCCAAATACTGGCCCTCCTGCATGCACTGGGTCTCCTGAAAATTGGCCAGGACCGTCGCCGTCGTCTCCTGGGAGTGGTGGTATGCTCCCATGATGGAGGAGAGGGCCTCGTGGAGAGTGGGTTCCCTTGGCCTGTCCACCCCTGTCGCACAGCAGCCCTCCCAGTTCCCCTGTGTTCCTGGGCCTCCGTCCCCTGGACCGTGTGCCCACTACCACTGCCCCCAGGTCCCTGTTGTTGTTGGGGTGGTGGGTTATCCTGGGTTCCCTGTAGTGGTGGACACACAGCTGATTGACGTGTCCTGGGTACGGAGGTATGGGCCCGCTGGGTGGGTGCTGTGCTGGTGTTACCAGAGGGTGGAAGGTCAGTGTTGGGCTGTGCCTGTGCAAGGGGAACCGACTGTCCCGAGGCCCACGATGGTCCAGGCTGGTCATCAGGATCCAGTAGGGCAGAGCTGCTGGCGTCACTGTGGGCCTCTTCTGTGGGTGGAATGGAGATGTCTGGACCCTCCGGTGTGATGACGTTCCTTAGTGGTCCTGCAGGGATATAAGAGCATGATTATTGCATGTGTGTGTGTAATGGTGTGCATTGGGTGGGTGTGCGTGTACCATAGTGCAAGCATTCCTGTGTGTGGGTTTGTGTGATGATGGTTATGGGGTTGTTCTGGGTATGTGCAGTGAGCATGCTTTGGTGAGGTGTGACCATCCTTAGTTGTGTCATGCAGGGCTTGGTGTTGGGATGAGTGGTTTGTGTTATTAGTACATTAGTGAGGAGTTGGAGTGATAGGGGAGGGGGTGAGGGTGGAGATGTGTGATAGCATGCAGATAGGGTGGGGGATCTGATAGTTAAGATTTGACTTACCAGTGTCCATTCCTCCACCGACTCCTCCGAGGCCCTCTGGAGGCATGATGGTCAAGACCTGCTCCTCCCATGTTGTTAGTTGTGGGGGAGGAGATGGGGGTCCGCCGCCAGTCCGCTGTACCACAATGTTGTGCCTGGAGACCACAGAACGCACCTTCCCTCGTAGGTCGTTCCACCTCTTCCTGATGTCCTCCCGATTTCTTGGATGCTGTCCCACAGCGTTGACCCTGTCCACGATTCTGCGCCAAAGCTCCATCTTCCTGGCTATTGAGGTGTGCTGCACCTGTGATCCAAATAGCTGTGGCTATACCTGTAGGATTTCCTCCACCATGACCCTGAGCTCCTCCTCGGAAAACCTGGGGTGTCTTTGGTGTGACATGGGGTGATGTGGGTGATGTGTGGGGTGGTGTAAGTGTTGATGTGTGTGGTGATGTGTAGTGGTGTGTGGTGTTTTGTGTGTGGATGTTGTATGGGTGATGGTGTTGTGTGCCTCTGTGTGGTGGGGTTCTCAATTGCTGTGCTCTCTGTCTCTCTGGCCTTCGTTCATGAATCATGGTTGTAGGGGTTTGTGGGTGATGTGGGTGTGTGTTTTATATTGTGTTGGGTGTGTGGGAGTGGTGTTTGTATGTGTATCAGGTGTGTGTATTTTGAATTGTCCAATGTGGCAGTGTTTTGGAGATGTGTGTGTATTTTGAGCGCGGCGGTGTGTACCGCCAATGGAATACCGCGGTTGAAAGACCGCCGCGTGGATTCGTGGGTCGTGATAGCATGGGCGTGTTTCTGTTGGCGTGACGATGGAGGAATTGTTTTCGCCAGTTTAACACTGACCTTTGGTGTGGCGGAGTTGTGTGGGTGTCTGAATTTCGGCGGATTCCGTGATGTGGGTCATAATAGCTGTGGCGGAATTCCGCGGCTGCGGCGGTATGTTGGCGGTCTTCTGCACGGCGGTAAGCAGCTTTTACCGCCAATGTTGTAATTACCCCCATAATCAATGGGATTTGGAGTCCATTTTGAGTATTTTGTGTGCTGGGTATGACTCTTATAGTGTCAGTTGTGTATATTCTGTACTGTAGAATTGTGTATTGTATTGTTTTGTCATAGTTTTGTGTGATGTCTGTCTTTGGGGTAGTGGCATAGGTTGGGTTAGTTGGGGGTAGTTTAGGTCATATCTTTGTTTGGGTTGTGTGTCATGTCTGGGAAGTGAAAGGTCCGGCACTTCAGTACAGAGGAACTGGTAGGGTTCATCTGGCTGGTGATGCATTTCCTCCCACATATGGCGGCCATGGGGGGCCAAGTTATACAAGGATACGCTACAGAGGCATGCAAGCTGCGGTAGGACAAGGTCCTTTCGCACATTAACAGAGTCTACAAAGTGGATCACGCTGCCTGGCAATTAAAGCATTGCTGGGCAAACATTGTTGCATGGGAACAGGATCTCTTAGACTTCCTTTGAATCAAAGTTGGAAGAACTGTTGGTAAGTACTCAATCCATGTGGCTGACTCCTGTTATGAAATTGCAAGTACATGTCTGTTGCCCATCGGCCCCCCTGTACAAAATACAGAGCAGGGGCAGGGCAGTGAGTATTGTGTTTGCCCAAAACAGCATCCATGACGACAGCAGAAATGTACCATTACGAAGACAACTGGAATATTTCTGTCCTTGACCCCGTGTATTGTTTGAAAAGTATATTGTGCATCAATTCATACACAAATGTGTCATGCGTGAAGGGAACATGGTTACCAGGAAGAGGTGTCCATGTCCATGTCCACTAAGGGCCTGATGACTGTTGTATGTTGTGCTGTTCTATGTTGACTAGTGATGTACATGTGTGAAGAAAAGGGATGCAGGAGTAAGGGGCATCACGGATGAGTGTGTCCTGTGATGCATATATATCTGGAGTGCAATTACTATTACAAGCTATGCTTGCAAAATGTTACAGTAGGAAGTCTAGAGTGCAATTACAATTATCTATGCTTGCAAAATGTTGCAGTAGGAAGTCATCTGCAAAATGTGAACGCTGTAGCTGTGACATGTATGTATGGTTCCTGCACAAATGTGTACATGTAAACCTGGCGTACTGCTGTATGTCACAGAGACCTGTGAAATGGTCTTTTTAAGTATTCACTAACCTACGTCTCCTCTGAGCATGAGCAAATCATGTGTAATCTGCTATAGTTGTCCATAGTGTTCATTGTTCAACATTCACAGTGCTATGCCACATTTTGTTTTTTACAGGTGGACCCCAGCCTTTCACTATTAAATGTTGGACAGTTTTTCAGACCCTGATGCTACCTGTGAGTTCAATCTGTATGTGTAATATATGTTGCAAGTATGGTATGTGATGTGGTATGTTGTGTGCAATGCCATGTGCCAAGTTTACAAATGCTAGACCGGGTTATGGATTGTCTGTTTGCAGGTGTGTGTCCCAAGATGGTTAAATGGTTTTGCACAACATTCGCTAGCCTTGATAGCTTGGACATATGCAATGTGGAAATTATGGTTGATGTGTAGATATGTAGTAACCTTACCCTTCAAGATGTCATTATGATTTGTGCTGGACAACATATGACAACTGCAGATGGTGTTTTAATGCATGCCTCTTGTTCATTTACAGAATACACAAATACCTGACATGTCCCATTCTAGTTGCAGCTGCCAACATGAGCCCATCACAGAAGCAGAAGTTCACAAAGCGTTCTCAATGCTACAGACACATCCTGCAAGTAAAGAAGGGCTTCAAGGGAATGGGGTGCCCCTGTAAAAGTGAGAAAGCATCAGAGGCAAGGGAGGCCTTTTCTCACAGGTGCCTAGCCAAAGACCCATCTGCCTCTAAACCTCACACCAAAGCAAGGGTCTAAGGACTCAGGCAGGGGAGGATCCTCAAGGGCAGGACCATCTTCAACGCCTGCAGTGCCACGACTTACAGATTCATCTACAAATGCCCCAAGCACATCCCAGGCAGTCCCTCAATAGGTTGAACATTGTTTTGTCCAGGAGTTCCTAAACGAGCTAGCTGACCAGCAATACGGGATTTCTGGGTTGGAGCACCAGAATGGCCAGATCCTACAACTCTTCTGGGACATTAAGGCCACCACATCAAAACGTTAAGCCGGACAGTGGTCATTACGGACAATACTTCCCTTCCCCCTGTGCAACGTTTGTAAAATGTTTGGGGGATCTAGATAGTTAGGGTTAGGTTAACATAGTGTAGAGTAGTCTTAGGATACAGTACTTTTTTTGTTGCGGTGGGTTCATGGGTATCTCTTTTGCTTGGGAGGCTGGATGGTGTGTTGGGTGTATGTATTGGAAAATTTAACAAAAAACAAAACAAATATAACATTTTAAAAATACAAAGAATATTTAATCGTTTAGGCATACGTTTAGTTAGTCAATGTTTAGCTGGAGTGAATGTTGTCCTTGTCTATGGATGTAATGTAGGGGGAGATGGGGGTTGATGTTTATAAAGTGGCATCAGATGTATAGGATTAGTTCTGGTAAGAAAAGTTAGTTGTAGACATAAGTTAAGATAAGATAGTGTAGGTTAAGGTAGTGTAGGTCATGTTAGTATAGGTAGGTTAGTTGGGATAGGATTTTTTAGGATTTTATTTGTTTGCCCAAAATATATGGTCCCAATCGTGTTTTACAGTGTAGGTGGTAGCCTGTCTGCACAGGTCATGGTAGGCACATGCCTTTGGCTATTTGTGTATCCCCTATGGTCAAGTACCTGCCAGGTTGGCAATAGTGTCACCTCAGCAAATTCAGACATTAATCTGCGATGTACGTGGTGCTCTGGTTGTGCATGAATACACATCCCACAACAGGTATTCACACAGCATTTCTCTGTTTTGTGAGGTACTGTCACTTACAATGCCATTATGTTGATGTCACTGCACTACAACTAAATGTATAGGTTGTTACTGAGACTATCAAAGAGTGCCTCTCACAGTCTTAAACATGCATTCAGTTACTTGTTGCATTTATGTTGTACTGTTGCCACAATCCTTTCTTTTCCCAGGCACTTGTGTAAGGATTGGTGTTATCTATTGAAATTCATGCCTGCTAACTGTCACATGCCATGCTTGGGAGCCTCAGATAGTAGTTGCTAGTCACATAACTACTAGTCAACTCAATTGTGTTGCAGTCAACATGTGTGTGGCTATGTGTCTGTCAGTAATCCACACATATCCTGTAGGCAGGTACGCAGGGGCATATTAGAAAGTCCCTGGTGCAACCAGAGTTTTGTTTTTGTGAGGCTCCAGTTGTGCTGTGCCCTTAGCCACCTTTGGAATGTAGCAAAAAAACACTCTGCCTGCTTACAAGCCACATGTTAAATATGGATCCCCCCAACTCCGATGTATGCAGCAGAGGTGCATGCAATGGGTTTTGCTATGGGCATACCTGCACAACGCCCATTGAGTTTTGAAACTGCCTCAGATTTAGAATGACATATAAACCTGAGGCAGTGCCAATGACACTGATGTCATCCCAGGGGTGGGATTTGGCATGGCACAAAATGGGGAAATACTTTTATTTCTCCTCATTGTTGCTTTTTCTATGTGTGCTGCATTCTGCAGCACACAGAGAAAGAGCAAAGAGCAGTTACAGTTGTTTATGTGCAGGGAGGGACACCTTCCTACACATAAACAATAATTTCCTGCAACCCAGGCACCCTTGCACTATGGTGCAAGAGTACCTGCATTGACACTAGGCAGATGATACCGCACCATCACTAGCATATGCACATGATTGTGCATTATCATTTTCCAAACAATGCACCGTATGTCATTGAATAGACACAGCTCAGCACAGCAAAGCTGCACGCAGAACCGTGCTGTGCCAGTTCCTTGGAGATAGGGCTCTGAGTGTATTGCATTCACACAATGCATATGGTTCAAACAGGTACTGACTCAGACACACATTACACACAAATGTTGTTCCTAGTGAATTTATGTACAAGTGCAATCTTGCATATGACCAACTATACAGTACACAGGGGAATGGACACATGAGAGATCCCAAGCCATTGGATGGCCAGACAGAGAACAAAGGGGTGGAACATGTCATGAAATATGTACAGGAGAGAAATGCATGGGTGAGGATGTGATCACATTGCCATTAGATAGGACTGGCCACAATGTCAATCCACATGTGTGATTGGTAAACAGTGGGAGAGTTGTAACACTGGCGTGATCTGAAGCACAGAGCAAAATAGAAACTGTCCATGTGCCACAGGCTGTAACTACTGGGTGTTTGTTTTCTGATGATTGATGTTCCTACCACATCTTCATCCTCTGCTGTGTGTGGTGCCTCTCGTGCCATCAGTGGTGCTGGTGTGGAAGTTGAGGAGGATACACACACATCAGGGGCTGGAGATGTGGATTCATGGGTCCCAGCAACTGTCATCTGAGGAAAGAGGAAAAGCATCACTGTCACAAGGAGGTACTGCTCGTTTCTCAACACAGCAGCAACGTCATGGTGGTAGGCAGCCAGGTTGTCACTGAGGGAGCCCAACATCCAATGCATGGATTCCAGGACAGTTTGGATAGCTCCCAGTCTTTTGTTAATCATACTGGTGCCAATTTGGGAGGGCATTTGTTCGAGCCTCTGCCTCAGGAAACCAGCTATGTTGGCCAGGGACTGCTGGAGTCCACGTGGCAGAAAGTGTGTGCCTCTGATGGCAGCAGAGTTGTCCTTTTTCAGACTGAGGCACCTGCGGACTCCCACTAGGCTGCCTACCATGGTCTGCATCCCCACCGGCACCTGCTGTGCCAGCTCCCACTGAGCTCCTACCTGTGTGTTTTGGAAGATGATGTCTGAGTCCTGGGAGTCCAGAGCTGTGGCTGAGCAGGCCTGTGGTGTGTGTTGTCTGTTGGGAGAGTGAGTCGTATGGAGACCCTGCAACATTGTGTGCCCTCCCTGCGACTGGAGGTGATTTCTGGATGGCACACAGGATGTCCTGGAGAGTGCTGGCAGTAATGGTCTGTCATGGTGTACAGTAATGGTGGTCATACACTTCTTCTGAAAAATCCAGGACAGGCATCTCGGCAGGAGGTAAGGCATCATCCTCTCCAATGAGATAGAGACATGTCACTGTTGGGCTGTAGTAGCTGTTCACATGAGTCATCAGGTTCTTGATCCTGGTGCCTTGGGTACATGGTGAAAAACCACACATCAAGGCCCTCATTTATGTGTCCCTAGTGGCACATTGTGCCACGGAAGCAACATTTTGTTTAATGCTCCGTTGGCACAATCTGCCCGTTCCCAGTCTGTTAAACCCACCTTGCATACGTTTTTGTGGGCTTGTTTATATGTACCCCTTTCATTAAATAGACTGTGACATTTGCATGCCATAGGTGTTGCTTGGGATTTTTCCAAGCAACACCAATGGAAGCATATGGAATCTGTTGCACTGCCAGACCAGTTTTTTTTATTAAGTGTCATATTCCTCTGCAAGACCACATGTGTTGTAAAAGTGATGGAAGGGGCTGAGTTTTCAACATGCACCCTCCTTGTCACCTTAAGTCATGTGTTCTGCATCCTGCACTACCTATTGTAAGGTCAAACACCTTGTGTATGTGTGCTCACGGGAAGATGTGCCTTCCTGCACACCAACACTCATCCTTGCAAAGCAGGTCTCATTGCAGCATGGGTGAAGGGGTGCCTGAATTTCAGGGCTGAGTGTCGGTCTGCAGGAAGGGACTTTCCTGTTTGACAAGGAGGATGCACATGGACAGCTCACCCCCTTACATCACTCTTACAACACACGTGGATTGGCATAAGGACCTAATACACTTCCAAACTTGTTCCTGTGTGAATGCATCAGGTTGCTACATCACCTCAGGAGTGGAACTGTGGTAGTGCTACAAAGGACTGACATTGTTGTGGGCCTAGTTTTGACATCTTTCAAAGTGTGTTGCAATCATCAACAGACATTGTAAGTGACAGCATTCATGTTAGCTGATGTTGCAGGATGTGTCCCTTCCTGCACATGTGCATTCAGACCTGCAAAAGAGACACCCCTACAACATGCTGAATGTGTGCCTGTGTCACTGTTGGGCAGCATTTAGTGGCCCATCACCAAGGGTACTACAGGGATGCATTGCATATTAGTGACAACTACACATCCCAGCTCATTTGAAATGATGTAGCACAGCAGAGCAAGCTGGGCTGCTGCACTGCACAGCATCATATTATCATACATGGGTAACTATGTGCCACATTTCCCAAAGACTGACATCATGGCGCCCCACCAGCGCATGATTTTTATATTATATTCCAGCTGTGCAGTGTACTAGCTCATATTTACCAGGCTAAGGAAAGGCACCTTGCATGCCTTATCATTGCCTGGTAATTATGTGACCCTTTTACAACTGACACTGCATGTAGTTGGCATTCCATGTATATTACTGGGTCTGTTTCCATGCAACACATGTGTAACCCACCTGATGTCTTCCCAAATTTTCACATCTGGGTTTGCTTCAGTTTGTCCAACAACTCAAGGATGGTGTTGAAGCAACAAGAGGGTTTGTGAAAACTTTGTATGTCCCGGTAATTTAATGTTTCTAAGGGCCAGATGCAGGAAGATTCCAAATTGCGAGTTGCAATTTGCGAGTCCCAGCGACTCGCAAATTGCAACTCGCAATTTGGAATGCAGAAAGGTGTCTCAGACACCTTCTGCGAGTCGCTATGGGGTCGCAAAGACCCACCTCATTAATATTAATGAGGTGGGTCGCAATTTGCGACCCCATAGCGATTCAGGGCACTCACGGGGATGGTGGCCTACTGGAGACAGCAGACCACTATGTCCGTGACTGCTTTTAAATAAAGCAGTCTTTTTTTTTCAAAGTGTAGCCCGTTTTCCTTAAAGGAAAACGAGCTGCACTTTGAAAAAAAAACTAAACCTTTAGTTTCGGTATTTTTCAGGGCAGGTAGTGGTCCCTTGGACCACTGCCTGCTCTGAAAATGTTTTTTTTTTCCAGACACAAATGGGAAGGGGTCCCATGGGGACCCCTTCCCGTTTGCGCCTGGGTTATCATCCACTTCAAGTGGATGGTAACTGCGCTTTCATTTGCGACCGCAATCGCGGTCACAAATGAAAATGCATCTAATTGCGAGGACACCCCTTTCTATTTGCGAGTCGGAAAAGCATTTTGCGAGTTGGTTCTGACTCGCAAAATGCATTTCTACATAGCAAAGAGGCTTTTGCGACTCGCAAATGGCGTTTTTCGCCGTTTGCGACTCGCAAAACCCTTGCTACATCTGTCCCTAAGTGTATTGCATTGTGCAACACACATAGGACCCTATTTTCAAGAAAATGGTGCATCCGTCCAAATGAACCAGTTTTCTTGTGCTATTGTTGCACTTTACTGCATCAGCGACATAAATTATGGGGCTAGCGAAGGAAAGCACAGAGAAGCCTATTGATTAGAATGGGTGCGTCACTTGAATGCCTTCCTGTGGAAGGCATTAAAAATTATATAAAAAAATGGCACAGTAAAATCTTGTAGATTTCACTGCACCGTTTTTGCAGGCCTCCTTGCGTGGGAACGGCCCCCTTGAGTACATCATGCCTGGCACAGGTATTATGCAGCACTTGGGTTAAAAAAAGTGGAGAAATGCATGCATTGTGCCACTTTGTAAATATGGCGAAGGGGAATGGGCACCATAAGGCCACATCAGTGTAAAAAAATTACGCTAGTGTGGTGGTGAGGTCTTCTAAATATGGCCCCAAGTGAGACAAAAAGACCACTTGTGGCTGATGTTATGCAGGAAGGTGTCCCTTTGTGCAGAACACCAACCGTCCCCACTACACAGACACCCTTGTAGCATGGGCACATAGCAGAAACTTGTGCAGCAGCTCAGATGGTAATAACAGACATTCCCCGTATGTTGTGTTCATTGCATTTGTGCCCATTCCCAATGGTACAGGGAGGCATATCCCAGTTCTTGCTGCCCTCCCCCCTCACAACAGGCCTTTTACATCATGCCCAATGAGTGTTACACATGAGCAGATGATATGGTTGCCACAGTGAAGGGAGTGGCCTGAGGGCTGAGCAATGGTCTGTGCAAATGGGGGGGGGAGTCTGTTCACATTACATGTGTTTAGGCAGTACTGTGCCCCTGTGCAACCCTTTCACATGCACACAGTTGGTCCTATGTGCCTTTCCCTCATGCCATTTGTTAGTTACAAGATTGCCCACTGCTGTGACTTACCCAGCATTTGTTGTAGTTCTTGACAATCATCACTGTTCTGTTTCTGGAATCCTGTCTCCAACTCCTCTAGGATGACAGCTGCCACCATCCACTCCAGCTCATCCAGTTGATCCTGGGGTTCAGGACTTCCACCTCTGGTCTGCAGTGCTGCCTTTGGTTTCTGGCCATTTTCTCTTTTGTGCTGCATTTGCAATCATGCCAGCGCTTCTTACAATCGGTTACAGTCCTCTTCACCTCTGCCACACTGTTGACTTTGTCAATTATGGCCTGCTATATAGCCTCCTTCCTACCTATTGGCAATTTATAGGTGACAAAGAGCTGGTGTTGGTGGTCCATTACCTCTGTGATCAAGATGTTGTTATCCTCCTCACTGAAGTGACACTTCCTCTTCCTTTTCCCCTTCTCCTGTGAGTCTGTCTGTCCATCCTGGCGGGTACTGGGCTCATTGGGGTCTCACTGGGGTCTCCCCTGTCCTGCATTCTTCATTGTGGCTCCTCGTGGCTTCTCCTTGGCTTTTTTGCAGTTTGTTTTAACGCTGTTAATGCAAAAATGGCACTAGCGTGATTAGCATCACAAAATGTGCCACAAATCATGCTAGCTCCACTTTTGTGGCATTATTTTCATTTTACCTTGTGACCTGTCACAAAGCCTAACATAATTTTTTCTGACATTAGCCTTTCTTAGCACCATGGGCAGCCGTTTTATAAATATGGCACATGCAAGGCGCTAAGAAAAGCCGCTATGCTGTGTTAAAAATTGAAGCACAACTGCACATAATTTCTCATAAATATGAGCCTTAGAACTTCTGGCCCTGAAGTCTCCCTCCATTGTATTGTCACAAACTATCAGATATCCTTTTACTTATGCAATCCACTTGTTTATGTTAATTTCTCATCTCCAGTATTTCCATGGTATTCTTACAGTTTGCAGACATTTTAAAATGGTATAGAATATTTTGTGTCCCATTGGGTTTTTGAAATACTAACAAATCTATATTTTTGCAATGTATGCTTCTCACTTTCTATCCTTTACTAAGAACCCGTGGGTTGGCACAACTAAATATTCCAAGTAGGCCTATGTATATTTTTATTTATGTCTTTGTGGGTGGGAAAAATCTGGGAATTTCTCACTTTCTGCAGAACCGTAAAATTCCCTGAGTTTAATTCTTGAGGGGTAGTTAAACTTCAAGAGGCTGATTTAAGGAAAGTAGTGCTGCACCCAGTGCAGTGCCACTTTCCTTGCACCCCCTAGTGCCCCCCTACCGCCATTACGTGTGTGCCGTATCTAAGATACGGTGCACCATGGCGCAGGGTAGGGGGCCATAGCGTCAGAATTTATGATGCTATTGATGTACTGTTCAGGGTTAGCGCCAAAAATTAGCTATCAAGAGTGTAGGAAAAACCATAGCTGCAATACAAAATAAAGTTAATATGTTATTTTTATTTAAACGTTAGTCATTCAATGAAGATCTGAGAAGCTTCAAGATGGAAAGCTAGAGTTTAAGATTTAGGGCAGGGGAAAAATGTCAGAAATGGAAACTAGGTGGTTCCGGCTAAGCATAAAGATATTTCCAACACTAATACAGTTCCCATTTTACAATATAAAATACATAAAAATGTCTCTGATAAAGCTGAGCCTCCATGACAGTAATGATCTAATGTTTTTGTGGTTTTATATGGTGTGAACTAGACCTGTCAGTGTAGCAGAGCACTTTATAAACTGCATAAATATAAGCAATGCAAATGTGAGCATTAAAATTCAAAAGCATATATAGAGAGGGACTATAGCATAATAACAGACACAGAGTAATAATATTTACATTCTACCACAGAGACTGGATATGCGTAAAGATGGTGGCAATGCCTTGGGAGCCAAGCAGTCAACCAAAGTTCATAACATCCTGGGTGACAGGATAGCACTGATATTAAAGTTCTGATTGTAAACTGAGCAGAGCAGAATTCCACTGTGGAATACAGCTTCAATCAGTCATAGGCTGGACTGTGCTTCTGACCCCAGATTTTTAAATACTGGAAAATCATGCTATTAAACTCACATTAGGAAACAGCTACATTTCAGCCCTTACTTACTCTTTCTTCCTGACCCTCATCCAAGGCTTAGGATGAGCATGTAATCCCACCTCTACCAAGCAGCATTTACCACCTGCTAAAAGCACGTGGTAAATGTTTGAATTAAATCTCCATACATTTAGAATACTGTGTAGCATTGCGACCTGTAAATTCAGGTCAGCACAATTATTCCCCATTCCATGAGGTCCAACTCTTAATTGCAGTAATTCTCTGTGAAGATTCTGGATAGTATTGGTAACTGTGGCAGCCCTGAAACTTCACATGGAATTATTCATCAATTGTAATTATGCTCCATGTCTTTTTTAGGAAACGTTTTGTCAAATGTTCCATAGTCAATTCCGGTCCCAAGGCAGACCAATTAAAAGTGGCATTAGAACAGCAATTGTTTAAGTTCTCTCTCAATGGTACTGTGAGAAGGAGTCATGCTGATGAAAGGAGGAATGGAGTTCCATCTACTGAGACCACTGTCTGAAAAAAGAGTTAGTTGGAAGTGATAGTGCAAAGACAATCCCAAATGACCATAAATAACTGCTCTGACCCCTGCCAACTATAGCCCAAGTCTGTTCTCTTTGAGACACATAAACTACAATTTTGTAGAAGTGTCCTTTAAATGAAGATCAGAAAGTAAGAATAATAGAATGTTAGGGGTAGACCTGAGGTCTTAAAGGAGCAAGTGTACCATAGTATCCTTGATAGACCTTTACCTGAAAAGAGGAATGTGACCATGATACTAAAGCATATGACAAACTCTACTTGTGACTGCTCTCAGAAGAAATAAGGGATGAGCACACGTACAGAGAATAAATAAACATGCATTCTTTTCCAAGTGATTCGATGGAGGCTTCCTTTTGTTCAAACTTTTCTTTAGTTGTTTAAGACCGAAGCCTAAACAGGGGGAGGAGAAGTCATCTTTGAATCAGGTACATATGCCCCCTTCCTTGTGGTAGTGTTTCACGTTTATGTTCTCTCATTTTCAGCAATATGCAGACTTATTGGTATTGTATAACATTATCAGATGAGCACCTACATTTTTTAACTTCACATTTATCACAGGTGGCCGCTGACTTGGGGTTCAGGATTACAAAAGGGTTGGTACTGTTTCTGGGGTGATATGTTCATGTGAGTTAGCTAACTGCTATTGTGGCAGCTGTGATTGAAAGACCAACTTTTTAATAAAGCTCAAAAATCTGATGTTTTAATCTTATACTACCAGTGAACATCTGTCCCTGACAGAGAGGCCATCAAGTATAGATGAGAAGCTTGCTACACAAGCCTTTGAGTATAAATCATGGGAAAAGGTGACAGCGTCATGCTGGGAGGCATCTGTTTGCACAAAAAATCCTTGGAATAGTCAGGTGCCTTCAGCACAGGTGCTGTGCACATGGCAGACTTCAGGGCATCAAAAGCTGTCTGGCAAGACTCAGGCCCTCATTACAACCCTGGCAGTAAATGGCGCTTACATACCGTGACCGCGGCGGTATTCCGCTACGGGTATTATGACCCACACTGAGAAATCCACCACAATAAAGACAGTCACACAAGTCCACCAGACCAAAGGTCAGTGATAAATTGGTGGTACCAAAACCCACAACGTTACACCAACAGGAATACGCCCACAGTATCAGGACCCACGAATCACTGCTGCGGTCTTTCAAATGTGTTAAGCCATTGGCAGTACACACCGCCGTGCTCAAAATACACCCACACTTACAAAACTACACCACATTGGACAGTTCAAACTACACACACCTGACACACATACACACACCACACCCACACACTCAGACCACTATAAAACACCCCCCCACCCACATTACCCACAATCCTTTTAACAATAAAAAGATTGCCGACACAAAGAAACACAAGCCAGGAGCACCCACTCAATCTGAGCCACATAACACCATTACCCATACACCATCCACGCACTTCACACTACACACCTCAACACACCACCCCGCACATCATCCCACACATCCTCACACATATCACTCACATCACATCCATGGCACCCCAAAGACACCCCAGGTTTTCAGAGGAGGAGCTAAGGGTCATGGTGGAGAAAATCATCCAGGTAGAGCCACAGCTATCCGGATCACAGGTGCAGCAGACTTCCATTGCTAGGAAGATGGAGCTAAGGCAGAGGATCATGGACAGGGTCAATGCTGTGGGACAGCACCCAAGAACAACGGATGACATCAGGAAGAGGTGGAACGACCTACGGGGGAAGGTGCATTCTGTGGTTGCAAGACACCAGGTAGCCGTACAGAGGACTGGCGGTGGACCCCCACCTCCTCCCCCACAACTAACAACATGGGAGGAGCAAGTCTTGGCAATAATGCATCCTGAGGGCCATGCAGGAGTAGCAGGAGGTCTGGACTCTGGTAAGTCAAATCATTACTACTATATCCCCCACCCTACCTGCATGCCATCACAAACTCCTACCCCTACCCTCACCCCATCAATCCACCACATCATATATACCCCACTATCACAACCCACCCATCCCAACACCAAGCCCTGCATGTAGCACTAATCCATGGACCCCCATCACAGACCAGCATGGACACCCATCACCACAGCATGCCCATTAGAGAGAATCACACAGCCCACAAAATCACCATGCACACAAGCCTAAGCTGCCAGGGCTATCCCAACCATACAGGGAAACAAACCCATGTACAAAATGGCACACGAAGATACAATAACACTGCATTTTCAACCCCACAGGACCCCTACTCAATGTCACCAAAGAGGAGTTGCCAGCAACGTCCAGTCCCCCCCAGAGGAGGCCCACAGAGATGACAGCAGCTCTGCACGCCTGGATCAGGATGACCAACCTAGCCCATCAGGGACCTCTGGACAGACGGTTACCCTGCCACAGTCCCAACCCACCACAGACCCTCCCCCCTCAGGAAACACCAGCACAGCACCCACCCAGCAGGCCCATGCCACTGTCCCCAGGATACGTCAATCAGCAGTGTGTCCACCACTATAGGTACCCCAGGCAACCCCACAAACACAGGATGATCAGGGACCTGGGGTCAGTGGCAGTGGGCGCATGGTTCAGGGGACAGAGGCACAGGACAACAGGGAAGCTGAGAGGACTGTTGTGCGACAGGGGGAGGACAGGCCCAGGGAACCCACTCTCCAGGAGGCACTTTCCAACATCCTGGGAGCATACCACCATTCCTAGGAGACCATGGGCCAGATACTGTACAAGTTGCAGGAGACTCAGCGGCTGCAGGAGACACAGTACCAGGAGATTAGGGAGGACCTCAAAAACATCTACACCATCCTGGTCACCATTGCAGGGGTGCTGGCAGACATGAGCAAGACCATGAGGGAGGCAGTGGGACACCAATGGGCCCCTGACACTAGCCACACCGAACAACAGCCCTCCACCTCTGCCGGCGCTAGTGGATAGGAGGCCCTGCAGAAGGAGAACCACCCTGCAAACGGTCCCTGCGATCCAGGCAGAAGCCAGAGAACATTGCCAGGACCCCTGCCAGGAAATAAGACTCTCCTGACTGTCACCCTTCTGTCCCACTCTGTCACCATGTCCACCTTGAACTGCCATTACTCCCCTTCCCATGCCCCTCTGATACAAAGAGACTGGACTCTAACTGGACATTCCTCCACCATCACCCCAGCCCATTGCACATCCCCCTCTACTTGTGAGCATTTAACTAAACACCCTTGGAACAAATTCTAATGTTGAGTCTGTCAAATGATTGAATCATGTATTAATACAACATTCTGAAAACATTGCAAGTCATATATGCAGTCATTTATACATTGGTATGACCTTGAGTGGGCAGCAGTAAACATACCAGGAGCCAGAGTGGGCCACAGAGATCTGAAAAGAGAGATGCCAAAGGGTACAGTAAGTGGCCATAGACATAGGGAAATCAGGCGGCCATGTACAATGTCCAACAGAAAACTGAAATGTAAAGTGAAGTTACAGTGTCTTACCTGTGTGTCACTGGAAGTACTTCTGTATCATATTACTTCTGTTGTCCACATCTTCTTCTGCTGCCTCTTCTTCCTCACTGTACCGCTGCCACAAGACCATCTCCAGGCTCATCCTCCTGCAGAAAAGGCACCTGGTGTCTCAAGGCCAGTTTGTGCAACATGCAACATGAAACGATGATCTGGCACACCTTCTTGGGTCAGATGGAGGCACGGGAACCTGGCCTTCAGGAGGCCAAAGGTTCCTTCAATTATCCTCCTTGTTCGCCCATGTGCATCATTGTAACATTCCTCTGCCCTTGTCCTGGCATTCCTCACTGGGGTCAGTAGCATTGAGTGGTTGGGGTAACCAGAGTCACCTGCAAATATCGAGTGATACCTGTTAGACACACACTAACCCTACGGGGATAACCACATACCCAGACACCAACTTATACTGGGTGGTGACCTTGGGCTCACCTATTAGCCACACCCGGTGCCTCTGGAGTTGGCCCATCACATATGGGATCCTGCTATTCCTCAAGATAAAGGCATCATGCACAGAGCCAGGAAACTTGACATTCACATGGGAGATGTACTGGTCCGCCAAGCACACCATCTGCACGTTCATAAAGTGATAGTTTTTTTCATTCTTGAACACTTGTTCATTTCTCCGGGGTGGGACAAATGCTACATGTGTACCATCTATGGCACCAATGATGTTGGGGATAAATCCTAGGGCATAAAAGTCAGCTTTCACTGTGGCCAAATCCTCCACCTGGGGGAATACAATGTAGCTGTGCATGTGTTTCAGCAGGGCAGACAACACTTTGGTCAACACATTGCAGAACATTGGCTGAGACATCCCTGATGCCATGGCCACTATTGTTTGGAAGGAACTACTTGCCAGAAAATGGAGCACTGACAGGGCCTGTACTAGAGGGGGGATACATGTGGGCTGGTGGATAGCTGACATCAGGTCTGGCTCCAATTGGGCACAAGGTTCTTGGATTGTGGCCCGATCAAGTCTGTAGGTTAGGATAATGTGTCTGTTCTCCATAGTCGCAAGGTCCAAGAGGGGTCTGTACACCGGAGGAAGTTGCCATCCTCAGCAACAGAAGCCTATGGAGGAAAATGGTGAGCAGAGGGTCTTATTCACACGTCAATTGAAATAATGATGCATCTTTTACTTTACAGAACCTGCATGCGAATCTGAGAGTCAGTTGCTGTGCCAATGTCTACCGTGACGCAGTTAGGTGCCATGACCTGTGCCCCCCTGAAATGGCGGCTGACTGACCTGTGAGGATGGACAAGTGGAAATGAGGTAATTCCGCTGGCTTTGTGCGCCGTTGTGGTAGGCAGTCGAATACCGCCGTGCAACTTCACATTGGTTATCATTGGGCCCTATGGGTTCCAGGAGCCAATGGCGATGTACGCCGGCAGTGACGGTACGCATCGCCACGGATGTGACCGCCATTTTCTATCTGTTCACTCACTTGCTACCTGACCTTCAACAGGAGAGGACCTACACTGCAAGTGCTGCTGTGACCTGTGTCTGGAAGCGACAATGGCTCATGTGTCTGGGGAAAGGGGCCCTGACTTCACTGTGGAGGAGTTGGAGAAACTGGTGGATGGGGTCCTACCCCACTACACGTTACTCTACGGTCCTCCAGACAAACAGGTGAGTAAACTGTGAGCATGATGCGTGGGCCATGAATGTGTGGATTGCTGTGTGTTTAAGCCACATGTAGGGGGGGGCTGAGGTGTCCTGGCCAGGGTGATGCATGTATGGTAGTCAATGTATGTGCGTCAGGGGATGGTAGGGGTCTGGTGGGCCATGAGTGTGACAGTCTGATTCCCTTTTCTGCTGTCTTTTCCATGCAGGTCAGTGCCCATCAGAAAAAGGGTATTTGGTGTGCCATCGCCAAGGGGGTGCGGACCCTGGGGTTCTTTGACAGGAGGAGCACCTGCACCACAGGGCAAGGAAGATGGCGGATGGCCTCCCAACAAGGAAGGGGTGCCCGTCATACCCTGACCCCCCCTGATGTTCTGCATCCTGGCGGTGGCCTGTCCGGAGTTGGATGGGCGCTTGAAGGCATCACAGCAGCTACAAGGGGGTGAGTACAGTTTCAGAATCATGACTGTGCGCGCATTAAGGTTTACCTGGGTGGGGGATGTGGGGTGTGGGTGCCCCTAGGCCAGGGCGAACATGGCAGGATAGGTCCCTTGTTGGGCAAGCTCTGAAGCACTCCACCCCCAATAGTGTTAGTGGGCATCTGCTACTGGGCAGGGTCCTGTGGGTTTCAGGTGTGCAGCTAATGGTGTTAGGCATTGTACCCCATGGGCTGCTGAATATCTTAGTAACTGGTAGTGCATGGCCTAGTGCATAGGGCTGCTCCCTGTGTGTTGTGTACGCCAACGGTAGTGTTGTTGCTGACATTGACCAAGTGTATCCTGTGTCTCTCCCCCCTCTTTTTGTTTCGTCACCCTGTCCTTGTGGGCATTTGCATCATCTGGCGGAGGAGCAGAGGCACCGGCGATGGAGGGAGCTGCATCCCACTAAGGCCTGGAGGCTGAATCCACCGACGTTGAGGGCACCAGTGGGACGGAGGGTGAGGGGAGCACCACGACGGGGACAAACAGATAGCGACTCCTCCTCCAATGGAAGCTCCCTGGCAGTGGCGGACACCTCTGTGCCCACCCCAACAACAGGTACAGCCACCACCCCCCCACCAGCACCGCCCTCTCAGCAGTGTGTTTCCCGTACCCGCTCACCCATGAGGGTGGGCATCTCCTTCGCCCCAGGCACCTCAGGCCCTGCCCCAGTCAGCCCTGCTGCCCTCAGTGAGGAGGCTATAGACCTCCTGAGATCCCTCTCTGTTGGGCAGTCCACCATACTGAATGTCATCCAGGGTGTTGAGAGGCATTTGCAACAAACAAATGCATACCTGGAGGGCATTCACTTTGGCGTGGCGGCCCAATAGAGAGCATTTCAGACTCTTGCCTCAGCACTGATGGCAGCCATTGTCCCTGTCTCTAGCCTCCTTCCTCCAACTTCCTCTACCCAGTCCCAATCCCCTCAACCTCAAGCTATCCCAAGCACACCTTCAGACCAGCATTCACCCAAATCACCACACAAAAGTGGCTCAGGCAAACACAAGCACCACACTTCATCTCACAGGAACTCATACCAGCACCATCCCCATGCAGACACACCAACATCGACTGCCTCCACTGTGTCCTCCTCCTCGTCCACCTCCCTCCCATTAGTGTCTCCACTCACATCTGCATGCACTACATCCTCATCCACTACCTCTATCACCAGCAGGCCCATCACAGCACACCCCTCATTGGCAGTCACCACCCCCACATCCATGCACACGTCCCCTGTGTCCTCTCCAAGTGTGTCGGTGACCCCTCCTCCCAAAGTACACAAACGCAAGCACCCACCCACCCAACAGCCATCCACCTAACAACAGCATTCAGCCCATGTACCTGCACCCAAACTCAGCAGACACACACCTCCTACAACCACTCCCACTTCCTCCACTCCCAAACCCTCTGCCTCTTCCTGCCCCAATGTCCCTAAGAAGCTTTTCCTGGCAAACATTGACCTCTTCCCTACCCCTCTCCCCCATCCTTCCCCTTGGGCCAGGGTGGCCAGACCCCAGCCCAACACCTCAGCCACAAAATCGTCGGCCGCTGCGGTTCCTGCAGCTATCAAAGGCTCAAAGGGGGTACTCGTCTGCCCAGCCAGTGTGCCACCAACCCCTGCCAAGTCCAAAGCCATTCCGCCACCTGGCAAGGAGAAGAGGGGGACAGGATCCAGCAAGGGGAAGGAGCCACAACCCCCCAGCAAGGTCACCTCAAAGACTCCAGCTGCCAGACCCAAGGTCACACCACCATCTGCCAAGGTGGGGAAGGGGCAGAAAAAACCAGCCAAGGCTCTTCAGCCGTCCGAGGCACAACCACCAGCACTGCCACCTGCACCGCGGCCAGCAACACCAGCAGCCCCACCGCTAGCACCGCCGCAAGCCTGCCACCTGGACCGCCACAAGCACCACTACTGTCAGCAGCAGTAGCCCCAGTGGGCAGCAGTCCGAGGCTGCTGGAGAAGGGGTGGAGCCTCCCTCCACCACTGGCAGCACAAGCATCGGCACCACAGCCAGCACTGCCACCTGCACCGCTGCTAGCACTGCCGCAGGCCCCCCCGCAAGCACCCCCACCTGCAACGCTGACAGTAGCACCACTGGCAGCAGCAGCAGCCCCAGTGGGCAGCCATCCAAGGCTGCAGGAAAAGGGCTGGAGCCTCCCTCCACCACTGGCAGCACCCCCACCAGCCCCGGCACTACCACAAGTTTGCAGTTGTAGCCATCACCGGATGGAGTCTAGCCCTGCCTCCATGGACTATCATGCAACCTGGTCCCTGCAAATCTCGTGCCTCAGACACCCAGGTGAGGGACTGTGAACTGCCACTGCCCAAGTGTTGCATCTCTGGGCACAAAGCCTGCTCCAGAACCTGTGGAGATATGCATCCACTCACCCTATCCATGGCAGGATGAAGCACACTGGGCACAGAGCCCCCTCCAGAACCAGTGGAAGAAGGCATCCACTCACCCTATCCATGGCAGGATGATGCATACTGGGCACAGAGCCCCCACAAGAACCAGTGGAAGAAGGCATCCACTCACCCTATCCTTGGCAGGATGAAGCACACTGGGCACAGAGCCCCCTCCAGAACCAGTAGAAGAAGGCATCCAATCACCCTATCCTTGGCAGGATGAAGCACACTGGGCACAAAGCCCCCTCCAGAACCAGTGGAAGAAGGCATCCACTCGAGAGACTGTGGCCTTGTACTTCCCAGGACCACGCAGTGGGCAAACCACCCACTTGAGAGACCGTGGCCTTCCACTCCCCAGGACATCGCTGTGGGCATGGAGCCCCCTCAAAGAGCAGTGGCGCTGTCCCACCTTCTGGCTGAGGTGCACCCTTCTTCACCCTGCCCCTGAGGTACCTGTGTGTTTTCGACCTGATGCCCCTGCAGTGTTCTCTCCATATTGTGGCAGGAGTCAAGTGTGGGCTAGGCCTATGAGTTTTGGCCCAGTGGCCCACGGACATTTTGAGTGGACAATGTACCGCCTTATGTACATATTGTATATTTTTGTAAATACTGTTTTTGAAATTCTTACGTATATCTGACTATTTCTAAAATATCACTGGTTTGACTCTATTCCTTTTGTCCTTGCGTTCTTCCAGAGGGTTACAGGGTGTTAATGTAATGTTGATGCATGTGTTGGTGTGTATGGTGTTGTGGGTGAGAGTGGGGGTGGGGGTGTGGCATGTTGTCGTGTGTGTGTGTCACTCTCTTCCCCCCCTCCCCTTTCTCATAGGTGCAGTACTCCGCGTTGTCATCGCCACTGCCGCTGGTTCTCCGGGTAGATGAGGAGGTAGACCAGCATGGGGAGGATCTGCAGCTCAGGCTCCATGGTGTCCTGATTCTTCGTTGAGTGTCAAGTGGTGAGTGGCTTCCCTTCCAAGTACTGTTTCCGCCGTGCTTTTGATGGCATTGGTACTGCTCCGGAAAAGCTGGCGGATGAGCAGGTTGTGATGGGGTGGGTGGTACATTGTCTTCCACCTAGATGTTGGCACTTACCGCCGCGGTGTTTGTTGCTACCGCCGTGGCGGTTGGAGAGTTAAAGTGGCTCTATGTTTTGGCGGTTTCTGCCGTGGTCATGATCCCATTTTTTTACCGCCGGCCTGTTGGCGGTATTACCACCACTTTAACACCGACCGCCAGGGTTGTAATGAGGGCCTCAGTCCAGATCACATTTCTGGGCTGCTTTTTGGAAGTTACCTCAGTCGAGGGAGCAACAATTGTGCTGAACCCCTTGACAAACCTCCTATAGTATCCAGTGAGACCTAAAAAGGCTCTCACCTCAGTCTGGGTCTTGGGGGGGCTCCCAAGCCAGAATGTTTTCAATCTTTGGCTATAGGGGTGCCACCTGACAACTCCCCACCTGGTGTCCCAAGTACACTACAGAACCCTGCCCTATTTCTCATAAAACACATCACCCTAAACTGGTAGTGCTCATCTGGTGTGGAGAATGCAGATCTCTCCTTAGCCCCCTCAGTTAGGGCGATCTGCCAGCATCCAGAAGTGAGATCAAACGTACTTAGGTGCTTGGCAGCTCCCAAACGGTCAATGAGCTCATCTGCTCGGGGGTTGGGGTGCGTGTCAGTCTTAGTGACCACAGTGAGTCCCTGGTAATCCACACAGAATCAGAATTCTGAAGTGGCACCAGGAGTAGCAGGCTTGGGGACCAAAACCATAGGACTGGCCCTAGGTCTGCTGGAAAATTCAATAACCCCCAATGCTAACATTTTAGAAACTTCATCTCTAATGTTAGCCCTCACCCTGTCAGTCACTCTGTAAATTTTGTGTTTAACAGGAGGACTGTCCCCAGTGTCCACATCATGTGTACACAAGTGGGTGACCCCTGGGATCAGGGAGAACAGGGAGGTGAACTGACCCAACACCTGGCGACAGTCCTTCTTCTGCTCATCAGTCAGGGAGGGGGAGAGCATCACTCCCTCCACAGACCCATCTTTTTCTCCAGCATACAGGAGGTGAGGAAGAAGCTCACTGTCCTCCTCCACCCCATTATCTGTTGCTAGAAGCATGGACAATTCAGTCCTCTCAAAGTGTGGCTTGAGCCTTTTCACATGCAGGACCTTCAAGAGGATCGTGGGAGTCTGCAAGTCCACCAGGTAGGTGACTTCACTCTTGTGCTCCACCATCTCAAATGGCCCACTCTACTTGTCCTGGAGTGCCCTAGGATCCACTGGTGCCATCACCCACACTTTTTGACCAGGTTGAAACTCGACCAGAATGGCATTCTGGTCATAGCAGCATTTCATGTCTTCCTGACTTGCTTCCAGGTTCTCTTGTGCGGCAGCTCTGATGAGAGCAGTCTGGTTTCTCAGAGCCAGCATATAACTGAATACATTCTGGGGGGGGCTTACTAGGGGCTTTCTCCAAAGCCTCCTTTACTAGACTCAAAGTTTCCCTCACAGGGTGACCATACAACAGCTCAAAAGGACTAAAGTGAAGTCCTTTTTGAGGCACCTCACTGTAAGCATACAAAAGGCATGGCAAATAACGTCCCACTTCCACCTCAAGGGCTCTGACAGGCCCATAATCATGCACATCAAGGTGTGGTTGAATCTCTCAACCAGACCATTGCTTTGGAGGTGGTAAGGTGTGGTGAACTTGTAGGTTACCCCACACACCTTCCACAGAGACTTCATATACGTTGATATGAAGTTGGTACCCCTATCGGATACCACCTCCTTGGGGAACCCCATGCGGGTAAAAACATCCATCAATGCACTGTCCACCGCAGGGGCAGTGATCGATCTCAAAGGAATAGCTTCCGGGTACCGGTTGGCATGGTCCATCAAGACCAGGATAAACCTGTTGCCCATGGCTATCTTGGGATCCAGAGGCCCCACAATGTCAATACCAACCCTTTCAAAGGGGGTACCAACCACAGGAAGTTTGAAGGGTAGCATTGCATTTCCCCCTACTCTTGCCACTTGCCTGACAAGTTGGGCAAGAACATCAGCGTTCCTGCACATTTGGGGCCATTAGAAGTGGGTGTCAAGCCGCTCAAAGGTTTTGCCCTGGCCCAAATGACCAGCTAAAGGCACATTATGAGCCAGACCCAGCAGGAAGGCTTTGAAGTGCTGGGGTACCACCAGCACACTGCCTGGCCCAGGTTAAGGAACCTTAGGCTCGCTGTATAGGAGGCCATCCTCCCAGTACATTAATTGTGATCCGGGCTCCTTGCCAGACACCTGGTCTTCAGCCTGCTGCCGCAAACCCTCCAAAGTAGGGCATGTTTTCTATGTCTCCACCAGTTCAGCCACCTGTTCCCCTGTAGGCTCCAGGGCCTCACCCTCAGGTTCAGCCTCCTCCTCCACCATGGGAAATTTTGGGGCCAGTTTCCCACGCCCCTTGCACATCTTCCTTCTGGAAGACACATGGGCCACTCTTTCAGGCTACAGGGTCTCCTGATCAGCCTGACGGGCTGCCATAGACTGGGTAGACACACAGTCCCACCCAGGCAGATCCAACATTTCCAAGTGTGACCTGCGTTCCACCTCCTGCCAAGTGGAATCTTCTAGGTCATTGCCAAGCAAACAATCTACAGGCATGGTTGGACTCCAGCTGCCTTCAAAGAACCTGAGACCCCCTCCATTCAAAAGATACCTGCGCCACTCTGCATAGGTGCTCTGAGTTATCTACTACAACTACTTGGTGAAGTACATGGGGATCTATCTGCTCTTCAGACACCAGGTGACGCCTCACTGTAGTCACACTGGCTCCTGTGTCTCTCTGAGCCCCCACCCTCTGTCCATTGATGGTCACCCACTGCCTTCACTTCTTAGTGTTATCAGACACGAGGGTCCTCTGGACCATCTCGCTGTTCCCTTGTGAGACAAGGGTCATCTCAGCTGGTTCCAACCCACCAGGAACCAACTCCTCCCAAAGTGCTACCTTGGCGAAACCCTGTGACTGAGCACCAGTGGGTGCCGGCGTCCACTTGGGACATTTGGGGTCCCCCCTAATGTGACCATCCTGATCACATGCACGGCACTTGCGGTGATCCTTCTCTGCAGGTTTCCCTGTAGAGACCCATGGTTTCTTTTCTACTGGGGGCTGGTATTCTTTACCCTGGGAACTAGGTTGGGGTCCTTTAGAGAACTCCCCCTGTTTACCCTTATTCCCCCCACTTCTTCTGATGGGTACCCTGCCCACCCTTGGCATGGTCTCCCCATACCTCTTTTGGACCCTGGTGCTCTCCCAATGGTTTGCTTCTTGCGCAAGCTTCCTGGGGTCAGTCAGCTTTCTGTTAATTAGGTGCTGGCGCAGCTCTGGAAAAAATAAACTGTACAAGTGCTCCTAAGCAATCACATTGAAAAGCCCCTCATATATTATTACCTTACTGCCCTTCTCTCAACCATCCAGTCACCTGCAAAAAGAATCAACACATTCCAACCATGTTTGGGATTCCTTCTTTTTATAGGACCTAAACTTGTCCTTAACCTGATCGGAGTGAAACCATACCTAGTGATCAGGGTGTCCTTCATGATAAGGTCAGTGACCCCTGGGGATCCCCAAAGTAAGTCAGAGTATCCCTTCCCTCTACCTCGAAGTGCTTCCATAGACCTGCCCCCCAATGAGCTTCAGGGACCAGATTCATGTGGAGAGCAGACTCTTACCCTTTAAACCACATCAGTATGTCATCCTCCCTCTTGTAATTCTTCACAAAGTCCTTAGGAATGTGTGCACTCCTCCCAGGCTGTACTGTGTTATTGCTGCCACCATCCCTACTAGACTGGCTCCTCTGAACCAGCTCCCTCAAGCTAAGCTCATGAGCCGACATTAACTTTTTCTCTTCTACGGTCATCCTCATTTTCTCCAACTTTAACTGATGAGCTCCCTCCGCCTGTCTGTCCTGCAACTCTTCAGGAGTCAGACCCTTGGATGACACACTGCTACCTGCCACGGAGACCCTCTCCCTGTACATAACAGGCCCACCCACTACACCATTGTCAACGGATTGTTCTTTCTATTCCTCATCCTCCTCCTCCTCTGTGTGCCCTCAGATTCCTTGGCTGTTACCCAGGCCCTCAGTGCCTTCTGCAGCTCCTCCTTCCTGGTGGAGCCCTTAATTGTATTGTAATAGTATTTATATAACGCTTAATAGGCGAGGCGTCAAAGCGCTTTTTGGTGAGTAGCACGCTACTCCGGAACCCAACAACAATTAGTGATGGATTAGTATAGGGAAATATGAGTCCAGTTTTAGTTTTATTATGAGTTAATGCGAGCCGCAGATATGAGAGCTTGTTAGTTAGATTTTCTATGTAATGGAGGGGTGGAGGAAAAAAGAATCCAGAAGTGTTAATTGGGAGTATATGGTAATAGGATTTAGGCTTGGGATGAGTAAAGGAGGATGGAGGAGGGAAGAGTCTGTGGAAGGGGTTAGGGAGATCATAGTAGCAGGGTGAGATAAATGAAGGTGAATTTAGTAGGGTTGTTTGGGAGGTCATGGTAGTAAAGTGAGGTTTGGTGAGTTAGATGTGGAAGTGGAGGGAAGAGCTTAGGCAGAGTTATTTAGGAGATGAAAGTAGTAGAATGAATTTGGGATGAGTCAGAGTGGGAATGGAGGATAGATTGATAGAGACATGACATATGGGGGAAACACCCGGAACAACGACTCCTTAGCCCGGAAGTCGTGGAAAACGAAAGTGAAACAACGGTTTCGTTTTCCACGACTTCCTGGTTTTCGTGCCTTAACCACGCATGTGTGAACCACGTAAATGTGTGGTTAAGGCACAGAAGAAGGGAGTCGACGCGGTGAACGAGGAGGTAAGTTAGGCTGGGACTGGGACTGGTTTTTTTTGGGGTGGGGTGGGGTGGGGTACGGGGCTCGGGGTGATTAGGGTTTAGGGTAGGGAGGGGGGTCAGATTTTAGGTTTTAGGGGTGGGTTGAGGGGTTGGGGTGCTTTAGGTTTTAGGGGTGGGGTGGGGGGTGTGGTAATTTTGAGGGTGGGGGGTTGGGATGGTTGTGGGGGTGGGGAGGTTGTGGTAATTTTTAGAGGTGGGGCCAGGGGGGAAGCATGCTGGAACCGTGCATGCTGATCACTAATACCTTTACCAGGAATGCCTTTACAATGAAAAATCGTAGTAAAGGCATTCATGGTAAAAGCATTAGTGATACCAACAAGTTTGTTGTTCCGAACTTGTTGTTGAACCATGGGTGCTTGAAGCACTCCTGGTTTTGAGATATAACCGACATATGGTGATGGGTAGATAAGGGTAGGGATTCATAGATATCTAGTATAAGAACCCACCCAGGAGCCATGCAATGACCCATGAACATGCCAAGCACAGAACAACATACACACATACATACATATATATATATATATATATATATATATATATACACACACACACATACACACATGAATACACACAGATATATACACATATATGTACATACATATACATATTTTAAACCATGAGTAAATATACTTAGTTAAACAGGTTTAAAGAGTGTGTGTGTAGTTTATTGTCATGACATAGTAGCAATACATATTTTCTAAAGAACTATACATAACTAGAATATATACAGAATCAGAGAAAATATTTATCAACATAGGCATATGCAGTCCATAGTTGTTTGAATATGGTGGTTATGAAGGAAAGAAACAACTCTTGAGTAGTTTTCTGAAGACAAGAATGTTACCTGTGGCTCTTGTGGTTGGGGGTAATGAATTCCATAGTTAGGCTGCTTGAACAGAGAAGGATGTACCACCTATAGTCTTTTTCTTGTATGGTGGTGTTCTAAGGCGGGGTGCCAATCTTGAGCGAAGGTTTCTTTGTTGAATGTGTTTGGCTATTTTGTTTCTGCTAAAAAGAGGTCCTGTTCCATGTATAGCTTTGTGGGTGATACAAAGCAGCTTGAAAGTGCATCTTCTGGCAACGGGTAACCAGTGTAGTGCTCTCAAGGCAGGGGAGATGTGGGCTTGTGGCTTTACATGTAATAGTAGCCTGGCTGCAGAGTTCTGAATACGTTGTAGTTTTTTCATAATAGATAGAGATGATCCATGGTAGAGGCCACTGGCATAATCCAGTTTGGATAGTACAAGCGAGATAATAGCTTGCACCTTGTGCGGAAATCCGAGGTGGGGGAAGATGCGTCTTCAAGGTGATGAAGCTTGTTCGTGCTAATTTGTCTACTTGGGCACTCATAGTTAATTTGGAGCCCATGGTGATTCCAAGGTTTTTAACTTCCTTGGATAATTGAGGAGGTGGTCTGAGATCGTCAGGCCAGGCGCACAATGGGTCATAACTTTTCCAGTCACCACATATGAGTATTTCTGTTTTGGAGGTATTTAGTTTGAGATGGCTCAAGGTCATCCACTGATCAATGGCTCTGAGGCAACTGAAGATTTCTGAATTTTCAATGTTTTTGGGGCATTCTAATTTAAGGAATATTTGTGTGTCATCTGCATAGTTGTAGCACGTGAGATGAAAATCATTGATCAGTTCTGGTAATGATATCATGTAGATGTTGAAAAGCAAAGGTGAGATGATTGATCGTTGGAGGGCCGCTGCTTTTGTGAGGTAAGGTTTGGATGAGAAGGGGGCCAAGTAGATGATATTAGATATTTTTGGAAGATAGGATGTAATCCAGTCGAGAGCAGTCCCTTCTATGCTGGCTTCGTGGAGTCTTTGAATTAGGGTGTCATGGTCAACCATATCAAAGGCAGCCGAGAGGTCCAAGAGAAGTAGTGCAGCAACTCCATTGCGGTCGACTGTGTTTTTAAGATCATCCCAGATTGCTATGAGTGCCGATTCAGTGCCTCTTCCTGGGTGGAATCCTGTTTGGAAGTATGAAAGTATAGAATTGTCTTCAATGAACTGTGACATCTGGGTGGATGCTGCTCTTTCTGTCAGTTTGCCCAGGAAAGGTCCATTTGTGATTGGTCTGTAGTTGTTGGGGCCTGCGGATCTAGGTTTGTTTTCATTAATAACGGTTGTATGTATCCCTTTTTCAGGTCTACAGGAAAAGTTCCTGTAGTTAAAGTGTTGTTGATGATTCTTCTTACAGTTGTGGCAGCAGAAGTAGATAACAGAATGTTCTTGAACATTTGTGGTGGACAAGGGTCAGAAGGGCAACTAGAAGGCCTTCTTGCTTTGACCAAATCCATAAATTCACCTTGGGATATTTGTTGGAAGTTACAGTAGAGGCTGGGCTGGTTTATTCTTAGAGGGAATTTTAGGAAAGGGGATGGTTCTGATGTTTTTTTTTCTGTTTTAAATAGGAGTCCAATGTGTCTGCCTTGGTTGTGTAATGAGTTGCCAATTTGTTTGTGAACTCTTGAGTAGTGGGGTGACTTCCTTTCATGCATGTAGGTTTTAGAAATTAATTGAGAATTTTATAAAATTCCTTGGTTGTAGATTTAGCATTTTGAATTCTGACGGAGTAGTACCTTTTTTTTAGCTTTTTTGATTGATGATTTGTATATTCTGTTAAGTTTGTGTAGCTGCACTTTGTCTTGACTGTTGTTTGTTTTGAGCCAGGTCCGCTGCAACTTTCTGATTTGTTGTTTTATCTTTTTAAGCTCTGTGTTTCTCCAAGGTGTTGGTTTTCTTTTGTTGTGTTTAGTTATTCTGAGTGGTATCAGGATATCAAGGGGGTCATTACAACCCTGGCGGACGGTGTTAAAGCGGCGGTAAGACCGCAAACAGGCTGGCGGAAAAAAAGGGAATTATGACCGTGGGGGAAACCGCCAACAAAAACAGCCACTTTAACACTCCGACCGCCACGGCGGTACAGACAAACAGCGCGGCAGTCACCGCCAACAGACAGGCAGGAGACAAAGTACTGCCCACAGTATCACAACCTACCAATCTGCCACCTTTTCCTGGGCGGATTCACCATGGATAAAAACACGGCGGAAACAGCCATTTCAATGGGAAAACACTCACCTCTACACACTCCATGAGGAAGGAGGACACCATGGAGGCGGAACTCCAAATACTCCCTACAATAGTCTTCCTGCTCCTGTACGATCATCATCAATGCCGGCGCTGAAGACAACGGTGAGTACTGCACCGATGACATAGGGGAGGGGGGAGGCAAAAGTCAGGGACACACACACGCAACACCCCCACCCCCACCCCGACCCTCACCCACTACAACATACACACCAATGCATATCCAAACATAACAGTAACAACCCCAATACCCCCCGGAAGAATGCAAAGACAAAAGGAAATGAGTGCAATCATTGTAATGTATAAAAATACAGTAAGCAAATATATACAGATATAATTTCACATTCAACAAAATATACATCACGATTAGTAGTGCAGGTATGCACCATTCAATGTCCGTGGACCACTGGGCCCAAAATGCATGGGCGAGGCCCACACACGATACCTGAGCAAAATGGAGAGAACACTGCAGGGGCATCAGATCGAAATACAACAGGCACCTCAGGGGTAAGGGAAGGGGGGGCACCTCAGCCGGATGAGAGCACCATGCCAGATCCACGAGGAAGCTCCATGCCCACTGATGTATCCTGGGGAGTGCTAAGCCACAGTCTCTCAAGTCTCTACAGTGGGTGGTTTGCCCACTGTACCATCCTGGGGAGTGCAAAGCCACATTCTCTCAAGTCTCTACAGTGGGTGGCTTGCCCACTGTACCATCCTGGGGAGTGCAAAGCCACAGTCTCTCAAGTCTCTACAGTGGGTGGGTTGCCCACTGTACCATCCTGGGGAGTGCAAAGCCACAGTCTCTCAAGTCGATAACAGTCTCCACTGGTTCTGGAGGGGGACTGGTGCCCAGAGTGCTTCATCCTGTTAAGGACTGAGGTAGTGGATGCTGTTCTCCACTGGTTCTGGAGGGGGACTGGTGCCCAGGGTGCTTCATCCTGTTAAGGACTGAGGTAGTGGATGCTGTTCTCCACTGGTTCTGGAGGGGGACTGGTGCCCAGGGTGCTTCATCCTGTTAAGGACTGAGGTAGTGGATGCTGGTCCCCACTGGTTCTGGAGGGGGACTGGTGCCCAGAATACTTCATCCTGTTAAGGACTGAGGTAGTGGATGCTGTTCTCCACTGGTTCTGGAGGGGGACTGGTGCCCAGAGTGCATCACTCTCCCCGTGACGGTCCCAGTTCCGTCACTGCCCCTGCCACACATGGGCTAGCGGTGCTTGAGTTGGCGGTGCTTGCCCTGTTCAGCGATGCTTGCCCTGTTCAGCGGTGCTTGACTTTGCTGTTTCTGACCTGTTCAACGGTGCATGCCATGGCGGTCTTTGCCCTGTTCAGCGTTGCTTGCCCTGTTCAGCGGTGCTTGACTTTGCTGTCTCTGACCTGTACAACGGTGCTTGCCATGGCGGTCTTTGCCCTGTTCAGCGGTGCTTTCCCTGTTCAGCGGTGCTTGCCATGGTGGTCTTTGCCCTGTTCAGCGGTGCTTGCCCTGTTCAGCGGTGCTTGACTTTGCTGTCTCTGACCTGTGCAGCGGTGTTTGCCATGGCGGTCCCTCATTGCCCAGCTGGGCTGTGGCTGCCGGGGCCCTCCTGGGCACTGACTCTGGCAGTGGCCTTCTGGCCAGTGACGATCGGGCTGCCCTCCTGGGCACTGACTCTGGCGGTGGCCTCCTGGCCACTGACGATGGGACTGCCCTCCTGCCAGTGACAATGGGACTGCCCTCCTGGGCACTGACTCTGGCAGTGGCCTCCTGGCCAGTGACGATCGGGCTGCCCTCCTGGGCACTGACTCTGGCGGAGGCCTCCTGGCCAGTGACGATGGGAATGCCCTCCTGGGCAATGACTCTGGCGGTGGCCTCCTGGCCAGTGACGATGGGGCTGGCGGTGGCCTCCTGGGCAGCGGGGATGATGGCGGGCTTCTCCACCGTGCTGCTCTTCCCAGACTTTGGCGCCTTCTTCTGCCCCTTTCCCACCTTGGGAGGAGTCACAGCTGAGTGGACAGTCCCCCCCAGGACCCTTGTGAGCGGCTTTGCCAGCTGGAGCCTTCCCCCTATTCCGTCGGGCACTGTCCAACTTCTGGTGCTTCACGGGGGGGACTGGCTGTGCTGTGGCTCTGTGTCACACTGGATGCCCTGGTGCCCGGGGCACTCCACATACCTCTAACAGGCACCACTGGTACCGGAGATTTTTTGGCTGAGGTGCTAGTACGGGACCTATGAATTGGAGGGGGGGGGGAAGAGGTCAATATTGCTCAGGAAAAGTTTCTTACGAACACTGGGACGGGTAGCTGGAGGGGGTCTGGGAGTGGAGGAAGAGGAGGTGGTTGTAGGAGGTGTAACTTTTGTTGATTTGGGTGCAGGTGCATGCGCTGGAGGCTGTCGTGAGGTGGATGGCTGTTGTGTGTGTGTGGCCGCGTTTGGGTACTTTGGGAGGGGGCATCACAGACACACTGGAAGAGGACACAGGGGACGTGTAAATGAGAGTGGGGTGGTGAGTGCGGGTGAGCGGGGTGTGGTGGTGGGTGTGCTGGTGCGGGACCTAGTGGTTGTAGTGGTAGTGCATAAAGGTGAGAGTGTAGACAACACTTGGATGGAGGAGACGACGAGGAGGGGGACACAGTGGAGGCAATGGATGTTGCTGTGTCTGTATGTGTGTGATGCTTGTGTGAGTGCCTGTGGGATGTGTGGTGCTTATGTTTGCCTGAGCTTCCCTTGTGTGTTGACGTGTGTGCAGGCTGGTCTGATGGTGTGCTTGGGATAGGCAGAGGTACAGGGGATTGGGTCTGGGTGGAGGTATTTGGAGGGGGGAGGCTAGAGACAGGGACAATGGCTGCCATCAGTGCTGAGGCCAGAGATTGCAGGGTTCAATGATGGGCAGCCTGACCAGAGTGAATGCCCTCCAGGAATGCATTAGTGTGTTGCAACTCCCTTTCTACACCCTGGATGGCATTCACAATGGTAGACTGCCCAACAGTGAGTGACCTGAGGAGGTCAATGGCCTCCTCACTGAGGGCAGCAGAGGTGACAGGGACAGGGGCTGAGGTGCCTGGGGCGAAGGTGATGCCCACCCTCCTGGGTGAGCGGGCACGGGGCGAAGGCTGAGGGGCTGCTGGGAGGGCAGGGAGAGCACAAAAAGGGGGGGACGACAGAAGAAAGACAGGTTGAGTGCATGGCTTACCGCTACTGTTGGCAGACAATACAGAAACAGCAGCCGCGCCGCGGTGTTGGGCTCTACTGATGCAGTTCCTGGGATATGGCCTACATGGCTATGGTGGACATCAGCACACATAGATGACACAGGGGCATGTGTACCTGTACTTGGCACTCTACAGAGGTGGGGGGGAGTGCCACATGGCCTGCATTACGGAGGGGCATAGCCTACGGAACTCGCCCTGGCCTAGGGAAACCCACAGCCCTCCTCCCCCACCCAGACACCTTCCATGCGCGCAAAGTCCTCTGAATGAGAGTGTACTCACCCCTTGTGTCTGCTGTGATGCCCTCAAGTGCCCATCCAACTCAGGGTAGGCCACCGCCAGGATCTCGAACATCAGGGGGGTCATGGTGTGACGGGCACCCCTCCCACGTTGGGAGGCCATCCCCAGCTGATTCTCCGCCGTCTTCTTCCTCCAGCGGCGAACGTCCTCCTATCTTTTCCGGCAGTGGGTGCTCCGTCTCTGGTGGACCCCCAGGGTCCGGACGTCCTGGGCGATGGCACGCCAAATATCCTTCTTCTGGTGGGTGCAGACCTACATGACATGCACAGGGGAAGAAGAGAAGTCATTATCAACTGCACCGTCGAAATGAGTGGCCCACATCCCTACCCTTGCCATGTGGCACATGCATTCACAGTCCTTCATGCTCACAGAACTCTGCCCCCTTCCTTCTTACAATCAGCCCTCTCCACCCAGACATAGCCCATACAACTTGCACCCTATGTACTCATCTGTTGGTCTGGAGGACCGTAGAGTAGCGTGTACTGGGGGAGGACCCCGTCCACGAGCTTCTCCAACTCCTGTGCAGTGAAGGCAGGGGCCCTTTCCCCAGACGCATGAGCCATTGTCTCTTCCAGACCGAGGTCACAGAAGCACTTGCAGTATAGGTCCTCTCCTGTCGAAGATCAGGTATCAAGTGATTGAACAGATAGAAAATGGCGATGACGTCCGCAGCGGTGACGTCCGCGGCGGTGCGTATCATCACCGCCGGCGCACTTTGTCATTGGCTCCTGGGACCCATAGGGTCCAATGTTAACCAATGCAGCATTGCGCAGCGGTCTTCGACTGCCTACCGCAACGGTGTACAACGCCAGCTCAGTTACCTCACATCCCATTGTCCCACTTTAGAGGTCAGGCAGCCACCATTACAGGGGCCCACATGGCTTCATTTTCAACTGCGTCACACATACCTAGGCCTGGACTCAACACACATACAGACAACTTTTTGGATTATGTTTCGTGTTCTGTGTGGCTGTGGGTACATACCTCTGAGTTGCTTGACTCTGTGGTCGCTGTTGTCCTTCCTAGGCACCGTCAGCTGGGACATGTGAGGAGATGGCGGAATCCTCCGGTGTACCGACCGCTGGTGGACCTGTTGACAATGGAGGAGAGACATTTAATCATCACCTACAGGTTTGACCGTGCCACAATCCAGGAACTGTGTACCCAGTTGGAGCCTGACCTGATGTCAGCAATCCACCATCCCACAGGAATCCCCCCTCAAGTGCAGGTGCTATCAGTGCTCCATTTCCTTGCAAGTGGGTCTTTTCAAACAACAGTGGCCATGGCATCAGGGATGTCCCAGCCTATGTTTTCCAACGTGTTGTCCAGAGTGTTGTCTGCCCTGCCGAAACACATGCGGAGCTACATAGTTTTCCCTCAGGTGGAGAATTTGGCTACTGTTAAAGGTGACTTCTATGCCCTTGGACATATCCCTAACATCATAAGTGCCATTGATGGGACCCATGTGGCTTTGGTCCCCCCCCACAGGAGTGAACAGGTGTACAGGAACCGGAAGAGTTATCATTCCATGAATGTACAGATGGTATGTTTGGCAGACCAGTACATCTCCCAGGTAAATGCTATGTTCCCTGGCTCAGTGCATGACGCCTACATCTTGCAGAATAGCAGCATCCCTTATGTGATGGGTCAACTCCAGAGGCACCGTGTGTGGCTATTAGGTGACTCTGGTTACCCCAACCTGTCATGGCTACTGACCCCAGTGAGGAATCCCAGGACCAGGGCAGAGGAACGCTACAATAAGGCCCATGGGCGGACTAGGAGGGTGATCGAACACACCTTCAGCCTCCTGAAGGCCAGGTTCAGGTGCCTCCATATGACAGGTGGTTCCCTATTCTACTCACCAAGGAAGGTGTGCCAGATCATCATCGCCTGCTGTATGCTTCACAATCTTGCTTTGCGACGCCAGGTGCCTTTTCTGCAGGCGGATGGTCCAGATGACGGTGTTGTGGCAGCTGTGGAGCCTTTGGACAGTGATGAGGAGGAAGCAGAGGAAGAAGACATTGACAACAGGGACTCAGTCATCCAGCAATATTTCCAGTGACACACAGGTGAGAACACTTTCTTGCCTACTTCAAGTACTTTCACGCTTCTACCTCTATCCTGTCTGTCAATTTCAAGCAGTATTTGGTAACTGAGTTGTACATTTCCATTACGGTTTCACAGGTGTGGTTACGAACATGTGTCACCTGCTTGCATTCATCATGGACTTGTGATGTGTGACATAGGTATGTTGACATTACTTTTGAGAACGGATTTTGTCACTGTCATAGCTAATACACATTTTCAAAATCACAGACTGACTCCAGATTGTTTTGTGCTTCAAGGGTGTTTATTGAAGTGCTAATTATTGGAGGGGGTGGTAAAATGGTGAGGGGTGATGGTGGAGGAATGTCCATGGCAGAGTCCAGTCTATTAGTCTCACAGGTGCACTGCCCATATGGGCATAGGAAGTGGAGCTGGGGCAGTTCCAATATGGACAGGGTGACAAAGTGGGACGACAATCAGGGTGGTCTCTCATTTATTGGCGGGGGTCTTGCCATCGTGCTCTGTCCTGTTCCTGGATCTCAGGGACCGCTTGCGGGGTGGTTCTCTGTCTGCAGGGGGTGGGGTGTTGGTGTGGTGGTCCTGTGGTGGGGCGTCCTGTCCACTAGCGCCGGCGGATGTGGTGGGCAGTTCATCGTCCATGCTAGTGTCAGGGGCCCCTTGGAGTGCCATGGTGTCCCTCATGGTGTTCTGTATGTCCTTCAGCACCCCTACGATGGTGCTCAGGGCGGAGCTGATGGTTCTGAGTTCCTCCCTGAACCCCAAATGCTATTCCTTCTGCAGGCGCTGGGTCTCCTGAACCGTGGCCATCGTCTCCTGGGAGTGGTGGTATGCTCCCATGATGGAGGAGAGGGCCTTGTGGAGAGTGGGTTCCCTTGGCCTGTCCGCCCCCTGTCGCACAGCAGCCCTCCCAGCTCCCCTGTGTTCCTGTGCCTCCGTCCCCTGAACCGTGTGCCCACTACCACTGCCCCCAGGTCCCTTTTGTTGTTGGGGTGGTGGGTTATCCTGGGTTCCCTGTACTGGTGGACACACAGCTGATTGACGTGTCCTGGGTACGGAGGTATGGGCCTGCTGGGTGGGTGCTGTGCTGGTGTTTCCAGAGGGTGGAAGGTCTGTGTTGGGCTGTGCCTGTGCGAGGGGAACCGACTGTCCCGAGGCCCACGATGGTCCGGGCTGGTCATCTGGATCTAGTTGGCCAGAGCTGCTGTCATCACTGTGGGCCTCTTCTGTGGATGGGGTAGAGATGTCTGGACCCTCCTGTCTGGTGACGTTGGGTAGTGGTCCTGCAGGGGTGTAAAAGCATGATTATTTCATCTGTGTGTGTCATGGTGTGAAATGGGTGGGTGAGCGTATTCCCCAGTGCTAGCATTCCTGTGTGGGGACTTGTGTGATGATGGTTGGGGGGGTGTTCTGGGTATGTGCAGTGGGCATGCTTTAGTGATGGGTGTCCATGCTTTGTTGTGTCATGCAGGGCTTGGTGTTGGGATGGGTGGTTTGTGTTATTTGTACATTAGTGAGGAGTTGGAGTGATAGGGGAGGGGGTGAGGGTGGGGGTCTGTGATAGCATGCAGGTAGGTTGGGGGATATGATAGTTAAGATTTGACTTACCAGAGTCCATTCCTCCACCGACTGCTCCGAGGCCCTCAGGATGCATTATGGTCAAGACCTGCTCCTCCCATGTTGTTAGTTGTGGGGGAGGAGGTGTGGGTCCGCCGCCAGTCCGCTGTACCGCGATGTTGTGCCTGGAGACCACGGAACACACCTTCCCCCATAGGTCGTTCCACCTCTTCCTGATGTTGTCCCGATTTCTTGGGTGCTGTCCCACTGCGTTGACCCTGTCGACTATTCTTCGCCATAGCTCCATCTTCCTAGCTATGGAGGTGTGCTGCACCTGTGACCCAAATAGCTGTGGCTCTACCCGTACGATTTCCTCCACCATGACCCTGAGCTCCTCCTCTGAGAACCTGGGGTGTCTTTGCCGTGCCATGGGTTGGTGTAGGTGATGTGTGGGGTGGTGTATGTGGTGATGAGTGTGGTGATGTGTAGTGGTGTGTGGTGTTTTGTGCGTGGATGTTGTGTGGGTGATGGTGGTGTGTGCCTCTGTGTGGTGGGGTTGTCTATGCTGTGCTGTCTCTCTGGCCTTCGTCAAAAATGTTTGGTTGTAGGGGTTTGTGGGTGATGTGGGTGTGTGTTTTATATTGTGTTGGGTGTGTGAGAGTGGTGTTTGTATGTGTATCAGGTGTGTGTATTTGGAATTGTCCAATGTGGCGGTGTTTTGGAGATGTGTGTGTATTTTGAGCGCGGCGGTGTGTACCGCCAATGGAATACCGCGATTGAAAGACTGCCACGTGGATTCGTGGGTCGTGATAGCATGGGCGTGTTTCTGTTGGCGTGACGGTGGAGGATTTGTTTTCGCCAGTTTATCACTGACCTTTGGCATGGCGGAATTGTGTGGGTGTCTGAATTTCGGCGGATTCCGAGATGTGGGTCATAATAGCTGTGGCGGATTTCCGCGGCAGTGTATTGGCGGTCTTCTGCACGGCGGTAAGCGGCTTTTACCGCCAATGTTGTAATGACCCCCCAAAAGCTTCCTGTAGCCACTCATAAGGTTTTGGAACAGAATTAATTGTATCTAGATCTGTGTTGGCTGTTAGTTGTGTTTCTAAGTCATCCAAATTGAGTTTGCTCCATGGTCGATAGGTGCATGTATGTAAGTAGTTGTGTGGTGTTTTGAGTTGTGGTGTTTTATGTCGGAAAGTTATCAAATGGTGGTCCGACCATGTGATTGGCGTGATGCTATGAATGGTAACTAGTTCAGGCTTAGCAAAAATGACATCTAGGATGTGTTCAGCGATGTGTGTGGGATTGTGTACAATCTGATGTAGGTTCAATGCGACTAGGCCAGTGGTGATAGCTTTTGGATGGGGCATATTGGCTTTGTCAAACCAAATGTTTAGGTCCCCAAGAATGCATAGGTTGGAGTATAGTGTAATAAGGTTTGAGACTGTATCTAGAAAAGTATCTGGGAATGTGGAGTTGTTATGTGGAGGTCTGTAAAGGAGGAGAAAGTTACAGGAGGAAGTTGGAGTAGGGCGGCATCTGGTGAGGAGGGCTTCACAACCTTGTATGGAAATGATGTCTGTTTTACTGAGATTTATTTCCTGTTTTTTGTGTCTAGGATTTGTGTAACACTGGGGCCATGTCATCTCCCAACCATGATTCTGTTGTGAATAGTAAGTCAGGTTGTTTGTCTGTGAGCAGGTCGTAGATGTGGTGTTTAGTTTTTGAGAGTGATCGAGCATTTATGAGCTGGCAGTTTAGAAAAGGTGTGTTAGTGGGAGTGTTGTTTTGTTTAGGAGAATGGTAAGCAGTATAATTTGAGCTTGAAGCAGGTGTGTTGTTAGTTGTGATAACTGTGTGAGGCTCACAATAGTCTTGTTTCTCAATATAGTGTTCCTCTTCCTGCAGGTTAAGGAGGCATTTTGTTGGGTCTGTGTGTGTGGGTGGTGGACTTGATGGCTGAGAGAGACATGAAGAGTGTACTGTTTTTTGTAGGGTAGTCTTATTATGTAATAGACAAGGGGATGCGAGGTTGTTAAGAGTGGCATGTTGTTTATTTTGTTTGCCTCTGTTTAGTGTGGATGGAGTATGGGTTAGGGGTGGTGGAGGAGCATGTGGATCATTATGTAAGGCTCTCAATTGTGCAATGGACGAGAGGCGAGTAAATGAAAGTTGCTGGGATGGGGTGCTTGTGGTAGGTGTTTGTGAAGAGTGAGAATGTAGGGGTAAAGATAGGACGGGACTTGTATTCTTTGTGTAGTCCTGAGGGTGGGAATGGGTGTGACGATAAGTATAATGAAAGTTTGTGTTGATTTGATGTGCTGATGTGTGTGGTCTGTATTGTTTTTGGGGAATAGTGAGAGGGGATATTGATGTAGTTGTTTTCGGTGAGGGATTTGTATGTGAGTTAGTGCTGGTGAGTGGAATTAGAGTGTTACAGGGGGTGTTGATGTGTTTTGGAGATGAATGTATGAGGTGGGTAAGAGGGGATGGATGGATGTCAGGGGAGTTTGTGTTACTTGTGACGACTGGAAGAAGTCATATATGTGGTGGAGTGGAGTGTTGGGATTGTATGGTTGTGTGTAATTGGTGAAGAGAGGAGAAGGGTGTTTGTAGATGGTGTGTTGGAATCCTGGGTTTGGGTATTTTTATGATGAAAGGTGGTCTATGTGGAGCAAACAGAGGATAATGTTGTTGGTTTGTATGAACAGGGAGTGTGTATCAGGGAGGCTGAAAGAAATGTATAGTGTGGTTTTGTGTTGTGTGGTTGATGGCAGGTTGGGTTAGTGGGAGTGGACAGAGTAGTGTTTGTTGTGAGAATGCAGGTGTTTGTTGTAGTTGTGGAGGATATGTGTGTATGTGTTGTATAATGGGTATTGTGTTGGATGATGGAACATTGCAATCTGTGTACGGACAGTTTGTGATGCATGATTTGGATGTCTTTGCAGATAATGCCCCTCATTACAACCCTATCGGTAAATCCTGCTTACCGCCATGCAGAAGACCGCCAACATACTGCTGCAGCTGTGGAATTCCGCTACAGGTATTACAACCCACAGACCGGAATCCTCCACAATACAGACACCCACACAAATCCGCCACACCAAAGGTCAGTGATAAACTGGCGATACCAAAACCGACACCGTCACACCAACAAAAATACGCCCACACTATCATGACCCACGAATCAATGCAGCGGTCTTTCAACCGCAGTAATCCATTTGCGGTACACACTGACATGCTCAAAATACACACACATATACAAAACACAACCACATTGGACAATTCAAAATACACACACCTGATACACATACACACACCACACCCACACACCCACAACACTATAAAACACACACCCACATTACCCACAAACCCTTACTACGAGAAATTTGAAAGCAGGCCAGAGACACTACCTAAAACAACACCAGCAGACACACAACACCATCACTTACACAAAATCCACGCACCTAAAACAAGACACACCAACACACCCCCTCACACATCACAACAGACACCACCTCACACATCACCCACACCACATCACGGCACCTCAACGACACCCCAGGTTTTCTGAGGAGGAGCTCAGGGTCATGGTGGAGGAAATCGTCCAGGTAGAGCTACAGCTATTCGGATCACAGGTGCAGCAGGCGTCCATTGCAAGGAAGATGGAGCCATGGTGCAGAATTGTCGACAGGGTCAACGCAGTGGGACAGCATCCAAGAACAGGGGATGACATCAGAAAGAGGTGGAACGACCTATGGTGGAAGGTGCGTTCCGTGGTCTCCAGACACCAGATTGCTGTACAGAGGACTGCCAGTGGATCCCCGCCTCCTCCCCCACAACTAACAACATGGGAGGAGCAAGTCTTGGCAATACTGCATCCTGAGAGCCTCGCAGGAGTAGCAGGAGGACTGGACTCTGGTAAGTCAAATCTTTACTACTATATCCCCCCCACCCCACCTGCATGCTATCACATACTCCCACCCTTGCCCTCACACCCATCACCCCAACAACCCACAGATACCCCACCAACACAACCCACACATCCCAAAACAAAGCCCTGCATGTAACACCAATGCATGGACACCCATCACCCAAGCATGTCCAGTACAGAGACTCACTCATGCCCCAAAATCACCAATCACACAAGGACCAAGCTAATAATGCAAGCACTGAAGTAGAGGGTCAACCACCCATTGCACACGATGGCACACACAGATACAATAATTATGCATTTACACCCCAACAGGACCCCTACCCAATGTCACCGGACAGGAGGTGCCAGACATATACAGTCCCCCCACAGAAGAGGCCCACAGTGATCACAGCAGCTCTGCACGCCTGGATCAAGATGACAAGCCGGCCCATCTGGGACCTCGGGACAGTTGGTTCCCCTGACACTGTCACAAGCCACCACAGAGCCTCCCCCCTCAGGAAACATCAGCACAGCACCCACCCAGCGGGCCCACCCCTCTGTCCCCAGGACACGTCAATCAGCATTGTGTCCACCACTACAGGGAACCCAGGCAAACCCACCAACCCAAGAAAATCAGGGATGCGGGGGCAGTGGCAGTGGGCACACGGTTCAGGAGACAGAGGCACAGGATAACAGGGAAACTGGGTGGACTGCTGTGCGAAAGGGGGAGGACAGGCCCAGGGAACCAACACTCCACAAGGCGCTCTCCAACATCATGGGAGCTTACCATCATTCCCAGGAGAAGATGGCAACGGTACTGGCCAAGTTTCAGGAGACCTAGTGGCTGCAGGAGGAACACTACCTTGGGATCAGGGAGGACTTGAAGTCGATTAACACCATCCTGGTCACCATTGCAGTGGTGCTGGCAGACCTTGTCAACACCAGGAGGGACACAGTGGCACAACAAGGGGCCCCTGACACTAGCCTGGACAATGAACAGCCCTCCACCTCCACCGGCGCTAGTGGACAGGAGGCACTGCCACAGGAACAACAGGACACCAGTACCCCACCCCCTGCAGATGGAGAACCACTCTGCAAGTGGTCCCTGAGATCCAGGAACAAGACAAAGAACATTGCCAAGACCCCCGCGAGGAAATGAGACCCCCCTGAATGTCACCCTTCTGTCCCACTATGTCACCCTGTCCGTCCTTAAACTGCCATTGCTCCACTTCCTATGCCCCTTTGGACAATGCACCTGTGAAACAAATAGACTGGACTCTGCCATGGACATTCCTCCACAATCCCCCCAGCCCATTTTACAACCCCCTCCACTTATTAGCACAGGAATAAACACACTTCAATCACAAAACAATCTGGAGTCAGTCTGTGCATTCACAAATGTGTAATTGCAATAAATATGGAATATAGCAATGTCAATTTACTTGTGCACATACCAATGTAACACAGCTGTAGGCCAGCAGTAAACACAGCAGAGGGCACAAAGTGGGACCCAGATCTGTGAAATGGAAAGTCAAAGTGACAAGTCAGGGTCCATACACTAAATGAAAATGACAGACTTATACTAGTTCCAACAATAGTATGAGATGTGGGAAGCAGTGACATCTTCTTACCTGTGTCTCACTGGAAGTATTGCATGATGATATTGTTTAGGTTGTCAACATCCTCTTCTTCTGCCTCCTCTTCTTCACTGTGCACAGGCTCCACAGCTACCACAAGACCACCATCTGGCCCATCCTCCTGCAGAAAAGGCACCTGGCATCGCAAAGCCAGGTTGTGCAGCATACAGCAGGCCACGATTATCTGGCACACCTTCTGCGGTGAGTAGTATAGGGAGCCACCTGTCAGATGGAGGCACCGGAATCTGGCCTTCAGGAGGCCGAAGGTGCGTTCGATCACCCTCCTAGCTCACCCATGTGCCTCATTGTAGCGTTCCTCTGCCCTTGTCACGGGATTCCTCACTGGGGTTAGTAGCCATGACAGGTTGGGGTAACCAGAGTCACCTGCAAATTTCGAGGGACAACTGTTAGACACACACTAACCCTTAGGGACAGCCTCACACCCAGACAGCAAATGAAACTGTGTGGGGACTTTAGGCTCACCTATTAGCCACAAACGGTGCCTCTGGAGTTGCCCCATCACATAAGGGATGCTGCTATTACTCAAAATGTAAGCGTCATGGACTGAGCCAGGATACTTGGTATTGACAAGGGAGATGTACTGGTCTGCCAAACACACCATTTGCACATTCATAGGATGGTAGCTCTTCTGGTTTCTGTACACCTGTTCATTTCTGCGGGGGGGACAAATGCCACATGTGTACCATCAATGGCACCAATGAAGTTGGGGATATGTCCCAGGGCATAGAAGTCAGCTTTCACTGTGGGCAATTCCTTCACCTGAGGGAACACGATGTAGCTGCACATGTGTTTCAGCAGGGCAGACAACACTCTGGACAACACGTTAGAGAACAATGGCTGGGACATCCCTGATGCCATGGCCACTGTTGTTTGAAAAGACCCATTGGCCAGGAAATGGAGTACAGACAGGACCTGCACTAGAGGGGGGATTCCGGTGGGATGGCGGATAGCTGACATCAGGTCCGGCTCCAACTGGGCACACAATTCCTGGATTGTTGCACGATCAAGTCTGTATGTGACTAGGATGTGTCTCTCTTCCATTGTCGACAGGTCCACCAGTGGTCTGTACACCGGAGGATGCTGCCATCTCATCACCTGCCCCAGCGGACATGCCCTATGGAGGAGAACAGCGAGCAGAAAGTCATCCAACACTGAGGTATCACAATGTGTTATTTGCAGAAATGTTATTAATCCACAATGTGTCGGTATCTGTCTATATTTCCGGCCTATATAGGTGTGACGCAGTTAACATCCATCCCATGTGGCCTCCTGAAATGGCGGCTGCTTGACCTGTAAGGTGGGACAAGGGGATATGAGGTAACTGCGCTGGTGTTCTTCACCGTCGCGGTGGGCGGTCGAAGCCCGCTGGGCAATTCTGTATTGGTTAACATTGGGCTCTATGGGTCCCAGGAGCCAATGACGATGTACGCCGGCAGTGACGGTACGCACCGCCGCGGACGTGACTGCCATTTTCTGTCTGTTCACTCACTTGATACCTGACCTTCAACAGGAGAGGACCTACACTGCAAGTGCTGCTGTGACCTGTGTCTGGAAGCGACGATGGCTCATGTGTCTGGGGAAAGGGCCCCTGCCTTCACTTAGGAGGAGTTGGAGAAACTAGTGGATGGGGTCCTCCCCCAGTACATGCAACTGTACGGTCCTCCAGACAAACAGGGGAGTACACTGTAAGCATGCTGCATGGGCAATGCCTGTTTTGAGTGGTGTGGATGGAAGATACATGGGGGGACTGAGGCCTGCATGTGCGGATGGGGAGTGTATGTGCGTCAGGGCAAGGGTGGGAACTGAGGGGCAATGAGTATGATGGTCCGGATGGGTAAGTAATTTCCTTTCCTCCGTACCATTCCTCTAGGTCAGCGCCCACCAGAAGAAGGGTATTTGGCGTGCCATCACCAAGGATGTCCGGACCCTGGGGGTCTACCACAGATGGAGCACCCACTGCCGGAAAAGATGGGAGGACCTGCACCACTGGAGCAAGAAGACGGCGGGGCCCAGCTGGGAATGGCCTCCCAACGTGGGAAGGGTGCCCATCGCACCATGACCCCCTAATGTTCCGGATCCTGGCAGTGGCCTATCAGGAGTTGGATGGGTGCTTGAGGGCATCACAGCAGCCACAAGGGGGTGAGTACACTCTCATTCAGCTGACTTGGTGCGCATTATGAGGTGTCTGGCATCTCCTTTGCCCCAGGCACCTCAGGCCCTGCCCCAGTCAGCCCTGCTGCCCTCAATGAGGAGGCTATTGACCTCCTGAGATCCCTCACTGTTGGGAAATCTGCCTGTTGGGCAATCTACCATTGTGAATGCCATCCCGGGTGTAGAGAGGCATTTGCAACAAACAAATGCATACCTGGAGGGCATTCATTCTGAGCAGGCAGCCCAACAGAGAGCATTTCAGACTCTGGCCTCAGCACTGGTGGCAGCCATTGTCCCTGTGTCCAGCCTCCCCCCTCCAACTTCCTCCACCCAGACCCAATCCCCTATACCTCAGCCTACCCCAAGCACACCATCAGACCAGCATGCACACTCATCAACACACAAGAGTGGCTCAGGCAAACATAAGCACCACACATCCCACAGGCACTCACACAAGCACCATCCCAATGCAGACACAGCAACATCCACTGCCTCCACTGTGTCCCCCTCCTCCACGTCCTCCTCCTCCTCCCTCCCTGTCTCAACTCCACTCACACCTGCATGCACTACATCCTCAGCCACTGCCTCCATCACCAGCACGCCCATCACCACACACCGCTCACGTGCACTCACCACCCCCACTACCATTCACACATCCCCAGTGTCCTCTCCCAGTGTGTCAGTGATCCCTCCTCCAAAAGTACACAAACACAGGCACACACCCACCCAACAGCCATCCACCTCACAACAGCCTCCGGCCCATGCACTTTCACACAAATTCAGCAGACGTACACCTCCTACAACCACTACCTCTTCCTCCACTCCCAAACCCCATCCATCTTCCTGTACCAGTGTGTCTAAAAAACTCTTCCTGGCTAACATTGACCTCTTCCCTACACCTCCCCTACACCTCCCCTCGTCCTTCCTCCAGGGCCAGGCTTTCCAGGTCCCAGCCCAGCACAGTGGTGCCAGCAACTGCGGGGTCATGGAGTGCGTCACCCATCAGGGCTGCCAGTGTGCCACTTAGCGAGTGCAAGGACATTCCGCCACCTGCCAAGGTGAAAAAGGTGCCCACATCCCAGAGGGAGAAGCTAAAAGTACCAGCCACCAAGGGCTCAGCAAAAACCAAAGGGGATAGGGGCAAGACAACTGCAGCACCATCAAAGCTGGGGAAGGGTCAAAAGCCGAATAGCAGGTCAGGACAGGGCATGGTGGCAACAACTGAGAGACCAGTGTCACACTTTCTGTCCACGACCACACCAACCTGTACAGCGGGAAACACCGCTAGCTGCCCCATCACCACAACTGCCACCTGCACCACCAGCTGTACCGCCCCCGGCACGTCTACAGCCTCAGCCTCTTCGCCAGTGGGTAGCCGTCTGAAGCTGCAGGTGACTTCCTGCTGTGTCCCTCAGCAGGTGCTGACCCATGCAACACCGCCAGCACCACCGCCAGCACTGCTGCAACAGACACCGCCGCAAGCACCGCCGCAACAGACACCGCCGCAAGCACCACCACCTGCGCCGCCCCTGGCATGTCTACAGTCTCAGCGACAGTCCCCAGCCTCTTCCCCAGTGGGCAGCCGTCTGAGGCTGCAGGAGATGTCCTGCTGTGTCCCTCAGCAGGTGCTGACCCATGCACCCCCACCAGCAATGCCGCCAGCACCGCCGCAACAGACACCACAGCAAGCACCGCTGCGACAGACACCGCCGCAAGCACCGCCACCAGCCCCGCGGCATCCTCTGACACAGGCACCACCGCTGACATGGCTACCATCCCCAGTGGTCAGTTGTCTGAGGCTGGAGGAGAGTTCCTAGATCCTGGGCAGCTTCCATGAGGCATTTCTTCCATCAATGTTTGCACCTGCAGGTGGAAGGCGCAGCCGCAGCAGTGTGGGGTATGTCGCTGCCTCCATGGCGTATCATGCTACATGAACCCCGCAAATCTCGTGGCACGCACTCCCAGGTGAGGGAATTGTACCATCCACAATGCACGTGGAGCACTCTGGGCACCATGCCCCCTCCAGAACCAGTGGAGAGATACATCCACTACCTCAGTCCTTGGCAGGATGAAGCACTCTGGGCACCATGCCCCCTCCAGAACCAGTGGAGTATCACATCCACTACCTCAGTCCTTGGCAGGATGAAGCACTCTCAGCACCATGCCCTCTCCAGAACCAGAGGAGAAATACATCCACTACCTCAGTCCTTGCCAGGATGAAGCACTCTGGGCAAAAAGCCCCCTCCAGAACCAGTGGAGACTGTTATCCACTTGAGAGACTGTGGCTTTGCACTCCCCAGGATGAAGCAGTGAGCAAACCACCCACTGGAGAGACTTGAGAGACTGTGGCTTTGCACTCCCCAGAATAAAGCAGTGGGCAAACCACCCACTGGAGAGACTTGAGAGACTGTGGCTTTGCACTCCCCAGGATAAAGCAGTGGGCAAACCACCCACTGGAGAGACTTGAGAGACTTTGGCTTTGCACTCCCCAGAATACAGCAATGGGCATGGAGCCCCCTCATGCAGCAGTGGCGTTGTGCATTCATCAGGCGGAGGTGCCCTCCTCCCACTCCCCCTGAGATGCCTGTATAGTTTCAATCTGATGCCCCAGCAGTGTTCTCTCCGTTTCCAGTCAGGTATCATGTGTGGGCCTCCCCCATGCATTTTGGGCCCAGTTGTCCACGGACAATGATTAGTACACTATCCAGAGTTGTGTAGATATTTGTAGATACTGAATTTTGAGTTTTTTACTAATAGGTTTTTAATGATTACAATCGTTACAATAATTTCCTTTTGTCCTTGCATTTTTCCAGGGGGTGGGGAGTGTATATGTAATGCTGCTGCATGCATTTGTGTGTATGTTGTTGTGGGTGAGGGTGAGGGTGGGGGTGTTGCGTGTTGCGTGTGTGTGTCACTCTCTTTCCTCCCCATGTCCCCTGTGTTGTAGGTGCAGTACTCACCACCGTTCATACTCCTGGTAGAAGAGGAGGTAAACCAACATGGGTAATACCTGAAGTTCGGGCTCAATGGCGTCCTCGTTGGATGTCGAGAGATGAGTGTTTTCCCTTCTGTGTACTGTTTCCGCTTTTGATAGCGTTGGTTCCGCCCTGGAAAAGGTGGCGGATAGGCCTCTTGTAATACACTGGGCGGTTTCCGCCACAGTCGTAATCCCATTTTTTTTCCGCTGGCCTGTTTGTGGTATTACCACCACTTTAACACCAACCGCCAGGGTTGTAATGAGGGCCAATGTGCTTGCATTTGGATGGATGTGTAGGGAGTGAAATCATTTCTGGTTATTTGAGAATAGGGCAGCATTTCTGGCCCTAGGCCCTGCCAGTCCCTAACAGGCCTAAACAGGCAACTGCCCTTGTCCTCTTCGCCCTTAGCCTCAACTCCCAGGCTGAGACGCCCTGAGTCCTAGGCTTAAATAGCCCTATTAGCCAATAGAAACCTAGTCCCAATCCTAACCAATCAGATTTGTATCCCTGATTCTACTAACTAATGGGAGACCCAGCCCTAATCACCAATCACACCCCTACTCCTGACAACCAATCACAACCCTAGCCCTAGAACTAGCAACCAATCAGATTCCCAGCCCTAGCCACCAATCACAGTCCCAGCCCTAGAACCAGCGACCAATCGGAATCTCAGTCCTATCCACCAATCACAGCCCCAGCCCTAGAACCAGCAACCAACCAGAATCTCAGCCCTATCCACCAATCACAGCCCCAGCCCTAGAACCAGCAACCAATCAGAATCTCAGCCCTATCCACCAATCACAGCCCCAGCCCTAGTCCCTAAACCAATGGAAATACCAGCCCTCAACAACCTATCACAAAAACATATGCAACAACCAATAGGAACTTATATGAGGGACAAGTTAACTGAAGTCCAGTCTCTGTGGGCAGGGAGGAGGCAGCTGCTGCTCTATTCAGAAATCTCCTTGGATACAGACAGGCTGGATCTACACTTCCAAGCTAGCAGAGTCTACATTCCAGGTAAGGGAGAGATTGTTTAAAACAAACACTGAAATACTGCTTGTTGCGCACTCTGAAAAGTGGCTTTTTTAAGGCAAAAAACAGGGGAGGCAGAGAGTTTCTAAACACAAGTTAAATCACAGAAACAGACTAAGCAGTCTCCTAAACACACTCTGCAAGATGTATGTAGCCTTTTTACTTAGAAAAGAGGGGGGTATGAAGTCTTTTGCCACAAACTAGAAAGGGAATTTACACAGTCACGGCTAAAAAACACCACTTTAAAAGGTCAAGCTGCCTGAAACACAGAGAGTCTACAGTAAAACAATCATGGGTAGCTGAAAAAAAAACACTTTTAAACAAATAATACTATTTGCCCAGAAAAGCCTGGGGCTCCACACCTAGGTCTTTTAGCAATCCTTGAACACTGGGTTGTATCAGGACACAGGGGACAAGCAAAGTTTTTGAAGAACTGCCTCAACTGGGCAACTGTATAGCTCTCCAGTTTCCCTAAATTGAAAACAGCTACAGCTGATGCATCTCCAGATTGAGACATGTTGAAGAGTTAAAAGTGCAAAATTCCAAAGGCAGAAAAACAAGTTCCCAAATGGAGTTCCAAAGTCAATAAATGGAAGTAGGGAAAAATCCAAAAAGGAGAAAAAAGCAAAAATCAGAAAGACAAGTAGTATGTGGTCATGTAATGGTCTGCACTGAAAACAGTAGTGTACACTTAATCACTGTATGCCAAGCACAAATATAAGTCCAAACCCAACCGCTGATCACCAATGTTAGAAATCGGGTCTTTGGTTGGCCGTCAGGTTATCCCCTGTCCAAGCAAGGACCCTCACTCTTGTCAGGTTAAAGGAGACTCACCCGCAGTTAATGCCGGCTCAGCCCCTTGGTAGCTTGCCACGAACAGGCAGGCTTAACTTCAGAAGCAGTGTGTAAAATATTTGTACCAACACACACAGTAACTCAGTGAAAACACTACAAAACGACACAACACAGGTTTAGTATAATAGATAATATTTATCTAAACAAGACCAAAATGACAAAATTCTAATATACATAACTCAACATATGAATTCCAAAAAGAATAAGGCCCTGATTACAACCCTGGCGGTTAGTGTTAAAGCAACCTTAATGCCGCCAACAGGCCAGCGGTAAAAAAAATGGGATCACGACCACGGGGAAACCTCCAACACAGACAGCCACTTTAACACTCAGACCGCCACAGCGGTAGCAACAAACACCGCAGCGGTCACCGCCAACAGACAGCCGGAAGACAAACTACCACCCACCCTATCACGACCCACCAATCCGCCAGCTTTTCTGGGGCGGTACCAACGCCATAACAAGCATAGCAGAAACAGTACACAGAAGGGGAACCACTCACCACTTAACACTCAATGAAGAACGAGGATGCCAAGGAGGTCGAACTACAGGTCCTGCCGTTGCTGGTGTATCTGCTAATACAGCAGGAATATCAAAGAAGGCGGCGGCGACGACCACGGTGAGCACTGCACCTATCACACGGGGGGAGGAAAAAGAGACACACACACGCAACACGCAACATCCCCATCCCCACCCTCAACCGCAACACCATACACACAAAAACATGCAGCAACATTCCATTTACACACCATAACCCCCTGGAAGAACGCAAGGACAACAGGAATTGAGTGCAAATTGTGATATTTAGAAATATGCAGATAAAGTTAACGATTGTACACAACAGTATATACGAATATTTACAATATGTACAGAAGGCCGTACACTGTCCTTTGCAAATGTCCGGGGCCCAGTGGGCAAACAAACATGGGCAAAGCCCACACTGAACTCCTGCCTCAAAATGGAGAGATCACTGCAGGTGCATCAGGTCGAAAACACACAGGCACCTCAGGGGGAATGGGAGGGGGGCCACCTCAGCCGGAAGATGGTACTACGCCACTGCTCCTGGAGGGGGCAACACACCCACAGCGATGTCCTGGGGAGTTGAAAGCCACAGTCTCTCAAGTGGGTGGTTTGCCCACTGCTTGGTCCTGGGGAGTGCAAATCCACAGTCTCTCAAGTCTCTCAAGTGGGTGGTTTCCCCACTGCTTGGTCCTGGGGAGTGCAAATCCACAGTCTCTCAAGTGGGTGACATGTTCCACTGGTTCTGGAGGGGGCTTAGTGTCCAGTGTGCCTCATCCTGCTAAGGAAAGTGATAGTGGATGCATACCTCCACTGGTTCTGGAGGGAGCCTTGTGCCCAGTCTGCTTCATCCTACCAAGGAAAGTGATAGTGGATGCATATCTCCACTGGTTCTGGAGGGGGCCTTGTGCCCAGTCTGCTTCATCCTGCCAAGGAAAGTGATAGTGGGTGCATATCTCCACTGGTTCTGGAGGGGGCCTTGAGCCCAGTGATGCTGCACCGGGGGTGTGGCAGTTCCCATTCCCTCACCTGGGTGTCTGAGGCACGAGATGTGCAGGAAACAGGTAGCATGATACTCCATGGAGGCAGAGCCACACTCCATCATGCAGCGACTTAAACTGCAAACTGCTGGTAGTGCCAGTGCTGGTGGTGGTGCTTCAAGTTGTGGGTGGAGGGTCCAGGCCACCTCCTGCATCCCCAGACGGCTGCCCACTGGGGATGCTGCTGATGACAGATGCAGTGGCACCAGCTGGGCATGTGGCGGTGCAGATGGTGGCGCAGGTGGCGGTGCTTGCGGCGGTGTCTGCGGCGGTGATGCTGCTGGTGCAGGCTGTGGTGCAGGTGCTGGTAGTAGTGGAGGGGGACACCAGGCCGTCTCCTGCAGGCTCGGACGGCTGCCCACTGGGGATGATGCTGCTGACTGTTGTTGTGGCAGCGGCGGTGCAGGTGGCGCTGCAGATGGTGGTGCTGGTGGCGGTGCCTTCCGCAGTACAGGTTGCTGGACTGTCAGTACTTATGGTGGGCACCAGTCCCTCACCTGGAGGCTCCGAGGCCTGAAGTGCCTTGCCTTGGGTTTTCTTGACCTTCCCCATCTTGCCAGACGCTGCTGGGACCTCCTTGGCACTGGCAGATGCAGTTTTGGAGGAGGCCTTGCAGTGTGGGTTATGCTTTTTGGCCATGCTGCTTGCTGGCACCCTCTTCACCTTGGCAGGTGGCGGAATGGGTTTGTCCTTTGCAGGGGTTGCTGGCACACTGGCCAGCCCTGACAGGTGCCCCCTTTGGTCCCCTGGGACTTGCAGGTACCACAGCGGACGCCAACTTGGTGGCTGAGGTGCTGGCCTGGGATCTTGACACCCTGGCCCGAGGGGAAGGATGGGAGGGAGGCATAGGGAAGAGGTCAAAGTTTGCAAGGAAAAGTTTTTTAGACACACTGGGACGGGAAGATGGAGAGGGTTTGTGAGTGGAGGAATTGGGAGTGGTTGTAGGAGGTGTCTTTCTGCTGAGTTTGGGTGAAGGTGCATGGGCTGGATGCGTTGTGAGGTGGATGGCTGTTGGGTGGTGGGTGATTGCGTTTGTGTACTTTGGGAGGAGGGGTCACAGACACACTGGGAGAATGCACAGGGACGTGTGCATGGTTGTGGGGGTGGTGACTGCTTGTGAGGGGTGTGTTGTGATAGGCATGCCTGTGATGGACGTAGTGGATGAGGATGTAGTGCATGCAGGTGTTAGTGAAGATGATACTGGGTGGGGGGTGGACGAGGAGGAGGAGGAGGACACAGTGGAGCCATTGGATATTGGTATGTCTGCATGGGGATGGTGCTTGTGTGAGTGCCTGTGGGATGAAGTGTGGTACTTGTGTTTGTCTGAGCCACTTCTGTGTGTTGATTTGGGTGGTTGTTGGTCTGAAGGTGTGCTTGGGATAGGCAGGGCTAGAGAGAATTGGGACTGGGTAAAGGAAGTTGTAGGTGGGAGGCTAGACACCGGGATAATGGCTGCCATCAATGCTGATGCCAGAGCCTGAAGTGCTCTCTGTTAGGCCACCACACCAGAGTGAATGCCCTCCGGGTATGCATTTGTTTGTTGCAAATGCCTCTCAACACCATGGATGGCATTCAGAACGGTTGACTGCCCAACAATGAGGCATCTCAGGAGGTCAATAGCCTCCTCACTGAGGGCAGCAGGGCTGACTGGGGAAGGGCCTGAGGTGCCTGGGGCGAAGGAGATGCCCACCCTCCTCGGTGAGTGGGCACGAGAAGCACGCTGAGGGGCTGCTGGGAGGGCGGTGCTGGTAGGGGGTGGCGGCTGTACCTGTTGTTGGGGTGGGCACAGAGGTGTCTGCCACCACCAGGGAGCTTCCATCAGAGGAGGAGTCGCCATCACTGGTCTCCCCTCCTGTCCCCGTCGTAGTGCTTCCCTCGCCCTCCGTCCCGCTAGTGCCTTCACCCTCAGTCGATTCGCCGTCATGAGCCTTGTGGGATGCGGCTACCTCCGTCGCCGGTGCATCTGCTCCTCCACCAGATGATGCTAATGCATACAAGGACAGGGTGACAAAACAAAAAGGGGAGGGAGAGACAGAGGATACACTTGGTCAATGCCAGCAACAACACTACCATTGGCATACACAACACACAGGGAGCTGTCCTATGCACTAGGCCATGACCAACCAGTCACTAAGGTAGTCACAAGCCCATGGGGTACAATGGCTAACGCCAGCATCTGCACACCTGACACCCACAGGACCCTGCCAAGTAGTATATGCCCACTTACACTATTGGGTTTGGAGTGCTTCAGAGCCTGCACACAAGGGACCTACCCTGACATGATCGCCCTGGCCTAGGGTCACCCACAGCCCACATACCCCACCCAGCTAGCTCCTAAAGCACGCAAAGTCAGGACTCAGAATCTGTACTTAACCCCTTGTGGCTGCTGTGATGCCCCCAAGTGCCCATCCAACTCCGGATAGGCCACTGCCAGGATGCAGAACATCAGGGGGGTTATGGTGTGACAGGCACCCCTTCCACATTGGGAGGCAGCCCCAGATGGGCCTCCGCAGTTTTCTTCGTCCAGCGGCACAGGTCCTCCCATCTCTTGTGGCAGTGGGTGCTTCACCTGTGATAGACCCCCAGGGTCCGCACCTCCTTGGCGATGGCACACCACATACCCTTTTTCTGGTGGGTGCTGACTTAGAGGGAAAAGACAGGTGGAAAGGAAATTACTCACCCATCCGGGCCCGCATACTCATTGCCCCCCAGTTCCCACCCATGCCCTGACGCACATACACTGACCACCTCTCATGCAGCAGTCAGGCCAGGATGCCTCAGCACCCCCCAAGATGTGGCTTACATCCCCACCACTCCAAACATGCATTGCCCACACATCATGCTTTCAGTGTACGCACCTGTTTGTCTGGAGGACCGTTGAGTAATATGTACTGGGGTAGGACCCCATCCACCAGTTTCTCCAAATCCTCCGCTGTGAAGGCAGGGGCCCTTTCCCCAGACACTGTTGCCATTATCGCTTCCAGACTCAGGTCACAGCAGCACTTGCAGTGTAGGTCCTCTCCTGTTGACTGTCAGGTAGCAAGTGTGTGAGTAGTTAGAAAATGGCGGTCACATCCGCGGCGGTGCGTACCGTCACCGCCGGCGTACATCACCATTGGCTCCTGGAACCCATAGGGCCCAATGGTAACCAATGCGAAGTTGCACGGCGGTCATCGACCGCCTACCACGACGGCGTACAACGCCAGCGCACTTACCTCATTTCCACTTTTCTTCCTCACAGGTCAGGCAGCCGCCATTTCAGGGGGGCACATAGCATGGCACCTAACTGCGTCACAGCAGACATTGGCCTGTCAACTGACTCTTGACTTCATACTGCTGCTTCTGAGACCTAACTTCAGCAACAGTTGTGCATTCTATGCGGAATTATGACCTTCTGCTCACCGTTCTCTTCCATAGGCTACAACAGCTGAGGCAGATGATGAGATGGCGGCATCCTCCGGTGCACAGACCCCTGGTGGACCTGTCGACAATGGAGGACAGACACATTATCATCACATACAGACTTGATTGTGCCACAATTCAAGAGCTGAGTGACCAATTGGAGCCAGACCTGATGTCAGCTATCCACCAGCCCACAGGAATACCCCCCCTAGTGCAGGTTCTCAGTACTGCATTTCCTGGCAAGTGGTTCATTTCAAACTACAGTGGCCATGGCATTAGGAATGTCTCAGCCAATGTTCTCCAACGTGTTGTCCAGAGGGTTGTCTGCCCTGCTGAAACACATGCGCAGCTACATCGTATTCCCCCAGGTGGGGGATTTGGCCACAGTGAAAGCTGACTTCTATGCCCTGGGACATATCCCCAACATCATTGGTGCCATTGATGGTACTCATGTGGCATTTGTTCCCCCTCCCCGGAGAAATGAGCAGGTTTACGGGAATAGGAAAAGCTATCACTTGATGAATGCAGATGGTGTGTTTGGCGGACCAGTACATCTCCCATGTGAATGCCAAATATCCTGGCTCTGTGCATGACGCCTTTATCTTGAGGAATAGCAGCATCCCTTAAGTGATGGGCCAACTCCAGAGGCACCGGGTGTGGCTAATAGGTGAGCCCAAGGTCCCAACCCACTATAAGTAGGTGTCTGTGTATGGGTTTGTCCCTAAGGGTTAGTGTGTGTCTAACAGTTGTCCCTCGATATTTACAGGTGACTCTGGTTACTCCAACCTGTCATTGCTACTGACCCCAGTGAGAAATCCCAGGACAAGGGCAGAGGAACGTTACAATGAGGCACATGGGCGTACATGGAGGATTATTGAGAGAACCTTCGGCCTCCTGAAGGCCAGGTTCCGGTGCCTCCATATGACAGGTGGATCCCTGTACTACTCACCCAAGAAGGTGTGTCAGATAATCGTGGCATGCTTTATGTTGCTCAACCTGGCCTTGAGACGTCAGGTGCCTCTTCTGCAGGACGATGAGCCTGGAGATGGTCTTGTGGCAGCGCTGGAGCCTGTGGACAGTGAGGAAGAGGAGGCAGATGAAGAAGATGTGGACAACAGAACAAACATTATACAGCAGTACTTCCAGTGACATACAGGTATGAGACTGTAACTCAACTTTACTTTCCAGTAATCTTTTGGATATTGTACATGGCAGCCTCTTACCCTCTGTCTATGGACACTGACTGTACCCTTTAGATTCTCTATTCTCAGATCTGTGTGCCCCATTCTGGCTCCTGCTATATGTACTGCTGCCCACCAAAGGTCATCCTGTAGTACATTTCACTCTACATATACATTGCAATGCTTTGATAATCTTGTACTAATACATTTATCGATTCATGACACTGACTCCAATATGGTATTTGTTTCATGGGTGTTTATTTTTGTGCCAATAAGTATGGGGGTATGTGCAAGGGGCTGGGGTGATGGTAGAGGAATGTCCAGTTAGAGTCCAGTCTCTTGGTATCACAAGTGCATTCTACAAGGGGACATAGGAAGTGGAGCAATGTCAGTTCAAGGTGGACAGGGTGACATGGTTGGACAGAAGGGTAACAATCAGGAGGGTCTTATTTTCTGCCAGGGGTCTTGGCAATGTTCTCTGTCTTCTGCTTGGATCGCAGGGCACATTGGTGGGGTGGCTCTCCTTCTGCACAGGTTGGGGTGCTGGTGGCCTGTTGGTTCTGTGGCGGGGCCTCCTGTCCACTAGTGCCGGCGGAGGTGGAAGGCTGTTCCTCGGTTTGGCTAGTGTCAGGCGCTCGTTGTTGTGCCACTGCCTCCCACATGGTCTTGCCCATATCAGCCAGCACCCCTGCAATGGTGACCAGGAAGGTGTATATTTTTGTTAGGTCCTCCCTGATCCCCAGATACTGTCCCTTCTGCAGCCGCTGGGTCTCCTGTAACTTGGCCAGTACCTGGACCATGGTCTCCTGGGAATGGTGGTACGCTCCCATGATGTTTGAGAGTGCCTTTTGGAGGGTCGGTTCCCTGGGCCTGTCCTCCTCCTGTCGCACAGCAGTCCTCCCTGCTTCCCTCTTGTCCTGTGCCTCTGTCTCCTGAACCGTGTGCCCACTGCCACTGACCCCAGGTCCCTGATCGTCCAGTGTTTGTGGGGTTGCCTGGGGTCCCTGTAGTGGTGGACACACTGCTGATTGAAGTGTCCTGACGACAGTGGCATGGGCCTGCTGGGTGGGTGCTGTGGTGGTGTTTCCTTAGGGGGGACGCCCAGTGGTGGTTTGGGATTGTGGACGGGAAACCGACTGTCCGGAGGTCCCAGATGGGCCAGGTTGGTCATCATGATCCAGGCGTGCAGAGCTGCTGTCATCACTGTGGGCCTCTTCTGGGGGGGGCTGGATGTGGCTGGCATCTCCTCTCCGGTGACGTTGGGTAGGGGTCCTGTTGGGAGAAAAATGAATTGTCAATGTATCAGCGTGTGCCATCTTGTGCATGGCTGTGTTTCCCTCTATGAATTTGATTTCCCTGTCGTCTTGGACTTGTGTGAGTGGTGATTTTGTGGGCTGGGTGAGTCTCTCTATTGGGCATGCTGGGGTGATGGGTGTCCATGCAGGTCTGTGATGGGTGTCCATGCATTGGGGGTGCATGCAATGCTTGGTATTGGGATGGGTGGGTTGTGTTAGTGGGGTATATGTGAGTTGGTGGAGTGATGAGGCTGGGGGTAGGAGTTTGTGATGGCATGCAGGTAGTGGGGGGGATAAAGTAGTAAAGATGTGACTTACCAGAGTCCAGTCCTCCTGCTACTCCTGCAAGGCCCTCAGGATGCATGATCGCCAAGACTTGCTCTTCCCATGATATTAGTTGTGGGGGAGGAGGTAGGGGTCCACCGCCAGTCCACTGTACAGCAATCTGGTGTCTTGAGACCACGGAACGCACCTTCCCCAGTAGGTCGTTCCACCTCTTCCGGATGTCATCCCTTGTTCTTGGATGCTGTCCCACGGCGCTGACCCTGTCCACGTTTCTCCGCCATAGCTCCATCTTCCTTGCAATGGATGTCAGCTGCACCTGTGATCCGAATAGCTGTGTCTCTACCCGGATGATTTCCTCCACCATGAGCCTGAGCTCCTCCTCTGAGAACCTGGGGTGTCTTTGGGGTGCCATGGATGTGGCGTGAGTGATATGTCAGGGGATGTGTGGGGTGAGGTGTGGGGTGCTGTGTTGTGGTGTGTGCTGTGAGTTGCGTGGATGGTGTATGGGTGCTGGTGTTCTGTGGCTCAGATTGAGTGGGTGCTCCTGGCTTGTGTCTCTCTCTGTTTGCAATTTTTTTGGGGGGCGTAAAGGGTTGTGGGTAATGTGGGTGTGTGTTTAATAGTGCTGTGGGTTTGTGGGTGTGATGTGTGTATGTGAGTCAGGTGTGTGTAGTTTGAATTGTCCAATGTGGTGTCGTTTTGTAAGTGTGTGTGTATTTTGAGTGCGGAGGTGTGTACCACCAATGGTTTACCGTGGTTAAAAGACCACTGTGTTGATTTGTGGGTCGTGATACTGTGGGCATATTCCTGTTGGCATAACGGTGTGGGTTTTGGTACCGCCAGTTTATCACTGATTTTTGATCTGGCGGACTTGTGTGGGTGTCTGTATAGTGGCGGATTTCTAAGTGTGGGCCATAATACCCGTGGTGGATTACCGTCGCGGTCACGGTATGTTGGTGGGCGTCAGCATGGCGGTAAGCAGCTTTTACCGCCAGGGTTGTAATGAGGGCCAAAGAGTCTTAGAGCCAGCTGTATCAAGCAATTTTGCATTCGCAAACGAATCGAATAGCAAAATTCGGCCATTTGCAAATGCAAAAATGCCTTTCAAGGTGTATGAAATGCATTCTCCGTGCAATTTTAAGGAATCGCAAAAATAGCCATTCCTTAAAATTGCGGCCCCATTTAGAGAATCGCAAATCGCGATTCTCTCAATAGGGAATCGCAAATAGTAAATTCCTATTTGTCCTTTCCAAAGCACATGTATCAAGCATTACCTAAATGCGAATTGGGCATTTAGGAAATGCAATTACCACCAAATCCAATTTGGTGGTAAGCATGTGCAATTTTTATAAATGCATTTTTAAAAATGACATGTATCATGCCCCTAGGCTTCACTTGTCCGCAAATATTTTTTGAGGTGCATCAGAGGGGGCCTTAGGCCCCAGGCACCCTGGGGTTTGCATTACCTAATTTGCAAATTCCTAACTGGAATTTGCAAATTGGGAAATACAAAACCATTTGTATGTATGGGCCTACAGACCCATAGGGATGAATGGAGTCCCATTCTTTAATTGTGATTCGGTAATATCGATTGCGAATTTTTAAGAAATCGCTATTACCCAATCTCAAATTTCAGACATCCCATTTAGCATTTCTTAAATAGTGATTTCTTAAAATTCGCTATTTAAGAAGTGCAAACTGGGAGCTTGATGCATCTGGTCATTAAATCCTTAGAAAACAGTGAGAACACTGTTAGTGCACCAAAATACTTGGGTAGCATCAAGATAAACCCAACGGGTGAGAATGTGTCAGAAAAGGCCAATGATGCATTTATTTCTCACTCGCAAGTGAGAACGCGCATTGTTTCTCCTACGGTCGGCGTGTGTTGTTTCTTCTCTCCTGCAACAGGGCAATGCATCAATCCGAATGGGCACCTCGAGTTCGGACAGGCTTTGCATTGATTTTCCCCGCCCAGCGATGTTACGTAAAAATCCGGTCACACGGTGTTAAAAAACCATGCTGCGTGGGGCCTTGCGTCATTAACAGCAACCACTGCAGGTGTTGGGCATCGTTTCTGCAGCTGCATTGCGTCGATCTCCCAGCTGCGATGCAGGTGGAGCATCAATTTGAGCTTTCGAGGCCGGCAGCACATCGTTTATCAGCCGCAAGGTGGGTGGCGCGTCAAACGTTTCCCCACATGGCAGTCTTTGCATGGATTTCTGTCCTTTTACATCAGCTGCACCTTTCAGCAGGCGAGAGACAGGTTAGGGCACCACTTGGCATGCAGTACTCTAAGCAGAAAGCCCAAGTGCTGGCAGAGAGAAGTCTTTGCTGTCTCTGAGACTTCAACAACAGGAGGTAAGCTCAGTTCAAGCCCATGGAGATTCTTCACCAGTGGGAAGTCACACAAAATCAGTCTTTGTCCTCTCTCAGACAGAAGCAGCTACTGCAGGTCAACACAGCAAAGCACAGTCACAGGCAAAGAGGCAGTACTCCTCCTCCAGCTTCTCAGCTCTTCTCCTTGGCAGAGGTTCCTTTTGGTTCCAGAAGTAATCTGATTTTCAGGGGTTTTGGGAGATCTTCTTTTACCCCTTTCTGTCTTTGAAGTAGGCCTACTTCAAATAGAAGTCTGTTCCTGCCTTGCTTAGGCCATGCCTATGACACACACCAGGGAGTTGGAGACTACATTGTGTGAGGGCAGGCACAGCCCTTTCAGGTGTAAGTGACCACTACTCCCCTCAGCTCAGCTAGCCCCTCAGGATATGCAGGCTATGCCCCAGCTCCCTTTGTGTCACTGTCTAGAGGAGAGGTGTAAACAGCCCAACTGTCAAACTGACCCAGACAAGGGAATCCACAAACAAGCAGAGTCACAGGATGGTTTAAGCAAGAAAATGCCTACTTTCTAAAAGTGGCATTTTCAAACATACAATCTAAAAACTAACTTCACTAAAAGATGTATTTTTAAATTGTTCATTCAGAGACCCCAAACTCCATATGTCTATCTGTTCCCAAAGGGAATCTGAACTTTAATCATATTTAAAGGCAGCCCCCATGATAACCTGTGCGAGAGATAGGCCTTTCAACAGTGAAAAATGAATTTGGCAGTAGTACATGTCCCACCTTTAACATAACTTGCACCCTGCCCTTGGGGTTACCTAGGGCCTAGCTTAGGGGTGCCTTACATGTATAAAAATGGAAGGTTTAAACCACCACTCACAGACACTGCAATGGCAGGTCTGAGCCATGCTTACAGGGCTACTAATGTGGGTGGCACAAACAGTGCTGCAGACACACCAATAGCATTTGATTTACAGGCCCTGTGCACTTCTAGTGCACTTTACTAGGGACCTTCCAGTAAATCAAATATGCCAATCATGGATAAGCCAGTGTACACATACAGGGGGTCATTCTGACTTTGACGGGCGGCGGAGGCCGCCCGCCAAAGTCCCGCCGGCAGAATACCGCTGCGCGGTCAAAAGACCGCCGCAGTAATTCTGAGTTTCCCACTGGGCTGGCGGGCGACCACCAGAAGGCCGCCCGCCAGCCCAGCGGGAAACCCCCTTCCATGAGGATGCCGGCTCCGAATGGAGCCGGCGGAGTGGAAGGGGTGCGACGGGTGCAGTTGCACCCCTCGCGATTTTCAGTGTCTGCCAGACACTGAAAATCTTGGTGGGGCCCTGTTAGGGGGCCCCTGCAGTGCCCGTTACCGCCAGCCAGGTTCTGGCGGTCAAAACCGCCAGAGCCAGGCTGGCGGTAAGGGGGTCGGAATCCCCATGGCGGCGCTGCCTGCAGCGCCGCCATGGAGGATTCCCCAGGGCAGCGGGAAACCAGCGGAACACTGCTGGTTTTCCGTCTCTGACCGCGGCTGTATCGCCGCGGTCAGAATGCCCATGGGAGCACCGCCAGCCTGTTGGCGGTGCTCCCGCGGTCGTTGGCCCTGGCGGTCCATGACCGCCAGGGTCAGAATGACCCCCATAATGTATACAGGGAACACTTACACTTTAGCACTGGTCAGCAGTGGTAAAGGGTCCAGAGCAAACAAAAACAGCAAAAACGGAGTCCAGCACACAGAAACAACCTGGGAAGTAGAGGCAAAATGTTAGGGGAGACCATGCCAATGATACCAAGTCTAACAGGATCCCTGGATGGATGTTTTTCCTTTGGAAGCACAACAGGGAGGGATCCCTGTAGTCAGAAGTTGGATTGGATTGGTGGAGGGGGCAGTCCATATCCCTCTGTCCATGACTTTAATGAAAGAACATTGCTCTGAACTTCGGGCCCTGGCTCACTCTGGGAGGGGGATTTTGAAGGAGATTGAGTGACAGGTGCTTGGTTTTCTTTCTTTTCTTGTAAAGAGGCCAATGTTCAAAGTAGCATATCTCTGGCCCTGTAGTGCAGATCTTGCTCTCCTGTGGCTTGTTCACCAGGAGCACTTTCTTTAGATCTTCTAGCCTCTGAAAGGGCCCATTGTCTCCCTATCCCAGACCTACCCTCTGACTGGCTCCTTCTGTTCTTCTTTTACTGATGGGGGCATATGGTTCAGACCCAAATCAACCAGCCAGAAAAACACTTGGCTTGCTGCACTCCCCATGCCCCAGAGCCTCCTGGCAACTTGAATGTACTCGTATGGCAGTGGAAGCCAGGGCCTGTTCACACAAGTCCTAAGAAAGCCATGTATGGTCGCCCCCAGAAGGTCTTTCCTTCCAACTGTACCTCAATGGGCATAAAGGAGCCAGTACCAGAGACCTAGAGAGACTAATCCTCGGCCTGGTGGTCAGCTGGAGTCAAAGTCCCTAAGTCTATCCTTGCTGCATGTTTGGTGGCTTCTCCTTCCAGTTGGACATCCTTTTGCATTCTTTGTTCTCATGTTCAGGGTCTTCTCAACTACCTCTCACTTATGCAGGGGTTTTTAAGTGGGGGAGGAAAGTTTTAGGGCCTGACACACTTGGCCAATCCTAGAATGTCACATTATCCCGCACAATAATCCCAACCATCCTGTATAGCATTCTGGCACAATTAAAAAGGCAAATTTAAGTTGTCTCTGGTAAGAGCTGCCCTAAGAGCTTCAGCTCTACCCTAATCTGACACAACTGCCCTTTCCCTTCCCAACAAAATGTCAAAGGCAAGCCCATGCTGTGATGGCTTCAGAGGTCTGGGCTTCCTTCTTTGTTTCATTGGGTCTGTGCTGTCCCAGCCCAGGTGCAGTTTGACAACCTATTAGATCCATATTTTCTCCCCACCCTTCCCTTTAACAGGAACTGGATCATTCACCTTTGATGGGCATTTTGGGTGGTGAGGCCTTTGATCCCTCTGCAATGAGCACAATAACTAACTTGGCCCAGCAGGTGGGACAAAGGCTGTGAATCTGAATATGAAATGAGCCAGAGAAATATGACTACTCCTGACGTCCCATATGATGTGTATGTAGGTTACTGGGAACTGAACATTCATACTTGGGGCATATTTTTAACCCGGATTGAGACATCACTGGTCCCTGCAGGCTTATGTGTTACAAATCTCCACTTTAGGGAAGATTTAGCCTATGTGTACACAGTGAAAATATCACAGACCTCGGTAAGCAATCTGAATTTATTCAATGGATGCCCAATCACATTATAAGTCTACCCCAACCAGCACAAATTCTCGCAGAGTCCCTTCTGTGGCAGGTTAACTGTGGGCAACACCAGGCTGTGCCTAAGAGTAGTCTCACACATGCAGCCTGCACACACTCATCTGGACGTGTAATCAACCACAAAACCTCCCATCCTAGCTGCGAAGCAGTGGCCTTAGCTTTAAAGGACGGAACTATTAGATAACAAGCTCAGTCCAATTGCTGTGAATTTATTGTTAAGACTCTTCTAGCGAGACTCACAGTGAAAAGCCAAAATAATGGTAGACACATGCAAAAAAATTGGGAGGATTAAATGGGGGGGTCCGAATGTGTCACATTATGAGGCTCCATTGCCTTGTATTGAGAAAAAAACAGCTATATACAGGTCTAATTTTCTATGGATTTTAGCTTTATGCTCCAACTGACCATCTTCCAGCAATAGTCTTGGTCAGTGGAAATGGCAATTGTCTTTGATCTTTTGCTGTGCTGTCAGCTATTTTGCATTAAACGTTTGCCGGACTTTAGAGTTCCTGACAAGTAGGATTTAGTTTTAACAAAGTATTGACTCAAAAATGTCAGGATAGAAAGTGCACTTGGCTGAAAAGCCAGGAATGGTTCAAAGACACAGACCCACTTTGCAGCTTTGCGTTTAATGAGTAAATGTATTTCTCATCTCTTATGTGTCTCCGTCTCTTCTCCCAACAAACCTGCACTTTTTTCTACTGTCAGATATTGTGCTATACTCCCCTTTCTGACACATCTTGTGCCTGATTACCGTCTCTCCATCCTTAAAACGATTAATAGAAAGGAACCAGGCACAAGATGGATGACTTGGTCTACCCGATCCATAGAAATTCTCGGAGTCCTCGCTGATGCGTGCAGTGCCTTGTTCCGCTCTCTCATTGGTCTTGTGCATTGCTTCCATCTCTCATCCTGCTTATGTCTCTTTCTAGTCTCTCTTCTCGTCCAGCAAGACCGAACTAGCCAGGCAAGCATTCTGGCATTCCCTGATCTGCCCATCGAGGCATGAAAGCGTCCATTTCAGCTTGAGCTCCTGCCCAGGCCAGCTGTCCGAACAGTCTGTCACCCCGGGCATAGAGTCTTCATAGTCTGAAATGGAGCGCGTTGCTCGAGCAGGAATTCCAAGTTATTTTGCAAACTGCCCTGCACACTGCAGCACACGTGAGCATTTGTACAATGCATGGTTTACTTATTTTATTCCCGAGCGCAGAAGTCTGCGGGAGATTATTTAATGCAGTGCTTTGTTCCGCATGGTGTACGTTATATGACTACAAAACAAGTGGCTCCTCCTCATCTGTCATTCATCTTGTGTCTTGTTCCACTAGCTCATCCACGTTGCCACTCAGCTTTATTTCTTATGCTCTTCATGCCCTGGGTTCCATTCTCCTCAGCCCTGTGACTGGGGTTCCTCTACAGTTCACCGTGCGACTGCCTCTCATTAAGGCTATTTTTCCGCTCTTTTAATCCACCTTGCAATATGCTGTAATTTTCTCATCATTCATGTGACTACTTGAATCTTCTATCCATGTCACACTCCTGTCCATAATCTGCCTTGTGCAAGCCCTCTCATACTTTTAGCATATTCTTCCCCTCGGTCCCCCGTCATGTGCATCGGTCCCCGCTCTCATTTATTTTGGGGTTCTGCTCCCTCACTTATCGGTCCTCTTCCTTGTTCATCCTTCTCTAATTTGGCTGGTGTCTGACTTACCTTTATCATCCATAGAATCTTTTACTCAGACCGATTGGAGTATTCCTGTAACAAATACCTATTTTTTAGGTTTTGAGTTACAGGATATATGTGTAGAGAGCCACCTGGCCTCTTCTATACTTTGTAGCTGGTTCCGCGTATCCGGACGGAACGCGGAACCGAGGTAGTTTAATAAATAAGGGACTGCGCTGACGCAGTTTCCCTGCAGACGGAGTACAGTGTGCACGCGTCTTCTTTATCCTCCGGGCCGGGCGTGGACCACTAGCAAACCTACAGTGGCGACGAGCGGGCCAGCTGACACCCCGCGTCGTCTCCAGAAGAGGAGAAGAAACGATCTGGAGCTCCACTCCCAGCGTCGCTGGTAGCGTCGGACCTCCAGCAGGCAAGTGACACGGGGCGCTCTAAGTTGTGAGGCGCGCCCGCCTCCTTGCCGCAAGGGACATTTGGCGTCCCGTACTCTGTTGAGTGGCTGTGCTGTCGCCCGGAAGGCGCGCACAGCACAAAGAAGCTGCGAGGCAGCTAAAAGAAAAAAAAAAATCAACGTGTGCAGAAACAGGACCGGAGGCAGCGCTCCGGCCCGGCAGCCCAGTAACACCACGTGGGGCGTGTGCTATCCAGGGCACACGCACCCCAGCCTTCAGGTCGCTCGGGCTGTTCTCCCCAGAGAGGGGAACACAGCATAAGAGCCAGAGGGGCAGGAGCCCCCCCCCCCTCGAAAGAAACAAAAAAAAAACGGGGAAAGCTACAGAAAACGAAACAGTACAGTGGGCAGGAAGCCTTAGAGAGAAGAAAAAAAAATAAAAAACAGTAAATAAAGAAATAAATAAATAGTGGGAAAATGAACATATAAAGGAGTAGCGGCACAAGAAACCAAAGCACACCATGAGTGCCCCACCGCAGGAGAACCCCCAGGCGCCTGTGCAAGCAGGCCCCAGTGCCCACCCGTCAGTAACCGCACTGCCACCATTTAGCCAACTGATTGACCCAGCCACTGCTTCGCCAAGATGGCGCCTATGGCTGAACCGACTGGAGAATTACTTCTGCGCCACGAGAGGGACAGACGGGGCCGTGCGCAGGTCTCTCATGCTGTTAATGGGAGGGGATGAGCTGCAAGAACTGTTTGATGCGCTCCCCAACACAGGTGATAAGTCGGACTTTAATGCGGCGGTCGAAGCTCTCAATAAACACTTTGACCCACAACTAAATTCAGACTTTGAGCGTTTTAAACTTCAGCAGGCTCACCAAACTGATGTTGAATCAATGGACATGTTCTATGCCCGATTATGAAAACTAGCAAGCTCATGCATAGGCCTGAATCAACAAGAGGAGATCAGGGCGCAGATTATTCAAGGATGTCGGTCAAATGCACTAAGGAAACTCATCCTACGCCAGCAGGGTATGCCCCTTGATGACATTCTGGTGCTAGCGCGTTCACATGAGTTATCAGCAGTGAGAGCAGACGCCATGGCGGCAGTAAGGGGGCAGTCCCTGGCAGCTGCGTCAACTGCACCCCCGGTCCCGGTGAAGGAAGAGCAAGTGGAGGCCATCCAAACGCGTCAACCGTCAGGACGAAAGGTAAACTTTGGCGGACGAAATGCTCGCACCTGCCGAAGCTGTGGGTATGATCACAAACCACCCATGGTGTGCCCCGCCAAAGGAAAACAATGTGACAAGTGTGGCAAGGACAACCATTTTGCGAGAGTATGCAGGTCTGGAGAAAACTGGCCAGGGAACCGGAGAGGAACAGACACCAAGGTCAGAAGTGTGACCACCGAAGCTAATAATTCTAGAGAGACGATGACTCAGAAAAACCCCATCTTCGAAGAGGATGAAGACGAAGACATCTTTGTCATCTCGTTCACTGGTGAGAGGCAACTGAAAAGGCGACCTCCACCCATGAGCAAGGTCCACATCAACGGCAAGCCAGCGACAGTGCTTATAGACACAGGCGCATCAGTGAATGTCATGGATGAGACTCTCTTCAGGCAGCTAACCCCCACACCAGTGCTCTCCCCAACCACCGCCAAAATCTACAATTATGACGGCAGAGAACCGCTCCCTCTGAAGGGCACGGTGGAGGTGTCAGTATCCAGCGAACAAGCGGCAGCACTGGCAAGGTTCTACGTGGTAGCTGGAGACCGAGGTACGCTGTTGGGGTGCCACACCGTGGAGGAGCTTGAACTAGTATTTTTCGTGCGACAAATATATGACTCTCACGCTGAACGGTTAGTTAACGAGTTTCCGCAGCTCTTCGAAGGCCTAGGGTGACTCAAAGGCAAAAGTGTTAAGCTACATATAGATCACAGCATGACACCTGTTGCTCTCAGGCATAGACGAGTTCCATTTCACCTACGACCCGCCGTGGAAAAGGAACTACAACTACTCGAAGATCAAGGAGTGATCGAGAAGGTAGAAGGGCCCACACCGTGAGTGTCGCCGTTGGTAATAGCGCCGAAACCTAAGCAACCTGGTGCTATCCGTCTATGTGTCGACATGCGCCTACCCAACAAGGCGATCAAAAGGGAGCGGCACATAACACCTACAATGGACGACATCATAGCAGATCTGAATGGTGCACAGTGGTTCTCGAAGCTAGACCTCAATGCTGGGTATCACCAGCTGGAACTGGAGCCTGACAGTAGAAATATCACCACCTTTTCAACACATGTGGGACTCAGGCAATCCAAAAGACTAAGCTTTGGGGTATCCTCGGCCGCCGAAGTCTTTCAAAACGTGATAAGGGAGACGCTCTCAGGACTGCAAGGGGTAATCAACTTGAGCGATGACATCCTCATATACTCCAAAACCCGAGAAGAACATCATTGACACCTAAGAGCTACACTGCAAAGGTTATCAGAGGCAGGTTTAACACTCCATAAAAAGAAATGTGCGTTCTATCAGACGTCAGTAGAGTTTTTTGGCTATGTCTTTTCAAAGAAAGGACTGCAAGATGACCCTCGTAAAGTGGATGCTATCCGTCAGGCACCGATTCCGAGGAACACCACAGAAGTAAGAAGCTTCCTGGGCATGGCAACATATTGTGGTAGGTTCATCCCGCAGCTTGCGACCATGGCTGAACCCCTCAGACAACTCACAAAGACTGGGCATCGGTGGGAATGGAGTCCAATGGCGGACAAAGCGTTTGCCGACATCAAGACAGCGCTACTCGACAAGTCAACGATGGCATACTTCAACCCTCACCGGCGAACCGAGGTCGTGGTAGATGCTAGTCCAGTAGGGCTAGGTGCTGTTCTTCTGCAAGAGCAAAACCCACAGGAGTGGGTTCCAGTTGCATATGCCAGTAGAGCTCTGTCGTCAGTAGAAACACGCTATGCCCAAATAGAACGGGAGGCCCTGGCGATCCGGTGGGCTTGTAAACATTTCCATTTATACCTGTATGGCCAAGAGTTCCGGGTAGTGACTGATCACAAGCCTTTGGTCGCATTGTTTGCTGGCTGTCCTCGTCTGGCGCCTCCACGGATAGAACGGTGGACTGTTCTATTGCAACCCTACCGATTTACAGTTGTCTATCGGCCAGGAGTGAATAACCCTGCAGATTATTTGTCTCGTCACCCGTCCCTGGTCACATCCGATGACTCTCAGGAGAATGATGAGGAGAGTACAGAGATATTTGTCAACATGGTGGTGCAATCGGCGTGTCCTAAGGCCTTGAGTGTAGGGGACATTGTAGACGCCTCCAAGGTGGACGCAACCCTCAACCAGGTTAAAGAAGCGCTCCAACACAAAGAATGGAAGTTGTTCCTGGAAAGAACCAAAGCAGCCAATCAGGAGTACAAAGCAGCCATGCAAGGAATGTGGAGGGTGCGAGATGAATTGTCCACGGATGGACAAGGACTGGTCCTGAGAGGAAGGAGAATCGTGCTGCCCCAGAGTCTGTGGGCCAAAGTAGTGGAGCTAGCACACCAAGGCCATCAAGGCGCTGCAAAGACTAAAGCAAGATTGCGGGCCAAGGTATGGTTCCCCGGCATGGACAGCCAGGTGGATGAACTGGTGGGAAAGTGCCATTCCTGTATCATCACCTCCGGGGATCCACCCTGTTGCCCCGTGGTCACTGAGCTGGCGAGTGTGAAGCCATGGACAAAAATCAGCATGGACTTTGGGAGCTTCCCCGATGGGCGGCTGACAATCGTCATTATTGACTCGTGCACCAAGTTCCCTGTAGTGGACGTTGTGTCCTCCACAGCGTTTGAGAATGTGAGGCCGGTACTTCAGAAAACATTTGCCATGTTTGGCCTCCCCGACGAAGTCAGGACAGATAACGGCCCGCCTTTCCACGGACAGGAATTTTGGTCTTACCTTGAGGGTTTGGCCATACGTCATCGTAAGGTTATGCCCTACTGGCCGCAAGCAAATGGCGATGTGGAAAGGTTTATGCGAACTTTAAACCGAGCTCTCAGAATAGGTGTCGAACAAAGAGAAGACAGTGAGAAATGTCTATACGAATTTTTGAGTGCTTATCGCCAGACCCCCCACAGTACTACAGGGTGTGCCCCGGCCACACTGATGTTCAAGGTCCCTCCCAGGGATTGCATTCCGTCTGGTCCCCAGTGGGTCGCACCCGAGCTCGATGTTGAAGCCACGCAACAACGTAGGGAGCGTACTAATCGCAAAGCCACCAAGCGAAGGCGAAGTAAATATTGAGGGTTTCAAAAGGGAGACCAAGTGGTGGTGAGGAATTGCCGGCCAGGAGGAAAATTCCAGACTCCGTTTGAACCCGAACCCTGGCAAGTTGTAAGTGTACGGGGTGCCATGGTGACCGCAGCGCGAGGCAGTAAGAGGGTCACCAGAAATGTATTGTAATTTAGGAGTGCTGGAACGCCCATTATAAATCAGGAAGAAGAGGTCGATGACTCCACGTTGGAGTCTGTGGCTGAGGAGGCCAGGAATGGGGACGCTCCGGTGGCGACGCCAAGTGCCCGACATCATCCAGGTGAAGACGGCATTGCGGAGGGATCCCCAAGTAGGGGCGGACGTTATAGTCTACGCCCCAATCCGGTCCCTAACAGTCAGCTCCAAGACTTTGTATGTTCACTGAGTCCATAGGGATCCGTGTGTGTGGTCCTGGCTGCCTTGTAATCAGAAGAGTTTCGTTCTCAGATGCCACATGCACCCTATTAGGTGTTTTTGACATTTTGTGTGTAGTCACATGTATACATTTGTGTTTTTGTTTGTTTTTGGTTATTTCCCCTTTTCTGTGTGAAGTAAAACATGGGAGGGATGTAGAGAGCCACCTGGCCTCTTCTATACTTTGTAGTTGGTTCTGCGTATCCGGACGGAACGCGGAACCGAGGTAGTTTAATAAATGAGGGACTGCGCTGACGCAGTTTCCCTGCAGACGGAGTACAGTGTGCACGCGTCTTCTTTATCATCCGGGCCGGGCGTGGCCCACTAGCAAACCTACAATATGGAGCCTGAACAATCAAAGCTTAGTTTTGAATGTTGGTTTTGGGGTGGATATTTAGATACTGTGAACACTTACATAGCACACAATACATTAGATTGCAAAGTCAATGCAGTTCTTCAGTACGTTTAATTGCTAAGAAAAGATACAGCAGCTTGATGTTACAACAAACAATTACTGCCTTTAACAATAATACTCCACTGTGATGTGTGAGTAGAAATGGGCAAACATGAGGAACATGGATTGCGGTTTCTTATGGGTTGCATGTTTGGAGTTATAAGGTTTGGAGTCCTTTGCAACATATGGTTATGCCTGTGAGTTTGTTTAATGATACTGTTCTGCCAGGGCCGTCAAGGGAAATGTGTTGTTGCTGTCATGACCAAGTCACATTACATTTTTTCTCTCACCACCATGCTAGGAGTGCTTGGGGAGGAGGGGATCAAGAAAGCATAACCTGGCTAATCAACAGATTTCTAGCATCTGGAGGTGGGATAGATGATAGTGAGCTTCGGTGCAGGCGGACAGGGGTGATGGCAGTTCACTACAATGGCAGGGGGAGCAAAAGCTCTCAATTCAGTTGTAACTTAATATACAGAAGGGGCAGCCAGTGGTGGAGTTTGGAAGAACCCACAGTGAGACACATCAAGGGGGAGAAGGAAGCAGTTCAATGGCATGACCAGGGATAAATGCCTCAGGTAGACTAGGGACCAAGATTGTTGAAGCTACTTGCAGTCACTTGTTTTCATTGTCGGACATACTAGTCTCTTAGATGCTGAGCATAAAGTTGAATAACCAGAGAGATCGTTGTCACATTTTGAACTTTGGTGATTGGCAATGGCATCAGCTCACTGATCTTGGCAGCTTCTAGTGTGTTTAGGCTGTGGTCATCAAGAACTTATTCTGCTGGCTATTTCAGAAAATTCAGTTAGCCTCTCTACTCACAAGGCTATGTTTCCTCAGTGGCTAACAAACTCAGTCATTCCTTAAACAGTCCTACTACTTGACGTGGAACACCAATTTCTGACTGCCAAAACAAATTAAAATTAATGTAGGTTTTTAACACACTGTGCTTATATAGTATTATGATGAAACACATATGTTAAATTAAGTATTTTCCTAAACGAGAAAAGGCCTACCATCTCAACATGAGTTTAGTAGAGCATAATTTTCCAACTTAGTTGGCTAGAATGCCATATATATTAATAGAACTTCAGAAAACAAACAAGTAGAATATTACACACATCATCATCTTCTGTAGTAGTTTTTTCTCTTCAATCAATTATTATGCACCTGCAGGAAAATAAAGTGGCAACTAGAAGAAAAAAAGCATCACCAAAGCCCCTGGTTCTGGCATGGTCATCTGCCTTTTAGTGTGACCATTCAAACTATAAATCACAGATTTACACTCTGCAATAAATCATTGTAATCTACAGTGGCTCATAGTTAAGGGTTAGACAAGTAACTGGAAAGTGGCTATAAAGGCACTCTTCTGGTGACTACCTCTGGCAGGGAAGCACTCACTGAGACCAATAAGGTAGAGAGGTTTTCTCACAGTCAAAGCAGTCTCCAGTCCATTTCCAGGATCTATGGGCAAACCACCATCGACTTCAATGGAGTGTTCCTGATGCAAGAGTTACAGTATGCTGAAGATGCTCAAGGATGCTGAGCCGGTGAGGGGGGCCTCACTTGGGTCATTCTTCAGTCCATGAACACTATGGTGGGATTTCGGCCGCAGTAGTTGATGCCCTTAGAAGTCTGAGTGTAGTCCAGCCAAAACCAGTTGCCACTGGTACACCGGTCTCCAGTTACAGCGAAACTAGCGGTTCCCTTTAACTGGCAGTAACATCCTTGCTGAGCAACCAACTTGCACTTCAAAAACTCTCCCAGGTTCAGCAGACTCAGGCACAATGTTTGAGGTTTGGGACAAAGTGTCCCAGGCTGCCCTTCAGTGGTAGTCAGGCATTCTTGACTACCAACTCGCCAAGGCAGGCATCTTCATGTTTTATGGCCCTGTAGCTGTAACAGAGTGTCATCCAAAAGACTCTTTGAGTCACCTTTTCTGTCTGGGGGTTGTGGATGTCTTATTCTTGAGCAGGGCACCAGTTGCAGTTTAGTCTTTAGTGCAGCTTCTCTTTGCTGGACCTAGGGAACAGCAGGGCAGTCCTTCTTCAGTCCTCTCTCCAGTATGAACATGATCTGAGGTCTGGGTGCCAAGGGTTCCACTTGTATGCCCATCTCTTGCCCTCTGGGGGTGTGGCAACTACTAACCAATAGGTTGCCAGGTCCCCTCCTGCCTAGTGATGACTTCCATTGAAGTGTGGAATCAAGCTATCCCAGAATGCACCATTCTGCCTAATCGTAACAAGGCAGAACCCTTCTCTTAGTGTGTGGGGCTCCCTAGTCCATCCCAGATGTGTGCTTACCTGGCAGCTGCACACCCATTGAATGAAAAACAGGCTTGGCAGCAGCTTCCCCCTCTCTTTCTGAGATGCCACCAAGTCTGCTAAAACAAGAGTGCAGCTCCTCTTGTGTGTGACAACCATTTGCCCTCCAAAGGCAGCTTCCCATTTCAAGCTCACCTTTGGGCTCACAAACTGTTAGCCATCGACCAACAGGAGGTTTCACCTCTTCCCTCAGCAGGCCCTTGTTTTCCCTCATGAAAGTCATTCACATCTCCTTCCAGGAGGGCAGAGGGCTGCCTTGAGACATGAGTTTGTGTGCAATCATAAATGGTCACTGAAAACTTTGGGCAACAAAATGTCAACTTTCTAAGTTTACCATTTGTATAGAAGTTACATTAAATTTGGCTTGAGCAACAAGTAGGAGTTAACGCAACAATTCTGTTGATACCGTGAAGTATTATATTTAATAGTCCCATTCAGAAGTTAGCACTGCTGAGGTGTCAGTACTCCCCTGTACTCACCAATGGAGCTCCTAAAGGAGCGCTGGCGTGAAAGGCGTTGGGGCTGAGGTGTGAAGTGGGATAATGCGATGTGTGGTGACCACAGGTCACGGTGCAGGCAGCAGCTCAGTGATGGCGTCCTGCAACATCGGTGAGACCAGGGCTACGGTGTGAAGCAGGGCGGTGTGACATGCAGTGTCTCCAGGTCACGGTGCAGACAGGGGCATCTGTGGCGCTGGCATTGGTGAACTGGGGCTGCAGTGCAGGATGGGACAATGCTTTGTGTGCCTCACGAGTACTGTCCACAGGCCACGGTGCAGGCAGTGGTGTCAGTGTCAGCATGGTGTGTCATCGTTGGGGATGCCAAGGCTGCCGTGTGAGCAAGGCGATGCGGAGTGCGGGCTCACAGGTCACAGTGCAAGCAGCAGCTCAGTGACAGCGTCAGGTGGCGGTGTCAGTGAGACTGGGGTTGCGGTGTGACATGGGGCCCGGCTACGTGTGGCGTCGTCAGGTCACGGTGCAGTTAGCAGCATCATTGATGGCGTCGCAGTGGTTTATGTGGGCCTAGCTCAATTTCAACACCACATTAGCGTCATTTTATTGGCGCTAATGTGGCAATGGAAGGCCAAAAATGCCACGCCATATTTACAAAGTGGCGCAATCTTTGCATTGCACCACTTTGTAACCCCTTGCGCCAGGCATAATGTATGCAATGGGGCGTTCTGGTGCAAGGGGGGGTGTCGAAAAAAAGCTGCAAATAAATCTATAGGATTTATTTGCGTCGTTTAACGACCTGTTACGAGTAGGTGCTAAAAAGAGGCTCCCATTGTGCTCAATGGGCCTCTGGGTGCTTTGCAGGATTAGTGTAATCATTTGTTATGCTAATCCTGCAAAGCGCCGGAATAGTGTCAAAATTATGACACTAGTCCTCCTGACTACCACCATGGTGCACTGTATTTTAAATACTGCACACAAACGGTGGCATTAGGGGGCGCTAAGGGGTGCAAGAAAAGTGGCGCTGCACTAGGTGCCACACCATTTTTCATAAATCTTTCCACAGTTCCCAGTGATGTAGGCAGATGAAGTCTTGGATATCCATGAGACTTACAACAGGAGACAAGCTCTACTCCAAGCATTTGGAGAAACTTCACAAGCAGGATACACAACAAAGTCCAGTCTTTGCCCTCTTTAAGGCAGAAGAAGTAACTGTAGGCCAACCCAGCAAAGCACCCACAGCAAAGGGGCAGTACTCCTCCTCCAGCTCTTCTTCTCCTTGGCAGAGGATCCTCTTGAACCAGAATTCTTGTAAAAGTTTGGGGTTTTGGGTTCACTACTCATATCCCTTTCTACCTTTGAAGTAGGCAAAATTCAAAGGAATGTCTCTGTTGTTGTCAAGATCCTGCCTTGCCCAGGCCTGGCCACAGACACACACCAGGGGGTCAGAGACTGCATTGTGTCAGGGCAGGCACAGCCCTTTCATATGTAAGTGACCAATCCTCCTCCACCCTAGCCCAGATGGCCCATCAGGATATGCAGGCTACACCCCAGCTTCCTTTGTGTCACTGTCTAGTGGAGGCTCACAAAGCAGCCCAACTGTCAGTCTGAACTAGACGTGGAATACACATGCAAGCAGAGGCACAGAATGGTTAAGCAAGAAAATGCTCACTTTCTAAAAGGAGCATTTTCAAACTGACAATCTAAAAACCCACTTTGCTTAAAGATGTATTTTTTTTATTGTGAGTTCATAGATCCCAAACTCCATATTTTGATCCGCTCTGAAAGGTAAACTTCACTTTAAGGATATTTAAAGGCAGACCCCATGTTAACCTGTGAGAGAGCTATGTCTTGCAACAGTGAAAAACGAATTTGGCGGTATTTCACTGTTAGGACATGTAAAACACATCAGTACATGCCCCCTTTAACATACACTGCACCCTGTTCATGCGGCTACCTAGGGCCTACCTTAGGGGTGCCTTACTTGTAGTAAAAGGGAAGGTTTGGGTCTGGCCAGGGTACACTTGCCAGGTCGAATTGGCATTTTAAAACTGCACACACTGACAATGCAGTGACAGGTCTGAGACATGTTCACAGGGCTACTCATATGGGTAGCACAATCAGTGCTGCAGGCCCACTAGTAGCATTTGATTTACAGGCCCTGTGCACCTCTGGTGCACTTTACTAGGGACCTACCAGTAAATCAAATATGCCAATCATGGATAAACCAATCACCAATACAATTTACATAGGGAGCACTTGCATTTTATCACTGATCAACAGTGGTAATGTGCACAGAGACAATAAACCAGCAAAAACAAATCAGAATAAAATAGGAGGAAGGTGGCGAAAGGTTCAGGATAACCCTGCAAAAAGGGCCATTTCCAACAGTTCCTATCTGCTGCTACCTACTCTATTGAGAGCATAGCGGGAGTACCCTTTGTGAGATCCGTTGGGATAGCCTAACCCCTATTCCTGGGTATGATACGCTAGGAAGCTGGTCCGAGGTACAGGTGGCTATCATCACTTGCAGGATAGAGGTCAGAGTCAGCAGGGCAGAATCTCAGTCACAGTGCACCACATTCCAGGATAATCCCAGAAGTACTCCTCTGCTGAATGTAGAACAGAGGCTTGTTTATAAAATAAAAGTACTGTTCATATGACACTATGTCAAAGGTGCACAGTTGATACAATGATTTGTCTGGAGCCTCAGCGCAGTCTCCAATGGACAACATAGCATCACGTTCTATCTGCCTAGCCTTGGACAGAGTGTACAGACTACATGGCAGCAATGTCAACAACGCTTACTAGGAATAAGCTGCATGAACAGTATCTTCCTAGTACTTTATTGTATGAATGTAAAAACATGTAAAAAAAAGTCACCATTAGAAAAGATGTCAAGCTAAACATGAGATCTAAAATGTAGACTCAGTGTGGGCTCTAATGTACTTCACTACCACAGTAAGTATATTCTAAATTGAATTTTAGTAAAATAAAAAAGTCTTGGCTACCCCGAGACCTAAACAGATGTAACAGGCACATGGTTGTAACCCAAGAAAGGAATTGCCTTAAAATGTTTATTGAAAGTTCTATGGAAGAAGAAAAACATATTAACAATCTGTCCCAAGACACATGCTGCTCATACATGGTACTAAGGAAGATACTAAACCCCAACAAGCATTGGAAAGCCAACAGGTTTCACCTACGTGAGACCTATTGGCATTCTCAATGTTTTCTACACATGTTGAACAAAAGTGTGGGCTGTTGTGTGGCATGGCAACATGGGAAGGTACATGGGAATAAAAACAAAGTGCTATGACGCAACCAGAGTTGACTTCCTCATAGTGCTTTGTATTTCTTTAATCCAAGTTGCACAGTGGCAGATTGCTTGGCAAAAAGTGTTTGTACATTTTCTCACTGGGCAAAGAAGAATAACAGATACATTTTTAAGTAAAGTTCAATCAACTCCAGGCTCTGTTTTTCTATGAGCACTTCAAAGCTTGATCAATCCTCTTGATTTAGCAGGAAGCTACAGCCTTTTGTCAAACTGTGGGTTCAACCTGTTAAGACAAAGTCACCTTCCTAAGGAAAATATAACTATCACAAACTCACTAAAACACTGCACTGCAGAGGTATGTTTGCTTGTGAAAAGATGGTGTTCCCGAGGCTACGGCTCCCAACAAGACCCAGACTTCTTTAATCCATCCACGTCATGTGTCCTGACTTGCTATGGGCTAGGATTTCCCAAGGAAATTTTGACTGAACCGTATCACACATCCTCTGTTGTGCTTTCCCATGATCCTGTCTTGTTTGAAGTGGTTCTATTCATATGCCTACGACTACCCATTGAAAATCGCAGAATATTAGCAATATACTCCTCATTGGAAATCTGCAAACCTACTGCTTGATCTACATTTAGGGTGAGTTCCTTGGAAAGAACTGGACATGGGCTAAGAGATGGGAAGTGTATTTTTCTTTTTTTTTTTAGTTTTATATAGCGCAAACTTGACCCGAAGGTATTGGAGAGCTTTATATGTGCACCAGTTACATTAAAAAAGGATACATTCAGTTGTTTTCAAGCCCTTGACAAAAAGGTCTCTGAAAGAGCCTCCGACTCCCCTGCAATTTGAGAGTGGTATGTACCTTGAGACGCCCATGAAAGGTGTGACCCAGGTGACATGTTTCTGTTTCCAGCCGAGAAACCTGTGGTTGGTTCTGGAGTAAAGCGCTGTGAACGTACTTGCTAATTAGCTGCAGTCTGTGAGGGTGACCCGATCATGAAAGAATACAGAAGTACACATATTTCTTTTGTGTGAATTTTCCATGAAGTTTTTGTGCCTGGAGACCGTCAAGCTAGCTCTGCCTAAGTAAAAGACAGTTGACCTGGTAAGCACTCCCCAATGCATTGCAACTGCCGAGCAGTGAGCGTCGCTGTCCTGGGGCTTATGCCCTACACTGAATCCCCTGGGGCAAAATGGGGTCTCAGAGACCTCAGGGTGGAGGACATCATGTTACAGGGTGCACGCATTGAAGTAAAAACACAGCCAAGAGTGGGAGGAGGGCGAGAGTGCAGATGGAGTGCTCGTTCATTGCATTAAAAAAAGTACCTGCTGAGTGAAGTAGCCAGTGAAAGGACACTGGTCAGTAGCCAGTGGCCAGTGACCAGAAGGTGGACTTGTTAGAACTCCAGCAATTGCATGGATGGCAAAGGAAGAGCAGGAAGTGAAAGCAGACGACGTGCTGGCCAATGAGAGGCAAGTAAATTAGAGTAATGTTTGAATGGTACGTTCAGGTAAGTAAGGGGCAGGCTCTAAACCCCTTTTAAGATTTTTTTTAATACAAAAGTTTGTAAATGTCATCAGACCCCTGAGATGGCCCTATATGACCATATTACAATTGTCATATTATGCATTATTTTATATTACATGCTTTTTTTGGTGTACTTAGTTTGAAACAGTGTTTTTTTTTAAAGGCCAGCAAACTGTATTGATTGGAATTAAAATGTTTAGTTTTTTTTTTACTATTCATAAATACGTTGTTGATAAAACAATAGACAATTGTGAGGGCAAGCAGATTTATGTGATTCTGGGGCTATAGTATTTATTGTATATCAATGATTTACTGGATTTGAGGCATAATTTACCAGGTAATTTGCAGGTCAGAAAAGCGGGGGTGGGGGGGAGGCATAGAATCACTAGGTGCAACGTAAACGTTCCATGCAACATTCGCTTTTTGCTACTGGAAAACGTACTTATATCTATTAAAATTAAATACACCGAATTTTGCATTTAAATGTTTTTGGATATATTTGCATTACAAAGAGGTATTAGTGTGCTTGAAAGGGTTGAATTTATTCTCTTTTGACAATCGTGCAAAGGGGAATCCAATCAAAAGTATGCGGAACTTCAGTGGGTTTTCGGAAATGATCATTTTGGTCCATCCGACATTTTTTCCACTGTATGATGCCTTTAATTGAGGGTATGGTCTGTGCGCATCGCTTTGGAAGACATCTTCTTGGGGCACTTGTGGGTAATATTGAATGAAGTAAAGTGGGCACATATCTTTAGAGCTCTGCTGCAATCCAAGAAGATTGAAAGAACACACCCCAAAGAAAATTGCAGAATTTAGCCCAAAAGTGTAAACAATCCGTGAAGCAAACTTATGCTGATATGGCGTGACTGTATCTCGGTACCTCATAACAATAACCCTAACAATCAGTCTACACTGATAACAGTACTACACACACACAGGGACATGCCCTATCCCAAATACAGGTTGGTACTGGAGCATACAGTCTTAGAAAGAAGTTACTCTGCGTGCATAAAACTGTGCCCCTGTGTGTTGAATCTGCATGATACCTTCCAAAAAACAAAGTATGTCAACTTAAGTTAGAGCTTAGACAGCTACTTACGGATTAGGCAACAAGGGAGGAAGTACCAAAAAGTCCTGAAAGCTGCATTTGGGGACACACATACAGATCTGGAGATTTTAAAATCACAGACATCATAAGGCATAACTTATAGTTGGTAGTAGGAGTGCATACGATGCATGAATAAAGGCAACTCCTATGTCCGTTCTTCACTGGGCACAGATGAAGGTTGTGCTTAGTGGGCACTGTGGGCACTTACTAGGTGCTGGCAGGTTGCGTCTAAAGGCCAAATCCCGTTGCCATGCAGGGACAATGGATGAGGCATTACACTACAGGCATGGTGGGAGGTCTATCACCTTCCCATTACCCTCTGGGAGAGGAGTCATGTGCACCAGCATTACTGGATGTCACATCCTCTGTCTAACACCTGCCAGGAATGGCTGAAGTGTGCACCTCTCAGATACATGGGGTAACAAGAGTGCAAGCATAAAATATCCAAAGGCCTTGTCATCTGCCCATCAGTTAATGAAGTGATGTATCGAGCACATGGGTTGCTCAGTCCCCATGCCCTGCGCTCGCAGTCCACTGCTTGGTGCCATTGGTGCCATCTGTGCTGCTGAAGACACGCTGCTGGTCTAAGATCCTAATGCTGTGCCCAAAGTGCATTATGCATGGACATAGGCTTTGCAGTACAGGCTAATACAGCAGGAGAACGAGGTGAAAAATATGGGTGAAGAACATGGTTTCCTGTAAAATCCTGGACCCAAACTCTAAAGTATCTGGCCAAAGGCAGTCACGGTGGACTCTGTACCTAGCACGATCAAAGGTAACACCCTTATTTAACAGCCTGAAGTACATGGCCAATAGTTTTGCATGACATGCTCTGGGGCAGAGACTGGGAGGAAGACAATGTGTAGTCAAGCACTGGAAAAAAAAACTTTGTGAAAGAGAAGCCATAGCTCTACACTCAAGTGAATTATGATGAACTGTAGAAATTCCCTTTAAAACAATTGTGGAAGGGACATTACGGTTATCCAAAACATAAAAGCCACAGATATTCTCCAGTTATTTTGAAGGGGCTGGGTGAGGGAAGGTGTGGGTAGGCAGGTGTGCGTGTTTGTTTTTATAACTTTTTAGTACTACACACAGTAGAGCCGTACAAACGGTACATTGTTGAAAGTCTTCTCTGATCCAGGCATTAAAACACCTTAAGCAATTTAGAGAAGAGCTCTTTAACTAAATTACCTAACAATGCAATAAAATTCCATGTCCACTCTCAGAACCCAGCTACTAATTCACTTACTCGTTGTCTTCGGCCTGTAAAGTGGGTCACTGCTGTTCGATTAGGTTTCTACTATACAGATAGCGCATATGCATCTATATGCATGCAAGGGCAAAGGTTGACCCTAGTGAACTCTTGGCGCAAGGGGTGTTGACAACCTTTATTGATTTCATGGATGATGTCAATTGTGATGTTTGATGTAATTCATGATGGCATCATGGATTGGGAAATGGTATGAGTACTGACTGACATGGGGATAAACAGGTCTTCAGACAAATGTTCAGTCTGTATTCCACAAACACAAGGCAGATTATACCCAAAGATTTAGGATCTCATTATGACCTTGACGGAGGGGTTTCCTCCATCACAAATGTGGCGGATATCCCATCTGCCATATTATGATCCCTTATATTCTATGGAGATCGTAATAAGGTAAATGGGATATCCGTCACATTGTGATGGAGGAAACCCCTCCGTTAAGGTCGTAATAAAGCCCTTAGTATTGGATGGCGGGTTATGTTGGGTGTAGGAGAGATCTACTGTCAAGACAACGATAAAGCCCACTTTTCCTATGGTGAAATTAGGTCAATAATAACACCTAAAACATACATTCGTAAGGAAAGGGTGTGTGGTGATATCTTTGGGTACCTAAACATTTAGTAGACACACTGGTTATGAGCACCTCCCCAGTGTTCTCAAAACCGATTTGTCCAGTTCTACTGGCTACTGAGCTCTGACCATATAAAACGCCCCCTAATGGAGATACAGTATGACTTGTAAATAAGTGGCCCATCAGTTGAGAAGCTTTGATGCCTCTCCGAGGTTTATATCCTGTAGAAGCACTACATGAACGTCTCTCTACTTAAGGTAGGTAGGTGACAATTTGTGTTTGTACCATTTTTGAAAAAACTTCCAAGGACCAAGCAGTGGAATGATTTTTATAATGTAGGTGCTATTCAATAACCTCACATCACTAACGGATTATGGGCTATCTGACAATGTTTCTTTTATAATAAAAAAATGCTGTCAGACACAAAGCTTTTGAAGGGTCCCTTTATTGTTCATTCTACTTCTAAACTCTTTGAAGTTTTATGGTGGTGCTGCAGCACCTGCCACATCCCTGGTCTCAGCCCCACTTGCACCCAGAGAGAATACAAACCTCCCAAGTAGCAATCCTTTGCTTTAGCCAAAGCCCTTTAGGACCCTTTATCCTTTTTTCCCCTATACCCATATTCCCTCACCTGTACCATAACAAGTTCCCCATCTGCCTCTACTAGCCCACAAAGGTCCAAAAAGGCTTTCCAGTAAGGAGCTTGTTAGAAATGGGTTTTTTGGTTGGCAGTCAGGTTACCCTCTGTCCAAGCAAGAACCCTCACTCTAGTCAGGGTAAGTCAAACACAATCCAAAATTAGCCTGTGCCCCACCTCTGGTAGCTTGGAACGAGCAGTCAGGCTTAACTTAGAAGGCAATGTGTAAAGTATTTGTGCAATAAATCATACAATACCACCATATAGCACCACAAAAATACACCACACAGTGCTTAGAAAAATATATAATATTTATCAGGAGAATTGTAGGTCAAAACGAATAAAGTTGCAATGTGAATTTATAAAGATATCACAGAAAAGTGATATAAAGTGTCTTAAGTCTTTAAAAAGCAAACAAAGTCTCTTTCAAGCACAAAGTACCTGGTTTGGAGTGGAAAATCTCCGCAGAGGGCCGCAGAAGAAGAGATACGTGATAAAATGGTGTGTGCGTCGATTTCTCCCCAGCACACACGGACTTGCATAGTTATTTTTCATGCCGGGAAGTCGTGTGTCGTTTTCCGGCACGCGGACAGTCTCTTTCTGTGGGTCGCGGGATTACCAGATGTCCCGGGTCTGTGCATGGATTCTTCTGCTTGTTTTCCGGCTGTGCGTCGTTCTGCGGGGCTGTACGTCGAATTTTTGCTCTTACGGCAGGCGTCGCGTCAATTTCTCCTCTGGAGGTCAGGCGGCGTTGTCCTTGCGAGGCCGTGCATCGAAGTTCCGGTCGTCCGGAAGGCGTCGCGTCGATCAGCGTCGGTGTGCAGCGTTTTTCTCACCGCGGAACAAGCTGTGCGTCGAACATTTCGGCGCACGAAGTGTCCAAGTGAAAAAGAGAAGTCTTTTTGGTCCTGAGACCAAAAGCTCTATCCAAGCCCTTGGAGAGCACTTTCACAGCCAGACAAGAGTTCAGCAAGGTAGCAGGCCAACAGCAAGGCAGCAGTCCTTCGTAGAAAGCAGACAGGTGAGTCCTTTGAGCAGCCAGGCAGTTCTTCTTGGCAGGATGTAGTTTCTGGTTCAGGTTTCTTCTCCAGCAAGTGTCTGATGAGGGAGGGCAGAGGCCCTGTTTTATACCCAAATGTGCCTTTGAAGTGGGGGAGACTTCAAAGAGTGGCTAAGAAGTGCACCAGGTCCCCTTTCAGTTCAATCCTGTCTGCCAGGGTCCCAGTAGGGGGTGTGGCAGTCCTTTGTGTGAGAGCAGGCCCTCCACCCTCCCAGCCCAGGAAGACCCATTCAAAATGCAGATGTATGCAAGTGAGGCTGAGTACCCTGTGTTTGGGGTGTGTCTGAGTGAATGCACAAGGAGCTGTCAACCAAGCCCAGCCAGACGTGGATTGTAAGGCACAGAAAGATTTAAGTGCAAAGAAATGCTCACTTTCTAAAATTGGCATTTCTAGAATAGTAATATTAAATCCAACTTCACCAGTCAGCAGGATTTTGTATTACCATTGTGGCCATACTAAATATGACCTTCGTGCTCCTTTCAGATCAGCAGCTGCCACTTCAACAATGTATGAGGGCAGCCCCAATGTTAGCCTATGAAGGGAGCAGGCCTCACAGTAGTGTAAAAACGAATTTAGGAGTTTTACACTACCAGGACATATAACTACACAGGTACCTGTCCTGCCTTTTACTCACACAGCACCCTGCTCTAGGGGTTACCTAGGGCACACATTAGGGGTGACTTATATGTAGAAAAAGGGGAGTTCTAGGCTTGGCAAGTACTTTTAAATGCCAAGTCGAAGTGGCAGTGAAACTGCACACCCAGGCCTTGCAATGGCAGGCCTGAGACAAGGTTAAGGGGGCTACTTAAGTGGGTGGCACAACCAGAGCTGCAGGCCCACTAGTAGCATTTAATCTACAGGCCCTAGGCACATATAGTGCACATTACTAGGGACTTATAAGTAAATTAAATAGTCCAATCAGGTATGATCCAAAGTTACCATGTTTAAAAAGGGAGAGAGCATATGCACTTTAGCACTGGTTAGCAGTGGTAAAGTGCGCAGAGTCTAAAAGCCAGCAAAACAGTGTCCACAAAGTGGAGGGAGGCAGGCAAAAAGTTAGGGGTGACCACCCTAAGGCATGTCAGGTCTAACCTGTGTCCCCCCCAGCTGAAAGTGGGGAGAGCTACCCGACCTCCTGGGAGCTCTCATCGCTAAGGCGAAAGTATCTGGAGAGACCATCAGCATTGGCGTGGTCATCCCCTGGGCGATGCTCCACCGTAAAGTCCATCCCCTGTAGGGAAATGGACCATCTCAAGAGTTTTGGATTCTCACCCCTCATCTGCATGAGTCATCTGAGGGGCCTGTGGTCTGTCTGAATCCGGAAGTGAGTCCCAAACAGGTAGGGCCTTAGTTTCTTCAGTGCCTAGACCACAGCAAATGCTCCTCTCTCAATAGCACTCCACCTTTGTTCCCGTGGTAATAGTCTTCTGCTAATAAAGACTACTAGTTGGTCTGAGCCCTCCTCATTCAGCTGTGCTAGAACAGCCCCTATGCCATGCTCTGAAGCGTCTGTCTGCACAATAAATTCCTGGGAGTAGTCAGGGGCCTTGAGCACGGGGGCCGTGCACATGGCTTCCTTCAGAGAATCAAAGGCTTTCTGACAGGCCTCTGTCCAATTCACCAACCTAGGTTGTTTCTTGGAAGTGAGTTCTGTCAAGGGTGACACAATGGTACCATAGCCCTTGACGAACCTGCGGTAGTATCCAGTGAGGCCCAAAAAGGCTCTCACCTCAGTCTGTGTTCTAGGTGGTTGCCAGGCCTTGATAGTTTCAATCTTGACCTGGAGTGGCTGCACCTTGCCACCACCTACTAGGTGTCCCAAGTACACTACGGAACCCTGCCCAATCTGGCACTTACTAGCCTTGATAGTCAGGCCTGCCTGTTGCAGAGCCTGAAGCACCTCATTGAGGTGGAGCAGGTGTTCCTCCCAGCTGGAACTGTAGACAGCTATGTCGTCCAGGTAAGCTGCACAGAAGGCATCTTTACCAGCTAGGACCCCGTTAACCAACCGTTGGAAGGCAGCGGGGGCATTTTTCAACCCAAATGGCATCACCCGGAATTGGTAATGGCCATCAGGGGTGGAAAAAGCGGATCTTTCTTTAGCCCCCTCAGTCAGGCCAATCTGCCAGTATCCGGAAGTAAGATCGAACGTACTCAGGAACTTGGCAGCGCCTAGCCTGTCAACAAGCTCATCAGCTCGGGGGATGGGGTGAGCATCAGTCCGGGTGACTGAATTGAGACCCCGGTAGTCCACACAGAATCGGAGTTCTGGCTTCGCACCTGGGGCAGTAGCCTTGGGAACCAATACCACAGGGCTGGCCCAGGGACAACTGGATTTCTCAATAACCCCTAAAGTCAACATCTTGGAGACCTCCTCCTTGATGCTGGCCTTCACCTTATCTGACAACCTGTAAATTGTGTTCTTTACAGGGGAACTGTCACCTGTGTCAATGTCATGCACACAGAGGTGGGTTAGTCCAGGAGTAAGGGAGAACAAGGGGGAGAACTGCTATAACAGCTCATAGCAGTCCCCTCTCTGGGTTGGAGTCAGGGAGTCAGAGAGAATGACACCCCCTACTGACCCATCCCCTTCTTTGACAGCGAGGAGGTCGGGGAGAGGTTCACTCTCCTCTTCCATGCCCTCATCTGTGACTAGGAGCATACTGACCTCAGACCTCTCAAAGTGAGGTTTGAGCCGGTTGTGATGGAGGACCCTTAGGGGGTGCCTAGGGGTCTTGAGGTCCACTAGGTAAGTGGCCTCCCCTTTATGCTCCTTGATCTCAAAGGGGCCAGTCCAGCGGTCCTGGAGAGCCCTGGGCTCTACTGGCTCCATCACCCAAACTTTGTCTCCAGGAGAGAACTCAACTAGAGTGGCCTTCTGGTCATAACACTCCTTCATCACCTCTTGACTGGCCTCGAGGTTACTCTGGGCCTGCTTCCAGAAGCGTTGGGTTTATTTGCGGAGGGCCAGCATGCAGCTGACCACATCCTGGGGAGGGGCCTGGGGAGCTTTCTCCCAGCCCTCCTTAACAATGCTTAGGGGTCCCCTGACAGGGTGACCATAGAGAAGCTCAAAGGGGCTGAACCCCACCCCTTTCTGGGGCACCTCTCTATAAGCAAACAACAGGCAGGGTAAGGGGACGTCCCACTTACGCCTCATGGCCTCAGTCAGGCCACCAATCATGCCTTTGAGGGTCTGGTTGAATCTCTCAACCAGTCCATTGGTTTGAGGATGATAAGGGGTGGTAAACCGGTAGGTCACCCCACACTCATCCCACAGGGTCTTCATGTATGCAGACATGAAGTTTGTGCCCCTGTCAGACACGACCTCCTTAGGGAATCCCACACGGGTAAATATTCCCAACAGGGCTCTGGTCACCACCTGTGCAGTCACTGTTCTCAGAGGGATTGCCTCTGGATAGCGGGTGGCATGGTCCACCAAAACCAGGATAAACCTGTTGCCCATGGTAGTTTTGGGGTCCAAGGGACCAACAATGTCGATGCCCACCCTTTCAAAGGGGGTGCCAACGACTGGGAGTGGGAGCAGGGGAGCTTTAAGCCGTTTCCCTGCCTTCCCACTAGCCTGGCCGGTGGGGCAAGCTCTGCAGAAGTTATCTGAGGCTTTCCTCATTCTGGGCCAATGAAAGTGGGTGTCAAGCCTGTAAAAGGTCTTGTCTTGGCCCAGGTGTCCTGCCAGGGGAATGTCATGAGACAGGCCTAGTAGGAATTTCCGGTAACACTGGGGGACCATCAGCACACGGTGTGCCCCAGGACCTGGAATCCTACGCTCACTGTAAAGGAGATCATTCTCCCAGTAAATATGGTGAGTGCCAGAGGTGTCACCTGCTGCGTGGTCTGTGGCCTGCTTCCTCAGACCCTCAAGGGTGGGGCATTCTTTCTGCGCCTTGCAGAATGCTTCCTTGGTTGGCCCCCATCTACTTGCCAGCCAGCAAGTTCAGGTAGGTTACCCAGGGCAGCTATGTTCTCCCCGGTTGGCTCAGGGGCCTCCTCCTCCTCAGGGGCCTCGTCTTCCACCGTGGGAACATTGGAGGCGGGTTTCCCGTGCCCCTGGCCCTCCCTTTTGGCAGCTGTCTGGGCCATCTTTCCAGGCTCCAGACGCCCTTGACTCCCTTCCCGGGCAGCCATGGACCGTGTGGTCATACAGACCCACTCAGGTAACCCTAACATCTCCAGGTGAGATCTGAGCTCTACTTCTTTCCAAGCAGTATGCTCAAGATCATTGCCTAACAGACAATCTACAGGCATGGCAGGACTCACAGCTACTTTCAGAGTAGCAGAGACCCCCCCCCCCACTCAAAGGGAACCAGAGCCACTGGTAGGTGACTCTCACGATTGTCAGCGACTATGACCTGGTGGAATGTATTAGGGACTATCTGCTCTGTTGACACCAGCTGACTCTGGATAGTAGTCATACTGGCTCCTGTGTCACGCAGAGCCTCCACCTTCTGCCCATTAATGGTGACCCACTGCCTGTACTTGGAAGTATTTCGGGGCATGTGGGCTTTGGGCACCATTTCTCTTTCTCCCAGGGACACTAGGTAAATCTCTACCTGCTCCCCAAAGTTATATGGGTCACTCTCCCCCCCAAGCGCTACACTAGTCAACCCAGGTGTCTGTGCAGTAGTGGACGGTGCCCTCTTGGAGCACTGGGGGTCGCCTTTATAGTGACCATACTGGTAACACTCCATGCATTTGGGGTTGGATTTCCCTGACCTATCATATGTCCCTGGCTTTTTCCCAAATCTGGAAAAGGAATGGTTGCCACCCCCTCCCTGGGAATTCTTTTGGGGGCCTTTTGAGAGTTCCTTATCTGTAAGTTTATCTCCCCCCTCTTTCTTCTGTTGGGAACCCTGACCACCTTTGTGGGTGTCCCCCCCAGGTACCTTTTTGGACACTCTGGTGCTAACCAGGGGGCCGCCTCCTCAGCAAGCTTCCTGGGATCAGTCAGCTTACTATCTACCAAGTGCTGGTGCAACTCTGTATAGGTAACATTGAGTATATGCTCTCTCAGAATCAAGGCATATAGGCCCTCATTCCGACCCTGGCGGTTTCAAACCGCCAGGGTGGAGGGCAGAGGAAGCACCGCCAACAGGCTGGCGGTGCTTCCCGGGCCATTCTGACCGCGGCGGTAAAGCCGCGGTCAGAAAAGGGGAACCAGCGGTTTCCCGCCGGTTTTCCCCTGGCCCAGGAAATCCTCCATGGCGGCGCTACTTGCAGCGCCGCCATGGGGATTCCGACCCCCTTCCCGCCAGCCTGTTCCTGGCGGTTTACACCGCCAGGAAGAGGCTGGCGGGAACAGGTGTCGTGGGGCTCCTGGGGGCCCCTGCACTGCCCATGCCACTGGCATGGGCAGTGCAGGGGCCCCCTAACAGGGCCCCACAAAGATTTTCAGTGTCTGCTTTGCAGACACTGAAAATCGCGACGGGTGCCACTGCACCCGTCGCACCCCTGCAAATTCGCCGGCTCCATTCGGAGCCGGCTTCCTCTTTGCAGGGGCTTTCCCGCTGGGCCGGCGGGCGATCTTTTGGAGATCGCCCGCCGGCCAAGCGGGAAAGTTGTAATGACCCCGTGGTCTTTTGACCGCGGTGCGGTCTTTTGGAGGTTTCCGCCCGGTGGGCGGCGCCCGCCGCCCGCCGGGGTCGGAATGACCCCCATAGTCCTTTATAATTATCTACTTTGTTGCCCCGCACCCATCCATTCAGTGCCTTACTGGAAAAGTCAAAGAAATCTACCCATGTTTGTGTGGTTTGTTTGGTGCTATTCCTGAACCTCTGACAGTATCCCTCAGGGGTCAGCCCAAACTTGGCAAGTAAAGTGGCTTTCTGAAGTAGGTATGTGTTTTGATCAGGTTGATCCAATGTGAGAAGTGTGTCCCTCCCCAATGGTGGCACATAACCCCACATAGCTACCCCCCATTGCCCTTCAGGAACCTCATGAGCCCTTACTGCAACTTCATAAGCAGCTAACCATTTATCTATGTCATCTCCCACCACAAAACTGGGCACCACATTTTTGGGTATACGAACCTTATTTTCTCCAGCAGGTCCTGTCTGTATGCTGCCACCATTATTGCTGGATTCAGACTGTCTCGCCTTGATCTCCAGCTCCTTGAGACAGTTCAAGAGCCAACAATAGTTTCTTTTCAGCCAAAGCTCTTTCAGCTTCCACCTGTTTGGCTGTTCTTTCAGCTTCAGCTTGTTTGGCTGCCCTTTCAGCTTCTCTTTCAGCTTCAATCTGTTTGGCTGCTCTTTCAGCCTCAGCTTGCTTGGCTTCTCTCTCTGCCCTGCTTTCCTCCTGTTGAGCCTCAATTTTCAGTTTTGCCATTTGCAATTGGAACTCCCTTTCCTCTCTCTTTTCCTCTGCAGTCAGGCTTTGCACAGAGACACTGCTCCCTGGTCTGGAAGGGGGCACAATTGCAGTGGTAACATCATCCATAGATAGCAACAAATCCTCTGAGGGGCCATTTTTTGGCTCCTCTTCCTCATCATCCTCTTCTAAATGGGCTTCTGCCCAGGCCCTCAGCGCCACTTGAAAGTCCTCCTTTTTGGAGGCCCCTTGGGTGGGTACCCTCATTGCCCTGCAGAACACTCTTAGCTGTTTGACTGTATATGTATCCAACAGGACTAGGTCAAAGTCTCCTATTTGAGACCCAGTCAGAGACATGTTAAGTGAGGACTTCGTTTTTGAAAATTGTCAGGGAAAAACGAATTTGCAAAAAAGAGATAAAAATCAAGTTGACCTTCAACTGTGGGTAGGTAGTGAAATACTTAGCTACTGTATGTCACTGTACAAATACAAGTCCTATCCCACTGCTGCCAACAATGTTAGAAATTGGGTTTTTGGTTGGCAGTCAGGTTACCCTCTGTCCAAGCAAGAACCCTCACTCTAGTCAGGGTAAGTCACACACAATCCAAAATTAGCCTGTGCCCCCCCTCAGGTAGCTTGGCACGAGCAGTCAGGCTTAACTTAGAAGGCAATGTGTAACGTATTTGTGCAATAAATCATACAATACCACCATATAGCACCACAAAAATACACCACACAGTGTTTAGAAAAATATATAATATTTATCAGGAGAATTGTAGGTCAAAATGAATAAAGTTGCAATGTGAATTTGTAAAGATATCACTGAAAAGTGATATAAAGTGTCTTAAGTCTTTAAAAAGCAAAGAAAGTCTCTTTCAAGCACAAAGTACCTGGTTTGGAGTGGAAAATCTCCGCAGAGGGCCGTAGAAGAAGAGAAACGTGAAAAAATGGTGTGTGCGTCGATTTCTCCCCAGCACACACAGACTTGCGTCGTTATTTTTCACGCGGGGAAGTCGTGCGTCGCTTTCCGGCGTGCGGACAGTCTCTTTCTGTGGGTCGCGGGGATTACCAGATGTCCCGGGTCTGTGCGTGGATTCTCCTGCTTGTTTTCCGGCTGGGCGTCGTTCTGCGGGGCTGTGCATCGAAGTTTCGCTCTTACGGCAGGCGTCGCGTCGATTTCTCCTCTGGAGGTCGGGCGGCGTTGTCCTTGCGAGGCCGTGCGTCGAAGTTCCGGTCGTCCCGAAGGCGTCGCGTCGATCAGCGTCGGTGTGCAGCGTTTTTCTTGCCGCGGAACAAGCTGTGCGTCGAAAATTTCGGTGCACGAAGCGTCCAAGTGAAAAAGAGAAGTCTTTTTGGTCCTGAGACTTCAGGGAACAGGAGGCAAGCTCTATCCAAGCCCTTGGAGAGCACTTTCACAGCCAGTCAAGAGTTCAGCAAGGCAGCAGGCCAACAGCAAGGCAGCAGTCCTTCGTAGAAAGCAGACAGGTGAGTCCTTTGAGCAGCCAGGCAGTTCTTCTTGGCAGGATGTAGTTTCTGGTTCAGGTTTCTTCTCCAGCAAGTGTCTGATGAGGTAGGGCAGAGGCCCTGTTTTATACCCAAATGTGCCTTTGAAGTGGGGGAGACTTCAAAGAGTGGCTAAGAAGTGCACCAGGTCCCCTTTCAGTTCAATCCTGTCTGCCAGGGTCCCAGTAGGGGGTGTGGCAGTCCTTTGTGTGAGAGCAGGCCCTCCACCCTCCCAGCCCAGGAAGACCCATTCAAAATGCAGATGTATGCAAGTGAGGCTGAGTACCCTGTGTTTAGGGTGTGTCTGAGTGAATGCACAATTAGCTGTCAACCAAGCCTAGCCAGACGTGGATTGTAAGGCACAGAAAGATTTAAGTGCAAAGAAATGCTCACTTTCTAAAAGTGGCATTTCTAGAATAGTAATATTAAATCCGACTTCACCAGTCAGCAGGATTTTGTATTACCATTCTGGCCATACTAAATATGACCTTCGTGCTCCTTTCAGATCAGCAGCTGCCACTTCAATAATGTATGAGGGCAGCCCCAAAGTTAGCCTATTAAGGGAGCAGGCCTCACAGTAGTGTAAAAACGAATTTAGGAGTTTACACTACCAGGACATAAAACTACACAGGTACATGTCCTGCCTTTTACCCACACAACACCCTGCTCTAGGGGTTACCTAGGGCACACATTAGGGGTGACTTATGTGTAGAAAAAGGGGAATTCTAGGCTTGGCAAGTACTTTTAAATGCCAAGTCGAAGTGGCAGTGAAACTGCACACCCAGGCTTTGCAATGGTAGGCCTGAGACAAGGTTAAGGGGGCTACTTAAGTGGGTGGCACAACCAGTGCTTCAGGCCCACTAGTAGCATTTAATCTACAGGCCCTAGGCACATATAGTGCACATTACTAGGGACTTATAAGTAAATTAAATAGTCCAATCAGGTATGATCCAAAGTTACCATGTTTAAAAAGGGAGGGAGCATATGCACTTTAGCACTGGTTAGCAGTGGTAAAGTGCGCAGAGTCTAAAAGCCAGCAAAACAGGGTCCAAAAAGTGGCGGGAGGCAGGCAAAAAGTTAGGGGTGACCACCCTAAGTCATGTCAGGTCTAACAGAGATCATGCCATTAAAGTGTGAAAGAAGAATCTAAGGCAGGGTGTGTGTATTTGTGTGTGTGTGTTTGGGGGGAGGGGTATGTGGTCATAAGGGACCATGATCCATTGATATAAATACTAAGGGTCTGGATTAGAGTTTGGTTTATGGGTGCTCCATCACAAACCAGACAGATATCCCGGCAGATTGGAGTGGGATGGCGTGGATTGGGACAGATTGACGGTAAGCTTTTGGCATGGGCAAGCTAGGCCCAGTTCTCTAAATGTGTATGTAATTAGTTTATCCGTGATTGGCATATTTGATTTATTAGTAAGTCCCTAGTACAGTGCACTTGAGGTGCCCATGGCCTGTAAATCAAATGCTACTAGTGGGCCTGCAGCACTGGTTGTGCCACCCACATAGGTAGCTCTGTAATCATGTCTCAGACCTGCCACTGCAGTGTCTGTGTGTGCAGTTTTAATTGTAAATTCGACTTGGCAAGTGTACCCACTTGCCAGGCCTAAATCTTCCCTTTTCTTACATGTAAGGCACCCCTAAGGCAGGCCCTATGTAGCCCCAACAGCAGGGTGTAGTGTATGGTTAAGGTAGGACATATGGTAATGTGTTTTATATGTCCTGACAGTGAAATATTGCTAAATTCGTTTTTCACTGTTGCAAGGCCTGTCCCTCTCATAGGTTAATATGGGGGCTGCCTTTAAATCTGATTAAAGTGTAGATTTCCTTTGGGAGCGGATGGACATGTGGAGTTTGGGGTCTCTGAGCTCACAATGTAAAAATACATCTTTTAGTAAAGTTGATTTTAAGATTGTGTGTTTGAAAATGCCACTTTTAGAAAGTGAGCATTTTCTTGCTTGTACCATTTCTGTGACTCTGCCTGTTTGTATATTCCCTGTCTGGGTCAGTTCGACAGTTGGGCTGGTTGCACCTCACACTAGACAGCGACACAAAGGGAGCTGCGGCATAGCCTGCATTTCCTGATGAGCCATCTGTGCTAGGATGGTGGGGAGGAGTGGTCACTCACACCTGAAAGGGCTGTGCCTGCCCTCACACAATGCAGTCTCATACCCCCTGGTGCGTGTCTGGGGCCTGGCCTGGGCAAGGCAGGATTTCACAATCAAGAGAGACTTTGCTTTGAAGAGAGGCTGGGAGACCACAACCCGCACTGCGTGGTTTTTGGATCAGCGTGCGGCTGAATTTTCGACGCAAGTACTGCTGGGCATGTAAAAACAACGCAAGGCCTGTCCGGATCTGAGAGTGCTGACCGGATATACGCATCGCTCTCCTGCGGAGAGAAGAAACAACGCACCCCGACCCGACGAAAGGAGAATCAACGCAAGGTCTCGCTCGTGAGTGAAATCGGCGCATCGCAAGCCCTTTTTGACGCACATTCACCCGTGCGGGGTTATTTTTGACGCACCCAAGGTACATTTTTACACTAACGGTGTTAGTGTGTGTTTAAAATTACATAGAGACTCTTTTTGCTTTTTAATTGATAACTTGACTTGTGTATTGTGGATTTTTGTCGTTTTGGTCTTGTTTTGTTTAGATAAATATTCTCTATTTTTCTAAACCCGTGTTGTGTAATTTTGTAGTGTTTTCATTAAGTTACTGTGTGTGTTAGTACAAATACTTTACACATAGCACTCTAAAGTTAAGCCTACTGCTCGTGCCAAGCTACCAAAGGGGTAAGCAAGGGTTAGCTGAGGGTGATTCTCTTTTACCGTGACAAGAGTGAGGGAACTTGCTTGGAAAGGGAGTAACCTGACTGCCAACCAAAGACCCCATTTCTAACAGAGGGACTCATTAAAGACATTAATAATCAGTGGTTCCCACAGTTCAGTCCTGCATTTTATGAGGTTGATTGGAACCCCGTCCTGGCTGGGTGCTTTCCGACCAAGCACTTCTGTATTGCTGACTCTACTTCCGGTAGGGACACAAAAAGATGCAGCGAGTGCTGCAATCCATTCTTAAGGGTGTTAATTAGGTCTGTGCTTGACTCAATGTGGTATATGGTGGATAAGTGTGAGACATAGTCAGAGCACAAGATGTTTCACTGAGGTGAAGGAATTTCAGGGACATTCCTCGATCTAATCTTCGCCAAGTCCCAGAAAGACTTACTATTGTTCCCAACTGCAGCATGTTCCAATAATTCACAATTTCTCTTATGCAGGGCCTTTTTCCTCAATTTCAGGATGGATTTGTAATCCAGGCAGGCAGCACCAACCACAGCCATATTTCTCAGGGTGGCGGTCAATGCCTTGCTCAGTCTATCGTTGGCTGCCGAGCAAGGCTTATCAGACCAATGGAGATCTCCCTTATCACTTTGAATAGATTTAAGCAAACACTGTTTGATACACTGAGTTGGATTATCATAATGGACAAGCATGCATCACCGCTAGCTTCAGATAACCAGTTGAGAATCAACCCCGGTTTTTATTTTAACAATGTGGCCATGGTGCTGGCTGGGTTTTTTAGACACCATACAACCCTTAAAACATCAGTGGAGTGTTCTAATGGGGGCAGTGTTAGAAATGCATTTATGCCTGTTCAAGGGCAGTTAGCCTAAAGCATAATGAGCATTATGGTTTCCCTTCTCTGTCTGGACAACCTCTCCTTTCGTGAACCATGGTACAAAGTTACTGGATGACAATTTATAGTCAATGGTTGAAGGGCGGCCAGTACCTCTGAAGGATGGTGCAGTTACTCCTTCCCCCCTAAATATGTCAAGTAAATCAACTAGATTGTGTGCAGCCAGGTACCTAGCAAGCTCAGCCCCTCTATTATCAATGGTTACTCCACGGCCCACGTTAGGGCTCTGGGTTCCCAGTTACAGCCTGCCAGTCTGCCATTAAAATCACTACACAGTAAGTAATAGGGCTGCCATTTTGAGGTACCTTCTGCAATTTGTAATTTACAAAGAAAATTAAACAGGTAGGTCAAATGAGTACAAATATCGTGCTTAAATCGTTGTTATAAAAGTTAATTAAATAAAAGAAATAATGGGATGAATTGTCATACATCTTCAGAGCTAATATAGCTGGAGACCCAGAAACGATAACTGTTACTTTTACAAGAAGGCTCAAGCTGACCAAAATCGATAAACCACCCATGGCTCTACCTCAAGGTGAGGGAACAGCTGGACTAGAATAACAGACATAACCATTGTGGGATGTAGGGATAGTAAGCTAGTTCTCCTATAGGGCTATAATATCATACTCATCAACAAAACTCGTCAGTCGGACTTACCGAATTTTCCACTTCAAACCTGCAACATTTGAATTAATGTGGAAAAGGGGCACCCTTGATTAGAATGCAAGGGTTTAAGCTTAGCTGGTGGGAGGTTCTGGATACTTCACTGAGCACAAGAATGATTTACCATTGTTGGGAGTCAGTCTGTATCTGAAAGGACGTCAAATCTATTAGGGGTAGAAATAGAAAAAGGGACAGTTGGGCTTACTGTTAATCCTCAAATAGGCTCCCTGACTGGTATTCTACATTGGTAAGACCCAGGCAAGTGTGATAGAAGCCAACGACAATGCGTGTAGTGAAATATGTGTTTTTGACCACTGACTTTGTGTGGCACAACCTTGCACCTGAATTAGTTGTTCAGTGTTCACCAATTGCAGATTACATTTTGTATTCAGTTTATCTGCTTATTGACTTTATCGTAGCATTAGACATTGCAGTTGAGACCTTGTTAAATGCGTCTGTGTTTTTCCACATTGTAAACTGTGCTTGTTTTTGTATTCTTTCTCACCGAAGAGCTAGGACATATTATCACTGAACACTTAGTCAGTCAGCACGATAAGAATGTACCAGTCTTCTGGTTTTTGTGCACGCAGGGAACGGTTTGGCCTTGAGAGAGATAATTTGGGAGACTGAACAGTTCCAACCTGTTTCTTCCACTCTGACCTACATTAGCCAGCGTGTTTGAATATTTATTTTTTACGGGAGCGGGTTTTCTCGAAAGCCCTTTAGTTTTTTAAGATATAAAAAGGTGGCCCTGCTCAGTAGCGGTGAAATTTCCAAGACCTCGGTCAGGATTAGACATCGAATGCCTGACATATCTGTCCCGTGAGGGTGACAATCTCTTCCTCGCAGTTGAACTGGGTCATCTTCTTGCTGGCATGAGAAAGATGAAGAGCTTGGCAGGCCCTACGGTGATGGATTTTTACTTTATTCTTTGCTTTGCAATTATGATATAATATAATCATATATATTTGCTGTGTACATTGCAGCTGAGAATCATTTTGGTATATTTTCCTTTCATTGCTGTGACTGTTTTTGAACGTGTGCTTTCAATCTGTTAACCTCCTTTTTTAGGAACCTCGTGGTGAAATAATAATAAATGTCTTATTTGAACTGAGAAGTGCATTCCAGAGATTTTTGTCAGCTCGGTCATTAGTGAAAGCAAAACATTTTGGCGTAGATCAGACAGTCTAAAAAAAGGGGGTTGGAGGTTGGAAGTGCATGATTTAAAAGTGTAACTATGTTTTTGTTCAGAGAATGAAAGGAAGCCAGCAAACCATGTTTGAAAATGCCTGTGAAACAAAAATAGCTTATGATGTCATGGCAAATTTATTTTCTTGTTTATCAAGAATTTCTAAGTTTTGGGATGGGTGCTTGGATAAAACAAAAGTGTTTTCATGTTTAGAAAAGGTGCTTTTTGAACAGAATGATATCCCTTTTATTCTTGACAGAAGCGTTTGGATACTTTTGTCTGCTTATAAAAAAATGCATGAGAGATGTAAACAGTTAGAATATGAAAATAAGAAATTAAAGGAGCAAGTTAGTCAGAACAAATTATTACAGGATAAAACTGAAATCTACCAAGTTGTCACAAGAGAATCTGGCTTTTCACATTCCAGTAATGAGGAGGTTAAAAAGGTGGGGGCCAGTGTGAGCTGCATGAGCAGAGCATAGTTTGTGCGCAGAGTAGCCCACAGTTTTTGGCAGGAGTTGAAATGCATTCTTTAAAAGATTACACTGAGCAAAACATTGGTGATGTTACTGGTATATTCAGACAATTTTTGCAGAGTATGATGTGTACAGTTAATTCAGACAAGACACAGGTACTGTCGCAAAATGTGCAGTTTCTAGGAATTCAGTGGAATCCAGAACATAGGGAGATGTTGTTACAGATAAAACAAAAGAAGTTGGAGTTTGCTATTATTCGCTCTAAGCAAGAGACACTGAGTTTCATGAGAGTGTTTGATTTTTGCAAACAGTATAGCCCTCATCTGAGTAAAATCTTAACCCTTTGGTACAATGTAACCAGAAAAAAACATGAGTTTGAATGGAGTGAAGAGCAGCTGTGTGCTTTTGATTTGGCAAATGATATAATTCAACAGACTTTAGACTTGTGTACAGTGCAAGAGGGAAACATTGTGTTACATGTAACTGTTCAGGGACAATATGCAAACTGGAGTATATAGCAGAAACAGGGGCGGACAAGGGTGCCCCTAGGAATTTGGACTAGAAAACTACCTGACTTTGGGGAGCGCTCTACTCCTTTTAAAAAACAGCCTTTGGCTTGTTATTGGGCTCTAGTGGATACTGAGCAAATAACACTAGGTTATAATGTAATTCTGAGACCTGAAATACCAATCATGCACTGGGTGATGAGTTCACCTAAATCTCACCGTATAGGACATGCACAAGAGGCTAGTATCATACATTGGATCTGGTACATACAAGACAGGGCTTGAGTAGGACTGGCAGGCACTGCAGCCCTACATGAACATGTGTCACAAGCCCCTGTACAGCGTGAGGAGAGAGTGCAGGAGGTACCACAGGTAAAAGAGTCACCAGTGAAATGGGGTGCACCATTTGAATTCTTGTCCCCTGAAGATAGAAAGCATGTTTGTTTAACTAATGTTTCATTCAAATACAGGGATACTAAAAGACATTGGAAAGCAGTGTCATACAATCCAGTTACTGAAAAGTTGTTGTCTACCACAGGAGAAGGAAAAAGTAGCCAATATGCAGAGTTGCACACTGTGTATCAGGCTCTAAAGCAAAAGCTGCCTGGGACGTGCCATTTTACACTGATTCTTGGTCCAGTGACAATGGATTACCCGTTTGGCTTTCCGCATGGCATGCACATAACTGGTTCATTCATTCAAAGAAGGTGTGGAGCAAAGAATTGTGGCAGGAAATTTGGGAAATGTTAGAACAGAGTAAAGTCATAGATGCTCATTGTCCCATTGACTCACGAGAACGCTGGTTCAATTCCCTTGCAGACAAAGACAAAAGTTTAGAGCAGAAGTGTCAACCTAGAATTCTGACTTGGTGGGCGCACCAAAAATGTGGACACCTGGGAGAAAAAAACACTTACAGGTGGGCAGAGATTAGCGGGATGCACATTCCCCTAGATTTGATAAAAATTGAGATTTTGCAATGTCCTATGTGTTAGCACACACAACAGAGATCTGTCCCACAAACAGTGAAAGATCACCTGGGGAGAGGAAAGTTACCAGGACTGATAGAAATCAAAGCTATTCTGTTAAATAGTGGAGAAGCTGATTTATTCATACAGATTGGAGACAGAATTGTCCAACTTGTCATAAGTGCAGTGTATGGAGGCTTGGTAAGGAAGGGGACTGCCCCAGCCCTTGTAACAGTGCAAGGAAAGGGAAGCTATGATTCAGCAGATAAAAACCTCAGTGCTAAGGTGTGGGTTGAATTCCCAAATGGCCCTCCAGAAGCTGTAGAAATCATAGCAAAGGGCCCCAAAAATGTTGTGCTGATTATTAAACAAGGAAAGGAAAAAGGAGAGCACATTTCAGATGACAAATGTTATTTGCAAGAAAAATCAGACTTGTTTCTTTTACAGATCTTACTGTGACTTGCCACTGACCATGAGTGTGCTGTGTGGTCTCCCTTCTGGCATTTGCGTGTGGGGTCGTGGGTGGGACCTCACCACCAACTTGAACCTGATTGATTACCTTTGTGCAACTCTCCTGCTGCTTTTAAAGTACAAAACCTTTGGATCCATTTAGCGCTGCTTGTGCTTCACAGATTCAAGTTCTATTCTACATGGGAACAATACAGAGTACCATGGATGTTCTGTCAACCTGTTTGATTACATTTTTCCACTGGAACTATCCCATGGCTTGTTATCATCTGATGACTGCAGCCAGTCTCATTAAGCATGTTTAAGTTGCCAGTTGGCTGACGATTCTTGCATCGGAACACTTATATTCCAGCAAACCTTTCAGGTGGATCTTGTACCTTTTCATGATTAGGACTCATGATGTTTTCATCTAATTCTATTCCAATGTGCTATCCTAGAGACACTATTCAATAAGTTATTATCCCAATCAGAATATATAAGCTTCAGTCTTTTCATTGTAGGTGTGTCTAGTTTAACTGTTAATAAGATCAATACATTAATCCACTTCCATTGCTTTATAGTGATCGCTTTCATCATTGCATTATGTTGCTGTGTACAATGCAAACCTGATTTGCTTATAATGTTTTTTTTTTTAAATAAGAGAATAGTTCAAAGTCATTGATCAAAGGGTGGAAATGTAGTGAAATATGTGTTTTTGACCACTGACTTTGTGTTGAACAACCTTGCACCTGAATTAGTTGCTCAGTGTTCACCAATTGCAGATTACATTTTGTATTCAGTTTAGCTGCCTATTGACTTTATCGCAGCGTTAGACATTGCAGTTGAGACCTTGTTAAATGTGTCTGTGTTTTTCCACATTGTAAACTGTGCTTGTTTTCGTTCTCACCGAAGAGCTAGGACATATTATCACCCAACAGTTAGTCAGTCAGCACGATAAGAATGTACCAGACTTCTGTTTTTTGTGCACCCAGGGAACGGTTTGGCCTTGAGAGAGATAATTTGGGAGACTGGCCAGTTCCAACCTGTTTCTTTCAACTCCGGCCCACATTAGCCAGCATGTTTGAATATTTCTTTTTTATGGGAGGGTTTTTTCTAGAAAGCCCTTCGGTTCTTTAAGATATAAAAAGGTGGCCCTGCTCAGTAGCAATGAAATTTCCAAGACCTCGGTCAGAATTAGACGTCGAACGAATGCCTGACATATCTGTCTCGTGAGGGTGGAGATCTCTTTCACGCAGTTGAACTGGGTCATCTTCTTGCTGGCATGAGAAAGATGAAGAGCTTGGCAGGCCCTACGGTGATTAATTTTTACTTTATTCTTTGCTCTGCAATTATGATATAATATAATCACATGTATTTTCTGTGTACATTGCAGTTGAGAATCATTTTGGTATATTTTCCTTTCATTGCTGTGACTATTTTTTAACGTGTGCTTTCAATCTGTTAACCTCCTTTTTTAGGAACCTTGTGGTGAAATAATAATAAATGTCTTCTTTGAACTGAGAAGTGCATAGCAGAGATTTTGTCAGCTCAGTTATTAGTGAAAGCAAAACAGTGGGTAGCACATATAAGTTGTTGAGGGTCCTGATGGGCGGTGATGCATTCTGATTTCAGAGGGCAGATGTTTTATAAAAAATAACCTAAAAGGACCAGCACGATAGAACTCCTTAAGACATTTTGATAATTAAACCCAGACAATAGGTTACAAGGAGAGGAGTACTTTACGCTGCTAACACCATTCCAAGCCTCTTAAGATGACTCTCTATTAAACTTGCAGTGTTATCCTGATTCGAGCTAAGGGTCAATTTCTCTATTCCTGGTAATGGTGTAGGGGTCTGGGTTGACTGACTGTCAAGTCCTCGACCTGCAAAGGAGCTTCCTTTGGTTCAACATTACTGCTACCCGGTTGCTTGGACCAGGTGCCCTGTTTAGATTTCCTGGCTAGTGCTGGGGTAGAAGCAGAACTCCTCATGAGTGAGGTACTCTGTGAGATCATATTGACAGATGGAGTGGGTACTTGACTAGATGGACTAACGTAAAAAGATGCGTTAGATATTGAAGGGGAGTACAGAAGAGGGGGGTTCAAAAGTTCTGGTATCCAACATTATTTTGATTTCTGGGAACCGTCTTTTTTATTCTTCCTTTTTTAACCAACACAAGTATTGAATTGAACAAAATAAGCCCAGCATCCAAAATGTTGTTTACTTTTTTTTTTTAATGGAGGTTGAACCTTAGTTAAAGCTGTCGCCTATAACATGGGGCGATTCGGTAGCTCTTGGCTGACATGATGACTAAGCATTTGGCTGTACCTGGATGATGTACGAATAAACAAAGATACTGCAGTATGCCAAAAAACATAGGTTTGAAATGCCCCCTGAAAGCCAGGTAAAAATATAGCACAAGTGGGTGCGTTTCCATTTGAGACCAAAATATAACGCTCAACATTATGGCTGCTATGTTCAATCAGTAACAGTTCTGAAGTTTCCCAAGCCCCTGTGTGAGTAGTTCGGTCCGACCTGGTTTTTCTTTCCTTTATGGGTCATTCTAAACAAGATTACAAATGCCTAAATGAAAAGAAAATACTTGAAGCAGCTAGTTCCCCATGGACCTGTGGTAGTTGGCCAGGCTTGTGGGTTTTTCGTGCAGTGTGTGTTTTTTTGCTGTCCATGACTAATAGTTTTGATTTTGCATTGGTCCTGAGAGGACAACAAATTCCAGAAAGCAAAAAAACGCATTGACTAGCTGATCTACACATGCAGGTGATTACACAGTGCCATGATCACTTTTTGAGTTTACTGATACCTTAATTTGTAGCTCGCATAACCCTGCTTATCTGATTTGCACATGATTAACACTTAACTTATTCATTGTTTCACACATTATTCTTCATGTGATTTATATTTAGTTTTAATTAATTTAATGAATCACGTTTTTGATTAATTTTAGTTAGCACGTGTATCTTAATATTGTCGTGAGTAGGCATTGGTGACTTACCCCATATTTGAAATAAACATTGCATTGCTACTTGTCGTGCATAATACTTTTCCTGTTTCAGGCGCCAGAGTCATCCTGTGCTCATTTGGAAATGTTATTCTTTATTTGCTTACAATTTTAAGCACATTAAGTAGCAATCGACTAGTTTGGACAGTGAGTACAACACCTGCACCAGAGGGGAAACTGAGGAGGTGAATACGCCTTCACTTGAATCATGAAAGTTGCAATGAGGGAAGAAGTTGGGATTGTGTTATCCATTAGAAGGTGGCCGATACCAAGTATGGGGTGAACATTGGTTCTGAAGGGTTCTTTCTCAGTGGGAACCTGTGGAATGTGTCTTTTGGATGAAATGTTATGTTTTAAATGTGTGAAACTGGCACGCTAGTTAGATCACTCGCCCCTCATTCCCTCTTCTTGAGACAAATGCTTCCTATTCCTCTGCTCATAGAGTTACTCTCCAGACCAAGCACATGTCTTCTCCCTCTCATTGGAGCCTTCATTTGGTTCTTCTTTCGATGCGGTACTTCCTGACACCTTCTGCTTCTGAATTTGCACAATGGTCTGACAACCTTAGTTTAGCATTAGGGAGTTTCCTGTGCATGTGTTGTCTTTAAATATACAACATTTGCATTTCTAATCGAATGACTTATATTATATTCATATTCGCTGTATTCAGGTGAATTTCGATTAATGTCTAATTAATGTGATTAGGGATTGTAACTTTAGGCAGGATACATTTTGTGTCCGTGAGTCAGACGTCGCTGACCCCATTAATTCAGATTCTATGGTTTTTCACTGTAGTGAGTGCGAGTCCCCTAAGGGATAACTAAAGTGGCGTATTTCTCATTTTCACTCCAAACTCACTGCCCGTGCTACAATTCTTCTGAATCCACCACTGCCTCCACAGCAGTTGTGGCAGGAATGTCTATAGGTGGCACGCGTGACCTTAGGCAGCGACAATATGCCACCTTTCAGCTTTAGAACATATGTATCTCATCGAGTGATGTACGCGAATAAGCAACCCCAACTCCAAAATTCCGATTCCCCTGTGGTGTCGTGATGTGTACATCACAGAATCAGCACTTAATTGTGTGCACTGAAAACATCTCTAGGCTGAACTGCTAATAAAAGCAGTCAGCTCAAAAGTTCTGAAACCGGCGCTGCCCAGACCCATTGAGTAACATGTATTCATCTCTCTAAATGGCTCGGATCGAAAACAGCTTGTTTGTCCCTCCATCTGTCAGTCGCATCTGCCTGCAGCTATGCTGCCGCTAACCTGACAGTCAGAAAAAGCAACATCGTTATTTTAATGCAAGCTGATTCATCATACTAAATCTTGGATATGTATTTTATCAGTCACAAAAGTATGATCCCTTAGTGACCTGTTAACTTTATATTTAGTAGATGTAATATTATCGATAGGGCAGGGTATCGTAAATGTGTATTTAGGAATCACTTTCCTGATTATTTTCTCTTTTCTTTTCCAAGCACAAACCTATTTCCAACAGCTTCCTCCTACCCCTCTTCTGCATGTCTAGCTTCATTTTAAGGAGGTATGTTTTCTTGTTTTACCCACTGCAAAGTGTAATGAGGTTTAAGCCTGGATAAATAAAAAAAACACAGACATCATGGTACACTCCAACCAAGTGACAAGACTCCGTGTCAGCCCTGAGTTTTCTAGCCATGAGCACACTGCGCTTTGGAGTTTGCAGCTTTGCTTCTGCGGTTATCAGTTGTGACTAAGAGAGGGGAAGCGATGGAGGGGACAAGAGCTAGGAGAAACTGGGAAGGATGTGTTTCCTGCTGCACAGATGGCATACAAAGGCCCCTTTGCTTACTGTCCAATGCGTTCTGATATGGGACTATTTGGAAGCAAAATACCCTTAGTGGCAAAACATGAAAATGTGTCGAGCCATGCAATGATTACAGTGGTAATCTGAGAAGCAGTGGTAACAAGGTTTATTTGTCTTAGGTTTGAGCCAGGCTACAGCGATCAAATGCACATCCAGGTCTAGCCCCAGGCTGCACCTCATCAGCAGTGCAATGAAATTAGCCCATCCCATTCTATGTTAAGGTCATTTACATGGGAGCAGTGGAGAACAGAACACTACTTTACATTTGCTTCACAGACTCGTTCAAGGAATGCTTCTTTTTCCACCTCGAATGCCCATTGGCAGGAGTGAGTGCTAAGGTAGCCCTCTGCCAAAGCTGCTGGTTTTAACTATGGTAAGCCCAGGAGTTGGAGGGTGAAATGAAATCCACCAGCTGAGGCTGATCGGATCCAAGCATCAATGAAACTTTTCGCAACCATCAGGGTTAAATCGGTACACAGGCTTCAAATGTTGGGAATATGAGGGAGTAGAAGGAGTGAACATATTTCTGTAATCGACAGAGGGCTAATTGGACAGAATGTACTGTACCAAGATTGGCACCATGGGAATCTTCACTTTGAACCACCACCAGGCTGTTGCTGTAACTGTGCACTTACAGTTTTGTGTACAGCGTAACAAACACTGCCACAAGAAATACAAACCACAAGTCTGTCCAAAAATGTGCTCTCATGAAAACAGTGCTCTGAGATAGATTTGAATGATCTTCTTAGATTGGACGAGAAAATAATGTTGCTGCAAGGACTGCAAGGCATGCAAACCGCCCCATCACTTTGTGAGCATGATAGTGTGGGACACCTAACCATCCAGATAGGGTAGATTGATATGTCTCACGGCTGCATCAGGGTAACCGTGAGGATAACATTCTTTAAAGATTCGAGGCACTGTTTTCAAGTCAAAGCCTAGAACAGTGAACTAGAAATTATTGTCCTAGACCTTAAACCAAATCAATTTCTTGTGATATAATACAGTAGGTATATGGACATAGGCATCCTTTAAATTAAATGTGTCCATGTCGCTCCTGGTGAATCCACCGCAAGGTCACCATCTTGAAGTTGACAAGTGGGGTCTATCTATTCACCTATTTAACAATGATAACAAATCTTTATCTTTTGAGTACTCTGATCACTGTGTAGTAAACCCATCTCATGTTATCCTTCTCTAGTATTCACATCTTCCCTAGGTTCAGGATCACAGCACAAAAAAAATCATTCTTCTGGCTACTCCTTACCATGGTGTTCCAGTGACTTGTGAGTGAAAACAGGAAAAGTCACAATTTGTCTGGTAATTGCACATAACGAAAACGAAAACCCAACACTCAGATGTGGGTAATGGAAGAAGGGAAAGCAACCTCCAACCAGCATTCTTTGACAAGATGCACGCAGTATGGTTTTGTTGGATTTCTCCAGTAAGGCAGCAGCTAGCTAGGGTGATCTACCAGAAGGATACACTGTGTGCTACAGCTTTGAATGAATACAGATGGGCTAGGGTTTTCTGGGAAGCTGATGAAAGGAGGATGGGTGTTTTTAAAAAGGGTAAAATTCATAGTTTGGTAAAGGTTGGGGAATATTTTTCTTTTTGGTGATCTTGCTGTCCTTAAACAGTAGGTCTCCTGTGAAAAAATGCAATCACAAAAGGATGCTGCCTTCTGTTATCCACTACTATGCCAGTCTCTTGGATGATGGTGACATCAGCACAAAATTGACACACAGAAACCCTTATCCCATTAAGGAACAGGCCAGGCATCAGTTTCATGTGACTTTCCATTCCGTGGAGGAAGGCCGTTTATTCATCCCCTTATCTCACTGCTTTATGAATGGGCTAGGAGTTGGACAGTAATTACAGCAGCATTCATTGTAATTGCTGTGCAGAGCACAAACTCCATGTTAATAATTACCAAATAATTATTTTTATTAAATCATTTTTCCAAATCATTTTTATTTACATATGAGGTCCTGGAGAGCTACAAATTTGCTCTGCTCTGTTATGTCATATTATTCAAGGGAGTCTTGTTTATGTAAGGGTATATGTGGCATGCATATTGTTTTGGACATAATTAGTTCACTCATGGGGAGCCATCGAAAGGTAGGCAGACTGGGGTCTTTTGTGGACATGGCCTGCGCCCACTGCTTAAAGATAAAATAGGTATAACATGTCTTTTTGAGAATGAAACCGTATTTAGTGGTGCTTGACATCGAGCCAGTCACAGAAAGAACGTATTGTTTTCGACATTGGATCATCATTGAAAGCCACAGATCCTTGTGGAAGGAGCAAGATTTTAAGACTATGAGGGAGAGAGACCACAGTTTAATGTGAGGGGTGACTGCGCTCACACAAGATCAAAACTCTGCCCAAAAGTAGATGGCATTTGTCTGAGCAATTCAAATGTAATAATATTTTCAAATAAACATGGACAAAATATTTTCAATGATCAGAATGGTACAAAAATAAAGCAAATCTAATGTAGGTATTAATGTTCCCTCTAATAATGTGACTTTGAATGCGTTGATCTAATGTTTGTGTGTGCACCTTCTTTGAATGCATTGATGTAATGTTTGTGTGCGCACCTTACTAAGGGGCATATTTATACTCTGTTTGCGCCGAATGTGCGTCAACATTTTTTACGCATATTCGGCGCAAACCGTGCACCATATTTAAACTTTGATGACCGAGCCCGTGGACGTCAAAATTCCTCCGTGTGCGTCATTTATTGGATGCAGGAAACTGCCTTGCGTTAATGACATGCAAGGTAGGCGATTCCGCCCAAAAAATGACTTTAAGGCCTGTGTGCCTCTTTTATACTCCTGCGTCATTTTGATGCACAGGAGGGGGCGGGCCTTAAAAAACAGCACACAGTCTGATGTGCGCCATTTTTTAACGCCTGGGTGAGGGCAGGCGTTAAGGGACCTGTGGGCTCACTTCCATGGTCTCTGTCCATGGAAGGAGTCCAGAGGTGCCCTTCCCTGCCCCAGGGACACCCCCTGCCACCCTCGCCCACCCCTGGAGGACAACCATGGATGGGGGGACCCATCCCAGGTAAGTACAGGTAAGTTGAGGTAAGTATTTTTTTAAAGTGGCATAGGGGGGCCTAATTTGGGCCCCCTACGTTCCACTGTGCCCAATGACCATGCCCAGGGGACAGAAGTCCCCTGGGCATGTCCATTGGGCAAGGGGGCATGACTCCTGTCTTTGCTAAGACAGGAGTCATTTCAATGCGGGTTGTGCGTCAAAAAATGGCGCAAGTCTGGTTTGAGGCATGATTTTTGCCTCAAACCTGACTTGCACCATTTTTTGACGCACAACCCCCATTTTCCCCTACGCCGGTACTGCCTGGTTTGAGTCATTTTTTTTTACTCTGACCAGTCCGCAGCGCTGGCTAACGTCATTCCTTAAATAAGGCGCCCGCATGGCGCGTAGGAATGGCACTGGCGGCAGTAAAATTTTTGACGCAAACCAGCGCCGGTGCTGGTTTGCATAAAAAAGTATAAATATGGGCCTAAGTGTGTGCGCTGTCGTATCATAAGAGGAGTCACTGCGTGTGACTTTCCACATTTATGGCAGTCACAGGTTTCGCCTCATGAAAAATATAGGGAAAAAAATGCTAAGTGGTCAATTTGATTTGAACGTGCATGTTTCGACTCTACTGGGTAACAGCCATCGTTTCTAGAGAGAGCTCAGAACGTGCTGTGGCACTTGGATTGATCACGAAGAGGCCAGCCGGAGTTAGTCCTTACTCAAGGCTACATCCCCTTGCATCATTCTTGCACTAATCAGAGATTGTTCCCTTAGCCCTGTTGTGTTGTGGTCCATCAACTCAGGGACCGACTAAATACTGGAAATTTGTTAAAAAGGGCAACAGACGACGAAAGGTGTGTATTTAAACGTCAAAGGGTAATATATAATGTATGTGAAACTATTTTTAAATACCTCCAGAAAGTTTCGAAACCTTGCTTTAACCTTCCTTCCCGAGTGTCCAGGAAGCTTTCAGAAATTTCTAGAACCTTTTCCAATCCAAGATGGATAAAAAATATTTTGACAACTTTCTGTTTCAGCTCTATATAAAAAGTTTCAGAAACTGCTTCTCCTTGCATCACAGCTGTCCAAATCGCTTATTTAGCAGTTTCATTGGCTCCTTCCTGAGGTCCTGTGCTCCACTAGGAATCTTGTTCTCCGGTTAGCTGTCTTCTTTAGTCCCTTCCTGCCTACGTTCGGCAGTGACAGCATTCCTTTTGTCTAAACTCTTTTTAGTCTACGGGTTTTTCTCCCGTGTTCCCCCTTTCTGGATTCCAACTCGCAGGCACTGTGCTGCTGCATTTTCCATATCAAGAGCAGAAAAATCGCTATTGGCGGACAACGCCCACACCTCAGACAGGCCAAGTCCATGTTGCAGATGACTCAACAGCGTCCTGCCCTTGAAAGGGTGCAACACCACAGAAACGGTTTGATTGGAGTCAGTGCTTAATTTGTAAACCATAAGGTGCCGGTGCCCAAAGCCCTCCTCTTAAATATGCGGCTGCTGCAATTAAATGTGTAAACACGGAATACTGAGGCAGCATAATCCTGAAGCCATCTCAGGCCTCTTCAGTCCATTTACAGCCACTCCCTGCCCCTTCAGCTCACTCTTGCAGCTTTCTGCTTTCTCTCTTTGTGATGCTTTTTCATTTTTCCCTTCATCCGTCTTTCCCAAAGTGTCTTTTGCTCGCAGCAAATGCTTGAAGCAGAAGAATGAGCCCCGGCCCTAAGAAATAAGTGCCGGTGCTCAGCACCGGAAACGACAAGCACAAATTAAGCACTTATTGGAGTTAATTTGGACTCAAATATTGATGTCCCTTCAGTGTTACAACAGCAGAGTCTAGAAATTTTTGGCCTTCCAGCTGAGAATGTAGCCATAAAGCAGGCCTTGGCAAGTACGGCAACATACGTACCTCCTGTTGGTCACAGTTCTCCATGTTTCTCTGGGGATCCAATTAAGCTACATGAGATTTTTTTGACCACTTTGCAGTGCATTTTGCTTTTTGAACATGCCGGTTTTCCTCCAGCAGAGTTGAATATTTAATAATATCCATAAGTGGAGCAGCTCTGTCTTCGGCTATGCCTTCAGTGTCCACTGAAGACCTCAGCCCTAATAACTATCCTAACTTCCTGAGTTTGTCCAAGAGGATGTTTGAGGGACCAGATAGGGAGTTCTCAGTTGGATGTGCTCTGTGTGATATCTTACTGGAAGGAATGAATGTCCTCTGATATGTTGCAAACTTTCGGCAGCTAGCAAAACAAATAATCTGTGTCAAATTGTCACTTATTGCCTTGTTTCCTCTAGGACTAAAATAAGAAATAAATGATAAGATGGTCAGTTCTTCATGTCCTAAGAGTCTGTCAGAGTTGATTAAATTGGCCTTGATGATTTAGCATTATTTGCATGAGAGAACGCTAGAAAGAAGAAAGGCCAATTGTGATCTCAAATCTTTCTTCCCAGATCTTCTGATCCTACAAATTCTGTAGTTCCTAATTTTACTGAGCACTCATTCAGATGTATGTTATCAGTGATCTTCTTTCTGAAATTGAGAAGGAAAGAAGAAAGAAAGAAGGGCTATGTTCATATTGTGCTGCTGCAAATCATTTGGTTAAACATTGCCCAGTGAAACTCCTCCAGAAGTCGATGCACACGTCAAGTGCCATCCGGTTTAATGAAAATTCGGATAAGGACAAATCTCTAGACTTGGGAAAACTTCCTATGGAAGATCTCTTTCTCAAGTATTTATGGCAGGCAAGTCAAAGATAATAACTACTAATAACAACTACTGCCTCATTGGACTCTCAAGCTTCTGGACTGTATCCGGACAGGGCCTTAGCCCACTCTTGCCACATTCCTCTTTGGGCAAGAAAATTCCAGAACAAATCCAGATGGTTCACTGTTCCCCACTGTCCTTTGGTCCAGTCAGTGAAATGTCTGTTCCAATGAAAATATGTTTTGAAAGTCACTTCGAGATTGTCTCTTTAGATGTGATTGCTTCTCCCAGTTATCCAGTGATCATTCGCTTACATTGTTTGGAGAGGCATTACCCATTTATTAATTGGGGATCCACAACTGTTTCATTATTAACTCAAGTTTGTCCTGAAAATTGTTACTTTGTTGGAGATTACAGGCTACCTAAGGTGGAGATCTCTCAAAAAACCAATACTCCAGCTGTCATTACAGTTATAACTTCTTTGAGTATTGTAAAAACTCCTAGAGTTTTCTTTCTCACCTCATCGGAAATTTGAATGTGCCATACCAGCTACCCCTAATGAGTCCATATGATTTAGCAGAATTTTTTCCTTGTCTGATCCAGAGAAGGAAGTTGTTAAGTAAGATTTGAAAGAAAATCTACAAAATAGCCTTATTGCTCATCTCTTCTTCTGCTAGAGTTTCCATGTTCATTGTCCCTGAGAAGCTGAAGGCACTTCATCCTGGCATTGACTATAAGGATCTAGGTTGAATCACATATTAAAAGCAGGTATCTTCTACCCTGAAATGAGGACATGTTGGAAACAGTATGAGGAGCTACAGTCTTTATGAACATAGATGTCAATAGGGCCTACCATCTTTTGAAAATAAAAAGAGGTGAATAGAAGATGGCATTTCAAACTCCAGTTAGCCATTTTAAATACCAGTCAATGCCCTTTGGGCTGTGCAATGCCCCAGTACTTTTTCAATGATTTACATACCATATTGTATGTGACATTTGAACAGATATCTGGCCATGTATTTAAATTGTCAAGGGTAATTTATAATTTGTGCAAAACCATTCTTAAACACCTTCCAACAAAACTGTTGCATATGATATAACTATCCAGGGCTAATGGGTATTTTTCAGCACATTTCTACCTCACTTCACTGATCTTGGTCAGGAAACCTTCAAGTCAGTTCCCTTTGACCTACTCTTCCCTAGTTACCAACCCTTTAACCCCTTCCTTCAAAACGTTTCATCCCAAAGCCCTAAAATTTTTGAACATTTATGACTAACCCCTGACATGCATCTCAGTTTACATTCCTTTATAAAAACTGTGAGTAAAATGAAAGGATACTTGCATGAAGTTTGACACTCCTTAGAAAAATCACACCACCACAATCAACACACATGCTGCAGTGTTTTCTAGTATTTTGAAGTACCACACCACCATGCTACTTTCATTGGCTTGGAGGCTCCTCCTATTGACACCTTCTTAATGTCTTCTTTCACACTTGCAGTCCTAAGGCCCTCAGATGTCTAAAGATTCATTTATGACTCTTGTGCACTTTAGTTCACACATCTTTTTATACAAACTAGAATTGGAATTAAAGGATGTTTGCCTGACTGATTCTTTGCATTCTGTGTGGAAATTACAATGCTGTGGTCAATGCACCAGCTGCACTGTTGTCTAGGACTTCACCGTAGCACATTACCCAACTACTGTCTTTGGCCTGAAAAGCTCAGTTTACCTTTACACCCCACTCCAACAGTTAGCAACTCCACAAAGCCTTCCACAGTGCCTCTATCTCTGATATCTCTGAGTCCCTCAGGTATCTGGAGAGGCATGACCAACTCCTTCCAGAGCACTTGAGTTCACATTACTTTGTACAAAACACAAATGAAATGAAAGGATGTTTGCCGGCTTCTTTGCATTCTCTGTGGAAAGCACATTATTATGGTCAATGCACCTGCTACAATGTTTTCAAGTACTTCATTGTAGCACATTACACAAACACAATTTTTGGCCTGGAAATACCAAAAGTCAATTGCCTTGACATCCTACTCTCTAAGTTATCATCCACAAAATTTCTTTCTTCGAGTTTTTTTATTTTTCTCATTGGTCCCTCAGATTTCTGGAGATGCATAATTGAACCTCTCTTGTGAACTTTACTTCAAATTGCTTTCAGCATAACAAAATGGAATAAAATTATGTTTGCATAGGTGTTTTTTGGCAATCCCTGTAGAAATCACAGGGCAATGATCACTGCACTAATAGCAGTGTTTTGAAAGACTTAATTTTACCATTCCAGTTCAACATTGTCTTTGAACTGAAAACATTCAAACTCATTTCACCCTGACATCATAGTACCGATGTTAATGATTTAACACCTTCCAACAATACTTCTGACTCTGAGGCCCTAACATTTCCGGAGATGCATCCCCATCCCATACACTTTAGTTCAGATTATTTTCAACAAATTAGAATTACAATGAAAAGATATTTGCCCAAGAGATTCTTGACATTCTCTGTAAAAATCACAGCACCATGGTCAGTGCACAAGAAGAAGTGTTTTTAAGTTCTTTATTGTATCACACTACCTAACCACTATCTTGGCCTGGAAACATCGACACTCAGTTCACCCTGACACCCTACCCCCAATTATCACTTGACGTACTCCTTCTTCTAATGCGTGTACCCCTAAGACCCTCAGCTCTCTAGAGGCACATAACTAATTTCTGTGTGGTAATGTTATTATACATTACATTGAACAAATTACAACTAGAATAAAAACATACTTACCAGAGTGTTTCTTGACATTCTCAGTGGCTATGACAGTACCACAGCCAATGCACCTGTTGAAGTTTTTCCTCCAACTTCACTGTAGCACACCACACCATCACTATCTCTAACCTGAAAACTCTAAACCTTAGTTTACTTGACACTCCACTTAACCAGCTATGATCTCCTTAATCATTCATTTAACACCTCTAATCCTGAGGCTCTCAGGCGTCTTGCGAACCATGACTGAAAATCTCTCATTCACAGTGGTTTGAACTGTTTTGTACCAGTACTACTGAAATAAACTGCTGTTTGTGGACGTATTTTTCACATTCTTTGTGGAAATACCAGTAGCATGGTTAATTCACCTGCTGTAGTGGTTAATGTCCTTAACGTTAAATCATCATATCACCTCATCTAGCCCACACATTTAGGAGAAAACCACAAATTACTGCATAGTATTTACATGTGGTACAATAATTACATAGTTTTTATCCTTTCTAAAAGTGGTTTGAAGTACTTAATTGAAAAGTGTGATAAGTGCATTCAGAAACAGATCTCTCCTTCACCTCTCTCTGAGTATGATTGTTGACAGGCATTCTCCACTTGAAACTCCTGCGGCGTGGTAGAAATTGCAGTTGCAGGTAGTTTTTGAATGCATACGATAAGCGAAGACATTGGTTGACCTGGCCATTACTTCACCTTAATGGTAGATGCTCATTTTCTACTGTAAAGCAGTTTACAAGAAAGGTGACGAATCTGAGCATTGCTTTTTCCTACTGAGGTCAAAAGTTCCTTTTTTGTAGCCTGTTCTTCAGCAGGGTTCCTCTTGGAATGTTTTGCTACATTTCGTTATCACCTTATAAAATTCTGCAAATAACTGCAACATCTATGGACCTGATTGTGGCTATAGGGTGTGGCTCCCAGAGTGTGGGGGTCATTTTTTATTTTTCCTTTTTTTCAAAAAAAAATTTGATAAGCATTTCTGTTTTCCAGTCTAATGTAATAGCAGTGAACATACATGTCTTACACAAAGATAACTATTCAGGTTTAACCTGTAGAACATTTCAAAGAAGCAAGTATAACCCACAGTGATATGTAGGAGTAGTAGAAAATGCTAATAATGCAATTCAAAATCTTTTCAGTTCTAATATCAAAAACAGTTGCATAGTGTTAGAAATGGGATCTTTGGTTGGCAGTCAGGTTACCGCCTGTCCAAGCAAGGGCCCTCACTCTAGTCAGGGTAAGTCACACACAATCCAAATTATCCTGTGCTCACCCTCTGGTAGCTTGGCACTGAGCAGTCAGGTTTAACTTAGAAGGCAATGTGTAAAGTATGTGTGCAATACATCATACAGGAACACCATATAGCACCACAAAAATACACTACACAAGGTTTAGAAAAATATATAATATTTATCTGGATATTTGCAGGTCAAAACGATCAAAGATGAAATAAGTAAATGTAGAGATATCACTGAAAAGTGATGTAAAGTGTCTTAAGTCTTTTTAAAGCAAACAAAGTCTCTTTCAAACACAAAGTACCTGGTTCGCGTGACCAATCTCCACAAAGGACTCCAGAGGAGGAGAAGCGTGGAAACAAAGGGGTGTGCGTCGATTTCTCGGGCCGCACATAGCGATGCGTTTGTTAGTTTCCACGCAGGGACGGCTGTGCTACGATTTCCAGTGCTCGGTGTGGATCCTCTTTGGGTTGCAGGATTTTCAGATGCCCTGGGGTCTGTGCATGGAATCCTGGGCTTGCGGAGTGAAGTCACAAGCACTGCGTTTTTCTGGTAGGCGTTGCGTGGAATTTTCTCCGTCGAAGTTCCGGTCACAACCCAGGTGGCGTGTCGATCTTCTCCTTGCGAAGCCACTCTGCATCATTCCAGTTCGGCATGCAGTGAATTTCTCACTTGTGGGCAGGCTATGCATCGCTTTTAGCAAGCTGTGCATAAAATTTTTGCCGCACATGGAGTCCAGTTGCAAGAGAGAAGTATTTTTGGTCCTGATACTACAGGGACACCAGGAGGCAAGCTCTATTCAAGCCCTTGGAGAGCACTTCTTCACCACAGCCAGAGAGCAGAAAGGCAGCAGGGCAACAGCAAGGCAGCAGTCCTTCTGGGCAGCTAGGCAGTTCTTCTTGGCAGTATGCAGGTTCTGGTTACAAGTTTCTTCTCCAGAAAGTGTCTGAGTTGGAAGGAGCAGAGGCCCTCTTTATATACCCAAATGTGCCTTTGAAGTGGGGGAGACTTCAAAGAATGGCAAAGTCACAGAGGCTGTGTCGATTCTGGTAGGCAATACATGGAATTTTCTTCCGCACAGCAGGCACTCAGGAAGTTGGTCGTCGTCGTTCTGAGTCGGCTTGCATCGATCCAGTAGGGGCATGCGTCATAGTTCCGGTCGCCTTGCTGGCGCTGCATCGATCTTCTGTCGCAAAGTCAGGGCTGCGTTGTTCCGGTCTCAGTGTGCAGTGAGTTTTTCACCGTAAGCAGGCTGGGTGTCGTTCTTGGCAGGTGGTGCATCGAATTTTCACCGCACAGGGATTTCAGCTGCAGGAGAGAAGTCTTTTTGGTCTTGAGACTTCAGGGAACAGGAAGCAAGCTCTATCCAAGCCCTTGGAGAGCGCTTCTGCAGCACAGCAAGAGAGCAGCAAGACAGCAGGGCAACAGCAAGGCAGAAGTCCTCCTCAGAAAGCAGTCAGGTGAGTCCTTTAGGCAGCCAGGCAGTTCTTCTTGTCAGGGTGCAGGTTCTGGCTCAGGTTTCTTCTCCGGGAAGTGTCTGAGGTGGTAGGGCAGAGGCCCCGTTTTTATACCCAAATGTGCCTTTGAAGTGGGGGATACTTCAAAGAGTGGTTTAGAAGTGCACCAGGTCCCCTTTCAATTCAATCCTGTCTGCCAGGGTCCCAGTAGGGGATGTGGCAGTCCTTTGTGTGAGAGCAGGCCCTCCACCCTCCCTGCCCAGGAAGACCCATTCAAAATGCAGATGTATGCAAGTGAGGCTGAGTATCCTGTGTTTGGGGTGTGTCTGAGTGAATGCACAAGGAGCTGTCAACTAAACCCAGCCAGACGTGGATTCTAAGGCACAGAAAGATTTAAGTGCAGAGAAATACTCACTTTCTAAAAGTGGCATTTCTAAAATAGTAATTTTAAATCCAACTTCACCAGTCAGCAGGATTTTATATCACCATTCTGACCATACTAAATATGACCTTCCTACTCTTTTCAGATCAGCAGCTACCACTCAAACAATGTATGAGGGCAGTCCCAAATTTGGGAGTTTTACACTACCAGGACATGTAAACTACATAGGTACATGTCCTGCCTTTTGCCTACACAGCACCCTGCCCTATGGATTACCTAGGGCATACGTTAGGTGTGTCTTATATGTAGAAAAAGGGGAGTTTTAGGCTTGGCAAGTACTTTCAAATGACAAGTCGAATTGGCAGTGAAACTGCACACACAGGCCTTGCAATGGCAAGCCTGAGACAAGGATAATGGGCTACTTAAGTGGATGGCACAATCAGTGCTGCAGGCCCACTAGTAGCATTTAATCTACAGGCCCCGGGCACATGTAGTGCACACTACTAGGGACTTATAAGTAAATTAAATCATCCAGTTGGGCATGATCCAATGTTACCATGTTTAAAGGGAGAGATCATATGCACTTTAGCACTGGTTAGCAGTGGCAAAGTGCGCAGAGTCTAAAACCAGCAAAAACAGTGTCCAAATAGTGGAGGGAGGCAGACAAAAAGTTAGGGGTGACAACCCTAAGGCTGTCAGGTCTAACACATGGATGCAATTCAAATTCAGTAAAAAAAAATCAGAGAAATGGTTGGAAATGAAAGGTATGATAATGTTGTCTTAGGGTTCGCAGATCACAAATAATTCCGTTCAGTTTAGTGTAGCAACATCTTTTATTCAAGACCTGCAGGATTTATGAACCCTTCTAATAAAACCTTACTTTGTCGGTATTCATGTCATTGATAGTCACACCTGCTTTTCAAAGTGAACCATTAAACATTGGGAAAAGTATGGCAGCAATATACCTGCTAGCCATCCAGAAAGGGAGGCCAAATCTTGTTGTAAAAATCCATGGACTTCTGTGTCTTGTGTATGCTGCTTTCATATGAGGTGATATAGCCGAGCTCATCCCCTTTTCGGCATATGAAGGAGCAGCTATGATTTTCCAATGATGTATTACACACATTTTTCCAACTGTCAGTGAGATAGCTGTCCATATCCTCCACGAAGGAGATATGTTGGTAAAACTGGTAAATTATGTAATAATGCCAGTTTCACAGAGGTTTGAAAAACAGTTATGCAGTGTGAAGAAAATGTGCCCCAAAATGGTGTCCAATAGGCGGAGATCTAGGGACAAGCCCACAGAAAATGGCATAATGTACCCTCATCCTGGTGGCACCAATAGCATTGTAAGCTTTCAGTCATACCTAAATGGGACAGGTGTGAGGGCATCTGATAAATGTGTAGTATTTTATAATACATACATTTCAATCTCAATTCTCTCAAGCCTTTAATGTGCGTACTTTATAAAACTGCCTAGCTTTCTTCTGCGTACCCTAGTGAGGGAATTGGCAGGTATCTAAGTCTCAGGGAATTTAGTGTGTTGAACAAATCTGAATGATCAGTGTATTATATAACCCCGTCGCCTCTCATTCATGCTTTCTCCAATGTTTGATGTATATCTGAATTGGTCAATAGGTGTGGCAGTATAGTCAGCTGGCATGAAAGACAGTGTTTCAAGTGTCAATATCTCATCCCTTGTTGAATATAGTTCCCCCTGTGTAAGAGGTAAGCCATTGTCTAGGTAATAACCACTTAACAGTATTCCTTTATTCAACTGCTTTCCAATGGATAGGTCTGCCTCCCACTTTTGACGTTGCCACTGTTACAAGTGGAGCATTATAGTGGAGGTGCAGGTCTGATTTTAGAAATTCATGAGCAATGAACCAGGTAGTCAGTAAGGAAATCGTCACTGGCTATAACCCTTGCAGGAAAGGGTGGCATGTATTTCTTTGATTCCAGAGACCCTGCAGAATTCTCTGCATCCCATAGTAAATGGAAAGAGAGTGAAGGTGATGTCTAGATTCTCTGCCAGGGACAAAGCCCACTTGTGACTTATGAATTAATGAGGGGATAACTGTATGCAGTTTTTTCCAAGGATTTTAGCTAGAATTATCATGTCTGCATTGAGTAAAGAGATTGAAAGACATCTCAGTGAAGGTGATCTCTGTTGGGCTTCCGCATCACTGTTATAATTGGAGTGTTGGAGGATGAATGTAAGGTACTGGTGGTTTCTGCTTCCCTCAGTTCTTCATGTAGAATTGTAACTCCCAGAGGGCTTCTGATTTTGTAAAATGTCCTGGATAACCATCTCTCTTGGTGATTGATTTGTGAAAGTGGAAATTGTTTCTGTGATTTCTTCTGGAGAAATCTCTCTTTCTAAGAAATCCTTCCCTGTGTCTGATATTTTTGAAGTGAGTTTTTATCAAATAATTCTTCTTTTTAATTATAAAATCTTTCCAAGAAGTTTGTGAATGTATTAACAATATCTTGTTCATGTGTACTATGATTATCCCCCTTATCTCTCAGTGCAGGGACAGCCATACATGAGTCCCTCTGTTTCAGTTTCCCTCTAGAAATCTTCTTATTTGTTCACCATTGCCCGTAGTGATAATAATTTTGTGAAATGTGCCTTTTCTGTGTGTCACCCTAGTTTGTTCGCCTTTTGCTGGGCCTTCTGTTTTTGCTGGCTTTAAAACTCTGTGTACTTTATCCTTGCCAACTAACTACTAGTAAAGCGTACGAGCTCCACCTTTTAACATGGCCAAATTAGTACACTGCTAATTGGTATATTTACCTTCCCTACAAGTCCCTGGTATATTGTATAAAATGTACCCTTGGTCTGGAAGTTAAATGCCACTAGTAAACTGCTGCACCTATTGTGCCACACACCACACTGCCACACTGGCAGTGCAAACATACCTTCAGGCCTACCATTGTAGTCTGAATGTATATATTGAAAACACTACAGTTCAACCTGTCAAAATATACCCTTTAACAGGCGAAAAGCTCCTTTATACATATTTGTAAGTCACCCCTCCATAGGCCCTATATAGTCAATGGTGAAGTCAGATTTTTAATAAATATTAAGAAGATGTGGCATTTGAAAAGTGACTTTGGGGGTGATTCTCACCCTGGCGGGCGGCGAAGGCCACCCGCCAGAGTTCCCCCCTCCAAAATACCGCTCCGCGGTCGCAAGACCACTAAGGGTATTTTGGGTTTTGCACTGGGCTGGCGGGCGACCGCCAAAAGGCCGCCCGCCAGCCCAGTGCAAAACAGCCTTCCCACTAGGATGCCGGCTCAGAATTGAGCCGGCGGAGTGGGAAGGTGCGACGGGTGCAGTGGCACCCGTCGCGTATTTCAGTGTCTGCAAAGCAGACACTGAAATACAAAGTGGGGCCCTCTTACGGGGGCCCCTGCAGTGCCCATGCCATTGGCATGGGCACTGCAGGGGCCCCCAGGGGCCCCACGACACCCCATACCGCCATGCCGCCAGGAACAGGATGGCGGTATGGGGTGTCAGAATCCCCATGGCGGCGCAGCGAGCTGCGCCGCCATGGAGGATTCTACAGGGCAGCGGAAAACCGGCGGGAGACCGCCAGTTTTCCCTTTCTGACCGCGGCTGAACCGCCACGGTCAGAATGCCCTGCGGGGCACCGCCAGCTTGTTGGCGGTGCTCCCGCCAACCCTGGCCCCGGCGGTCCATGACCGCCGGGGTCAGAATGACCCCCTTTGTCCCTCCCTGATTTTCTGGAGGCTAATTTGCATTACTCTCCTGCTTCTCTCAACCAGTAATTCACATTTGATTCAGTGTGGACATCCTTGTTGACTCTACAGTGTCAAATCTTGCTGGAGTGTCAAAGCCTGCTTGGCTGGTCTTCTGGGTTTACATATAGCACTTGGTGCACACTTGAAATGGTGGAAACTAGGATGCCAAGACAAATTCTTGTGGGTCCACGGTCTAGCTGTAAAAGTGTTCTGCTTTTGCCCTACCCCACATCTGTCTCTGGGTTTACATATGCCACTTGCACCACACTTTTAAAGGAGAGAGAGCGGGATACAAGACAATCCTTTTGTATCCACTGTCTGGCTGCTAATGAACCCTACTCGTGTCCTAAAAGACTTCTGTCTCTGCGTTTCTTGTGGGTTCAGTACCTGCTCCAAATTAATTTTTAGTGTTAGATGCAGGTGGACACTAGGATTATCATAGTACACGCCCCACCCACATGTTGAACCCTCAGAGCCCAAGTTTAGTGTGACCAAAGACTCTCGCCATCTTGAAAATGCCTAAAGTAGGTAGGGGTAACCTGGGAACTTTTGCTGCTCCTTTGGTCAGGGCATGCTGTGGAGTCATTCCCACCCACTAGCTAGTGCCAGGCATAAATGTGGTACCGCCAGGCCCCCACTTCAGAACACTGCTAGACATGAGGCAAAAAAGAAGACTGGACCTGCTGTCTGGCTTGAAAGGAGCCCTGAAGGTCTGGACCTTCTCTCTAGTACCCAGGACAAAGAAGTGGACTACAAGGGCCATAAGGCTGGATACAGCAGACTTCAAGAGGCTTTTCCTGCAAAAGTGGCACCTGGACTAAACTATTTGTTGACCTCTACCTGACACCCTGTGACTCTAAGTTCAACCCTGAGGTCTTGGGGGTTTTAGAGGTGTACTCCTGCATTGGACAGGGACTTAAAGAACTAAGGTTTGAAGGTAAAATCTTTGACTAGGACAAACGTGGTTGGTGTATCCGAACTGCGCTTCATTAATGTCAGTGTCAAATTGTACCTAGATCCCAGTCTAACCTGACCATTAACTATCGTTGGAACATTGTGCTTCTTAGTGCTATTCCTACTTAAAATGTTTTGATATCATTTTGTTTATTAAAATGTACTCTTTTCTAATTTAGTTTGACATTTTTATCGTTTTGCATTTTAACTTTATGACTGTTTTGGTACTGCATGTACATTTAACACACTGGAGTAAAATAGGCCTGTCTGCTCTGTGCCATAGCTACTGGGAGTTGAGCCGAGAATTTAATGATTTTAAGGGTTCACCCTGGCAAGGGTTGTTATTATTCCTTGAGGTGGGTAGTCACCCCCAAATAGTAATCCAATGTGTTATAGTAACTCTTTTATTATAATTTTTGCACTACTGTTGTGTTTTATGGGTTTCGTTGCAGTGCTCTGCAGGAAACTCATACACATCCTTCATAGCAGGTTGTTAAGTGTGTGAAAATTAGGAAGAAGAATGTAGTATTCATTGCTTAACATTTTCAATATTAACATCTCTGCTGCCTTAGCTTACATCTTGTTCTTGTTCTGCAACATTTGTATATAATGTTGGATGTATCTTTACATTGAATCACACTTGTTTTAACTTTTTCATAGTTTGCATTCACTATCATGTTTCTGACATGAATTGTTACTTTTCAAAATGCCTAATCATGTTATTGCATATGTATTTTTTTTCTTCTATGCACTGCATTATCCACTTTTTATTTGATGATGTGATACTGTGGAACAGAATTAAAGAAAGTGGCGCTGCACCCAGTGCAGCGCCATGTTCCTTGCCCCCCTTAGCACCCCCCTGCCACCACCATGTGTGCGCTGTATCTAAGATACGGTGCACCATAGCGCAGGGTAGAGGGCAATAACGTAATTTGTCCTTACAATATTTTTGTACCCTGCAGTAGTAGTGCCAAATTGTGGTGCTACTCCTGCAGAGTACATAGGAACCCATTACAAATAATTCTATGGCCTTTTTAACGCCTGCCCTGAGCAGGCGTTAAATGTTCCAAAATAAATTGCTTGTGAAAATCTTTTAGATTTCCTTGCACTATTTTATAGCTCCCCGAATGATGGAACATCCCCCTTGCATACATTATGCTTGGTGAAGACACAATGTGGCGCAAGGGTTTACAAAGTGGTGCAATGCATGCATTGCACCACTTTGTAAACATGGCACGGGGAAAATGCCACTTTAGCACTGCCTTAACGTAAACAAAAATGATGCTATGGCAGCGCTAAGGTGGCTTTAGGGACTCTTAAATATGCCCCTATGTTTTTATAGCCTAGAGAAAGTCCTTTGATTTATTCGGTATTCTATTCATTTTGCTGTGCATATGAAAAATGGTTAAGGAAATTCCACAAAATAAGGAAATCTTTTTGATCTCATACCGTACCATACTTTATGTATCACTTCTTTAAATCATAGTTGACTTCATGCTTTTTTTAATATTTGAAAATGTGGTTTTCTTCCATTGAATCATGTCATATTTGTCAGTGATTGTTTTATCAATCCCTAAAACACCACCTTTGGATACTAAGATGTATCAGTGGTAAGAGTATACTATTTATACATACATATGTTAGACATACAAAGGGTTGAACACATAGGGCCTCATTACGAGTTTCGTGGTCTGAGGACGGCCATGTTGGCGGTGGTAATCAGACCACCAAATTATGACTTGGCAATGATGCAAACAGAATACAGCCAAAGCACTGCCTCCACCGCCAGGGCGGTCAGATCGTCGCAGACGATTGAAGGCACCAGCAGGCCACCGGAGATCAAGTTTCCGTCAGACTTATTACTAGGTTGCACACCGCCAACATTTATGCCATGATCACACCACACGGAAACCCACGCAGAAAAAAACTGGATAAAAGGAGACACTCACCTCCAGGAAACCATATTTGTCCAGAGCAGCCATGGAACCACAACTAGATGTCATCCCGCTGCTCGCCGAAAGACAATGGAATCTTCGCCGCCACCGATGACAGCAACCGTACGTACACACACTCACCTGTTACAGTTGCATATTGTGACAATTTTGCACAGTTACATAACATACCATACCATAGGGAGGGGGATATGAGGGCAGCACTTGCATATGACAGTACATCGACATGCACACTCACATACAACAACAAAGACGCCCACACATACACAGCAAACACACTGCAGCCTGCACACACACGCACACCACACATTAAGAACACACACTTACACACGACAATACAGCACAGGCCTAGTCTCACATAATCCCACACAACATACCAACACGTCACAACAACACCACACCACAACATCATAAACACATTGGCAAGCACTCACAACTGACACTGGCCAGAGAGTCATCATACATACAACATAATGTACAACCAACAGGAAACTAACACACACAATTACACAATCATACAACTTAACAATCAACACACACATCACACGCACAGCACATCATACCTTTCATACCATGCACAATACACGCACACTCACACATTCAAAGCACACAAAGCCATACACCACAACAACAAACACATGTTGACACAAACACCAAACAATACCATCACTACAACATGTCTGCAATACACATGACCATCTCACAACACACACCCTATCCCTGGGGGACAATCGCACCTCACACACCCTCACATACTGCCCAAACAATACAGGAAGCACACGCACCCACAGACACACACACGAATACTCACACATAACCATGTCAGATTGGAACAGCTCAAACCTTTGAAAGGAAAAGCAGGAGAAAGATGTAACCAGTAAACTAACAACTGGTTGGTCTGAATATATTGTAATTAATATGAATAAGAAAAGGTCAAGGCCATTGGCCAGTCCAATAGAACTACAAAGTGGTGTGCCAAAGGCACTATATGGTGCCTCAACTTCACTCCAGACTGCCATGTAACCTCCACAGGGAAGGGCATCAAGGGGGCAGACAGGCACCTCAGGGATGATCTGGAGGAGGGTAGTGGTGGGGGGTTTGGACTTAGGTTTGGGCTTTGGCTTGGGTATGTTGGTTTTGGCATGGGGGAGGGTTGGGTCCTCTTAGGAGGAGTTGACTTCTTGATGGGGATGGCCTTGGGGAGGGAACTTGACCATCTAGGGGTGTCACGGGGGAGGAGTAGGGAAAAGGTCAAACTCCAAGAGCAAAGACTTTATGCGCACTAGGGGACAGTCATAAAAAAACGGTTTGGGTGTCGAGGGAGAGGGAGTGGTTGTCTGAGGTGTTCGTGTGGATGTCTTGTATGCCTGTTTGTGGGAGGTATACTTGTGGGTGGTGGGTGTCTGTTGGGTGGGTGAGTGCAGGTGTTTATGTGTCTTGGGCTGAGAGGTGGTAGAGGTGCTGGAGGATGCCATGGTGGGTGGGTGGCTGTCTGTTGGGGTGGTGGATGTGCTGCATGTAGGTGTGTCAGTGGTTGTGATGTCTGCGGGTGTGGTGACTGGGATGGATGTCTGAGGGTCTGCTGGGGTGGTGTCTGTGGGTAGGATGGGTGTGGCGGCTGGATCAGTGAATGTGGTGTGATGCCTGCAGGTGTGTCACTTGTTGTGACTATGATACTGGCGGCGGTGGGGGTGGCAGGTTGTGACTGGTGCTGTGTGTGCAGGTGTATGTTGCTTGTGTGTATGCCAGTGGTGTGTCTTGTGGTGCTTATGTGTTATGTTCATTTATGGTGGAGTGTTGGATTGAAGATTCTTTCACTGTCATTAAGCCTGAGCGTTCCGAGTTTGGCGGTTGGAGAACGCGTCGGACGGACGACGGAACAGTGGTTTCCTGATGTTGACTGAAACAAAGAATAAATAGTTACCATTTCTATGCGCACAAGAGATTTCCTTTCGTGAACACAACAACATTTTCTTGGCAATGAGCGGAGAGCAGAGACTATCGCAAATGACCCACGCAGAAGGCAGTTCGTGAGTTAAGCATCAAGGTGAGAATGTACCTTAATCGCTGATCACCGCTTGTTCAAGCACAAAGTTTATCGCAGGCATCAGGTGTAACAAGTGGGTTTTTTTCACACCTTGCTGCACGAGTCGTGTGGGTTACCGTTCATGCTAAGCACTCAGTCTGTCCGTCTACAGCAGGAGGAGTTTACAGGTCAGCTACAACGATAATTAAAACTGTGTAAGGCGTTTTTCGGGAGCCATCTTGGAAGTAGTGTGCATGTGCACAGCACTCATCTTAAATGCTGCTTGATCAGCTTCATATAGGGATCCTTGTGCTATACTTTCTCGGAGGACGCAGTAGCACAGTCAAGGAGAGTGTTTCATAGACATTCAACTTGAACAGTTTTAAGACAGTGGGTGTCAAACATCCCAACGGTATTTCACAGATTGTTTGACTCAAAGAGAGAAGCTCTGTGTATTATACATTCACCACATAGTATTTGGATTTTAATTGCTTATTCTTTTGGAGGACCATGTAATCGGTAAACTCACAACCACCATTTTTCGAGTCTCCTGGTGCACCTGCAATCCCTTGGAAACAATGGTTTGATGGTTTTGAGACGTATCTAGGGGCTATAGGAGCATCTCGTTTCAGACCGGAGAGGAAAAAATATTTGTTTTTACATTCATTGGGATATGAAGGCAGGGAGATTTTCAAACACCTACTGGAATTGGCACAAAATGGAGAAGATTTGGATGACTATCAGGTGGCTTGCAGGAAATTAGCCACGAGATTTGACATACTACCCAGTCTGGTAGTTTTGAGACACACATTTTTTAAACGTTCTCAATTGGTTAACGAAGATATTGATACATACATTAGTGCACTTAGACAGTTATCTTCAAAATGCGATTTTAGGGATTTCCAGAACCAATTGATAAGAGACCAGTTTATTGGTCATTGTACAGATAAACATATACAACAAAAACTTTTGAGCATGGGAAATCTGACATTAGAAGATGTCATAAAGGTGGCTAAAAGTATTGAGATGGCACAAATATCATTAAAAGAACTCACTACTAGTCATGACGGAAAGACAATGACAATGTACACATTAATGTTGTTAAGTCAGCTGTAAAAACAACAGGATGTAATAGAAATGATCAGAAAAGAACTGAGAACAATTTCTTTAAGTCCTCTAATATTTGTTTCAGGTGTGGTAACTCACCACACAACAGAGAAGGCCGATGTTGTCCAGCAAAGGACGTTGTGTGCTGAAAGTGTGGCAAACTAGGTCATTTTGCTAAAGTATGTCAATCTACTTCTAGTAAGCAACTAAAAGTTAGCAGTGTAGTGGATGAAGACAGTTCTAACAGAGAAGAACTTTTGTCGAAGGCATTTCAGGACATGATTGTTGTAGTCACTGACAATCATATGGTTGTTGGAGATTATAAACAATGTGTTGATCCCTTTGTGGACATTATAGTGGGTGATAAATGGTTACACTCATTGGTTGACTCAGGGGCACGCATCACGATGATTACTTCTGAATTATTTCATGAGACTTGAGGAGACAGGAAATTGCTTCCACTGGATAGGACACCTGTCTCGTACAAAGGGAGGAAGATAGATCTTGAAGGTTTCAATAATTGTCTTTAGTTGGAAGAGGAATTTCCCAGTGTTTTTGACAAAGGACTGTGAAAAATTCCAGGTTTTAAGCATAGGATAAAAATAAAGGAGAATGCTATTCCAGTAAAACATAAAATCAAGTCTGTCCTGTTTAGTTTGAGGGATGATCTCAAGTTTGAGTTAAACAAGCTTCAAGACAATGGCGTGATAGAACTTATTGAATCTAGCCTGTGGCTTTCGCCATTAGTGGTTGCTAGGAAACTAAATGGGGACATCCGTTTGTGTGCAGATTTGAGGAGCCTCAACAAAGAAATTTGAGTGGATTCTTACCCTCTAACCAAGATTATTGATCTTCTTGAAGAACGTAGAGGTTCTGAGTGGCTTTCTAAAATTGATTTGGCTTCAGCTTATCATCAGTTGGTGCTGGACGAAGAATCAAATCACTATAGAGCTTTCAATTCCCCGTTTGGTACTTTCCAGTTTTGCAGGATGCCGTTCGGGCTAGCATCCGCAGCATCGGTCTTTCAAAGCCTAATGCACAAACTGTTAGGAAATGTCAAAGGTGTTCTGACTTTCCAGGATGATGTGTTAATTTATGCTAAGTGTTTAGAAGACCATGACGACATCATTAGCACAGTGTTTAAGATATTACAGACTAATGGTATTGTTGTGAAGAAAAAAAAGTGTGAATTTTGGAAAAGAGAAATTGAGTTTCTGGGGCACTGTGTTTTTAGTGAAGGGATAGCACAGAGACAAGGTTTAGTTAAAGCGGTTCTGGAATCTCCCATCCCCAAGGACAAGGATGAGTTACGCTCATTCATTAGCATGTATGAATACTACGCTAGGTTTAGTCCAGATTATGCCAGTAAATTGAAGGTGTTGTCTAATATGCTTAAAAACAAGGTTCCATTTGTTTGGGCTAGTGAGTGCCAAAACACTTTTGATAAGGTCAAACAAGAATTGGTTAATGCTAGGAAGTTGAGTCCGTATGATCCTAGCCAATTGTGTATCATCACGGTGGATGGCAGTAAATATGGTCTGGGTGCAATTTTGTCCCAGGGTTCTGGTGAGGGTGAAATGGTTATAAGTTATGCCTCGAGAGTTCTGCGTGAACCGGAACTCAACTACTCTGTAAATGAGAAAGAATTACTTGCTTGTTATTGGGCAAGTGAAAAATTCTGGAGTTATGTGTGGGGCAGGATGTATGTAATTCAAACTGACTGCAAGCCTTTGGTGTACATTTTGAATGGGGACAAAATCAATTACACCACCCCACACATTGCACATCTCACCACAAAATTGTTGCAGTACAATTTCCATGTTAGATACATTCCTGGAAAAGAGAATTTGACTGCTGATTTTTTGTCTCAGTTACCTATTAATGAACAGGTGACTACCGATTTGGAGTATGCCAAGGAAGATTGCTTTATAGCATCTGTTGATGTTGATGAATCTAAGGTTTGCACAGAGTCTGGCGCTATGAATAATGATGTTGTGTTGGCCAGTGTTAAGCAATACATTATCAATGGGTGGCCAAAGGAAAGGAACTTAACTTATGAGATACAGCCATATTCCAAAGTTTGTGAAGAATCATCGATTGAGGATGGCTTGGTGTTAAGGAATGACAAATGTGTTCCTCCAGCTGCTATTCATACAATGTTGGTGGGCCATGCACATGAAGGTCACTTAGGTTCAACTATGACAAAGAGACGTGTCAGGGCTCATTATTGGCGGCCCTCTATGGACAGAGATGTGGAAATGGTTGTGAGTAGGTGTGTGGTGTGTAACAGTGCAGAGAAAGGGTTAAAGGTTGTGAAACTTCCTTTGCTACCTATACCGGTGCCTGACAAAGCTTGGGTCAAACTGGGAATTGACATGGCGGGACTGTTTCATTTTCTCCCAGTTCAGTTGCACTATGCATTTGTCCTGATGGATTACCATAGCAAGTGGCCTGAGGTACGTTTTGTTTCCAAGCCTATGGCTGGCAGTGCTATACAGTTTCTCCGGGACATTTTTTGGAGGGAAGGGTTTCCAGAGTATAGTGTCTCTGACAATGGAGTTCAGTTTGTCAGTCATGAAATGGAAACGTTCCTGGTACAGTCAGGTATAAAACATTTGAAAAGCTCACTCTATCATCTGCAAACGAACGGATTGGTAGAGAGGATGAATAGAGTGGTGGTGGAATGTATAAAGTAGGCTCAAGTAAATAGGCAGGATGTTGAAGAAGCAGTGTACTCCATGTTGTGGTTTTATAGCACTACTCCACATTCGCTTACAAAGATTTCACCTTTTGAACTTCTCAGTGGTAGGTGTTCAACATTTAACATTTTTCCTTCCTGGTTAGCAAAGACTGTAGGGGGAAAATTCACTGATAAGGTGGACAAGGAGAAAATGTTGGGTGAAGTAGAAAAAACACATGAGAAAATAAAAATTAGATATGACTGGAAGAATTCTACAAAAGCGCATTCCTTGCGATGTGGAGATGTGATACGCATCAAGTGTCAAGCATTTGTTAGAAAGGGGAATGCCAGTTATGGGGAGACTGTTACAGTCAGGAAAGTGTGTGGAAATGCTGTTATTGTGGAGGGAGGTCATTGGTGGAATGCTGGGAAAGTTGTGAAAGTTTAATGTTAAACTGTTTATGTAATAAGAACGAGTTAAGAGCCATTGTCCAGTCATGTGGACAAGGAAAATAGCCTGCCTATCTTTAAGTATTTGGATATACACACATGCTGTGGAGATCAGCTTGTGTAAGGGGGTTACCGTGGTAACTCACAAAATGTTATAGATATTACGGCGCATGTTTGTTCACTGTTTTGGTTACATCTTTGGTAACACAAAGTTTTTATTGTAGTATTTATTTGTCTCTAACTTTGGGGTTTTGTTTTGGGGGTAATGGTTACTTCGTTCTAAAAAAAAAAAGGGGGATAATATGTTTTGTTCATTTATGGTGGGGTGTTGGATTGAAGATTCTGTCGCTGTCGTCAAGCCCGAGCGTTCCGAGTTTGGCGATTGAAGAATGCGTCGGACAGACGACAGAGCAGTGATTTCCTGATGTCGACTGAAACAATAAATAAATGATGTACCATTTCTACCATTTCTACGCGTACGAGAGATTTATTTTCGTGAACACAACATTATGTTTGTCTGTGCTACCTTTGGATGTTGAGGTGGATGCATGCCTGTCTGTTTGTGTACTTTGGCTGGGTCGGATAAGGTGGGATTGGGATTGGGAAGAAGAAGGTAGGGGGGGTGGTAGACAAAGAGTGACTGGCTGCTGTCAATGTGAGAGCGACCTCAGGAGGTCAATAGCCTCCTCACTGAGGGCAGCAGGGCTAACAGGGCCTGGGGCTGGGGCAGAGGTGCCTGCGGTGAAGGAGATGCCCACCCTCTTGAGTGAACAGGAGCGGCCAACTGGGTGGGGAGCTACAGCGAGGGCGGTGATAGAAAGGGGGATGGCGGACAGATATGGTGCTGGGGTGGTCCCAAATGGGTCCACCACCACCAGGGAGCATCCACTGGAGAAGGATTCCAAAGATGATGAACTGGATCCAGTCTCCCCTGTGGCACTCCCTTCGCCTTCCAAGCCACTGGCTCCCTTGGTGTCGGTGTCCTCATGACTGGAGGTCCTGTAGCCAGAACCTTCCCTAATCGGCTGTGCCCCATCTTCCTCACTTTCTGATGCTGGGAAACAGAAAGTGAGGTAGGGTAATTACATTCTTTACATACCACTTACATCACATTGAACACATCAGTGTCATCACGTCTACTTGTACACCCCACAGGTGGTACCAGTTCAGTGCCAACTTCATGTCACAACAAGATACAATGTACTTCCCTAAATCATGAGATAGTTATACTCCAGCTTCACTATCTATCTCACATCTACAATAACATGACATCAGCAGAGTTATCACACTAATCATTCCATGACAAGGTGAGTTGCCTACCTGCTACAGAATCCCTATCCACAGTAACAGACAACCAACAACCAAGCTATGGGAAATAGATGTAACATATATTTCCACATATCACATTCATAAACTAAACACATACCAACATATTGCCCTGATGTCATGTACCAGGCAGGGAAACATATTGTATAATAAACACAAGACAGCATGTTGCACACAAGCCATACTAACCTCATTTCACTGAGTACACAACCTTCCCGATGGAAATGTGCTACTACTCTAAATGGCATAACCAAATGTTAGAAGATGAAAGAGTCAGACCACATGTCACCTACACATGTACCAATAGTGATGTATGAAAGGATTATACATACTATGTGGCCAAAGTCATCTAAGCCATTGTCCTCCTGAAAACAAAGTATAGCTCTCAAAGAAGCTCAGAACATTTACTCACATACAGCCAAAGGTAGTATAGATACTATTTCAAGACAATGGACACCTGTCATGTGCATGAAGGTGACATACAGTGCAATGTATCATCCAATTGTTCCATCAATAGCCCAATGATTGAGTGGCAACATCACTAAACACACATCAGACGTGAATAGCCTTACATCTGTTTGGGGAAAAAGTCAGAGAGACAAACTACATCTGGGGCTACCATGACAGGTACACCCACCCTGATTCAAGCCAAATGCTTGAACACACATACTACACCACTCACATGTGTATGTCATCTACTACACCTGACCACAATGGTGTCAGTGCCAACAATAATGTTCCATACAACAAGGACTCAAAACATATCCAAAATAGTAACAGAAAGAATTTTAAAAACTCTTTTCAATGTTGATTCATGACATAACCTTTCAATGTAGACAAGATGTTGGCAAAAGACAGTTAAGATTGGAATGGTCAATAATATGTCTTGGCCTATTTATCATGCCTACAACACTATGGCTTCCCACCTACAGAACATGAACATGGTACTAACATTCATAGCCTTGACACCAATGTATGTGATCCGATAGGAGTCTTGCAATACCTCCATGGTTACTAACATGTAGGATGTCCACTCAGATGACACATTACACAGGCCTATGTACATCCCTAACTAAACAAGAGGGTTGACCTTGTAACAGGTCTGAATAAGTCATGCAAGTATGGCATGGGAAATGTCAGATGGACATCACAGCCACATATCATGCTGTCACTCATCAGAAACATCTCGAAAATTTGGAATTACTTCAATTTGTCAGAGGGACATTGGAATGGAGAGAGGGCAAAGACCAGGACAACTTACCATCATGATATTGGGAGTATTGACCTGAAGGTGGACCAACCACCAGGGTATGAAATGGTGTATAGTGATCCACACATTTGACACAGACATTTACCACTTGCTTTTAGCAGGTGGTAAATGCTGCTTGGTAGAGGTGGGATTACATGCTCCTCCTAAGCCTTGGAGGAGGGTCAGGAAGAAAGAGTAAGTAAGGGCTGAGATGCAGCCCTTTCCTAATGTGAGTTTACTAGCATGATTTTCCAGTATTTCAAATCTGGGGTCAGAAGCACAGTCCAGCTTATGACTGAGTGGAGCTGTATTCCACAGGGAATTCTGCTATTCTTAGTTCATAATCAGAACTTTAATATCAGTGCTATCCTGTCAGGCAGGATGGTATGAACTTTGGTTGACTGCTTGGCTCCCAAGGCACTCCCACCCTCTTTACGCATATCCAGTCACTGTGGTAGAATGTAAATATTGTTACCCTGTGTTTGTTTTTATGCTATAGTCTCTTTCTATATGTGTTTTTGAATTGTAATGCTCCTCTTTGCATTGCATATAGTTATGCAGTTTGTAAACTGCTCGGCTACACTGGCAGGTCTGGTTCGCACCATATAAAACCACAAAACATTAGATCGTTATTGTCATGGAGGCTCAGCTTTATCAAAGACTTTTTATGTATTTTGTTTTGTAAAATGGGAACTGTATTATCATTCGAAATATCTTTATGCTTAGCCTGAACCACCTGGTTTCCATTTCTGACATTTTCCCCTACCCTAAATCTTAAACTGTAGCTTTCCATCTTGAAGCTTCTCAGATCTTGATTGAATGACTAACATTTAAATAAGAATAACATATTAACTTTATTTTGTATTGCAGCTAAGCTTTTTCCTACACTCTAACAGCAAACTTTCGGTGCTAACCCTGAACAATATATCAATAGCATCAGAAATCCTAACGCTATGCCCCCTATCCCTCGCCATGGTGCACCGTATCTTAGATACGGCGCACACATGATGGCGGTAAGGGGGTGATAAGGGAAGCAAGGAAAGTGGCATTGCACTGGGTGCAGCACCACTTTCCTGAAATCAGCCTCTTGAAGTTTAACTACACCACAAGAATTAAACTCAGGGAATTTCGCAGTTCTGCAGAAAGTGAGAAATTCCCAGATTTTTCCCACCCACAAAGAAATAAATGAAAATATATCCAGGCCTACTTGGAATATTTAGTTCTGCCAACTCAGAGGTTATTAGTAAAGGATAGTAAATGAGAAGCACACATTGCAAAAATATTGATTTGTTAGTATTTCAGAAAACCACGGGGACACAAAATATTCTATATCATTTTAAAACGTCTGTAAGAATACCATGGAAATACTGGAGATGAAAAATGATCATAAACAAGTGGATTGCCCAAGTAAAAGGATATCTGATAGTTTGTGACAATACAATGGAGAGAGACCTTAGGGCCAGAAGTAATAAGGCTCATATTTATGAGAAATTATGTGCACAAATATCTGTTTATTCCGAGTCATTACATGAAGCTCTGGAGGGCCCATCAATTTTCTGTCTGGAGCAGTACTTTCACAGCTTAACCCCTTTGCTGCCAGGCCTTTTCCCTTCCTGTGCGAAGCCTTTTTTGACTATTTGGGGCAGTTTGCGCTTAGGCCCTTATAACATTTTGGCCACATAAGCTACCCATGCCATATTTGTGTCCTTTTTGCCCAACATCCTAGGGATTCTAAAGGTACCCAGAGTTTGTGGGTTCCCCTGGAGCAGATCAAGAAATTAGCCAAAATACAGCAAAAATTTAGTTTTTTTAATTAAAATTGGAAAAAGGGCTGCAGAAGAAGGCTTGTGGTTTTTTCCCTGAAAATGGCTTCAACAAAGGGTTTGCAGTGCTAAAATCACCATCTTCCCAGCTTTCAGGAACAGGCAGACTTGAATCAGAAAACCACATTTTTCAATACAATTTTGGCATTTTACTGAGACATAACCCATTTTTACAATGTTTTGTGCTTTTAGCCTCCTTTCAGTTAGTGACAGAAGTGGGTGTGAAACCAATGCTGGATCCTGGACAGCTAAACATTCCAGACAAATAGACATAATTCTGATTTCAGCAAGGGGTCATTTGTGTAGATCCTACAAGATTTGTCTACAGAAAATAACAGCTGAAATAAACAAAAGTGATTGAAATTGAGGTGAAAAAAACCAGCCATTTTTCTCCACCTTTTACTCTGTAACTTTTTCCTACGATGTCAGTTTTTTAAAAGCAATATACTGTTACGTATGCTGGACTCTGTGGTTGTGGGGATACATAGGGCTTGTAGGTTCATCAAGAACTCTAGGTACCCAGATCCAATAAAGGAGCTGCACCTTGCAATGGGTTTTCATTGTATAACAGGTATACAGCAATTCATTTGGTGAAATATAAAGATTGAAAAATAGGTATTGTGGAAGCATTTGAATTTCCAAAATGGGAAGAAGATAGAGTTTTGGGAAGCAGTGGTTATTTGCACATCTTTGAGTTCCGGGGTTCCCATACTAGCATGTGAATTACAGGGCATTTCTCAAATAAACATCTTTTTTACAGTCTGTCTTACATTTTGGAAGGAAGAAATGTAGAGAAAGACCATGGGCAATAACACTTGTTCTGCTATTCTGTGTTCCCCAAAGTCACCCAATAAAAATTGTACTTCACTTGTGTGAGTAGGCCTAATGCCCGCAACAGGAAATGCAACATGGACACATCACATTTTTACATGGAAATCTGACGTGTTTTTTGGAAAGTGCCTTGCTGTAGATTTTGGCCTCTAACTCAGCCGGCACCTAGGGAAACCTACCAAACCTATGCATTTTTTAAAACTAGACACCTGGGGAAATCCAGGATGGGGTGACTTGTTGGGCTCTCGCCAGGTTATGTTACCCAGAATCCTTTGCAAACCTCAAAATTTGGCAAAAAAACACATTTTTCTCACATTTCGGTGATAGAAAGTTCTGGAATGTGAGAGAAGCCACACACTTCCTTTCACTCAGCATTCCTCCAAGTCTCCTGATAAAAATGGTACCTCACTTGTGAGGGTAGACCTAGTGCCCGCGAAAGGAAATGCCTCAAAACGCAACATGGACACATCATATTTTAACGTTGACAACTGATGTGTTTTTTGGAACGTGCCTAGCTGTGGATTTTGGTCTCTAGCTCAGCCCCCCACCTAAGAAAACCTACCAAACCTGTGCATTTGTAAAAACTAGACAACTAAGGGAACCCAGGATGGGGTAACTTGTGGCACTCTTACCAGGTTCTGTTGCCCAGAATCCTTTGCAAACCTCAAAAGTTTACAAAATCACCATCTTCCCAGCTTTCAGGAGCAGGCAGACTTGAATCAGAAAAACACATTTTTCAATACAATTTTGGCATTTTAGTGAGACATACCCCATTTTTAATATTTTTTGTGCTTTTAGCCTCCTTTCAGTTAGTGACAGAAGTGGATGTGAAACCAATGCTGGACCCTGGACAGCTAAACATTCCAGACAAATAGACATAATTCTGATTTCAGCAAGGGGTCATTCGTGTAGATCCTACAAGATTTGTCTACAGAAAATAACAGCTGAAATAAACAAAAGTGATTGAAATTGAGGTGAAAAAAACAGCCATTTTTCTCCACCTTTTACTCTGTAACTTTTTCCTACGATGTCAGTTTTTTAAAAGCAATATACTGTTACGTATGCTGGACTCTTTGGTTGTGGGGATACATAGGGCTTGTAGGTTCATCAAGAACTCTAGGTACCCAGAGCCAATAAAGGAGCTGCACCTTGCAATGGGCTTTCATTGTATAACGGGTATACAGCAATTCATTTGGTGAAATATAAAGATTGAAAAATAGGTATTGTGGAAGCCTTTGCATTTCCAAAATGGGAAGAAGATAGAGTTTTGGGAAGCAGTGGTTATTTGCACATCTTTGAGTTCCGGGGTTCCCATACTAGTATGTGAATTACAGGGCATTTCTCAAATAAACATCTTTTTTACAGTCTGTCTTACATTTGGAAGGAAGAAATGTAGAGAAAGACAAGGGGCAATAACACTTGTTCTGCTATTCTGTGTTCCCCAAAGTCACCCGATAACAATTGTACTTCACTTGTGTGGGTAGGCCTAATGCCCGCAACAGTAAATGCAACATGGACACATCACATTTTTACATGGAAATCTGACGTGTTTTTTGGAAAGTGCCTTGCTGTAGATTTTGGCCTCTAACTCAGCCGGCACCTAGGGAAACCTACCAAACCTGTGCATTTTTTAAAACTAGACACCTAGGGAAATCCAGGATGGGGTGACTTGTTGGGCTCTCACCAGGTTGTTACCCAGAATTCTTTGCAAACCTCAAAATTTGGCAAAAAAACAAATTTTTCTCACATTTCGGTGATAGAACGTTCTGGAATGTGAGAGAAGCCACACACTTACTTTCACTGAGCATTCCTCCAAGTCTCCTGATAAAAATGCTACCTCACTTGTGAGGGTAGACCTAGTGCCCACAACAGGAAATACCTCAAAACACAACATGGACACATCATATTTTAACGTTGACAACTGATGTGTTTTTTGGAACATGCCTAGCTGTGGATTTTGGTCTCTAGCTCAGCCCCCACCTAAGAAAATCTACCAAACCTGTGCATTTGGAAAAACTAGACAATTAAGGGAACCCAGGATGGGGTAACTTGTGGCACTCTTACCAGGTTCTGTTGCCCAGAATCCTTTGCAAACCTCAAAAGTTTACAAAAAACACTTTTTCCTCATATTTCGGTGATAGAAAGGTCTGAAATCTGAGAGGAACCGCAAATGTTCTTCCACCCAGCACTCCCCCAAGTCTTCTGATAAAAATGGTACCTCAATTAAGTCGGTAGGCCTAGTGCCGGCGACAGGAAATGCCCCAAAACACAACATGGACACTTCACATTTTCCCAAAGAAAACTGACCTGTTTTTTGCAAAGTGTCTAGCTGTGGATTTTGGCCTCTAGCTTATCCAGCACCTAGGTAAAACTAGCAAAGTTGGAAATTTTTGAAAACTAGACTCCTAGGGGAACCCAGGATGGGGTAACTTGTGGCACTCTCACCAGGTTCTGTTACTCAGAATCCTTAGCAAACCTCAAAATTTGGCAAAAAACCCTATTTTACCTCACATTTTGGTGCTGAAAAGTTCTAGAATCTGAGGGGAACCACAAACTTCCATCTACCCAGCATTCCCCCTGGTCTCCTGATAAAAATGGTACCTCACCTGTGTGGGTAGGCCTAGTGCCGGCGACAGGAAATGCCCCAAAGCACTATGTGAACACATCAAAGTTATCAAATACAAAACTACCTGTTTTTGCAGGGGGGCACTTGGGTTTTTGGTCCTGGACTCAGCAGGGATCTAGGGAAACCTACCAAACCCAAACAATTCTGAAAACTAGACACCCAAGGTGATCCAGGGAGGTGTGACAGGCGTGGGTCCCCCAGTGTTTTCTTACCCAGAATCGTCAGCAAACCTAAAATTTAGCTAAAAAATCAAATTTTCCCCACATTTCTGTGTGGGATCAACACACTGGCACAAATTTCCTACCACCCAAAGTTCCCTTCAGTCTTCTGGTAAAAAATTATACCTTACTTGTGTAGGTGGGCCAAGTGCCTGTGAAAGGGAAGAGCCAAAAACATGTTGAAAATGAGGGGGAACCAAAGCGGGTCCAAAAGGGCAGTTTGAAAAAAAAATTTTTTAGGCTGACAAGTGGGGCAGAATTTCTATCGTTATAGATGAGACAATGCTGGGTGGTAGGAATTTTGTGGATTCCTGCAGATTCTGGAAGTTTCCATCACAAAAATGTGGGAAAAATGTGTGATTTCAAGCAAAGTAGGAGGCTTGCAGAGCCTTGCAGGTAAGCAAGTGGTACGCTGTGCATGTGAAGCACACCACACTGGACTCACCCAGATATTTAGTTTTCAGATGTGTCTAGGTCTCGTAGATTTTTCTACATGGCAACATTCTAAAGTCCAAAAAGTGCAGCCCTTGCCATTTCAAGTGGTACGATTTTGAGAGTTAGACAAGCTCTCATTGCCCAAATGTAAAACCAGAACCCAAAATAATCTAATGTCCTCTTGTTTGCCATGGGATAAAATGTTTTAGTGTGCGGGGGGACAGCTGAAAGGCTGTTACCCCTTTCAGTTGGGGTGAGGGCAAAACCATGCCCGTACTGGTTGGTAGCCACCACCCCACTATTTTTTTTTTTGTTCCCTGGCGTCTAGTAGGCTTTATGCCCCCAGGGACTGGATCAGGGGTATTTGCCCCATCTGCCCACCGGTGGGCAGAACAACTTTGTCCCCATTTATTTGGGTTGGGGGTATGCGATACCCCCACCCTCTTTTTTTGAAAAAAATCTTCCCTAGTCTCTGGTGGGCTTTCTGCCCCCTGAGGCTTAGAAAAATAGGCTGATCTACCCCCAAGGGAGGCAGAAATGGCCAACAGTAATGTGCCTCCATGAGGAGCGAGCCTTGCCAAGGGGCTGCCCCCCCCAAACAAAACACACACACACACACACACACACCAATCCTTGGTGCGTAAGTGGTTTCTGCCCCACCTGGGGGGCAGATCGGCCTAGTAGAAATTGGCCGATCTGCCCCAAAGGGGGCAGAAATGGCCTAAAATAAATGTGCCTCCAGGGGAGCGACCCTTGCCTAAGGGGTCGCTCCCCAGCTGTAAAAAAATAAAAAAATAAAAATCCCTGGTGTCTAAGTAGTTTCTGCCCCACCTGGGGGCAGATCGGCCTAATAGAAATTGGCCGATCTGACCCATCCCTGGTGCCTAGTGGTTTCTGCCACCTTTGGGGGCAGATCAGCCTAATTTAAATAGGCCAATCTGTCCCAAGGAGGGGCAGAATTTGCTTAAAATAAATTTACCCCCCTCCCTGGGGGAGCGACCTTTGCCTAGGGGGTCACTCCCCTTGCGTGAAACTGACTAAAAAAATCACTAGTGTTAAGTGGTTTCTGCCCCTTCCCCTGTGGACAGATTCGCCTAAAAGACATAGGCCGATCTGCCCCCCAAGGGGAGCAGAAATGGCCAAAAAACTATTTGCCACCAGGGAGCGACCATTGCCTAAGGGGTCGCTCCCCAAATGCAAAAAAAGCACACAAAAATGATCCCTGGTGTCTAGTGGGTACCTCTCCCCCTGGGGGCAGATCGGCCTAATTAAAATAGGCTGATTTGCCCCCAGGGGGGGCAGAAAAAGCCTAAAAATGAATTGCCCCCCTGGCGAGCGGTCCTTGCCTTAAGGGGCAGCTCCCCTTATATGTAAACACACACAATAGACAAATAAACAAAAAAACTCCCTGGTGGCTAGTGGGCATTTCTGCTGCCCGATCGCTTCATGATCGGGCAGCAGAAATGCTCAGAGAGACATCAAAGGAAAGGAAAGGCCTTTCCTTTTCTTTAAAGCCTCTCCCGCCCCAGCCCGTGATCGGAAGAGAAATACTTTTGCATTTCTCTTCCGAACCACGTTGGAAGCTGAGCTTTCAGCACGACAGGAGGTGACCTCCGATTGCGTGCTGACAACATCAGATGTCCCTGGGGGATCAGGGAGGTCGGGGTGGAAGGGAAAGTGATTCCTCTTCCATCCATGCCCTGAGGGGAGTGGAGGCCCACAGGGGGTGTGCTGATGCAGATCAGGGGTGAAAATCCCAAATTGTTGAGGTGCTCCATCTCCCTACAGGGAATGGACTTTACGGTTGAACAGCGCCCTGGCACTGACAACGCCAATGCTGATGGTCTGTCCAGAATCTTCCACCTTAGTGATGAGAACTCCCATGAGGTTGGGTAGTTGCTCTGCACTTTCAGCTAGGGGTGACACGTATTAGACTTGGCATCATTGGCATGGTCTCCCCTAATGTTTTGAATCTACTTCCCAGGTTGCTTCTGTGTGATGGACTCTTTTTGCTGCTTTTGTTTGCTCTGGACACTTTACCACTGCCGACCAGTGCTAAAGTGTAAGTGTTCTCTGTATAAATTAAATGTGTATATTGGCTCATCCATGATTGGCATATTTGATTTACTGGTAAGAACCTAGTAAAGTGCACTAGAGGTGCCCAGGACCTGTAAATCAAATGCAACTAGTGGGCCTGCAGCACTGTTTGTGTCGCCCACATTAGTAGCCCTCTATACATGGCTCAGACCTGTCATTGCAGTGTCTGTGAGTGCAGGTTTAAACTGCCAATTTGACTTGGCAAGTGTACCCACTTGCAAGGCCTAAAACTTCCCTTCTTTATGCATGTAAGGCACCCCTAAGGTAGGCCCTAGATAGCCCCATGGGCAGGGTGCAGTGTATGTTAAAGGTGGGACATGTACTTATGTGATTTACATGTCCTGACAATGAAATACTGCCAAATTCAATTTTCACTGTTGCAAGGCACAAAGGGAGCTGGGGTGTGGCCTGCATATCCTGATGGCCATCTGGGCTGATGGGAGGGGAGGAGTGGTCACTTGCACCTGAAAGGGCTGTGCCTGCTCTCAGACAATGGAGTCTCCAACCCCCTGGTCTGTGTCTGGGGCCTGGCCCTAGGCAAGGCAGGATCTTGTAAACAACAGAGACTTCTCTTTGAAGTAGGCCTACTTCAAAGGCAGAAAGGGGTATATGACGATCCCCCAAAACCCCTAAAAATCAGATTACTTCTGGAACCAAGAGGAAGCTCTGCCAAGGAGAAGAGCTGATAAGCTGCAGGAGGAGGACTACTGCCCCTTTGACTGTGACTGTGCTTTTCTGGGTTGGGCTGCAGTAGCTGCTTCTGCCTGAGAGAGGACAAAGACTGACTTTTGTGTGACTTCCCACTGGTAAAGAATCTCCAAGGGCTTGAACTGAGCTTGCCTCCTATTGTTAAAGTCTCAGGGACAACAAAGACTTATCTCTGCCAGCACTTGGGCTTTCTGCTGAGAGTCCTACCTACCAAGTGGGGTCCTAACCTGTCTCTGGGCCCTTGAAAGGTGTAGCTGGTGGAAAAGGACAGAAATCCAAGAAAAGACACTGTGCGGGAAAACTTTTGGCACCCCACCCGCCTCGTGACTGTTAACGACGCGTCGCCGGCCTTGCAGCTAAAATCGATGCTCCACCTGCATCATGGCTGGGAGATCGATGCAACGTGACCGGAGAAACCATGTGCAACACCCACAGCTGCTGCTGTCAATGATGCACGCCCTCACGCAGAGCGGTTTCTTGACACCATGTGACCGGATTTCAACGCAACATCGCTGGGCTCAAACATTTACGCAAAGCCTATTCGGACCCGGGGTGCCTGTCCGGATCAATGCAATGCTTTCTTGCGGGAGAGAAGAAACAACGCATGCTGACCCGACTGAAGGAGGAACGACGCACGTTCTTGCTTGCGAGTGAGAAATAGATGCACTGCTGGCCTTTTCTGACGCACACTCTCCCGTGCAGCTTTATTTTGATGCTACTGAGGTACTTTTGTGTGCTAACAGCATTAGCATTGTTTTCTAAGGGTTTATGACTCTTATTCTTTTTAAAATTCATACTGTGACTTGTGTATGTAGGATTTTTGTTGTTTTGGTCTTGTTTTGTTTAGATAAATATATTTTTTCTAAACCTGTGTTGTGTCATTTTGTAGTGTTTTCACTAAGTTACTGTGTGTGTTTATTACAAATACTTTACACATTGCTTCTGAAGTTAAGCCTGCCTGCTCATGCTAAGTTCTCAGGGGGTTGTGCGGGGGTTAACTGAGGGTGATTCTCCTTTTCCCTGACTAGAGTGAGGGTCCTTGCTTGGACAGGGGGTAACCTGACTGCCAACCAAAAACCCAATTTCTGACAGAACCCATATTCTGGGGCAACTGTGCTATGTGACCAGGTGGGTTGCCCAGCCACCAGTGCCTGTGTCAGGGTGGTGGGTCACACCAGCCTTTTGCTGTCTTGGCCATGCTCCTCTCAGGCAGGAGAGGCTGTACAGCTCCCACTGAGGGTGGGAGCCAAGAAGAAAGGCTGGTCCTGCGTCGCGTAGTCCAACTTCTTACAATTTGTCAAAGTGAAAACCTCTCTGATGAGCACATGGTAGAAACCTTCCCCTGAAGAAGTGCTGGACATCCTTGAGGAGAAGATATCATTCATATGTATAATAATACTAGGTTCATTATTATCCTTAAATCTCCCTCCTGCTTGCCAAGTTTGAAAGTGAGGATACGAGTGCTGGGAAATGTGCAAAAGTATAACCTTAATCCCTGTAGTTTCTGGGCCAGCTAGAGCCACGAAAGTTTCAAACATAGTCAGTGCCACAATAAACATTAAACAACTATAAAGCATATGAATGCCATATGGGAGTTGTACCTACTGACTTCTTCAAAATACATGGAGACTCTAAAATGAAAATATAGAATACACATTATTCTGAGCCCTAAGAAGTCCTTCAATAGGAAAAAACACTTTGGCTACTGTTGGAGGCACTTTTATGAAGGTTGTATGGCTAAACAATTAAGAATTTATAAAAACAAATGGAAGCTCTTCTGAGGACTTATGTGAATTTATTTGACTATAAATGAAAGGTTTAAACCTTTGAAGGACTTTTCTATAACTGTATTTAATCAAACTGTTACATGTAACAGGTGAGGTTGTAAATTTTGTGCTTGGGATTTTTTCAAATTTCCATGGTAGGGCTGATGCCAGTAATGAGGGGTGAAAGGGACTGACTCCTTTTCCCATTGCACTCACTACAATTATTTTCCTACAGTGATAGGTGCGGTTTGTTTTATGCTCCAGTCCTTTGTGACTTACATATCACTTTTTGAAGGTTTAAATGAGTCTCAATCCTTATGAATCAGTGGTTGAATCCTTTTAACATATAGTACCTGGGATGCGTAAAAATTAACGACGTGCTGGGGATCGCAGAGGAAGAGATGCACTGAAAAATAAGGTGCTACGTCAGATTTTCTGGTGTGACAGAGACGATGCGTCATTGCTTTCCACGATTCAAGGCGATGCATTGATTTGCAGGAGCGGAGCCTTTGTTCCTCAGTATAATGCGGGAATATTTTGATGCTCAGGGAAGATGTGTTGAAAATCTTTGATGCGCTGGTAAGAAGGAGCAGGCACTGTGTCGATCCAGTTGGCTATGCATCGGTTTTTCAGCCGTGAGACAGGTGCTGTATCGATTTCTGCAGGAGCCGCATTGATTTTCTGACTTATGGGGTTTTTCTTCTCTTGGGAGAAGTGTTTGTGGCCCTGCGGCTGCACAGCAGGAGGCAAGCTCAATCCAAGCCCTTGGAGAGCACTTGTAGGGAAGTCAGAGTGCTGGGAAATGTGCAAAAGTATAACCTTAATCCCTGTAGTTTCTGGGCCAGCTAGAGCCACGAAAGTTTCAAACATAGTCAGTGCCACAATAAACATTAAACAACTATAAAGCATATGAATGCCATATGGGAGTTGTACCTACTGACTTCTTCAAAATACATGGAGACTCTAAAATGAAAATATAGAATACACATTATTCTGAGCCCTAAGAAGTCCTTCAATAGGAAAAAACACTTTGGCTACTGTTGGAGGCACTTTTATGAAGGTTGTATGGCTAAACAATTAAGAATTTATAAAAACAAATGGAAGCTCTTCTGAGGACTTATGTGAATTTATTTGACTATAAATGAAAGGTTTAAACCTTTGAAGGACTTTTCTATAACTGTATTTAATCAAACTGTTACATGTAACAGGTGAGGTTGTAAATTTTGTGCTTGGGATTTTTTCAAATTTCCATGGTAGGGCTGATGCCAGTAATGAGGGGTGAAAGGGACTGACTCCTTTTCCCATTGCACTCACTACAATTATTTTCCTACAGTGATAGGTGCGGTTTGTTTTATGCTCCAGTCCTTTGTGACTTACATATCACTTTTTGAAGGTTTAAATGAGTCTCAATCCTTATGAATCAGTGGTTGAATCCTTTTAACATATAGTACCTGGGATGCGTAAAAAATAACGACGTGCTGGGGATCGCAGAGGAAGAGATGCACTGAAAAATAAGGTGCTACGTCAGATTTTCTGGTGTGACAGAGACGATGCGTCATTGCTTTCCACGATTCAAGGCGATGCATTGATTTGCAGGAGCGGAGCCTTTGTTCCTCAGTATAAAGCGGGAATATTTTGATGCTCAGGGAAGATGTGTTGAAAATCTTTGATGCGCTGGTAAGAAGGAGCAGGCACTGTGTCGATCCAGTTGGCTATGCATCGGTTTTTCAGCCGTGAGACAGGTGCTGTATCGATTTCTGCAGGAGCCGCATTGATTTTCTGACTTATGGGGTTTTTCTTCTCTTGGGAGAAGTGTTTGTGGCCCTGCGGCTGCACAGCAGGAGGCAAGCTCAATCCAAGCCCTTGGAGAGCACTTGTAGGGAAGTCAGAGTCCTTCCAGCAGAGTCAGGAGACAGCAGGCAGCAGGGCAACAAGCAGGGCAGCAGTCCTTCCAGCAACACAGTTTGGATGAGCCCTGAGGTCAGCTAGACAGTCCCTCTTACAGTGTCCAGTTGTAGATCCAAAAGTTATGAGGAACCATTGGAATATCCTAATGCATGACTCAACATTAAAGGGCTGCATTTCAAACAGACCTGAGATTACTTATCGGAGAGGAAGATTCTGGAAAAGCCTTCTTTGTCCTAGTTACCCAACTTACCAAACACGGGACCATTGGCTATCTGAGTATAATAAAGGTTTCTTCAAATGTGTTCAATGTGGGGTCTGTAGATGAGCATGGCATGGAAGAAAGGACTTTGGAGAACCTGGGAGTCGGAGATTTCAAATTCAAACTAATATAAATTGTAGTACAACCTTTGTGGTGTGTATCATATTATGTGAATGAAAGCGTATGTACATTAGAAGCACAATTCGCCCACCTAAAATAAGGATTAGTGAGCATTTGAGGGCAGTAAGACAGGACGATGAACGTTATCCAATTGAACAACACATGAAGATATTCAATACACAGGGAGCACATAAAGAGTTAAACATTTTCGGAATTGAACATGTGTCTAAGAACCTTCGGGTGGTAATAGAGAATTACATCTCAGGAGCAGAGAATTGGTGTGGATTACGCGTTTAAGGGCAGTGGAGGAGGGACTAAACACTGATCTGGAATTAGAATATTTTTTAAACAACTAACAAAGCTTCTGCAGAATAATATGACAGAATTGTGGCAGCAAGTTTAATTAGGGATGACTGCTTCATAGATCAATGCTTTAATTTGGAGTATGAATTGTGATTTATTTGAATTATAATCAAGTGCAAACACATGTCGAAAGAACTATATTAGCACGGGTTAATCATGATTATAATGGTCCTGTTTTGGAATATGAACAATAATCTTTTAAATTTGCAATGGAATGTATACATATGTGGAGTGAACAGCAATAATATTGGTAGCGGCATGTTACTGCAGGGAGCAGCATGTTGTGGGAATTGTCTGACATCTACTTCTGGCATACAGGACTTCATAACCTAACAGAGTTGGAATGAATACATCAGGGCGTCTGGTTAAAATGGAGGTAAGAGGTCACCTTGATAAATTACATGTTTTAGATATATGTCCTACCTGTATTTTCCATGTATTTGAATACATCACCTGTATGTAGCTGTAGAAATCACTATTTTGTGGTGATTGTTCAACCTTTATAACTTAACAGAGTGGAAATGAATAAGATATAGTGCATGGTTAAAATGGTGTTATCAGGTTGCCCTGACAAATTGAGTGTTTTTAGACATTGCTTTACCTGGATTTTTATTTTATGTGAATATGTCAGTGGTTTGTAGCTGGAATAATCGCTATTTTAAGGTGATTGTCATACCTTTATTTTTGTGTACATTAATTTGTTTATCAATGGATGAGAAAACGGACTACATCTTAAAAATCAATAATTTATATACCTGCAGTGGGTTCTGCTAAGATTAGAACATGACTGGGGAAGAGGTGTATATATTTTATTTAGATAGTCAGTAAATTCTCAAAATAGGGTGGATGCACTATGGAGTCCGGATAATATGAGAGTGAGAGTCTGTTTTTTGATAATCTATATTTCGAGATTTAGTCCTATTTTTAGTTTGATGAACTTGAGTATATATAGAGATGGAGTCAAGAACAGACCACACTGCTGAATTGGAGCGTACTCGCAGCTTGTGTCTCAGATGAAAATTACCGGTGACTTGGCGGGTGAACTCCTTAGAGCTTATGAATTCAGATGTTCAAATGGATGAATTATGGCATTTATGATTTTGTGTAGACGGCGTCCACACAATTTACTGGAGATTAGCATAGGCTTCAAGGCTCTATTGGGGCAGATTAGGATCACTAAGGTGGGGACGGAGAGAAGCGATTCCTTCATATAGGGGGGGTCGTGTTTGTAATACTATGTAAGATATGAGTGGTGTTGATGAATGGGTACTTATTTTTGGAGATGTTTGCTGGGTTACTAAGACCTTACATGGCTATTTCTGTAGTAACAATTGCCCAGACACGAGGGGTGTATGAACTGTCAAAGGATTGGGCTTTATGGAACAGTGGTCCTTAAGGGGTAAGTTATTTTATTGTATTTAATTTTTTGATTGTTTCATTTTACTTGCTCGAACTCTGTTTGTAACCAAAGCTGAGTTCTTTATGGAGTTATTCTATCATATTGGGCAGCTTTAATGAGCGGTTTGGAAAACTGAAAACTAGAGATTGGGAGTTTTTCGATATGTACCAAGATTCTATCATACAGTTACTTTCAATTGGGTTTAGATGTCACCCGCGGAATAATAATAACAGACAGAGGTTTCCAAATAATAGTCGGCCCCCCATGTGTGTGTGCATGAACTAATTATACAGCATTGGACTTTTGTGTAGGGCACCTTATGTTTATTATTTGTATTAGGGGGTTTCATTTCCATTTAGACTATCATCCCCTGTCCTGGTACATGGGTGCTTATACTCAACAATCCTGATAAGATCTGAAAACATATTATGGGAATGTGAACACATACAGCATGTTTGCATAAATATTCCAATATATTACAGTGTCATATGGATCATATTGTTTTTCACCAATAACACACTAGGGACAGATTGGGTGTGTGGTAATGACAGAAACATATAAGGTTGATATTACACTGCTAGGTATACATATTATTCACAGCCCTGATGAAGTCAATGGATTACATCCCAGATGAAACACATGTTGGCTGGAGTCTGAGCTGAAGAAATAAAATATGAAGACCAGAACATAGCTGGTCATTATGACAATGGTGGTGACTGTTAAAGTGGCACTAACATCGCCAACAGGCTGGCGGACATTACTGCCAAATTATGACCATGGCGGTGATAACTCCCATAGACAGCCAATGTATCACACCAACCGCCAGGGGGATAACACCACTGACCATGGTGGCAGCCATCAACTGCCAGGCGGAAGATAAGGTACTGTCCACCATATTATGACATAGCAAACCACCATGATTTCTGGGGCGGTACCAACACCATCAAAAGCCTGGCAGAAATAGAACACAGAAGACAAAAGACTCACCATCAGAGACACAGAGAAGATCAACGCTGCCATGGATCCAGAACTTCAAGTCTCCCGATGCTCCTCTATGCCATGGTCAACCTGAAACACCAACGCTGATGAATACGACAATGGTGAGTACAGCTGCCTAACACACAAGGGAGGAAGGGAGGAAGAGAAGTGTCACACACACATGCACAACACACACCATACACACACACACCATACACACAACCAGCTGAAGAGGAAAACCAATCCCACAGGACACACATCATAATAATGCCAGGACAACATTTAGCCAGAACTGATAGTGTAATTTGATGCCAACAGACACCATATTGTCCATGTGATAAGAGAAATTTGAGTAAATGTTCAGAAAGGACCAATGGCAAGTCCAAAGTACAAAAGGCCCACGTAGCCACAGGGCACAGTCCAAGCCCCAACTTGTTTCCTGACGAAATCCGCACTACACTGTGCAGGGGCATCATGTTGTAAATGGCCAGGCACCTCAGGAGGAAGGAGGGTTGGCACCTCAGATGAAGTGGAGAACTTGCCCACTGGTTATGGAGGGGGCTCCTTGTACAACAGTCCCTGGAGTGTGGCTACATGCCCTCTGCTGTAGGTGAGGGCTTCTGTGTCCCAACTGGAGGTGTGGGTTCCTTGCCCACTGCTGTCGGAGGGGAAACCCTGCCAGCCTCTGCTGGAGGTGAGGGCGTCTTGCCCAATGCTGTTAGAGGGGGCCTCTTTCCTCTCTTAGTTGGTGGAGTGGGAACCTTCACTCTCTTTGGTGGTGGAGTGGGATCCTTCCCTCTCTTTGGTGGAGGAGTGGGATCCTTCCCTCTCTTGGGTGGTGGAGTGGGATCCTTCCCTTTTTTGCCTCCATGACTAGGAGGTGCCTCCACTTTCCCCTTTGGCTGAGGTGCTTGGCTGGGTCATTGTGACCCTGCTCTTACAGGCAGGACGGGGGTGTGGAGGGGTCGGGAAGAGATCAAGTTGGGCAAGGAAAAGCTTCTTAGGGACGGTGGGACAGGATGAGGGATGGGAGTGGAGGTTGAGGGAGTGTTTGTTGAAGGTGTATGTCTGCTGGACTTAGGTGTAGGTGCATGGGTAGTGTGCTGATGTGAGGTGGATGGCTGTTGGGAGTCTGAGTGTGTGCATTTGTGTCTCTTAGGAGGGGGGCAGTCAGGGTGAGAGAGGACACAGGGGACGCATGGATGGATGTTGTGGAGGTGTCCGCAAGAGAGGTGTGTGTGCTGCTTGGTGTGGTGATGGTAGTGGTGGCTGTTGATGCAGTGCATGCAGGTGTGAGTGTGGATGTGACTGCCAGGGAGGAGGAGGAAGAGGGGAGACAGTGGAGGCAGTGGATGTTGTTGTGTGTGCAACTGTCTGTTGTTTGTGTGAGTGTTTGCGGCCTGAAGTGTGCTGCCTGTGTTTGTCTGTGCCACTCTTGTGTGATGTTTTGTGTGCATGCTTGTCTGTATGTGTGCATGGGATGGGCTGATGTGGGGTTGAGGAGACTGGGAAGTGATAGTTGGAGGAGGAACGGCAGGAACAGAGACAATGGCTGCCATCAGAGAGGAGGCCAGAGCCTTGAACGATCTCTGTTGGGCTGCCAATCCACCGTTAAGGCCCTCCAGGAATGCATTGCATTGCAGCATCTGGGATGCCAGCCCCTGGATCGCATTCACAATGGTTGACTGCCCTACAGAGATGGATATCAGGAGGTCAATAGCCCCCTCACTCATAGCAGCAGGGCTCACTGGGGTCAGGGCCTGAGGTGCCTGGGGCAAAGGAGATGCTCAACCTCCTGGGTGAGTGGGTACGGGCAACTCGATGAGGGGCTACTGGGAGAACGGTGCTGGAATAGGGGGTGGCGGCTGTACCTGTATCTGGGGTGGACCCAGAGGTGTCTGACACCACCAGGAAGCTTCCATCAGAGGAGAAATCAGAGTCAGTGTTGTCACCTCCTGTCTCCGCCGTGGTGCTCCCCTAGTCTTCCATCCCACAGGTTCCCTCTGCGTTGGTGGACTCTGCCTCCTTTGTCCTGTGGGATGCAGCTCCCTCTGTCACCGGTGCCCCTGCTCCTCTGCCAGATGATGCTAATGCACACATGGACAGGATGACAGAATAAAAAAGGGGGAGAGGGAAAGGGAGCGCTGGGTCAATTACAGCACCACCACCACAGATGGCATACACATTACCATCACACACAGGGATCAGGATTGAGCACCATGCATTGCACTGACATACCATTGGCTAGGTACTGTAGCAAGATGTGAGCCAACCACTGCCAACTGCTCCCCTCCTGGGAGTCAGTAAGTCCTGTATGACATGGAAATCAACCTAGCTAGGTTACCAGATTTTGCAATACACCCATTACCCTTGAGCTGGATCACGCTGGAATGTCTGAGCTGGCATTAAGGGGCACCGATTTCCACCTGGCCCTAGATACAGGACAGGCGGTCGCCATTTCATGGTGGTGGAGTACATTCAGGTAATCCATAACTGCGTCATTGCTACAATTTGCACACACATTGACATTCCCATTGTCCCATCACATCAATGCTCAATATACACTGAGGAGGTGGTTTCATTGTTCAAATTGTGACAGCCTACTCACTCTTGTGTCCCTTAGATACCTACCACTGTGGAGGGATAGGAGGAGGAAACAAGGTCCCCATGTACAGAACCCTTGTGGACTTGGCTACACTGGAGGACAGGCACATATTACTCACCTATAGACTTGACAGTGCCACAATCACAGAACTGTGTGCACAATTGGAGCCTGATCTGATATCAGCTATCCGTCATCCCACTGGGATCCCCCCTCTTGTGCAAGTTCTATCAGTGCTCCATTTCCTGGCAACTGGTCCATTCCAGGTGACAGTGGGCTTGGCAGCAGGAATGTCACAGCCAATGTTCTTAATCGTGCTGGCAAGGGTTTTGTCTGCCTTGGTCAAACACATGTGTAGCTACATGGATTTCACCTAAGTGGAAGATTTGGCCAATGTGAAGGCAGGATTCTATGCAATGGTACATATACCAAATAATATTTAGGCAACTGACGGAACACATATTGCGTTTGTCCCCCCTGGCACAATGAACAGGTGTTCAGGAATCAAAAGAGTTTCCACTCACTCAATGTGCAAACCGTGTGCCTGGCCGACCAGTACATCTCCCACGTCACTGCCAAGTATCCTGGGTCGGTGCATGACACCTTCGTCCTGAGGAATAGGAGCATCCCAAATGTGATGCGCAGCTACAGAGTCACAGGGTGTGGCTAATAGGTGAGCCAGAGTCCCCACCCAATGTATGTCAGTGTATGCGTTCAGGAGTCATCCCCCATACCATTGTGTAAGGCTAAGGTTTGTCCCTCAATACTTGCAGGTGACTCTGGCTACCCAAACCTATTGTGGCTCCTGACCCCTGTGAGGAATGCCAGGACAGGGGCTGAGAATCGTTATAATAATGCACATGGGAGAACCAGGAGAATTATTGAAAGGACCTTTGGCTACCTGAAGGGCAGGTTCAGATGCCTCCATCTAACAGTTGGATCCCTGTGCTACTCACCCGAAAAGGTCTGCCAGATAGTAGTGGTATGCTGCATGTTGCACAACCTGGCCCTCAGATGATATGTGCCTTATGTGCTGGAGGAGGAGACTGGAAATGCCCCTGTGGGAGCAGTGCTCCCTGAGGACAGTGAGGATGAAGAGGTAGAGGATAAGGATGTGGACAACAGAACATCAGTTATAAGTCAATACTTCAAATGACACACAGGTGAGACAGTGGAACTGACCATTCCTCTGAATATTGATGTTTTCTGTGAGGCTGTAGCAGGATGGCATTCACTTCCTTTGCACCTCAACTTACTGTCCCCTATGACTTCTCCTTTTGCAGATGTTGGTGATGTAACAACTGTGTACTGATGTGATGACTACAGACAGATACAGCTCATTAATTGTATGCTATCACAGTGTTCAGATCATTTGCACAAGATGTGACTGTGTCCATATGTCACTCAAGTTGTGTTCAAGGGTGTTTATTGTAGTGCAAATAATTGACGGAAAAGTGCAATGGAATGGAGTGATGGTAGAGGAAAGTCCAGGGTATTGTTCCAGTCTGTTTGTAGCACAGGTCCAGTGTCCAAGGGGCCATAGGAAGGGGTGCAAATGCAGTTCAAAGTAGAAAAGGTGATAGGGTGGGAACAAGGGTGACATTCAGGAGGGTCTCATTTCTTGGCAGTGGTCTTGGTCTTGGCAAGTGTCTCTGGATTCTGTCTGGGTCGAAGGGAACGTTTTCACCTTCTGCAGGGGGAGTGGTGCTGGTGGCCTGTGGGTCCTGCGGCAGGGCCTCCTTCCCATTAGCTGCAGCAGAAGTGGTGGGCTGGTCATAGACTGGCTAGTGGTAGGGTCCCGCTGGCATGCTGTCCATTCCCTCATGATGATGGCCATATATGCCAGCACCCCTGCTATTGAGGCCATGGTGGTGTTGAGGGCCTGCAAGTCCTCCCTGATCTCCTGTTGGTGTTCCTCCTGTAGCCGCTTGTTCTCCTGCATGTTGGTAAGGATCTGACCCATCTTGTCCTAGGATTGTTGGTAAGCCTCCAGGACATTAGTGAGTGCCTTCTGGAGAGTCAGTTCCCTAGGCCTGTTCTCCCCCAGTGCACAGCAGTTCTCCCAGTGTCCCTATTACCCTGTGCCTGTGTCCCCTGAACGGTGTGCCCACTGCCACTGACCCCAGGTCCCTGATTGTCTTGGGGTGAGGTATGGACTGGGGTCCCTGTACAGGTGGGCACACTGCTGATTGATGTGTCCTGGGGCAGAGGTGTGGGGACGTTGGGTGGGTGCTGTAGTGTTGCATACTGAGGGAGAGCTCTGTGGTGGACTGAGAGAGGGCTGGGATGGCCGACTGACCAGTGGTCTCTGAGGTAGTTCATCCAGACCCTAAAGTCCAGAGTTAATGTCATCACTGGGGGTGTCTTCTGTTGGGGGACTGGATAGTTGTGGCATCTCCACACTGCTGAGATTGGCTGGGGCACATGTGGATGTAAGTGATGTATTATGCTTCATGTCTGTGACATATTGTACATCCCTAGCTTCCCCTCTTTTGTTGCTGATGACCTGCCACCTTTGGTTGTGTATGGTGATATTTTGTGAGATTGTTAGTTCTCCATGCTGTGCATGCTTTGGTGAGGAGTGTACATGCAGGGCTGGGAGGACTGTCCATGCATTGGTATAGCATGCAGGGCTTGGCATTGGGGTTAGTCAGATGTGTAGGTGCAGTGAGTGGGATGGAGTTGAGTGATGGGAGTGAGGATAAGGGGTTGTGATGGCATGAAGGTATGGGGGGTGATGAATAGTAAATATTGACTCACCAGTGTCCAGTCCTTCGGCAACTCCAGTGAGTCTCTCAGGATGCAGGATTGCCAAGACTTGCTCCTCCCATGGTGTGAGCTGTGGGGGAGGAGGTGGGGGTCCACCGCCAGTCCTCTAGTGCCTTGCTGCTATGGAATGTACCTTCCCCGGTAGGTCATTCCACCTCTTCCTGATGTCGTCCCTTGGTCTTGGATGCTATCCCACTGCATTCACCCAGTCAACGATTTTCTGCTATAGCTCCATCTTCCTGGCAATGGATATTTGCTGTACCTGTGCTCCAAACAGCTGTGGCTCTAGCCTATTTTCTCCACCAAGACCCGCAACTCCTCATCAGTGAAACTGGGGTGCCTTTGTGGGGACATGGGTACTGTGTGGTGTGTGTTGTGCAGAGGGTGTTGAGTGATGTGGTGGGGTGAGGGATGTGGGGTGCATGATGGATGGATGTGTGTTTGTGGTGTGTGTGCGTAGTTGTCTCAGTGGTCTTTGTGTTAGTCTTGTGGCAATTACTGGTGTTCGTAAAAGGTTGTGTGTAATGTGGGTGGGTGTTTTATAGTGCTGTGGGTGGGTAGGTATGGTGTGTGTATCAGTGTCAGGTGTGTGATTTTCGTTTAGGCCAATATTGTGTTGTTTTGAATTTGGGTGGCCATTCTCAGCGCGTGGGTGTGTACCACCAATGGTTTACCTCCATTGAATGTCCACTGTGGTGATTCGTGGGTCATAATGTGGTGGGCATTGTTTTGTTGGTGTAACGGTATGGGTGTTGGTACCAACACTTTACCACTGACCTTTAGGCTGGCGGATTTGTATATGTGGCGTGTTCTGTCGGTCTAGTGTGTGTGTGTCATATTATGGCGAACAAATATTTGCCACTGCAGCAGTATGTTGGCTGCCGTCACCGTGGCGGTAAGTGGCATTTACCGCTAATGTCATAATGAGGGCCATAGTGTTGAACAATACAAGACATGTGCCTTTATGTTTTCTTATGTTTTCAACAGTCATTGATTATTAATATATGCGGTTTTGGGTGTGTTCCCTGTAAAGAGCACTGCCTTACAAATAGTTTTGGATGGACTGCATAGTATAACGCAGATGAAAATATTGTACAATTGTGAGCGCCGGTTCTCCCCTACAACCACCCGTGTATGAGTCAGTAGACCACAATTGTTTGATTTTGGAGGGTCACAGACCCAGTATATCTCCCAAAAATGCCTTTGAAGTGGGGGAAACTTCAAAGAGTGGCTTTGAAGTACTGAAGGTCCCCTTTCAACCCAGCCTTGTCTGCCAGGGCCCCTGTGGGAGGTTATCAGTCCTTTGTGTGAGGTCATGCCAAAGGCCTTTGAAATGTAAGTGAGAGCCCATCCTGCTCCGGGAGAGCCATTCAGTATGCAGATCATATGTGACTGATTATACTGTGTCAATGGCTGTCTGGGTAGAATGCATGAGGGGATCTGTCAGCAAGCACAGACCAGACGTGGATTGGAGACAGACTGTGAGGCACAGATGGCAGTAAGTGCAGAGAAATGCCCACTTTTTAAAAGTGGCGTGGTAATATTAAATCTAACTTCACCAGTAAGCAAAACTTTCTATTACAATCCTGGCAATATTAAGCATGACAGGGCTACTCCTTCCAGATCAGAATCTACCACTTAAAAGTTTATAAGGGCAGTTGTAATGCTGGCCTATGAGAGGAGCAGACCTTATAATAGTGAGAAACAAGTTTGTGAGTTTTTTACTACCAGGACATATAAAATACATAAGTACAAGTCCTTCCTTTTGCTTACATAGCACCCTGCCCTATCGGTTACCTAGGGCTTACCTTAGGGGTGACTTATATGGAGAAAAAGGGGAGTTTAAGGCTTGACAAGTAGTTTCAAATGCCACATTGCAGTGACAGTGAAACTGCTCACACAGGTCTTGCAATGGCAGGTCTAAACCATGGTTAAGGGGCTACTGATGTGGGAGGCACAATGTGTGCTGCAGGCTCACTAGTAATGTTTAATTTACAGGCCACAGGCACATCTAGTGCACTTCACTAGGGACTTATAGATAAATTAAATATGCCAGTTGGGTAGGAGCCAATATTACTATGTTGAAGGGAGAGAGTGATGCACTTTAGCACTGGTCAGCCATAGTAAAGTGTGCAGAGTCCTAAAACCAGCAAAAACAGGGTTATAAAGATGAAAGGAGGCAGGCAATAAGTCGGGGGATGACCACCCCAAGGCTGTCAGGTTTAACCTGTGTTTCCTCCAGCTAAAAGTTGGAGAGAGCCACTAGACCCCTTGGGAGCTCTCTTCACTAAGGAGGAAGAATCTGGTAAGACCATCTGCATTGGCATGGTCAATCCCCGGGTGATGCACAACCGTAAAGCTATTCCCTGTAGGGAGATGGGCCACCTTAAGAGTTTAGGATTTTCACCCTTCATGTACGTGAGCCATCTGAGGGGTCTGTGGTCTATCTGAACCCAGAAGTGAGTCCCAAATAGGTATGGTCTCAGCTTCTTTAGTGCCCAGACGACAGCAAATGCTTCTCTTTCAATCGCATTCCAACTCCGTTCTCATTGAAATAACATCCTGCTAATGAAGGCTACCAGTTGGTCTAGGCCCTCCTCATTTAGCTGTGCTTAGACTGCCCCCATGCCATGCTCTGAAGCTTCTGTCTGCACTATGAATTCCTTGGAGTAATCAGGTGCCCTGAGCACAGGTGCTGTGCACATTGCTTCCTTGAGGGAATCAAAGTTTTTTTGACAAGCCTCTGTCCAGTTCACAAATGTGGGCTACTTGTTAGAAGTCAGTTCAGTTAAGGCGGGAAACAATGATGCTGTATCCCTTAACAAATCTTCTGTAGTAGGCAATGAGGCCTAAGAAGGCTCTCACTTCAGTTTGGGTTTTAGGTGGTTGCCAAGCCATGATTGTCTCAATCTTGTCCTGGAGGCATTGTACCTTGTCACCAACTATCAGGTGTCCCAAATACACCACAGAACCCTGCCCAGTCTGTCACTTATTGGTCCTGATTGTCAGTCCTGCCTGTTGCAGGGCCTAGACCACCTCTTGGAGGTGATGCAGGTTTCCCTCCCAGCTGGCACTGTAAATCACAATGTTGTCTAAGAAGGTGGCACAGAAAGCCTCTTTACCAGCCAGAACCCTATTAACCAACCATCAGAAGGTAAGAGGGGCATTCTTCAAGCCAAAGGTTTGAGAACACTGACCTCTATTTTGCTCCCTCAGTCAAGGCGATCTGCCAGTGCCCTGATGTCAAATCAAAGGTACTGAGGAATTTCCCAGTGCCTAGTCTGTCAATGAGCTCATCAGCTCTGCCAACAGGGTGTGTTTCAGTCTTTGTGCCAGAATTGAGACCTCTGTAGTACAAACAGAACTTAAGTTCTGGTTTGGTGCATGGTGGGGCAGCCTATGGTACCAATATCACTGGGCTGGACCATGGACTGTTAGAGGTTTCAATCACCCCTAATGCTAGCATCTTGGCAACTTCCTCCTCGAAGCCGGCTCCTACACTGTCTGACAACATGTAAACTTTGCTCTTACCAGGGGGAGTGTCTCCCGTGTCAATGTCATGGACTCACAGTTGTGTGAGTCCAGGCGTGACGGAAAAGAGGGAGAAAAACTGTCCCAGTAACTGGTAACAGTTACCTCGATGTTCAAGGGTCAGGGAGTCAGAGAGGTTGACGCCCTACACTGACCCATTATTCTCCTGTGCAGAGAGGAGGCCAGGCAGAGGTTCACTCTCCTCCTCCACACCCTCATCTGTCACAAGGAGCATGCTCATTTCGGACCTCTCAAAGTGAGGCTTGAGTCAGTTCACCTTGATCAGCCTTAGGGGGTTTCTAGGGGTCTGGAGGTCCACTAAGTAAATGGTTTCTTCCTTACACTCTTTAATTTCATAAGGGCCAGTCCAGCAGTCCTGGAGAGCTCCAAGCTCCTCCTTCCTATCTATCCTTGAGCTCCAGTAGCTGGATGTCTTGTAGGTGCTGCTACGTTTACCTGTGCATTATGCATGGCACCCCCAGCCAAATCAGCCAGCATGGGAAATATGCCCAACAAATCCTTCTCACCTGTGTTTTTACTGTCCTTCTCTTGGGCCTAATGATCAGGGAAAACATATAAGAGGGAGACAGAGCAGTTGGAGCACAAGCACAAACTCCATCTGTAAGATGGCTAGTTTGATATTGAAGTTTCTCCTGAGTATCTTTCATAGTCTAGACTTGGGATTTGTGTTTTTATTTGTGTGCCCCTTAAGCCATTATATAAAGAGTGCCCACTGTTTCACATTTATTCTTAAGGTCTTGCAGCTTCTTCTGTAAATCAGCTAAAATCTCTATATTGAAAGTGTCAAGTTTGGGAAGGATGTTTTCCCATCATCATAAGGGAGTTCCAATCACTCTCATAAATGTTTGGACATGTGTTTGTAATATTGTTCCTCTGCAGTATGGGCAGAAGTCACTTTTAGTGGGGGGCTTACGACATTTAGATTGTCCGACCCCCATCGCGATTCTTAATATTCCACTTACACTCATAGGGGGAAAAGGTATGGAGGCCCTATTCCTGGGGCCCATCCCGTGGAGTCAGACAGGAAAGGAAACAGAAAACAATGTTCTCATGAAAGGAGGAAGGGAAAGTATTGTGCACTCACACCCAAGAACACCTTGATTTCATTAAACCTTTATTCAGCACACTGATGGGCTCATGAAGGGGTCAGGTATCTAGATTAGAAGGTCTCTGTGAGTAACTGGGTTGTTGATTGACAAAGGTGTGAGCCCTTCTCAAGTAACAGCCCCAATCCTTGTCAGGGTGAACCCCAAACGTCAATACATTAACCTTTGCTCAACCCTCTATAAGCTTGGCACAAAGCAGTCAGGCTTAAGTTAGAGGCAATTTGCAAAGTATTTATCCAGTGCACATACAGTATTATAGATGGCAAGATCTTGGGACAAACAGACCTGTTCTCAGTTGCAAAGAGCCCAAAACCTCAGAATTTCTCATTTTCTTCCAGGAGCAAATCAACTGATGCCAGCATATGACCTGGGAAGCCACCTCTTGGTGCTCAGTAACTCATTCCAGCAGGGGCCAGAAGGGCTCAGGCAGGTACATTGCAGAAGGTCAACTTGACAGCTGCAGGGGGCCCTCTGGAGCTTGCCATACCTCTGTAGCTCAGAATAGAAGGTCAGCTAACTGACTCTTTGAGTCACTTCTGCTTGAGTGGAAGGGAGAAGGTCCAGTCTTTCTTTTTAGACAGCAAGGCAGGCCTCAGGCAGCAGTGCAGTCCTCTAGCATCAGGGCAGCCTTTTTTCTGTAGTATTCACTGGTCCAGAGATGTACTGAAGAAATGGTCCAAGGGACCCATATTTCTACCCAGTGCCATCTTTGAAGTGAGAGAAACCTCTAAACTCCCAATCCCCCCCACATACATCTGGTTCTGGAATTTCTTCCTCCTCTTTCCCTGGCCCCGGGATGTCTGGGGTCACAAAAGGCTAGTGTGAACTTCTGTGTATGTGCTGAGGTGGCTCCTTTGAAATGCAAGGTGTGGTAGGTGACAGCTCTGCCCCTTACATCTGGTTAGGATGGCCCATCCTGCCAACACCTAGTCCCCCTTTTGTGAAACTATCTGGGAGGAATAGGCAAAGGCCAACTATAACTAGTCATGTGACCCAGGATAAAGGCTGCATACACCCAAGGTACAGGGCAAGAAAATTCCAACTTGCTAAAAGTGGTATTTTCAAAATTGTGACCTAAACTCTGGCTTTACCATTAAAGAGGGTTTTAAATTGCAAGTCATTGGATACCAAACATGACATTTCAACTTTTTCCCAAACCAAAGTTATCACTTTTTAAATGCAATAAGATAACCCAATGTTATCCTATGGGAGATGTAGGGGGTGAAACACAAATGCAAGAGTTTTTTTTCTGTACCAGGACATGTAAAACTTAAAAGCACATGTCCCACATTTTAAACACAATGCACCATGCCCTATGGGCTGTTTAGGGCCAAGCCTAGGGGAGGCTTATGTGTATTAAAAATGAAGGTTTAGGCCTGGCAAGGGTTTTTTGCCAGGCTGGAAGAACAGCTTAAAGCTACTTACAGGCTGCATTAGCAAGCCTGAGATGTTTTTTAAAAGGCTACTTGAGTGGGTGGGACAGTAAGTACTGCAGACCCAATAGTAGCATTTAATTTATATGCCCCGGGTCCATGTAGGAGCACTTTGCTAGGGACTTACATGTAACCTGAATATGCCAATTAAGAATAAGCCAACCTTGCCATGTTTAGAGGAGAGAGAGCACAATAACGTTAACACTGGTTAGCATTGATAAAGTGTGTAGAGTCCTAAGGCCAACAAAAATGATTTCAGCAAAACAGGAGGAGTGGAGGTAAAATGTTTGGAGGAAAACAACACCAAGGATGTCAGGTTAAACTGTCTATTTATCTCACACATTCATTCTGTGATAGAAATCCTGCCACTCGTACCTACCACCTCTGCTACTACACAAACTCTAGACCCCATTCACTCTACATCTTGATTTCATACTCCTACTAATTTTCCCATTTTCTCTGGCATCCTCCCAGCTCTACCTGCCCAATCATGTTCCTTTTAATCTCCCATAATCTTCTAACCAGATGACAATTGTGTGCGCCCTCTTTGACAATATATTTAGCCACAAACAATATAAGCCATGCGAGCAAGAAATAAACAAAATTGGAAACTTAGTTAAACTTTACCTAAAGTTCTGGTTCGATTCTCATTCATGCCTGCAGTCCATTTGCCAGGTCTGGCACTGAGCTCTTATACACCTCTTTCCCTGGAGTCATTTACTCCTTTGTCTCTGGTGCCTGGACTCTTCCTGCGGAGCTCAGTCCAGCACTACCTTGTGTTTTTGTGTTGCGGCATTTCCCACCATCACAGGAACCACATGTTGGTGCATATGATGGTAGATTTTAATGCAAAATAGCAGGCAGTGCAGCAAAAGATCAAAGATGATTGTCATTTGAAGTACATAGACCTTTCACTAGAAAACTACAATTTGGAGCTAAAATTCATAAAAAATGAGAACAGGATATGTGTTTTTTTAACACAAGTCAGTAAAGCTTCATTACATGACAGAAACCTGTCACTGTCAGCGAAAAGGTTTCTAAAGAGCAGGTGTCAGGATCTTCTCCCCAAAGAAGTGGTGGACATCCTTGAGGAGAAGATGTCATTCATAAATACAATGCTAGTTTCATTATTCTCCTCAAATCCCACTTCCACTTGTCAAATTTGAAGACAAGGTTGCACTGCTAGGAAATGTACAAAGGTACAATTCTAAGCCCGTAAGAGTGTATGATCATGATATAGTCAAGATGTATGAACATGGTACAGACAAGATTTAAGTTTTCACAATTTGGAGTGTTAAAAGTGAAACTGCGGCTTTCAGAATGAAATGTGCTAGTTGCTTAGAAGCTAGAATTAGCCAAAGGAGTAACACTTGATAGCAGTGGTTCCCAAACTTTTTAGAACATCAAATCAATTTTTAGTCTGACGAACTTTATAAACACACCTTGCCTCAATGGACATGATGAAGGGCAATTTCTTAATGTAAATAAAACATAATGAGGTAGTGCTCTGCTATTTCCAGACAGTACATTTTCCATTGAAATGGCCAAAGAGTTTACACAGACAGAGAATTTTACTGATTAAATTATATTGCACACGAAAAAATAATGTGTGAAAATCATGTTTCAGTGAGTATTCATCATCTGTGCACCACAAAGTACAGTGTCTTCATTTATTTTGATCCTATTAAAATCTTTCTTTCCATCGCACTTCAGACTTACAAAAAATGTGCTTTATTTTGATTTCCTAAACGGTGAATGTGTACAGTTCATTTACAGATATTTACATGTTGTTGTGTTAGAAAAAACGACACCCTGCAGCATTTCCTTTCACACACTTGTACCCTAGCAATAATGCCACGAATTTGCATTTACATTTCTTCCTCTGTCTGCAAAGTGGAGTGAGATGAGTTTGTAAACACCAATCTCAGTGTTAAAAAAGCAGCAATTTGTCAGAAGACATAGCTTGAGGTACGACCTCTATCTTTGAAGGGCAGCACATTTGAAAAGATAAATACAGAATTTAACTGCATCTTTATTTATTACTTAGACTTTCCCAACCCATTAAATATGTGCTTGAGACCCACTGTTTGGGAAACACTGCATTATGGAGATCCACTTGACACTTATGTAAAGACGCAGATGCGTATGTGATGGTCACTGGTTTTCCCAAAGTCTAGATTCAACTATTTGCCACTTCTTTAGAATTTATGCCGCAAATGGTATGCGGCTACTCTTCTCTTCCCACAGCCGAGCTTTCAGAGACTGCGCTACAGAACTTGCTTTTAGCTCTCCCAGACGCACAGTGTTAATTGTGCAGTGCATCAAGTAGACCTTTTACTATGCACGGCATAAAATATGTATAATGGAACGTAGAAAGGAGGTGAAAATCAGAGAAACTAATCGCACATACTTATGCGGCACTATGTCACGGTATTAATGTGCAATTCAAGGGAAAGTATGAAAGTGCTGGCAGGAAGTCTGGAGAGCTGATCATCAAGACTGAGATTTTTCTTAGATGGCATGAATTTAATAGCCTATTTATTTCATTAGTCTCCGAGGAATCTTCAAACTTCTCCGTTCTGCTGATCCAACGTTTTGGAAGGACATTGTTTCAGAAGCAATGGCCCAGGTCTGTTTCTGCCCATTTGCATTCAGATTTAAAAAGCCTTTCAAAGTATTTCTTGAAGCTGTTATTGATGCCCTGCGGGTCAATATTAGGAACTTCATTATCACTGGAACACAAGCAGATTATATATGAGCTCTTAGTTTGCTGGGTTTGAAGTCAGATCATGCTACCAGCTGCATAATTCATGGACGATCACACGCACTTCAAAGCGCCATGCCAACTCTTGTTGTTTTGTGGAACATGTTTTACATTAATAAATTAGCATAAAATGCTGAGACGCCATTGTTCAGCGACTAAAACAAATCTGTTCTTGCATAGCGCCTTGGTCTCGCTAATTAGCAGACTTTTCTCAACAAATATATTACGTTTTAAAGTTTCAGGCTGAGGGGAGGCGACCGAGTTAGAAAAAACATTACAGCTTCTGTCATAATAGAAACTCAGCACCTGGCACAGGGTACGCCAATTACCCGTGCTGACTAGATAAATGTGCTTTGCGATTTTAGTGCAACTGCACAATCCATATGAATGCATTAAATAATTATTAAAGGCTAAACAGGAGAAAATTTATCAGTACAAAGTATATAACTCACATATCTTCGTTTGAATATGCTTATAAATCGGCCTGTGAAAAAGGTTTCAACAAAACAGATGGTTTTTCAAGATTCCAAAAATATTATAAATTGGGTCAAACGGAGAGTTGGCAATATTTTTTTCGAAAGCATGTGCCACATATATATATACATATATGTATTACATACTAGCAGTACATATATACATACATACACACACATTTAAATCAAATGGTCTTTGCTAAAGCCAGAGGAATGCAGAGTCTGTGGTTCTGTGAATGTACAATTTTCTCAGCTCATCTAGTTTAGGAATAATATCGCAGTATTATTTGAGACCAAAAACACGTATATATGGATCTTAAAAAAAAAATCACAAAAAAGTGCGCCGGTAATTTTTGTTGCACATGGAAAGTTTCGGGGTGATCCATGAAGTGGGGGTGGAGAAAAAGAGGGGTGGGGGGCTCAAAAAAGTGTGTTTCCGATGTTAATTCCCAGAGGAGTTTTTGAACACAAATACAGCCCGAACCGCTTGACAGAATTACAGAAACTTTGGCAGAATGCTAGATTTTGTTCTGTAGTTTGTGATTTTCATTATTTGGTGTAAATTCATTCAGTAGTTATTGAGAAAATTAAGGCATTCCAAGCTTGTATATCTAGGGCCCCAGATCCTCCCCAATGACTTTGGGAAGAATAATGAACTAATGCAGGGACATGCAGAGCTCTGATTGGCTGACAACACTTCAACCGGGAAAAAAATGTGAATAAAAAGAAAAGGGGACAGGGTAGCAATACCCTGACCCCAAAGCCTTATTCTTGGGTGAACCTGGGTGAAACATTCTCATGCACCATAAAATATGCTGTAATGTTCCTGTGTTTCTTCTAAATAATTATTCATTTCTTTAGGAGAAGCCAGCATGCTGTTTCACATGTGATAATTGTTTAAAAAAACATGAATATTTTTCACACAGGTTCCCCGGCGTTAATGGCTAGAAAGCATGTGATTTGCAGAGATATAATGGATTATTTTTACAGTGGCACAAAGGGTGTTACGAAGTGAACAGTTAAGACAAGAGAGATTCAAGTCAACAGAATCCTTTTGCCTCTTCTCCTCTAAAAAAGACATGCATTTAAGTAAGATTCACATATCACTATGGAAAAGAGGCTGGTGACTAAGAGCAATGGTTTATACACTGCTTGATGTCCTTGCAATGTTTGTTTATATAGCAGAGGTGCACGAACACTAGGGATTGGGTAACAGCCTGTACCACCCACACACTTAAAACTGTTGACTTAATAGTCCCATTTTTTCAAATCTTCATTATTTATATTATATAATTCCAACTCTGAGGAATTTAGTGTGGCCCTGACGATGAGCTCATAACAAAAAAGTATGCCATGTGTTTTAAGAGGCCAAAATGCATTGGCTAATTTGACATGAGGAATGTGCTTGAATGGTCCCTTATGAACATCTTTTAAAGAAGGATGTGATTATTCTTCGTGGTAGTTTGGTGTGGAACTATAATTGAATGGGCCAATTTAAAGGACGATTTTCACTTCTCATGGTTTTAATGGACATTTGATTAACTCTTTTGAGCTATTCCAGTGATTAACCCTATGGTTATCTCCTGTGGTTAAAACAGGGGCAGACCTTTGAATTTTGTCCATCTATGTGAGAACGTTGTGTGCTTATGTTTTAAATTTTGTTTGACGTATGGAATTATTTTCTTTTTTTGAGAGTTGCTGAGCAAATTTTTGTGTAAATGTACATGCTTTTTTATGTGACCTTTTTACCTTTAAATATTTGAAATGAGGGGATGGTGTGAAAAGAGATAATGTTGTTGACACAGAATAAAATAGGAAATATATTAATGTACAGACAGGATTAATGTACTGTGATGTACTTAATTGATCAATCAACAGCCAGTGGGGTCCGTTTGGCTGTTTTGACATTGGTTGGGACCCGGGCACCCAGGGACAAGTGGCCAGGCCCCCAGGGATGGGGTCCCGGGGGCTGAAATCAGCCTGGGGAGGGGGGGGGTGCAGCCCTCCTCCCCCACTGAATTGTGGTGGGCACTGGGAGATGGGGTCTCCGTGGCCACAATCAGTGATGTCAACAGTGATGTCATTTGAGAAGATATGAGTGATGTCACTGGCCATGTCATGAGTGATGTAATATGTGAGATCATAAGCAGTGCATTGCAGGGGCATAAGTTATAATTATCTCAGGTAACTATAACTGCTGAATTTCACTGGTTCTGCAAGAATAAAATGTGAACCTCACTATAACATCTGTGTAACCTTTGTTTTTTCAGTGAATTTCTAAGGTGGTTTTAAATCTATTTCCTAACTATAATGTCCCTGTAACCTTTGTTTTATTCAGTGAATTTCTATTGTTTTTAGTGTTTTTTCCTAACTATAATGTTTCTGTAACCTTTGTTTTTTAAAGTGATATTTTTCAACACATCATCCAAAAGAAATAATAACAATACACTCATCTGTGGTATTTCCGATTTTCTTTCATGATGCCAAGGACAACATGTGTCGGCTATCACAGCCATTCTCAAGTGCAAGCCCTATTTCCCCATTGAAATAAGTAGAGTGTGTTGATGAGTAGATCATAGAAATGAACAACAGACTTTATAACAATACTAAAAAAATACAATGACATTAATAGATCTCCGTATTTGAAGAAAATCATAAAGGTGTACATCACAGTGATAAAGTGATCTCCAAATTTTAAGGAAGTGATATTTACATAAACTCAGTGAATGTATCAGTGCCATAACAGTCCAAAGTGCATTAGAATTCATGAATAAATTATTAATGATGAGCAATATATAAGTTCCACCACTTAGAGTCTATAGAACTAGATTAACTCATAATAGGTCAACTTAAAAAGCCCCCTGGCCAATCAGAATGCTCAATTTTTTATGACTGGCTTCAAAGGACTCTCATGAGCCATAATTCTCCGCATATCCAAATATTTTTTATCTTTAACATCTCTAAAACTATTGAACACATTTACATCAAATCACAAAAAGCACAATTTCCGTACCAAGATGTAGCTTCCTGCCAAATTTAGTGTAATGCGTAGTGTAATTATTGCAGGTTTTGCAGAAGCGCTGTCAAAAAAATGTATGGAAAATGTATGAAGAAATTTGGTTTTGGGCCCCCCTTTTTTCTTGGCCACCCACTCGATGGATCACCTTAAAACTTTCCATGTAGGAGGTGAAGTGGATGAAATTTTTTGGGGAAAGTGTTGTGAATGTTCATCGAACAGCACCAGTGCTATTAGCAAACCAAAAAATGCTCTTCCTGTGGAAAAGCAGACGTAACTATAACTAGCCACTGGCAAACATCCAGAGCGTAATATAATATATAGAGACAGTAAGCACATAACTGCTCACTTTGTAATATGGGCCTATGTGTCCCTCACAGTATTCTAGTTTCTGTAGCACCTCATCTTTACACACTTAAATCTTCCACTCCTCCTTTCCAACAGCTCCCTGACTTACTATACATACCTCTATCTCTTCTATCACATCCTCATCTTCCACATTCACTACATTAACAATGTTTGACAAGCAATCCGCCACAATATTGCTTTTCTCTGGCACATGTACAACCTGAAAATCATATTCTTGTAACATCACAACCCATTTCGCAATCGTGCTTGAAACATTATCAACATTTTCTTTTTTATAAATACCTCCTCCAATGGCTTATGATCTGTTCTCACCATAAACCCATTGCCCTACATGACGTTTTTCAGATTCCTCACAGCCCAAAAGATCACAAACACTTCTCATTTGTTAGCAAAATATCTAACTTCTGCTGCTTAAAGGACACGTGATATGAATGTCACTGTTCTTTCAACCCCATCTTGACACTGTATGAATGTCCTACCTAAGCCCTTCATGCTAGGATCCGTACACATTCCATTTTTCGACTCTGGACAATAACTCTTAAAGTCTTGCACACACTTCAGTTTTTCTTTCAATTGCACAAACGTATCTGTACACTTCTTATTCCATTTAAACTCCATGCTTTTTTTAACAGACTCCACAACCCAAATGTTTTATCCCAAAACCTCTTTACAAACGTACTATAAAACTTTGCTAACCCTACAAAAAAAGCGAACTTTTTCCTGTTTTGAGGTACAAGCACACAGACAGACTGGACGTACCAGGCATTGGGAGGCTGGAAGGGTGGGGGCTGCTTTTGTTACTCGGGGGCAGTTTTGTACGAGTGCAGTAAATTTAAAAGCACTGCAGACTTCCTTGTATATCCAACAGTTTTCATGGAATAATAAAAGTGGCAAGATAATGATGGTGATTGATGTACCTGCTGGAGAGAGATCAAAGCTGTGTCTAGTGGTGGTTTTGACTAATCTAGGGAAGTGCAGAGGGTTTAGATGCCTGCTGCTAAGAACCTGTACTATACAGATTAGAGAACATTTTTTTATGTGCAATGCTCAGTGGAATACTGCTTTTTTTCCCAGAGATCCTCTTGTTACTGTGCAGTTCATAAATTACAATTAGAATCTAACAAAGCGAGTTATGAACTGCCATCAAAGAGCTGCATGCAAACTGCAGGATACAGGTTAGGAAGCTATGTTTTTCCCAGAATTTAATTATTCTAATTTTGCTAAAAAGGGTTTGCTTGGGTAGAAGTCAATTGTTATTAGTAAAGTCAACCCTAATCACCGTGTTAAATTCTGAATCCTGAGGTTATGCTTTTCCAGACCATGCACTCTTAAAAAATGCCTTTTAATGTGGATGACACGTGAATTCTACATCTTGATGTCCCCTTTGTCTTATGTAACATTTTCTGAACACTGATTCACACACATATGATTTATTTTCTCTCTATGTGTGTGCAATGTAAAGTGTGCCAACACCCTATGCTGGTAAGAGAGGCGCTATAAAACAAATTAAATACATGTGAGAGAAGAGCTATGGAGAGATGAGAGGCACTGTTAGTGGAGGATGGGTAAGGAATCATTGAAGAACCCCAATAAAGATTGCCATTTCCTGTTGCACTGTACGGTCATCATTTACTATGCTTTAAAAAAGAATGCAATTGAATATATAATGAAGAATGTGTTGTAGAATGCACCGTTTATGCTACTTTTCCGAAAATTGTCTTGGGAGGGAGAACTCCAAGGCCCCATTGTAGTGGTCAGGCTCATTTGCTATGCACCCTATGGTGGCTGGTCTGACAAAGTTTGCAAAGACTGCTTTGGGATCCCAGTCCGTCCCTAAACTGGCAAAAATTTAATGTTTTGCACAAGTTCAAATTTACGTCTTAACCCATTTCTGGTCAAAGTATGGCCAAGAAAATCAAGTTGATTTCTATGGAACTTACACTCCTCTCCCTTAAGGATTAATCCTTTGTCCCATAGTCTTCATAACACAGCACAAACTCTTTCATCATACTCTTCACGAGTATCCCCAAAAATTAAGATGCTGTTGTGGTACACTTTCACCTCTGACAACTCACCCAAAACACTCTCCATGGCCCTCTAGAAAACAGAGACTGCAGAAACTAAGTTGAACAGCATCCTCCTAAACCTGTACGTCCTATTGATTGTAACAAAGGCTGTTAAACCCATACATTCTTCATGTAATCTTACCTGGTGATATGGCAAGGCTGGATCCAAGGTGAAAAAAACACTTCTTATTCCCCAGCATACATATGAAATCATGAAGCCCAGGTATGGAAAACCTATCAACTATCACTGCCTTGTTCAAACCTCTGAGGTCCACATACAACCTGATGTTTCCACTCTGTTTTTTTTGCTATCACCACTGGAGACAACCATTCCATTCCCTACACCATTTCCATCACATTAGCAACTTCCAGTTTCGCCAACTCTGTAAGAACTGCTCCTTTGACCTCAAAAGGAACCTTCCTCACTTTGCTCACCACAGGAATAGACCCCTCTTTCATTTTAATTTTGTGCACAAATCCCATCAAATAACCTAGGGAGTCAGAGAATAGTTCAGTGAACTCATCCCAAAATATGTAAAACACATTAAGGAACTCACCCAACTCATCACTCCTCGAGCCACCCTGATGTGTTACTACTTTAATTTCTGAATCATCTCTTGATCTGATTGGTGGGTCGGAATTGAGATCCAAAATGGTTCCTAAGTCACACTGATAGAACCAGCTTATCACAGCATAGCCTTTGACTGCCACATAAATTTTCCCCACAATCAACCTTTCCAAAAATTCTGACATTCCTTCAAAATATCCTACCAATTTTATGGGTTCACCCCCATAACCCGTAGTTCTGATGTCTGGCTTAAACATCTGCCCCTTGATTTTCATGTTGGTCTGAAATTATTCCTGGAAATGATTGTCATCTTTGCACCCAAATCAAACAGCATTTTAGCTGTCTGCCCTTGCACCATGACAAAATCCTGAGAGCCATCCCCCTGCTTACCAGTCACTTGTAATATTAATTCTTCACACTCATCACACTCTTCCAATATTCCATTGACATTCCATTCATTACTTTTACAACATTTGCTTAAGTGACCTTTCTGTGAGCAAAACCTACATGTTACTTTCAAGTCAAGTCAAGTCAAAGAAGTCTTTATTCGATATTTCATCATAAAAGACATGCTACACGTCATAATACTTATAAAATTGTCAGTGCTAATGATTATAACAATAAATACAATATTTCATAAAAGCTACTAAGAACGTATTAAATGTATCTAATGCGTCATTTGTTAAATATTTTAACATAATAATAAAAAGGAGTACATTACTTTAAAAAGGCTCAGTTCTAAAATTCAGGATAATTTACTTATCGAAAACATGTAGCTGTTTTAGTGATTCAAAACGAATTATCCATGCCCACCCCAGGAATTTGGCCACCCCTATTGCTATAGTAGGTGAAGGATCAGTTTTAAGGATCCTACAAGCAGTCTCGGCCGATTGTGTGCCCAGACTTTTGCATAGGGGTACCAACCACTTCTTCCTTGGGGCAGCATATAATGGACAAACAAAAAACAAATGGCTCACATTTTCCCGCATTTCAGTACACAATGGGCATTTATCTGGGCCACCAGTACCCCAGGTGGAGGTTAAACACCTTAATGGTAATGAGCCCACTCTAACTTGGTGATATAATTTACGGTCCATGGGTTTTGTTATAACATCCCAGTACTTTTCAATTGCAGAGGCATCTTTCACGTGTAAAAATGTCGTTGTAAGGGAACTACCTATAAGGGATGAGTGTCTTGTGCCTACCACCCATTCCCAATATAGTTGTTTCAGCACTTTTTTTGAAGGAAAGGTAGCTGAGTCAGGGTTGTGCCAAAGGGCACCTAGACCCATGGCACAAAGAGTGGTTCTAACACCCTTAAACCAGCCAATCTTATCAGATCCTAGGGTGTCCCTTACCTCGAGACATGCTTTCGCATATAATAACAGCTCTGGGGTAGACCACAACCTCCGCCAGAAGGCCAAGGGCCGAAATCTGGCTTGGTCTTCCACCGGTTGGAGCCCAAGGTCATAAAGGAGCGGAATACGTGGGGATGACCTCGGAAGACCAACCGCCCCTCTTAAAAATCTGTTTTGGGCCAGCATCAGTCGGTCCAGATTGCTATAACCCCAAAGCTCTGCCCCATACAAGACTGAGGGAAGAATTTTTGACCCATAGATTTCCATAAGTGGGGACATCGGGCGGGTAAATGATCTTTTATATTCTTTAAGAAGGGCTCCGCCTAGTTGAGCATGTTTAAGTGCTTGGATATCAATCTGGGGTTTCCAACTAAAATTGTCACTAAAATGCACACCCAGATATGTAAATTCATTAGTTTGCTCAAGAATAGCACCACACATTTTGACCCTTGCCACAGTTTGTGTCCGACCTCTTAGTACCATAAATTTTGTTTTAGAAACATTTACTTCTAGCTCGTTCTCGTCACAAAATAACTCAAATCTGAGTAGGGCCTGTTGGAGCCCTTGCCTAGTCTTTGATAATAACAAGGTATCATCCGCGAACATGAGCAATGGTACTTTCATTCCCGCTATCTGGGGAGCATCCGTGGGATGTGTTGCAAAATATTTGGTAACCCCGTTAATAAACAGGGAAAACAAAGTGGGAGCCAGGACACATCCTTGTCTAACACCTTTCAAAACATGGAACCTGTCCGTAACCTCACCAGGCTTACCCCAGCGGACTTGGGCATAGGTGTGTGCATGAAGATTCACTAGGAGTCGCACTAGAGCCCTGGGCATTCCCTGTTCCAGTATGCAATCCCATAATTTAGGCCTAGGAACCAAGTCGAATGCAGATCTTAGATCCACAAAAGCTGCATATAACTTGCCCTTACCCAAAAAAACTGTTTTCCAATATAAGAGGGCAAAACGAAAGGCTTGATCAAGGGTGCTTACATGAGGTCTAAAGCCCGCCTGCAACGGAGTCAAAATATCTGAGTCTGTTATCCATTCCTGTATCCTCCCTAAGACGAGGCGCGCTATAATTTTTTGGATCGCATCAATAAGGCTGATAGGCCGGTAGTTTGAGGGTACTGAGCGATCGCCTTTCTTGTATATAGGAAGGATTTCTGCCCCATACCATGAATCAGGAATTTTAGCGCCTGCAGCAACTGCATTCGCCAGGTGGAGTATATAAGGTACCCATAGGTCCTGGTCTTCCAAAAAAATGTCCGCTGGAACACCATCTGGGCCAGGGGCCCTCCCTTTGGGAATATTTTGCAGGCAATTGATAACTTCAGTAGCTGAGAATATTAACAGCTCGGCGGGCTCAAGACGGTAGGGTATAGTCACTTCTACTGTATAACACTTAAACTGATCCTCAACATTTTTTACCCACTGATGATTAGAGACAGATGCTGGGCTATAGTGGGCGTCCTGCGAGATACCCCATCTCATGAGATACCAAAACTGTTGCATGTTGCGTTTACCACAGGCTTCTGACAGCATAAGCCAGCGTTCCTCGTCCCACTTTTGTTTTGCTTTGCGTTTTGCCTCATTATAGAGTTTTCTACAAGATCTAATCTGGCTATGATTTTTGTTTTTAATAGCCTCAAAGAGAACTCTTTTTGTCAAACTACACTCTTTATCAAACCAAGTAGGGGATGAGTATTTCTTGGGCCTAGGTTGTTTAGGGATATGTTTGATGAACAACTTTTTAAGTTCCTGAAACAAGTCAGAGTGGGTGCGTATAAGTTCGCTGTTAATCTCGTCCTGTGAGCCACAATTGTTTAAAAGCTCCACAGAGCTAGACACTAAGGTTCTTATCGCCCTACGGGCCCCAGCGTCAACGGCTATTTTGGGCCAACGTACCCTGCGCATGTCATTGCTCACAATGACCTCTCGTGCTGTTATATTAGGACCACTACCCTCTGACCTCTGAAAGCTGGAATCCCTTAAGGTCAAAACCAGCGGGTCATGATCACTCTCTGGGCGTTCCGTAACTAGCATATCAACAACTGCAAACCACTGCCTCACATCGACCAAAATATAGTCGATACGACTACTGTGTCTGCCGTTGTTGAACGTATGCCTGCCCTTCCTATCTGACTTGACCCTTCCATTAACAGCTCTTAGACCCATATCCAGGCATAGCCCCTTGATATAGGTGGCTGAGCTCGACCACTTAGCAATTGAGGGTATCTCAAGTTGAGGAATACCCCAGGATAGATCCTCCTCCTCGGTGAGCGGGCCGTCCTCAATACCCAAGGGCTCAAAACAAGTATTAAGATCCCCCATCACAATCTTGTGGCCATCGGTCGTTGAACCTGATAAAATGTCATCCAACAGGAGGAGGGTCGGAGAAACCCTTCCTCCCTGGAGGCCCCTGACATAAATATTAACCAACAGGATGTTTGTACCTTGGTTGGACTTTATCTTTAAGGCAATTATGTCTGGACTATCAATTGACACTTCTTCAACTCTAACACCCGCACTTTGGCGGACCCAAATTGTAAGACCTCCAACAGGACGCCCTTTCTGGCCTCTAATTGCTGGCTTGCTAAAGTTCAGATACCCCACCCGAAATATCGGTGTGATAGACCATGTTTCCTGGAATGCAATTATATCGCCCTGATCAATAAAGTCCCTCCAATCAGGAATACACTGGCTGGACTCCAGACCGGCTATGTTCCAGGATATATACCTTGATAACATGTCAACAGACTCAGTTACTTGTTACTTTCTGTCCTGGACACTTCTTGTCATTTGCTATATGTCCTATGGCTCCAACTCTATAACAATTGCCTTTGAACTGCATGGCTTTGCTTTGACCATTTGGATTCTTTTCATCTGATTCTTTCACAACTGTGTGTGTCTTGTGCACTGCAGAAATCGCACTGGTGATTCCACTGGCAGTCAAATTTTGTTTTCAACTTCCACACAGGCCAGGCTATGCTCTAACCATTTAGCCAAATGTATAATTTCTGTAAGAGTGGGTCTTCATGAGACCACCGTTCCGCCTTAACCTTATCATTACTACATCCTAGCCTAAAATTATCCCTTATGTGTTCATCCACAGAATGACCAAATTTGCAAAATGAAGCTAACTTTCTCAGCACTGTAATATATTCTTCCAAGTCTCCCCTTTGGCTTGCATCCATTTCCTAAAATGAAATCTTTCTAGAATTAATGATACCTTAGGCAAAACATGACTATACAATTCTTCACACAAACTTTAAACTCATACAAACCATCACTCTCCTCAGTTATCAATTCTGGAAGGTGGTCCAATATTTCTTGGCCCTCCTGACCTAAATAGTGCAGCAGCAACAAAGCTTTTCTCTCTGCACTCAAACTAGTTCCACAAACTCCAGCATAACTTGAAAAAACATTTTTCCATGCCTCCCACTTTCTTAGTGGTTCACCTGGGGATGGCAAAAAAATTGTGGGGAAGAAATATTTTGCATTTCAATAGGTTGGCACAGGTAGAAGTAACCCTAAGTGATATTTTTATGCTCAGGTTCTTGAAACAAAAATCACAAATAATGTGAGGCTCCAAGAAAAGTTATTTTCCTTGTCGCCAAAACATGGTATTCCAATAAAGAGAAGAAGAATGAGTTCTTGGTTGGTACAGGTTTACTCAATATAAAAGGCTCCATCCACGGCTCCAACTCTACCAATGTCCCAGCTCTAACTGACTAACCAACATTCCAATAAACATTGGTGGAATCTACACAGTAATACATTCCATCTTTCTACCACAAGATACCACAATGTTCTTTGAGAAATGTAACAATGATCTGATCTGAAACAAAACATAATGTAACATAAGAAGCAGAGGTAATGCTGGTGGTTTGGTGTACAAAGTCTCTCCTCTCCTTCTGCGGTTTATTCACCCTAGTTTTCAGGAATTTGTTTTCATTGTTGTTTTTTATTCTGTGAATAATTTGAGGACTCCCATAAAGATCTAATATCAATATCCTACACAGATGAACGATTCTCAAGTGCCTTTTCAAAAGACAAGGAAAAAGAAGTATACAGACTCTTGTTCTTGGCAAATATGGATACACAGGATGCAGGTATTATATCTAAAATGGACTAACTTCATCTTGCCAAAGTGGCATCCATCCTGTGTAAGCTTTATATTCTGTGAATAATTTCAGGACTCCCAGAAAGATCCAATATCAATATCCTACACAGATGAAAGATTCTCAAGTGCCTTTTCAAAAGACAAGGAAAAAGAAGTATACAGACTCTTGTTCTTGGCAAATATGGATACACAGGATGCAGTTATTATATCTAAAATGGACTAACTTCATCTTGCCAAAGTGGCATCCATCCTGTGTATGCTATTTTACATGACCCTCCATCTATGCCATACACAGCACAATTGTTAAGTATTGAACAGATATATTCATTTTCTTTTTCTTATTTTGAATTGAACATATTTTTTCTTTAAGGAGGAATATGCTTCCTATGTTACATTGAATTTTGCTCCATGGAGATCAGATTATTATTACATTTTGCAAAAAAGATTCTCTCTGTCGTTATATTAATTATTCAGAAGCATTTGTTTTGTTGTGCTTAGCCACCTAGTCTCTGAAGTGACTATTGAATTTCCCAATTTGGGCATGTGAATATTAATGACCTGAGAGCAGCACTGTCATTGTTTTACACTACCACTAAATGAAAAATGAAATCGTCTGTGAACCATTTTTTGTAACTTTTTTATTGTGTAGGGAGTCTAAGGGCCTGATTTAGAGTTAGGTGGCAGGGTTACTCCACCACAATGGTGATGGATATCCAGTCTGGCGAAAAATTATTGCCATTCTATCCTGTGGGATTTTTATTTTGGCAGATGGGATCTCTGTCACCATTGTGATGAAGTAAGCTCTCCGCCAAACTCTAAAATTGGGCCCTACGTTTTTTGTAAATGAAGCCAGCCCTGTGAATTCCAGTACATAATCCACAGTGAAAGTCTCTTCTGTGAAATACACATTTGGGAAACACTTATGGACATTCAATAAAAAGACTTAATTATGTTATCTCTCTCTCTCACTCTCTCTCTCTCTATATATATATAGATAGAGAGAGAGAGAGAGAGTGAGAGAGAGAGATAACATAATTAAGTCTTTTTATTGAATGTCCATAAGTGTTTATATATATATATATATATATATACATACCTACTGGTGGTCATCAGTAGGTAGGTATAGTTAGAATCTAGTTTCCATAGAAAAAGCATTTTTTGGACTTGAATATATCTTTAGTGACGTTTGATGAGTCTTCACAAAATCTTCCAAAATAAAGTGTGCCCATGAATCTTGTATGGAAAGTTTCAGGGAGATCATTAATTGGGTGATAAGAAAAGGGGGGGGGGGGGCGGTCAAAAAAGTGTGTTGTCATTTTAATTCTCATAGAGATTTTAGACATGACTACAGCCTGAACTGCTGGATGGAATTACACCAAATTTGACAGGAAGGTAGCTCTTGCTTCAGAAAGCTTTTTGTTATTTGGTGTAAATCCATTCAGTAGTTTTAGAGATAATAAAGGAAAAATAAATTTAAATATCTGGGAGGAGCCGATGCACAGATCTCATGGTGAAATCTGGTTGGCTGTCAGCACTTCAAACAGAAGTGATGGCAGCCATCTTAGGATCAATATACATCATAGCACTCCATTGAAATGCATCGTATTGCAGGTTTTGAGGGTCACAAAAAGGAAAATGCATAAAGGGTGTTAACAAATTTTAGTTACAATATAAATCATTTGTTGATGGTACCATACTAATTTTAGGAATTGTGATGTGTTCTAAGGTGATTTTACTCTGCTGGGCTTTCATGAGAAAACCGTTTTCTCATGAGTTTCCCTTTGAGGTTATAAAAGCTGCTCCAGAAGCTAAAATGAGAGCATCTTTTATGTAAATCCACACTATCCTTCTCAACCATATGAGAATGGAGTAAAACATGTACTTCCTACAGGAGCAGCATGTCAATTGATTCCCCTGTGTTCTACTGCAGTCTGCCAGAGTGCTCTAAAGAACAATTAGAGTGCCAACAGTCCTTTCTTATGGCAAATGTGTGGCACACCTGAAGCCCTGAAACCTTCTTTATTTAATCAAACTGGTAAAACTGAAAACGTTTAATTTAGAAAGGAACAAAATGAGGGGGTTCATTTTGTCATAGAAGTTATGGTTTGTGTAAGATTGTTGTATTGTGGGTATTTATCAACCCTAGAAATGTTAGTAATCCTATGTTTATTCACATTTACATATTGGGTTATATCTCTTTAATCTGAGCTGCGCATGCGCTCTTTTAAGTTACTTGTATTCATTTAATTGTTTTGCTATTCTGTTCTGTTGTCTGGGTACCTGCTGTTGTTTAGATGGGCATTCTTTTCTGGACTGTTACACTGGATGGAAGCACTTAGCAGTGGCTCCTGCTTGCACTTTGTGGGCTATATTGCTGACTACCTTACTTGAAAGAATAAATCAGATTTGCCTTATTCATCTGCCTCATGTGTCATAACGTTAGGAATGAAACATACATTTAGTGAAAAGCTAAAAATGTGAATTTCTAGCCCACCTAAGAACTGAATGTGTGCAAGGGACTGTCAGCATTGTGAAAGTGATGAATTTTAACAAACACATTGCAAGTGATGGTGATTACTTCCTTATTCATCACAACCACTGTTGCGAGGTGAAAAAGCTACTTTACGGCATTTTTATTTTATAAAATTTCTAAAGACACGCTCACCGAACCTTAACAATGTTGCTCATTGTGTGCAACATATCGCATTATTTGGATCATTCCTGAGACATTGTACTTATAGGCATTGTTAAGAGGAAGTGCTTATTGTGCCCTGGTAGTAACAGAGAGAAATAATCTTGGAATATTCATGCTATTTGGAGTCAATATAAGGAACAGCAGCTCGTGTGAGGCTGTCTGGAGTGTTTTATGCTGACTTGGTGTCAGTGCTTAATTTGTGCTTGTTGTTTCCGGCGCTGAGCACCAGCACTTATTTTTGAGGGCCGGGGCTTATTCTTCTGCCTCAAGCATTTGCTGCAAGCAAAAGACACCTTCGGGAAAGACAGAGGAAGAGAAAAACAAAAGTCGCCTCAATGAGAGAAAGCAGAAAGCTGCAGGTGTGAGTTGAAGGGGCAGGGAGTGGTTTTAAATGGATTGAAGAGGCCCAAGATGGCTTCAGGGTTACGCTGCCTCAGTATTCTGTGTTCGCACATTTAATTGCAGTAGCCGCTTGTTTAAGAAGAGGGCTTTGAGCACCGACACCTTTTTATTTACAAATTAAGCACTGCTTGGTGTCCGACAAAAGTTGGCTTGCATTTGCGGTCAGCACTGCGGTAGCACTCAACACGTTCTACTGACTTTAGAAAGAGCGTCCTTTTGTTTGGACACATGCACCACTTTTGTTAAAAATGAGCAGGTATGCTTGTGGTCTCCTCACTGTGAAAAAATCCTTTTTCTTAGCATTTCACCCGTACCTGTTGTATCCTGATTGGGTAGCATGCCATTTGTTGTACTTGTCGTCTTGCATGGTTTGAATATTTAGAGTGCACCATAGTGCTTCTTACAGTATTCTGGCAGCAACCTTCTACACTCTTTGTACAACTTTATCTGAGTCGCACCACATTTTCTACAGCCTAAAATGCATTTTAACAGGATTTGTCTACAAACAGGAGCAGATATATGTGTACATACATATGAAAATTATTTATTCGCAAAGTTGGTTTTGACCTTCTATAATATTTTTCAAGCTATCGCAAACCAAATGCATTCTTTACAAATTAACCCTTTCCTTCAGAATCCAGGAATGCCTTCATCAAAATGGCAGCAATGGTTTAGAACGTTTGAAAAATGCATTGTTGCCATTGATGGAAAGGTTATTCTAACAAGAGGAAAAAAGCTTCATTAATTGGGTTGTTAGTGTATGCTGGTTGTTAGAAATTGGGGTTTGGTTGGCAGTCAGGTTACCCCCTGTCCAAGCAAGGACCCTCTCTCTAGTCATGGTAAGTCACACACAATCCAAGTTATCCTGTGCCACCGAGCAGTCAGGCTTAACTTAGAAGGCAATGTGTAAAGTATTTGTGCAATAAATCATACAATACCACAATATAGCACCACAAAAATACAGCACACAGTGATTAGAAAAATATATAATATTTATCTGGTTAAATGCAGGTCAAAACAATGAAAGATGAAATAAGCAAATGTAGAGATATCACTGAAAGTGATATCAAATGTCTTAGAGTTGAAATATTACTGTAAAAGCCATAAAAAGTGTTTTAAATTCTCCTAGAAACAACAAGTGTCTCTTGCGGGGCAAAGTACCTGGTTTGCGTTGAAAAATCCTCTCAAGGGACTGCAGAGGAGGAGGTGCGTGGAAAAATGTGAGTGTGCGTCGGTTTCACCCCTTCACACATGGACTTGCGGCATTATTTTCCACGCGGGGAAGTCGTTGCGTTGATTTCTGGCACGCAGGCTTGGATCCTCTTCCGGTTGCGGGGTTTTCAGACGCCCCAGGAACGCTGCGTGGAATCCTGGCCTTGTGGAGCAAAGTCACAGAGGCTGTGTCGATTCTTGTAGGCAATGCGTGGAATTTTCTTCCGCACAGCAGGCACTGCGTTGATTCCTCTCAGGAAGTTGGGCGGCCTCGTTCTGAGTCGGCTTGCGTCGATCCAGTAGGGCATGCGTCATAGTTCTGGTCGCTGGCGCTGCGTCGATCTTCTGTCGCTAAGTCGGGGCTGCGTCGTTCCGGTCTCAGTGTGCAGTGAGTTTTTCTCTGCGAGCAGGCTGTGTGTCGTTCTTGGCAGGCGGTGCGTCGAATTTTCACCGCACAGGGATTTCAGCTACAGGAGAGAAGTCTTTTTGGTCCTGAGACTTCAGGGAACAGGAAGCAAGCTCTATCCAAGCCCTTGGAGAGCGCTTCTGCAGCACAGCAAGAAAGCAGCAAGACAGCAGGGCAACAGCAAGGCAGAAGTCCTCCTCAGAAAGCAGTCAGGTGAGTCCTTTAGGTAGCCAGGCAGTTCTTCTTGTCAGGGTGCAGTTTCTGGTTCAGGTTTCTTCTCCAGGAAGTGTCTGAGGTGGTAGGGCAGAGGCCCCGTTTTTATACCCAAATGTGCCTTTGAAGTAGGGGAGACTTCAAAGAGTGGCTTAGAAGTGCACCAGGTCCCCTTTCAGTTCAATCCTGTCTGCCAGGGTCGCAGAAGGGGGTGTGGCAGTCCTTTGTGTCAGAGCAGGCCCTCCACCCTCCCAGCCCAGGAAGATCCATTCAAAATGCAGATGTATGCAAGTGAGGCTGAGTATCCTGTGTTTGGGGTGTGTCTGAGTGAATGCACAACGAGCTGTCAACTAAACCCAGCCAGACGTGGATTGTAAGACACATAAAGATTTAAGTGCAGAGAAATGCTCACTTTCTAACAGTAGCATTTCTAAAATAGTAATATTAAATCCAACTTCACAATTTTGTATTACCATTCTGGCCATACTAAATATGACATTCCTACTCCTTTCAGATCAGCAGCTACCACTCAAACAACGTATGAGGGCAGCGCCAATGTTAGCCTATGAAGGGAGCAGGCCTCACAGCCGTGAAAAACGAATTTAGGAGTTTTACACTACCAGGACTACACAGGTACATGTTCTGCCTTTTACCTACACAGCACTCTGCCCTAGGGGTTACCTAGGGCACACCATAGGGGTGACTTATATGTAGAAAAAAGGGGAGTTTTAGGCTTGGCAAGTACTTTTAAATGCCAAGTCGAATTGGCAGTGAACTGCACATACAGGCCTTGCGATGGCAGGCCTGAGACAAGGTTAAGGGGCTACTGAAGTGGGTGGCACACTCAGTGCTGCAGGCCCACTAGTAGCTTTTAATCTACAGACCTTGGGTACATATAGTGCACTCTACTAGGGACTTATAAGTAAATTAAATAGCCCAATTGGGTGTGATCCAAGGTTACCGTGCTTAAAGGGAGAAAGCATATGCACTTTAACACTGGTTAGCAGTGGCAAAGTGCGCAGAGTCTAAAAACCAGCAAAAACTGTATCTCAAAAGTGGAGGGAGGCAGGCAAAAGGTTAGGGGTGACCACCCTAAGGCTGTCAGGACTACCACTTGTCAAGTGATTTCTGACAATCTCCCACAGTGTACACCACCTTATGAGTAATATACACCCTTGGATGTGTACACTGAGTCTGTTAAAAGACTTGAGAAGAGGTTTTCCAAAATCAAAAAAAGAGAGAGGGACTGGGAGATTAATTGGTCCAGTGTACACTCTCCCTATTCCTAATATTACAGTAAAAAAGTACACTGTTCTTAAAAGATAGGAGAACATACAAAACGTAGGTTGTCTCAGGTATGAGTTAATTCAGAAACAAGGGCCCTCACGTTCAATCATTGGGCTTGCTCCACGTCAGACTGGCACTGCAGTGTCTGACGGGACCCTTGTGGGGTCCTCTTTGCCAGAAAACTTAGAAAAAGAAAAAGTATAGGAAAACAACTGGAGAGAAAGAAAATAGTAAAATTGGCTTGGTTACTCCCTGAGGAACCAAATTTATTAGTAAAAGGAGGTGCAGGTCAAGATTAAAAACACATACAGAGTTGGGGAAATAATGGTCCTTCACTCTTAAAAACGAAGGGAAAAAGTGCAATTAATTTTACCACTCTGAAAAGTCAACATGTTTCGCACCTTACAACGTCCAAACATCACTTGGCGCTTCATCAGGACTAGACTGAATCTTCTCCCAAAAATGTAGGTGTAACAGAACACTGTGTTCAAGACATATGGAAGGACAAAAGAGTGAGAATATACTCTCATCAGTTCATATCAATTAGAGGAACTGAAACATGCCTGTAGAGACAAAAAAACTGAAAGACAAAATAACACACAAACATCATTCCTCCCAGTTCTACTAAAGGGAGATACGCTATTAGTGTTATAGATTTAGAGAGACATTATGATCATAGCCATACACAAATATGCTAAATGAAGATGGGTATATAAAAAGATGATGCTTACCATCCTTAACTTAGGACAGTGCCCCATGGAAAGCGCAAGCTTACAGTCACTTGATGTTTCTATAATGACATGTTGGAAACAGGATTTGCATAAAATGATCAAAAGAGCAAACAAATCTTTTGCAACAAGTGTCTTTTTAAAATTCCAAGAGGGACAGTAGTGTCATATATCGAAATTGTCATGATATCGTAAACAGACAGTGAGGGGAAACCCAAGAAAAGCATGATCTAATACTATCCTGAAAATATATTTCGATTTCCCAAAAAGACATACTGGGATCATGCTCAATCATGAAGTATAAAGTGCAGAAGAGAGCGGGCCGTAAGGTTTTCTAACAACTTAATATTATGTTTGAGAGTCACCGTTTTTTTTCCCATAAGAAACAACATGATGAAACAACTGATGAGTACACTTCAAACTTACGCATTTTAGCAGCCAAACGTAAGTTTGGTAAGAATTTGGATATTTATTTATGTGGCCAATTCATTTTTCATTGCTCTACCAAAAAATACAAGAGTGCCTACTTGCCTGCAGGAACCCTAAAGTTATTATTGGTGCCAAACTTAACAATGATCTAGTATGTGAGATTGCAAATAAAAGTTTGCAACATGATAATTCCAAAGGAAAGTATAATATGAGCACTTCCCAAAAAATTGGCATGTTATGGATGCGGATCAAAACAACATCTAGGTAACATTCCTAATTGTCGTGCCATTAACAGGAAATGCAATAAATGCAAAACACAAAGACATTTTCAAAGTGTGCATAGATCCAGTTTCAAGTCAAGTAATACACCTTCAAGAGTCAACACTTTGGAGTCAACTCAGGATGAGTTTCTGGAGGGCACAATTAACCATTTTCTGATAACGATTGATGATGATTTACCCTCTATTTCCTCTTTCAAGGTTCCTTTGAGCATTGTTCAGATTGGTGACATTAGTTTAGAAATTATGTCTGACCCAGGCTCACCTATATCAATTTTATTTGATGCAACTTTTATGGTAATAAATTCAATAGGGATCTTAAATGCACAGATATTCACCCAAAAGGTTTTGGTGGTCAAGAAATAGATATGTTAGGTTATTTTGTTCACTCATTAAGTGTGCTATGATGCAAAATAATAACAAAAATATATGTTGTTGTAAAAGGAAGTTATACTGTAGACTTGCGAGATTTAGGCAAAATGGGCATTATTCTCAAACCAGTAAGTGATCAATTTATCAATTTGGGTGAACTACCTATTGCATCAGTTGATGTGATAAATGACAATTCTAATGAAAAGATCAATAAGATTTTTGATAAATATTCTAATGTTTTTGATGCTAAAATTGGTTGTGCAAAAGGCATAGTTCATGAAATAAAACTTAAGTCTAATGTTGTGCCTGTGAGGCATAAAGTCAGATCTGTTCGTCTCAATGTAAGAGAGGAATTGTAATATGTTATTAGACGAACTATGCAAAGATGACATTGTATAGTCTGTTGAATCATCAGAGTGGGCTTCAGCGATAGCTTTGGCCAAGAAAAAAAAATGGCAGTTTGCGTTTGTGTACTGATTTAAGGTCACTTAACAAGAACATAGTTGTGGATTGCCACCCAGTACCTACAATTCAGGAAATGCTCATGGCAATCAGTGGAGCTAAAACAAATTCCAGCATTTACCTTAGATCAGCATACCATCAAACAGCACTATCTCAAAGATCACAGGAATTGACAACATGTTGGTGCCTTTACATTTTTAGGATTACATTCAGGCCAGCATCTGCTGCCAGTGTTTTTCAGAAATTAATGATTTCATTATTTAAAGGTGTCACAGGTGTACATGTGTTCCAAGATGACATTCTTGTATATGGCATAGATATAATGGAACACAATGCTGTTTTTGAACAAGTAAGCATATTGAGTAGCAGGGGAATAACTTGTGAAGGAATTAGATTACCTAGGACAGACCATAGCAGCAAAGGGCATACAGCCTAAACACAACTTAATTAATGAAATTGCCAAAGCACCTTCACCTTCTGATAAAGACTCATTAAGGTCTTTTCTTTTTTTAGGCCTTAGTGAATATTATGTTTGATTTGTCCAGGGATATACTGTGCTTGTGGAACATTCAAGATACATTCTCAGGAAGAAAGCAAAATGTATGTGGACTGAAGAGCAAGAAAAGGATTTCAAGAAGTTAAAAAAATGATCATAGCAGCACCAGCTTTGCAACCTTTCAATTGTTCTGTTAAATGTACTATTATTATGGATGCCAGTTCAGTTGGATTGGGAGCTGTACTTACCCAAATTCCACAAGGGAAAGAGAATACCACAGCATTTATCTCAAGAACTTTAAATAAATCTGAGGCCCTTATTACGAGTCTGGCGGTCCTGGGACCGCCAGACTCAAGGTAGCGTTTGGACTGCCACCAAAGTAGCCGTCTGGCCGCCACATTATTACCATTGCCAGCGATCCTAATCCATCAGGGCAGTGCTGCAAGCAGCGCTGCCCTGGGGATTATGAATTCCCTCTCCGCCTGCTTTTGAATGGCGGTTTTACCGCCATGCGAAGGCTGGCGGAGACGAGGTGCCAGGGGCCCCATGTGGGCCCCTGCGCACTTGGCATGGGCAGTGCAGGGGCCCCCATAGACAGCCCCGTCATGCTTTTCACTGCCTGAATTACAGGCAGTGAAAAGCACAATAGGTGCTGTCACACCCGACGCACGACAACATTGCCGCTGGCTCAATTACGAGCCGGCGTCAATGTTGTGGCCTGTTTCCCTCTGGCCCAGCAGGAAACTCATAATAGGGACATCGGGCAGAAAACCACAGTGGAGGTTTCCCGTCCTAAAGAGTTTGGCGAGCGGCCTCCGCCTCCCGCCAAACTCAAAATGAGGGCCTGAGTCTCACTACAGTACATTGAAAGGGAAGTATTAGCTTGTACAAAATTTTAATTGTATTTATGGGGACAAACCTTACCAGCAGATCACAAACCTCTTATCTATTTAACCCCTTGGGTGCTCATGACAGAACAGTTCTGTCATGAGCACCAGTGGGTGTGTGCTGAGGATGGAACCATTCCATCCACGCACCTGTCCACGGGGGAAGCACTGGTGCTCCCCCAGTGGGTAGCCCACTTGCACCCCTCTAAAGGCAATGGCAGCGGAAGCACTTTAGGTGCCAGCCTGACCCTCCCCTTGGCAATCCAGTGAGGTAGGCATGCACAGCATGCACCAAGGTCATCAAAAGCCACCCAATGTGCTAGAAGCCATTTGGCTTCCAGCACACATTAGATTTGGTAGGTGTTTTCTACCGGTGTTGGTTTCTATGGTGCACAGAGGCCTCAGGGGAGAGGAAACAGTTTTTTTCTCTCCACCAATGTCACTCTGCAGGGCATTCCTGCTTCACAATTGAACATTGGGTCACAATCATGCAGCAGGAATGCCACCACTAGTGCCAGGGATTTTTATTGTTGTACTAGTGAGTGACCCCTTGGTCCATGTCCGATCTAAACAAAATTGGCAATATTTTGGCTGTTTTCTGCCCCTCCCCTGGGGGCAGATTGGCCGTAATTGGACTCCTTCAGCCCCAAGAGGGGCAGAAAACCCATGAGAGCCAGGGATTTTTTTAGATAATGTTTAGGACGGCCCTTTAGGCAAGGGTTGCTCCTATGGGAGATAAACATTTCTAAAATGTCTTCTGGCAATTTCTACCCCCTCTGGGGGAAATGTGCCCTATTTGGAGGCTCATCTGCCCCCAAAGGGGCACAAAAAACACTTGAGCTAGGGAGTTTTTTACATTATGATTGCACAATCACGCATGGGGTTGCGATCGTGCAACAGGAGTGCCACCACTTGCACCAGTGGTTTCATTGTTGTACTACTGAGTTGCCCCTTTTACCAATTACTATTGGGCATTTTCTGCCCCCTCTAGGGAAAGATCAACCCTATTTGGAAGCCAATCTGCCCCCTGGGGGCAGAAAACTCATTAGAACCAGGTATTGTTTTATATTATGTTTGGAGGCAGCCCCTTGCGCAAAGGTCGCCTGTAATGGGGATACAAATTGTGAAATTTACTCTTGTCTGTTTTTTCCGCCCTGTTTGGAGGCCCATCAGCCCCAGGGAGGGCAGAAAACACACTAGAGCCAGGGACTTTTCAAAATTAAGTTTGGGGGTGGCAACTTGGGCAGGGGTCCCCCCTATTGGGAATAAAAACAATTAAATTACTTTTACCCATTTTTCTGTGCACTCTGGGCGGCAGATTGGCCCTAACTGAAGACCCATCTGCCCCCAGGTGGGACAAAAAAAAACACTAGATACAGAGATTTTTTTATATTGTTTGGGGACAGTCCCTTGGGCAAGGGTTACCCCTATGGGGGATTAAAAAACAATGAAATTACTTTTGGACATTTTTCTGTCCCCTTTGGTGGCAGATTGGCCATATTTCTTGGCCCAACTGTCCCCAAGGGGCTTGGGGGGTGCAGAGAACCACCAGACACCAGGGAAAGTTTTTGTGTGTGTCTTGAGTCAGCTGACAGTGTGTGAGGACTAGTGCTTGGCTGGCAGTGTGTGTGGACTGGCATTTGGGTAGTGTCATACTATTTTGTAATGTTAACTGTTTTATTTCTTGTCATTTGCATTTGTGATTGTAATATTTTCTTTTTTTCTTTTTACTCTAGTCCAAGGCTTTTGATTTCCTTTGCTCTGATTCCTGCTTGCAGTTTGGTCACTGGTAGATCTGCAGTTTGTGTGTTATTGTGTGTGAAATTCTACTTGTATTTGTGCACAATGTGTATTGCGTTGTTTTGTGAGTAAAGTTTTTTTATTTTTCCTTTTTTAGTGGAATATCGTTGGTACTTGCAGCGTTTGTGCAGAGTAGGTGCTGCTGTGTCTAGCTGTCTCTGGCAAGTGAATGGTATCATTTTTGAGTATATAGGTCTTTCTGATAACGCCACACTTTGTTTACTACTTATTATATACAGTGTTGATTATTGGTGAATTATTTGCCAAGTTACTTTTATTAGTAAGGATTATGGCTAGACAAAAGTTGACCACTCAGCAGGCTGTTGGTATGCTTTTTGATTCTTCCTCTGACCATAATTACGAGACTGACTCTGCATCTGCCTTTCTGCAGAGGAGGAGGTGCAAGACTCTGGCAGCGAAGTGACTGTCGTAGAGGAATCATTTGATGATGAAGCCACCTTCAGTGAAGAGGAATTGCTTCTTTTTTAGGAGGACACTGATGTGCTGTAAGAAGCATCTGGATTGCAGGCTGGGGCTGCAAGGCTTCCCATTGGAAGAGCTGAACTCTGGGTTGCCTCAAACATGGTACAGCCAGTGTTGCCTGCCTTTACTGGTGTTGCAGGGTGTAGAGTGAATACTGAAAACTTGTTGCCTATACATTTCTTTCAGTTATTTATGCACAATGTATTTTGGGATGAAATTGTTGAGCACATTAATTTGCATGCTGAACAGTATTTCAAGGACAAGAGTGCCAGACTTAAGTCCCACTCTAGACTACCCGGTGGAATCCCACAAATCTGGATGAGTTGCATTCTGTTGATAATGCGTTAGAATTGCCAGAAGATCACCCTGATTGTGACCGTCTTTTTAAGATTCAGCCTGTCCTTGACCACTTTGTAGATCATTTTTCAGAGATCTATTTTCCAGGCAAAGAAATAGTTGTGGACGAATCTTTGGTCCTGTTCAAGGGCCATTTGTTTTTTAGGCAGTACATTCCTAGCAAGAGCGCACGTTATGGAATTAAGATGTTTAAGCTTTTCTTAGAGTAGGACTGGATATGTCTATAATTTTAAGGTATACACTTGTTGGGATATGGTTGTCAGTCCACTTTTGGAGTTAGTGAGAAAATTTTGTGGGAACTTTGTAGAGGACTTTTTAACAAAGGTCACCATTTCTATGTAGATACATTCTAAACTGGTGTGCAATTGTTTAGGGAATGTCAACGTGGACACTGCTGCTTGTGGCACAATCTGCTCTAACCATGAAGGTTACCCAAGAGAGCTTATCTGTAGAAACTTGAGAGGGGACAGTGCAGTGTTTTGTGCAGTGATTAACTTCTCGCTGTGAAATATGCAGACAGGCGAGATGTCTACATGCTTACTGTTGTGTAGCCATTTTAGTTATAGCTCCATGCACGTTAGTTTAATACACTAGGCCGCTGTGCACCTTGACCTAGATATATTTTATTCCGCTTCGCATTGTTATTTTTACAATAACCAGTTTTACGGTCTTGTTTTAATTTCTTCTATCTAACTGTTTAGCTTAGCCCAGCACTGTGTTCTCGAACAACACATTCTTGATCACTTTGTGCTTCAGTCAAGGCTACAGTTTGGTACATTGCAGGTGAACGTGGTAGAAGTTTAGTATCCAACATTCGTAGAAAATACACATCCTTACATAGGGTAATTTTCTTAGAACATTAGCTGTGTTATTATAAAACCACTTCCTAGTCCCATTACACGTTAAGAGGGAGATTCCAGCCAGGGAACCACAACTGAATGCTGAATGCTTCACTGCAGATGCTAACTCAGACTACATGCCTTTGCTCAGGTATGAGGGTTGATGTCCTCCCGGGGGAACCTGAAATGCAGGATTAGAGCTTAACATGCCGTGCTCAAATTATGATTCAAATAGAAAATAGTCCATCGTCTTTAGTGGCAATATGATAGCATTATTCTTATGCTTCACTCTCATCGTCACCATTTTAATATCGTTATGTTGTGTCGTTCTGTTTATTGCAGCTCACGCTTTGCTATCTAAAATGCAGTCGTTTTATTAAACCAGTCTTTAAAACTTATACTGCTTTCATTGTCATTTATATATGAGACCGAATTGTGAATCAGAGAACCGGATGCGACCTGAGTAACCACGACTTCCCTGAGAAGTATGATTTGTCATGCGCTCGGCTGCCCAATCATCTCTACCTTTCGGGAGAGATGAGGCACTGCTAGTTACCCAGAGAAAAACCTGGATTTGGAGCGACAGGTGTCACCCACTGTGGGTCAGACTCAGTCTCCCACACTGTGGATGATCTTGCTGCTCAAAATCCAGTAGTCTCATTAGAATAATGAGAGCTTACGTGACATGGCGCTGCCAAAGTTTGGTCAGGCTCTAATTTTCGGGTCCTCCGGAGTATCTCTGTCTCATTATATATAATGACACCTCAATGCCGTATGCGGAGACGTCCGTGGTACTGAGGATTTCCACCAGAGCTGTGTAGGTACTCCTACTACAACTGGCGGTTGTTCAAGATTGAATTTTAAAAGGAAACCCCATTTTGGCGTGCCTTCTCTGAACTCATAGTGTTACTATCATGGCGAATCCCCAACATTTACAAATAGTTGTTAACATGAGACAACCTCTCACAGCACACTTATTAGCAAATGGCTTAACGGCCCAGGGAGGTCCAGTCACATTCGTGGTGGATGCCCACGCAGCTTATAGAACAGAACTTTTCTACTCTTGGGTCACATTTCCAGCAGTTGATGAGAACACAAATACATATCACCAATATACACCTGCGAACGTGCCTGGACAATACAGAGCGTACGCATATTTAGAGATACGTCTATCTTATCAAGAACATAATAATTGTCTTGATGGCGCCCTACCACATACAATATTACCAGTAAGGTTAGGTCCACTAAGTAATGTTCTACCTGGCCTTTATTGACTACCTATACACCACATCCTGCGGTTGGAAATTTTGCAGTAGCTGAGGTTTGTTGCTTATACATTGAGTTAACAGCAATATATAGACGATTAGTACAATTTGTGATGCAAACATTAAATACAAACCCAGCACGTGCTGCTCCAGCACACCCACATGCAGTAACGCCAGGTATTAATCCTGCGACTGCTCATTCAAATATGGGTAAAGTACCCGCCAAACGAGAAGAAACTCCGTTTTGGTTAGCACAAAAAATTAATACACTGGAGGCAGTATTTCCCCATACGGGACCTCAGGATAAACATAGAATATTAATGATGTGCTTGCCCTTTGGGATGGTCCCTACAGTAGAAAACTGTAATACCTGGGGTACGGTATTTGCCACGCTCTACACAACCGTACACGGTACACCGACACTTGCCAAGTGCTGAAACAAATTCAAGATGAATATGGGGCTGTCCCGGCCCTAGATTTGGGGATGTGATTGATGGGCAATTTTGCCACAGTGTCCTCAATCATTTTAAGTAACCTTAAAGGGGAAGCAGTCGCACTTGCAGTGCTCATGCGGCTTTGTGACGTTCCACAACAAGATCAAGAACGAGAGCTGCCTAAAATAATAGCAGAAACCTATTCAAGCATCGGTCGAGATAGCCTAGGGGCCAGACCACAAAAACCTCAATTCCAGGGTAAATCAAATAAAGATAACCCCAAACAACAACCTGAGGGTAATAAGAAACGCTGGGATAAAAAGCAACAAACGCCACAGAATAGGTATAATCTCAGAAATAGAGATAATATCAAAACGCCTGATAGATATCAATATGCTGATACACGCCAATCTCGTTCTTTTCAGGACTCATCGGAAAAGAGAAATGAGAGAGGTGGGCGATCAGAGCGAAGAACAGAGTACGTGAAACCGTAAAGGAATCACAACGCTCTTCAGAGGATTCTGTTAAAAAGGAAGAGAAACCTGCCCAACAAAAACAACAATTTAAAAAGAAAAAAGTGGCAGCAGTCACAGTCGGACATGCCACACAGGAAGAGGGTCCTCTTGAAGAACAAGAATTGGGCTCTAGCATTGCTACACAGCGCGGCAGAGGTCACAACAGTTCGCCGGAATCTTCTAGAGCATCTGGAGGTGGAAGCAACTTTATACAAGTAGAAACAGCGGACATGTGTGTCTCCAAGCCTGATAGGGTGTACAAAGTAACGCTGCAATAAGAAGGAGACATTGAACGCACAATAGACGCAATCTTTTGGGATCGCATAGTAAAAGTGCATGATGTCTTGTTGGACAAACAAGATTGGCCGCCTGACTTTGTCTGTACCTGCCCATATGGAGAAGATGTCATTAAGCCTTCCTTCTCGCCCCTTGTTCCTGAGGAACTAGCTGAATCCTATTCCATTGAATGGGCTCTAGCACAAGCACCTGCATTATACAAAAATCACGTAGGATGGGATAAAGACTCCCCCTACCATGTAATTCCCTTTGAAAGTGAACCTCAGCCACAACTGCAGTATCCTATCAAACATGAAGCAAAAGCACCAGTGAGAGAAATACTCACGCAATTAGAGTACCAGGGTGTGATTGAACACTGTGTCTCGCCAATGACTAACCCTTTATTCCCAGTAGCTAAACCGGACCACTCATACAGAATAGTCTTAGACTACAGACATCTAAATAGTCATACACACACCTATGCTATACAAAATTCACATAGCACTGCACTAATGAGCAACATAGTGCGCAAAAAATACAAAACAACAGTAGACATTTCCAGTGGGTTTTTCTGCCAGAATATAGCGTCTGAAAGCAGAGACTTAACAAGCTTTAGCGCACTAGGCTCTCAGAAAAAATTCTGTTGTTTACCTCAGGGGTATAAGAACAGCCCAGGACTGTTTGTGGCTCGTGTCACTGCCATTTTACACGAGATCGACCCTGAAGCATTGTCCTATGTAGATGATATATGTCTCACGGATGATGAATTACTACAACATTTAAGACGGGTAGCCTGCATTGTTGTAGGGTTTGCCGAATTTGGCTACAAATTTAACTTCAAAAAAACAAAAATTGCCTTCCTCAGATTCCTGTTTCTAGGATATGAACTGTCAAGTGAAGGGAAGAGCCTAGCGCAACAATTCTTAGAAAAGTGTGCACAGTTACAACCACTGAATAAGATAAAAAAACTCCAATCATTATTGGGTTTCTTAAATTTTGGCAGAACCTACATTCCAGATTATGCTACGCTCATAAAACCTTTATATGACTTAATACATCCTGATTTTTCAAGTAAATTCTGGACAACTGAACATACACGCATCCTTAGAGTAGCTGCAGTGACTCGCTCAAGTTCTAAACCACACACAGGCATTTGGGCTGCCGTGAAAGCTACGGCTGATGGTACACCCCATCCTAAAGGATTTCCTTACAAATATCATTTTCATATGGGAAGTATGCTGAACGCTGAAGTTAAGATACCAGGCGTAGGCGTACGAGACATCCTTAACAAAGATGTAAGACCACAATTGAGGAAACAGCGCATGGGGGGGTGGCATCTGCACATGCTGGTGTGGCGACTACAATTTCAATCTTACAGGCCCGTTATTGGTGGCCAGGTCTCTACAAAGAGACTAAGCAGTATGTCCTTTGTTGTGACATCTGTCAACAAATCTAAGTTTCCTCGGCCAAGTGCCCGCCGCAGACACCCCTATTAATTTCAAACAAACCATTACAGTGTGTGTACTTGGACCACTGCTGTCCCCTATCACCTGATAGTGCATACAAATACATATTAGTGTCTGTTGATTCATGCTTCAGATTTGTATGGGTGTGGCCACAACGCTCGGCTGACGCTCGGACTGTTATTAAAGATTTGTGTTTCTTTATCGGTACATATGCAGTTGCAGCCTTCCATTCGGACCAGGGCCCTGCTTTCGCCTCAAGGGCATTCAGGGACACCATGGCTTAGTTGGGGGTCCAACTACAGTACTCGTCTCCATTTCATCCCGAGGGAAATAGTGTCATGGAGTGATTAAACCGTGATTTAAAGCAATCCTTAACAGCCAGAGTCTTCAGTACAGGTCGTAGTTGGCTTAATCACCTGTATGGAGTCCAGAGAGCACTAAATAACCTGCCTAGAGGGTCCCTGGGGGGTCGTACTTCATATGAGTGCCTGTTCAGAACTCAAATGTATGTTCTGGATCTTGATGGTCCTTACGTGGAGGCAGCAGAAACACCTTTTGACATAAATGAACGTGTCACTGTCTCACAGGAATTGCAACAGTTCTGTGATGATAATTCTTCCAAATGTGCCGCCTCCACAGGAATTAAGGACGTGCCAGTAACATCTACCGGCTGGATTCCCAGAGTTGGGGATCCTGTACATGAAAAAGTTGCAGTGAAAAAGGAATTTGGCCCTTCTGATCAAGCACCAGTCCCCTGTACTAGGGATACACGGTACCAGAACTGTTATTCTACCACCGTTGGCAGGTGCCAAAGAAAATTGTTTTGTCTCCATTGACAATGTCAAATTACACCATGTGGCCTATCCTGCACAGCCGACCAAGAGGAACATCCAGTAGTTCCCGAATCCCTCTCACTACTGGTGAAGAAGTTCCACTACAAGTTGTTTACACCAACACTGATACCGCTCCGAGCTTGGGGAGGGGGGAAGATGATCTTGCATTAGTTCCACTAACATCAACTAACTTAGAAACATTTGACCAAGTCAACTCGACTACAAGCCAAACGGATGGTGCTGTCTATAGTGTGCCACCACAGGAAACACCAACTCCACCATTGACAACGGCTACGCCATTTGCACAAACTGCCTCTGGTTATTTTGCCGACTTCAACGATGATTTCTCAGACTCATTCTCCTCTTCGACAGCTGATTTGTCAAGGGCACGTAAGCTAACAAACTGGCTTAAAGAAACATATTTCATTTTTCCATGGAACTATATATGGCTTTCTCTGACTGTCCTAGCCTTTCTACTTTGGATTGGTTTTGTTATTACCTTTTTCTTATTAATACATGGTCATTTTCTTCCTGAAAGATCAACAGTTGAACAGGTGGAGGAGGTTTTGAAACCACAGATTTCTTGTCAGGCCCCGGAACACCACGTAGGAAGCATTTCTTATATGCAGTATACAATGAAATATGGAAACTTTCCCAACAAGATGCTGCTGCCCGGTTAAGGCAAATAGATCAGGAAAATCTAAAAAAGGCATTAGCTGTTATGGATAATGGGATTAACACCTTGTCCGACCGGATATATACAATTAACAACATTGTCTCTTCTGCTATAGAAATTATACAATTTGATATGTCTTCTTTATGCCATGGACAGAGTCAGATTAGGTCCATTATGCAGTTGGGTTGGAAGCTTCAAACATTGAAGGCGGGTCGCGTTCCATGGCAGCACGTCAGTGCAAGGGAGCTATTTTCTTCTTTTAATCTGCCACGAAAACAACAGCTAATGGCTAAGAAAGAAGGGACTTATGTCATGCTAAACATCGAGAAATTAGAAAAGTTGCCTTTTACCGTGGCCGAAATACCATCAGCAGAGTGGTTAATACACAGGGTTATTAATCTGCCTATTTCCACACTACAATTCACCTCCTGTTTGAAACACATTCCGGTAGGCAGATATGAAAAGCTGGGACATAGTTACATCCATGAGGTGTGGGAGCTTCACTTCTCGTACAAATGCTTCAATGGCATGAAAGAGGTCTTTCTTAGCGGTAGTGAATGCAAGACTTCTGTCAACCATTCGATGATTTGTAAACAGCTGTCCTTGGCTTGTTATCTTAAGAGAGTTCCAGTCCCCTTGATTAGACCTACATTCCAGGTGCTTTCAAACGGCAGCTACGTCCTTCTCAATAGTGAAGACTGTTGTGACATGCGAGCCGAATAGTTTACGTTGTTTCGGTCTCTAAGGTCATTAAATGCTGCGGGAACGTACTGTTTCCCCCCACTAAATTTAAGGAGGTAGCTGATATCTGGCCTTACATTGCTACTTCAAACGGGAATTTTGATAAGTTAAATAGACTCAAGGCTTTATTGTTTCAAAAACATGTTGCCCTTACATCTGCACGTGAGACCTACGCACTTCAAGTGGCAAGGTCACCAGCAGAAATACAGTCCCTATTAAATACGAACTTTCCGAGACACTTTGGTGAACTCGTGGGACGAATATTTAATGCATCCAGCATGACTGGAATAGCACATTTTTTCAAAGCTGTTGATTCTGGTTTTGTTCACACCTTCTCCTCCATATTCGGTTTGATATCTTCAGCTAGCCACTCAATTTTCTGTAGTATTTTGGGGGAATTTCCGATAACTTTGGCTTTATTAGCTGGCATCCTGCTGTTGCTGTTGTTTATGTGCAATGGCTGTCCCGCCGCAACAAGGGCAAATGACGGCGCTCCCATCAGCGCAGCTGTGTTGTGAACGTATGATGCAGCATTTTGGAGCAACACCCCTGGAGCATTTGGAGTGTGACTGGTCTTTGTCATTCAGACCGGTTTTGTATTGTGTGCAGCCCATGTTCCGGTGCCTTTGGTGCTCTTTTGAACATGCACTGGAAGTTTGTCTTTCACAGCAGTGCCCCCCAGCAATAGATGCTGATCTGTTGATGTTCTCGCAGAGGGTTCATTACCAGACATGCGCACGGAGGCTGCCCTGCCTGGAGGAAGTTGCCATCAACTCATCAATGGGCACTCCACGGGATGCCGCCTTGATTCATACTGGGGCTATGGAACACACTTGCTCGTCGATCATTTTTGGAGCAGACTTTCCTGTTCTGTCATCTGCCGAAGTGGAAGATCTCCTACTTTCCATCACTTGTACTTAATTTGGAACTTTTCTAAATTGACATTATCAGTGAATTCGGTTATGAGCCACATGCTTATGTTTTAAATTGCCAAGTAGTGTGCTTGTGTGTCCTTTTAACTTGTCAAAATTGACTAGGGTTTTATGTATATCTTAGGTTGAGAAATTTTAGTTTTTGCTTGAACCACTTTCAACCGACAAGGGGAGGGTGTTGTGTAGCCATTTTAGCTATAGCTCCATGCACGTTAGTTTAATACACTAGGCCGCTGTGCATATATTTTATTCAGCTTCGCATTGTTATTTTTACAATAACCAGTTTTATGGTCTTGTTTTTATTTCTTCTATCTAACTGTTTTGCTTAGCCCAGCACTGTGTTCTCAAACAACACATTCTTGATCACTTTGTGCTTCAGTCAAGGCTACGGTTTGGTACATTGCTGGTGAACGTGGTAGAAGTTTAGTCTCCAACATTCGTAGAAAATACACATCCCTAAGTTTTCTTAGAACATTAGCTGTGTTATTATAAAAACACTTACTAGTCCCATTACACGTTAAGAGGGAGATTCCAGCCAGGGAACCACAACTGTATGCTGAATGCTTCGCTGCAGATGCTAACACAGACTACATGCCTTCAATTAGGTATGAGGGTTGATGTCCTCTCAGGGGAACCTAAAAGGCACGATTAGAGCTTAACATGCTGTGCTCAAATTATGATTCAGATAGAAAATAGTCCATCGACTTTAGTGGCAATATGATAGTATTATTCTTATGCTTCACTCTCATCGTCACCATTTTAATATTGTTATGTTTATGTTATGTTTTGTTGTTCTGGTTACTGCAACTCACGCTTTGCTATCTAAAATGCAGTCGTTTTATTAAACCAGTCTTTAAAACTTATACTGCTTTCATTGTCATTTATATATGAGACCGAATTGTGAATGAGAGAACTGGATGCGACCTGAGTGACCATGACTTCCCTGAAAAGTATGATATGTCATGGGCTCGGCTGCTCAATCATCTCTACCTTTCGGGAGAGATGAGGCACTGCTAGTTAGCCGGAGCAAAACCTAGATTTGGAGCGACAGGTGTCACCCACCATGGGTCAGACTCAGTCTCCCACACTGTGGATGATCTTGCTGCTCAAAATCCAGAAGTCTCATTAGAATAATGAGAGCCTACTCGACATTACTACCATCTATGATGAAAGTTCTTCACCTGTGATTATTTGGGATCAGGTTACTGAAGTGACACACACCTGTGTGCATTTTAGACTATAATAGGCACCTGGGTTGTGTTGATAGAGTAGATCATACACTGCTGTTCATAAGGCTTACATGTGGTATAAGAAGTTGGCTATCCTTCTTTTCCACTTAGCAACATTTATTGCTATTGTTGTATTTAAGGATTGTTCTCCAGAATCCAAGATGAAAATTGTTCAGTTTCAGGAGTCTGTTATTGGCAGCCTTGTTGTAGTGGAACAGGCAAGTGTTCCTAGAGTTGGAGTACTGGAGGATGTGGCTAGATTGAAAGATTGCCACTTTCTTGGTCACATTCCTCCCACACCCAAAAAAGATATCCGAGTAGGAGATGTAGAGTCTGCAAAGAAGTACATGGAAGGAGGGTCGTATGTACTGCCCTGACTGTCCTTCTAAACATTGACTGTGTGTGCCCCCTCGTTTCAGAATGTACCACACCCAAAATAATTTTGGGGAGTTACAATGAGAATAAGAGTGAATTGCCTGTTCTATATTGTTTATATTTTTTGTTTAGTTTCATGGTTGGCATTAGTGTCATGTATTTAGTTAGAACTTTTGTGTTTAGAACTTTGTATTTACTTATAATTAGTTTGTGTTTTCTTTTTTGTTAAACAAATCAGATGACAGTGTGTGTGGACTGGTACTTGGCTGGTGTTGTGCATGGACTGGCCCTTGGCTGATAGTGTCTATGGACTGGCGCTTGGTTGGCAGTATGCGTGGACTGGTGCTTGGCTGGCGGCGTGCATGGATTGGAACTTGTCTGGCAGTGTGCGTGGACTGGCTCTTGGCTGGCGGTGTGAGAGGACTGGTGCATGGCCGGTGGTGTGTGCGAACTGGTGCTTGGCTGGCATTGTGAGAGTAGTGACTTGCTGCTTGTCACTACACTCACTGCTAGCCAAGTCCCAGTCCACACACTCAATCAGACAGTGTGACTGCTGTGTCAGACATGTGGCTGTATGAAAGTGATGGGCCCTTGAATGGCACTGTCTGTGGAGGTGAGTGTTGTAATGTGCTGGACCCACAGCTTGCAGCATAAATAGTCTTGTGTGTGTCATGTATGGATGGTCTGTGAATGGATTGTAAAGTGGTTGGTGCCTTGAAGCAGCTTTAGAGCTCACGAGTTGTGAGTCATTAGTTCAGTTCTTTGACCTTTCAATTATTAACAGTACATTTTTTTTTTTAAATCTCTTATTAATAAAATTTTATATATTGAACCATCACTCACCCTCATGCCAAATCCAAACAGTATGTGTGTGTACTTGATGAATATGTGGTTGTGCAGTAATAAATGTATTTTCTGTCTTTCTCTGCCAGGGTTTACATTGTCTCTACATTGTCTCTTGTTCTGAATGTTGTAATGTGGTGAGTCTGCCGCAGGTGGTCTGAATGGTCTTGGTGGGTCAAGTATGAAAGGAGTGTGAATTGCCTGTAAAGTGGTTGGCGCCTTGTTGCAGCTTTTCTGCTCATTAGCTGTGAGTTAATGGTTCAGTTTTTTGACCTTTCATTTATTAACAGTGCATTTCATTTTTGTGAAATCTCTTGTTGATAAAATTGAATATATTGAACTATCACTTACCTTCATGCCAAATCTAACCATTATGTATGTGTAAAAATAATGGTAGGTAGCCACAAGAAGTTTTAATGCACTTCTCCTCTTAAATGGAAATACAACTCATGAAAAAAACCGGCTCTGTTGTTATCAGTTGCAGAAGCACAATCCTAACATGTTAGGTGTCTCGGGTTGGACATCAATGATGAACATGCCACCAACTACATTGCTGGGTGAGGGGTCTTTTTTACAAGACCTAAGGGTGTGTTTTTCCCAGGTTGAGTGTTTGGGACATCACAGAAGTAAGAGTGTGCTTGCTTCTTGTCTATGGGAAATCTAACATTTCTAGATATGTTTGAAAACTAGACACCCAGGGGAGTACAGGGTGGTGTGCCACAACATCTAGATCTCATGTAGAACATGTAGATCTCAACAAGTTTCCTTACCCATAATGCCCTGCAAACCTCAAAAGTTGACAAAAATCACACATTTTGCTTGCATTTTTGTGCTATACTCTTCCAGAGACAGAAATGAACCACACATTTCCTACTGCTCAGTGTACCCATTGGCCTCCCAATGGAAATGAAACCTTACTTGTGTAGGTGACCAAAGCAGAGTCAGCCTTAAAACATAATAAAATACAGTTGGCAACATGCTTTGGTGCCCCCTCAATCGCTACAGGTTTTTAGCCCTTCTCTGTCCCAAGCACTTGACCCACCCACACAATACTTTTTATTGGGAGACCAAGGAGAACACCGAGTGGTAGGAAATGTGGGTCTCCCCTCAGATTCCAGCACTTTCTATCACTGAAATGTGGGAAAATTAGTTTTTTTTGACAGATTTTGATGTTTGTAAGGAATTCTGGGAAAAAAAAAGCTGGTGAAAACCATACATGTCACCCTCATACTGGACACCCCTAGGTGCCTAGTTTTAAAAATGTACAGGTTTACTAGGTTTGTCAAGGTGTCGCAGAGTTAGAGCCCAAAATCCACAGCTAGGTACATTGCACAAAACAAGTCTGTTTTCAGTGGGAAAATGTAATGTGTCCATGTTGTGTTTTGGGGCATTTTCTGTCACAGGCACTAGGCCTACCAACACAAGTGAGGTATCATTTTTATCATGAGACTTGGAGGAATGCTGGGTGGAAGGAACGTTGTGGCTCCCTCAGATTCCAGAGCTTTGCATCACAGAAAATTGAGGAAAATTTGTTTTTAGACATATACTGAGGTTTGCAAGGGATTCTGGGTAGAAAAATGCAGTAGGAACCACACAAGTCACCCAATCATGGATTACCCTAGGTGTCTAGTTTTAGAAAATGTACAGGTTTGCTAGGTTTCCCTAGGCGCCGGCTCATCTAGAGTCCAGAATCCACAGCTAGGCATATTGCAAAAAACAAGTCAGTTTTCAGTGGAAAAATGTTATGTGTCCATGTTGTGTTTTGTGATGTTTCCTGTCGTGGGCACGAGGCCTACCCACACAAGTGAGGTACCATTCTTATTGGGAGACTTGGGGAAATGCCGGGTGGAAGGAAGTTTGTGGCTCCCCTCAGATTCCAGAACTTTGCATTGCAGAAAATTGAAGAAAATGTGTTTTGCAGACGCATTGTGAGGTTTGCAAGGGATTCTGGGTATGCAGTAAGAGCCACACATGTCACCCCATCCTGGATTCTCCTAGGCATCTAGTTTTTAAAAATGTACAGGTTTGCTAGGTTTCCCTAAGGATGAGCTAGAGCTCAAAATCCACATCCAGGCACATTGCAAAAAATGAGTCAGTTTTTGCTGGAAAAATGTGATGTTTCCATGTTGCGTTTTGGGGCATTTCTGTCGTGGGCATTAGGCTCACCCACACATGTGAGATATCACATGTATTGGGAGACTTGAGAAAATACAGAATAGCAGAACAGTTATTACCAACTGTCTTTTTCTGCATTTGTGCCTTCCAAATGTAAAACAGTGTGAAAGAAAGAAGTCATTTTGAGAAATGCCCTCTAATTCACATGCTAGAGATGTGCAAATAACCACTGGTTTGAAACTCCATATCCTGTGCTCATTTCAGAAACACACGGGTTTCCTTGGGACCTATTTATCACTCTTTATATTTGACCAAATGATTTGCTGTATTCCAGGTACACAATGAAAACCCATCGCAAGGTTCAGCTCATTTATTGGCTCAGGGTGCCTTGGGTTCTTAGTGAACCTACAAGCCCTATATATACCTGCAACCAGAAGGGTTCAGTGGATATAAAGGTATATAGCTTTCAAAAATCTGTGATAGGTGGAAAAGTTACATATGAAAACGCGGAACAAAATGACTGTGTTTTTTCAAATCAATTTCAATATTTTTATATTTCAACTGTTACTTTCTATAGGAAAATCTTGAAGGATCTAAACAAATTACAACTTGTCGAATTCAGAATTTTGTCTATACTTCAGAAATGTATAGCTCTCAAGGCTCCATCATTTGTTTCACACCCATTTCTGTCACTAACTGGAAGGAGGTTGAAAGCACAACAAAATAGGATAAATGGAGTATGTTTCTGTAAAATACCAAAACTGTGTTGAAAAATGTGGTTTTATGGTTCAAGTCTGCTTGTTTCTGAAAGCTGGTAAGACAGTGATTTTAGCACCACAAACCCTTTGTTGATGTAATTTCCAGGGAAAAAACAGATGTTTTCTTCTGCAGCACTATTTTCACATTTTTTTTACAAAAAATAAATTTTAGCTGTATTTTGTCTAATTTCTCAGTCCTCTCGAGGGGAATCCACAAAACCCGGGTACTTTTAGAATGTTGAAAAAAAAGGATGCACATTTGGCGTGGATAACTCAGGAGTACACATTCAATATAAAGTACAGTCCAGGTGGAAAAAAATACGGAGTGGACTGTTTATTGTGTTTGCTTGTGAAGAATTATGTGGATTGTGATATTAATCAAAAGCAAGAATGTGCTGTGTCTGCTGTTGAGACTTCTGTCCACTCTTCAGGATGTATCAGCAAAAAGGAGTAGACATTCCTCTAACAATGATGCTGTGCCCTCTGAAGTCAAAAACACATTTTGAACGGTTGGCCACAAGTAAAAAATCTAAACAAAAGTTTAGTTACCTATGCACAAGTTTCTGCAGCATTGATCTTAGAGAATGGGTTGGTTACGAGGCAACGCTTGTTCATTCTTCCAGAGAACTTAAAGCACAAATTAATAACTGTAATACACGAAGGGCACCCTGGAATCTCTGGAACTCAGAAGTCACTTTGGTGGCCAGGAATGGATTTGTATGTTGATCAATTTGTGAACAAATGCTCTGAATGGAAACTTAAGAAATATAAAACGTCTGTGAATTCTGTACCAGAAGGGCCTTGGTATAAGTTGGCCATTGATTTTTCAGGACCTTTTCACAAATTACCTAAATATGAAGTACTTCAAAATGGATAGTGTATGATTTTGTATCTATGCCTACAACAGAAGCAAACACTGAATTTTTAGAAAAAGTGTTTGTCATTGATGGAAGTCAAAAGGTTTTGGTTTCTGAAAATGGCACCGAATTTTCACTTAAACACAGTTTTAAACATGCAAAAAATTCCACTTTATTTTCCAGCAGCCACTGGTTTAGTGGAAAAGTGTAATAAGTTTTTCAGAGAGGGCATCCAAACAGTATAGCCTCAAATATGGATGTGCATACCTATTTACAGGAAAAGGTTTGGAGTTATTTGAACACACCTCATTACATCACAGGATACACTCCTTTCTTTTTACTGAAAGGAATAGAAGCCAAAACTTTTCTTACTCCATATTGGAAGGATTAGATTCACCAGAGTTCTGTTCTTAAAAATCTAAAAAGTAATTTTATAGATGAATGTGTTAGAGCAGTGGTTCCCAACCTTTTAACTTCTGTGGACCCCCACTTTATTATTATTAGAACCCGGGGACCCCCACTGAATCATTATTAGAATCCGGGGACCCCCCACTAAGTCAACACTGAAAGCTGGGGACCTAATCTATTAATATCATTTAATTTTCTAAGCAGTCGCGGACCCCCTGAGGAGGCTTTGCGGACCCCCAGGGGTCCCCGGACCACAGGTTGGGAACCACTGTGTTAGAGAAAGCTTTCAATGGAAGTATAAGACCACGAAGACCGAACATGACAAGCATCAAACTCAAACACATTTTGAAATAGGGGAATGCGTGTTGGTTAAGAAACCCAAAAACGTTTCTAAGGGGTACTCAAAGTTTCTGAACCTGCACAAATTGTTAAAGTCAAACGTTCAGCAGTTTAACTTAAGAATCGCAATTGGTGGAATAAAGGACCAGTGGTCAGTATTAAACCCTATCAAAAAGACATTAATGAGAAAACATAGAGAGACAATTGTGACTCATATAACAGTTAAGTTATGTGGGATTTAGGCTAAAATAGCTATGCACAAATTTCAGAACATGTATCCGTTGATCACATTAATTTTTCAGATGCTAGTAGAAGTCCAAACTCCTTACAAACAAACTATGAAGATGTTGTTTTACAGGTGACATAACAACATCCACTGGTAATTCGGACAAGTCTAGTTCAGGGCTGTTGCCCAGTCATTTCGAAAGAAAACATTGTGCTACCTGCAAAGTACAAAGATTATCATTTATTTTAGTGTTAGTGTGTTTCCTCTTTTTATTTCTTGTTTTGTAAAAAGAAGTTGTATTTTGGGTTTTTATCAACCCTAGAAATGTTAGTAATGCTATGTTAATTCACATTTATCTATTCAGTTATATATCTTTAATGTGAGCTGTGTGTGTGCTCTTTTAAGCTACTTGTATTCATTTCATTGTTTTGTTGTTACGTTCTGGTTCCTGGTACCTGCTGTTCTTTAGATGTGCATTCTTTTCTGGGCTGTTATATTGGATGGCAGCACTTACCTGCGGTTCCCGCCTATGCTTCTTGGGCTTTATTGCTGACTACTTTACTTGGAAGAGTATATCAAATTTGCCTAATTTATCTTCCTCCTTTTTCATAACTTTTAGAATACAGCAAAGATCTTGGGCCCTAGGCCCACATGCATTGTGAAGGAGGGCATAGACACATGGTGTATGGTACAGGAAGTGGGCTAGGGCATGTGCGCCTGGCCTCATTCATTGGCTGGGTCACCTGACCTGTGATGCCTATGATGGATGGGTGTGGGGTGAGTATAACAGGCCAGCCCTCGTAGAGTGGCTGGCAAACTGGTATAAGGCCAAACACTTGAACGTGTCCAGCAGGACACTACATCACTCCCAGACTTTATTGAAAGAAAAGCAAACAAGTCCAACCAGTGAGAAAGAATGAACAATGAAGTAAACAACATAAGTCTCTACTGGGAGTCCGCAATATATGATGAGTGGACAGGTGTCATTGGGAGCACCCAGCATCACAGCATACATTCGTAGTTTAACCAGATGACTTTGGGCATGAAATGCAATGTGGATGGAGTTCGGATCTCTCAATCATGTCTGTGGGGTTTCAGTCCACTTGGGCGCTGTTGTTCGGTCCCATCTGGTCTCATGGTGTTGGAGTCTATTTACATAGTCCTATTAGGGGGTTCATCAAGAGCTGTGGTGGAGTCCGCTAGTGAGATATGTTTGGAGGCGTACTGGCTCCCTGAAAGGCAAACCCACAAAGATGGGTACAAAGATGCAGTTGTAGGACTTCTCCTTCTGATGCCTCAGTGCCTCACAGTACCTGTCTTTGGAGCAGCTTCTAACTCATCTCTCGTGCTAGAATCCTCTCACGCCAGAATTCCCTTAAGGCCCTTTTTGCTCGGTTGCCACGGGACTGCGTGGGTTGTGCGGGACCTCTCATAGGCCATGAAAAGGGGTCACTGTGGAACTCCCAACATGGTCACGACCAATTTGCTTGTGCAACCATAAGGGTAGGTGGTACAATGGTTAGGTGTGCTCTCTTCAGCACGACTCAGGTGCACATGTTTTCTAACATAGGGTCTCTAGGTGACGAGTCTCCCATGGCGCCAGGAATGCCTCATTGGTCTCTGGATGTTTCGCAGGCAGAAGGTTCCACTCTGGTGGTACGATGTTCGGTAGATGGTTCCAGTGATGTACATGGCAAGGTTAAGGATGAAAACCAGTGGGTCCTCAACACAATATAGTAGCCCCTCCAGGGAAGAATACACTTAAACATAAAAAACAGGCTACTCTAAATTTAAGCATACATAAATATGCACTTTCTTTCTTAGTATCTAAATAAATGTCTAGCGAGTCCAATTGTTTCTTTTCTTTAAATATAGACAACAATTTACTTCTTTATGCTAATACACATAATTGCAATCTATGTTTTCTGTCTTCTTTATTATTTTATACATACACATACAGTCTATATTTACTACATTTCAAAAGATCAAAATAAAAACAATTTTTTTTTTAAAGATAAGTAGACATCCTCCTCCCCATCTAAAAATGAACGTAATATTCATGTCAATAAAAATCATTCACATCCTCACACATCCAAACTCAACATTTCTGCCATAAAACCAGTTATATAGAGTAAAAAATCCATGCATTGATACAAACAAATTCTGTACATTCCTCCAAGATTTTCAATCAGGTAAATACAACACAACAAAAAAAATCAAAAAACATGTATGATCAGTGATTAATTCATCCATTTCAGTCACGATATTAATACATGATTGGCCCCAAAGATCCAAAAATATATGGCTTTATGAAGCTTAAGCACTCTGTGCCCACTCGTATTTCAGTGTAACTCCATGTTATGGAACCACATTCATCAGGGCAACTCCAATTCACCAGCTTTTATAGTGGCACAGTGGCGGACGCTAACCCTTATTTAGAGAACAGAATCTTCAAGTTTTTTCAAGAAACAAATAAACATATCTATAAGACTTGCGAGGATCTGCTATTCAAAATCAACAATTAATTAAAAATTTGTGGAACTTAATAAAACACCACAACATGTGACCAGTGTCAAGACAGGCTTCACCACCATGTCAAATACATGCACTCCTGATGTACCCAAGTGACACATTCTTTACAATAGGTGCACCCTGATCAGCCACGTTATGTGCGACCACATTATCTGCTACCTAAATGGTTCTTATGCTAAGTAGCCGAGTTGTATTCCTTTGAAACAGCTTTTTATAGTTTTCTCCTATTATTACACACCTCCATAGGTAAATTTATTGCTCCAGTGTGGGGCTTTTTTGACTCAATGCCCAACGGACAGCCTGAGATCATTATGAGCAAGTATAGAGTAAATGATCTAGCAAATGATAGTTAAATATAAGTAAATTAATTACTAGCAATCGCTACAGTCCAACATCACATGCAGTTCACCGAAATGAGAATAGCTACCTAGAAGATGAACCAAAGCCCCCACAGGCTGTATCCTTATTGTAAGTAAATCCTTCCAGACTGATTTGTAACTGACAGAACCATAGAATCTGTGGATTTTAACATAACAAGGTTATAAAATTATTACTCTACCTGAGATAACTAAATTAGGAGACCTAATCAGTATAAACTTAAAGAATACATAGGCCTTCTCTCAGCCGGGATAGGCCATTTACCAGATTCTCCAAATGCTCTTCGAAATATATAGTTATGATAACCGCATAAAAGTCAAGATCTTACCTCGTAGATGTAGCCGCCGATCTGATTTCATTATTCAAAAAAGCATCCAGCTCGAATGCTCATTAGTCCTTTCTAATGTGCGGATCAAGAGATGTTTGCACGTAGGAATGTAGGCCCTCATTACAACATTGGCGGTAAAAGCCGCTTACAGCCGTGCAGAGGACCGCCAACACACCGCAGCGGCAGCAAAATTCTGCCACGGTCATTATGACTCACAGCTCGGAATCTGCCAAAATTGAGACACCCACACAAGTCCGCCACACCAAAGGTCAGTGATAAAACTGGCGATAACAAAACTTCCACCGTCACACCAACAGAAATAAGCCCACACTATCACGACCCACGATTCCATGTGGAGGTCTTTCAACTGCGGTATTCCATTGGCGGTACACACCGCTGCGCTCAAAATACACACACATTTACAAAACACTACCACATTGGACAATTCAAAATACACATACCTGATACACACACCCACATCACCCACAAACCCCTACTACCACAATTGCGACAGAAGTCCAGAGAGAGACACTACAATCTACAACCAAGCATCCACTGGCACACAATATCATCACCCACATAACATTCACGCAACACACCACTAAATATCATCCCACACATCACAACACACACCACACCACACATCACCCACACCACCCCATGGCACGGCAAAGACACCCCAGGTTCTCTGAGGAGGAGCTCAGGGTCATGGTGGAGGAAATCATCCGGGTAGAGCCACAGCTATTCAGATCACAGGTCCAGCACACCTCCATAGCTAGGAAGGTGGAGCTATGGCGAAGAATAGTGGACAGGGTCAATGCAGTGGGATAGCACCCAAGTAATAGGGATGACAGCAGGAAGAGGTGGAATGACCTACGGGGGAAGGTGCATTCCGTGGTCTCAAGACACCACCTTGCGGTTCAGAGGACTGGTGGTGGACCCCCACCTCCTCCCCCACAACTAACAACATGGTCTTGGCTATTCTGCATCCTGAGGGCCTCGAAGGAGTAGCTGGAGGAATGGACTCTAGTAAGTCAAACCTTAACTACTATATCCCCACACTACCTATATGCCATCACATACCCCCACCCTCGCCCTCACCCCATCACTCCTACTCCTCACAAATGTCCCAATATCACAAACCACACATCCCAACACCAAGCCCTGCATGCAACAACAAAGCATGGACACCCATCACCAATGCATGGCCACTGCACATACCCATACACCCCCTAAACCATCATCACACAAGGTCCCACACAGGAATGCAAGCACTGGGGTACACGGTCACCCACCCATTGCACATCATGGTACACCCAGATGCAATAATCATGCTTTTACACCCCTGCAGGACCCCTACCCAACGTCACCGCACAGGAGGGTCCACACATGTCCACACCACCAACAGAAGAGGCCCACAATGATGACAGCAGCTCTGTCCAACTGGATCTAGATGACCAGCCCATCTGGGACCTCGGGACAGTCGGTTCCCCTCACACTGGCACAGGCCACTACAGAGCTTGCCCCCTCTGGAAACACCAGCACAGCACCCACCCAGCAGGCCCATACCTCTTTCCCCAGGACACGTCAATCAGCAGTGTGTCTACCACTACAGGGAACCCAGGAAACCCAGGCTAACCCACCACCCCAACCACAACAGGGACCTTGGGGCCGTGGCAGTGGGCACACAGTTCAGGGGACAGAGGCCCAGGGAAACAGGGGAACTGGGAGGGCTGCTGTGCGACAGGGGGAGGACAGGCCCAGGGAAACCACTCTCCACGAGGCCCTCTCCAACATCATGGGAGCGTACCATCATTCCCAGGAGACGATGGCAACGGTACTGCCCAAGTTTCAGGAGACACAACGGCTACAGGAGAAACAGTATTTGGGCTTCAGGGAGGAACTCAGATCCATCAATTCCGCCCTGGGCACCATCGTAGGGGTGCTGAAGGAAGTCCTCAACACCAGGAGGGACACTGTGGCACAACAAGGGGCCCCTGACACTAGCCTGGACGATGAACTGCCCACCACCTCTGCCGGCACTAGTGGACAGGAGGCACCACCACAGGACCACCACACCAGCACCCCACCTCCTGCAGAGGGAGAACCACCCCACAAACAGTCCCTGAGATCCAGGACAAGGACAGAGAACGATGCCAAGACCCCCGCCAAGAAATGAGACCACCCTGATTGTCATCCATGTGTCCCACCTTGCCACTCTGTCCATCCTCAAACTGCCCCAGCTCCACTTCCTATGCCCCTTTGGACAATGCACCTGTGAGACTAATAGACTGGACTCTGCCATGGACATTCCTCCACCATCACCCCTCACCATTTTACAACCCCCTCCAATACTGAGCACTTAAACAAACACCCTTACAGCACAAAACAATCAGGAGTCTGTCTGTGATTTCAAAATAGTGTATTAGCAATTACAGTGACAAAATGCTCTTTCAATTGTAATGTCAACATACCTCTTTCACACAGCTCTAGTCCATGAGGAAACAAAGCAGATGTCACACAGTGGGACCCACATCTGTGAAATCGTAAGGGAAAGTGACAACTCAGTGACCATACACTGGGTGAAAAGGACAGACAGTAGAGAGGTAGTAGTGTTAAAGTACATGTAATAGGCAGGTTTGTCTTCTTACCTGTGTCTCACTAGAAGTATTGCAGGATCACAGAGTTCCTGTTGTCGATGTCCTCTTCTTCTGCTTCCTCGTCTTCGCTGTCCACAGGCTCCACAGCTGCCACAACGCCTCCATCTGGACCATCCTCCTGCAGAAAAGGTACCTTTCATCGCAAAGCTAAGTTATGAAGCATACAGCAGGCCACGATGATCTGGCACACCTTCTTTGGTGAGTAGAATAGGGAACCACCTGTCATATGGAGGCACCAGAACCTGGCCTTCTGGAGGCCGAAGGACCTCTCTATAATCCTCCTAGTTCGCCCATGTGCCTCATTGTAGCATTCCTCTGCCCTTGTCCTGGGATTCCTCACTGGGGTCAGTAGCCATGACAGGTTGGGGTAGCCAGAGTCACCTGCAAATGGCGAGGGACAACTGTTAGACACACACTAACCTGTGGGGATATCCCCAGACCCAGACAACTACTCCCACTGATTTGGTTCCAGGTGCTCACCTAATAGCCACACACGGTGCCTCTGGAGTTGCCCCACCAAATAAGGGATGCTGCTATTCCGCAGGACGTAGGTGTCATGCACTGAGCCAGGGAATTTGGTATTAACATGGGATATGTACTGCTCTGCCAAACAGACCTTCTGCACATTCATCGAATGGTAACGCCTCCGGTTTCTGTACGCCTGTTCACTCCTGCGGGGGGGACCAAGGCCACATGTGTCCCATCAATGGCACCTATGATGTTGGGGATAAGTCCCAGGGCATAGAAGTCACCTTTCACTGTAGGCAAATCCTCCACCACCCGCATGTGTTTCAGCAGGGCAGACAACACTCTGGACAACACATTGGAAAACATAGGCTAGGACATCCCTGATGCTATGTCCACTGTAGTTTGAAAAGACCCACTTGCAAGGAAATGGAGTACTGAGAGCACCTGCACTTGAGGGGGGATTCCTGTGGGATGGCGGATAGCTGATATCAGGTCTGGCTCCAACTGGGCACACAGTTTCAGGATTGTGGCACGATCAGGCCTGTAGGTGATGATTACATGTCTTTCCTCCATTGTCGACAGGTCCGCCAGCGGTCTGTACACCGGAGGATGCCATCTCCTCACATGGCCCAGTGGACAGTGCCTATGAAGGACAACAGCGAGCACAGAGTCAACCAACTCAGAAGTACGTGAACACAGCTCACTCAGAAAACTATTCATAACCCGAATTTTGCCTGTATGAGTGTTGAGGCAAGGCCTAGGTATGTGTGACACAGTTAAAAATAAAGCCATGTGGGCCCCTGAAATGGCAGCTGCCTGACCTGTAAAGTGGGACAATGGGATGTGAGGTAACTGCGCAGGCATTGTACACCGTCACGGTAGGCGGTCAAAGACCGCAGCGCAATTCTGCATTGGTTAACATTGGACCCTATGGGTCCCAGGAGCCAATGACGATGTACGCCGGCGGTGAGGATAAGCACCTCCGCGGACGTGACCGCCATTTTCTATCTGTTCAATCACTCGATACCTGATCTTCGACAGGAGAGGACCTACAATGCAAGTGCTGCTGTGACCTCAGTCTGGAAGAGACAATGGCTCGTGCGTCTGGGGAAAGGGACCCTGCCTTCAGCACGGAGGAGTTGGAGAAACTTGTGGATGGGGTCCTCCCCCAGTACACGCTACTCTACGGTCATCCAGACAAACAGGTAAGTACACTGTGAGCATGCTGTATGGGCAATGCCTGTGTGGAGTGGTGTGGATGAAAGATAGGGGGGGAGAATGATGCGTGCATGAAACAACGGTAAGGCAAGGCTAGGGATGCGGGCCAATGACTGTGATGGTGCAGTTGGTAATAACTTCTCTTTTTCCCCTGTACAATTCCTGTAGGCCAGCGCCCACCAGAAGAAGGACGTCCGGACCCTGGGGGTCTATCACAGATGGAGCACCCACTGCCGGAAAAGATTGGAGGACATTCGCCGCTGGAGCAAGAAGATGGCAGAGGCCCAGCTGGGGATGGCCTCCCAACGTGGGAGGGGTGCCCGTCGCACCATGACTCCCCTGATGTTCAGGATACTGGCGGTGGCGTGCCCGGAGTTGGATGGGCACTTGAGGACATCACAGCAGCAACAAGGGGGTGAGTACACTCTCATTCTGCTGATTCAGCGCGCAGTGGAGGTGTCTGGGTGGGGGAGGTGGGCTGTGGGTTTCCTTAGGCCAGGGTGAGTGTGCTGGTTAAGTCCCCTCTTTCAGGCAGACCCTGTGGCACCTCACCTGGGTACAGTGCCAACTACACCTAGTCAGGCTCCTGTGACATCCATGTGTGCAGATATCGGCCATAGCCTTGTAGTCCATGTCCCAGGGATTGAATAGTGGACCCCAAGTGCGCGGCGTAGTGCAGGGGGCTTCTGTGTCTGTCATGTCCGCCAACGGTAGCGGTAATGCATGCACTCAACATGTCTTTCTTCTGTCTCCCCCCCCCTTTTTTGTGGTCTCCCTGTACATGTGTGCATTAGTATCATCAGGCGGAGGAGCAGTGGCACCGGAGCAGGAGGGAGCTGCATCCCACATGGCCCTGGAGGGTGACACTACGGATTCTGATTTCACCAGTGGGACGGAGGGCGAGGGGAGCTCCACTGCGGGGACAGGAGCTAACACCAGTGATACGGACTCGTCGTATGATGGGAGCTCCCTTGTGGTGGCGGCCCCATCTGTGTCCCCCGCATCTACAGGTACAGCCACCACCCCCCCTCCAGCACCGCCCTCCCAGCAGCCCCTCAGCCTTTGCCCCGTGCCCGCTCACCCAGGAGGGTGGGCATCTCCTTCGCCCCAGGCACCTCAGCCCCTGCCCCAGTCACCCCTGCTGCCCTCAGTGAGGAGGCCATTGACCTCCTCAGGTCCCTCACTGTTGGGCAGTCTACCATTTTGAATGCCATCCAGGGTGTAGAGAGCAGTTGCAACAAACCAATGCATTCCTGGAGGGCATTGATTCTGGTCAGGCAGCCCTTCAGCGAGCTTTTCAAACTCTGGCCTCAGCATTGATGGCAGCCATTGTCTCTGTCTCTAGCCTCCCCCCTCCAACTTCCTCCACCCAGACCCAATCCCCTGTACCTCAGCCTACCCCAAGCACACCATCAGACCAGCATGCACACACCTCAACACACAAAGGAAGCTCAGGCAAACATAAGCACCACACATCCCACAGGCACTCACGCAAGCATCACACACATGCAGACATAGCAACATCCACTGCCTCCACTGTGTCCCCCTCCTCCTCGTCTCCCTCCTCCCTCCCAGTCTCGTCTCCACTCACACCTGCATGCACTACATCTACAGCCACTACTTCCATCACCAGCACACCCACCACCACACCCCGCTCACGTACAGCCATCACCCCCACCACCATTCACACATCCCCAGTGTCCTCTCCCAGTGTGTCTGTGACGCCACCTCCCAAGGTACACAAACGCAGGGACGCACCCACCCAACAGCCATCCACTTCACGACAGCCTCCAGCGCATACACCTTCACCCAAAGTCACCAAACGTACACCTCCTACAACCACAACCTCTTCCTCCACTCCCAAACCCCCTCCAGCTACCCGTCCCAGTGTTCCTAAGAAACTTGTCCTGTCCACCCTTGACCTCTTTCCCTCACCTCCCCTACCCCGTCAGTCTCCTAGGGCCCGACTCTCCAGGTCCCAACCTAGCCCCTCAGCCACAACATCGGTGGGACCAGTGGTGCCAGTAGTCACCGGATTCTGGAGTGCACCAGGCAGCAGGGCAGCCAGTGTGGCAAGGAGCCACAGCACGGACAGTCCCCCACCGGTCAAGCATCAAAAGTTGGCCAGTGCCCGGCTGGAGAGGGGGAAGACAACAGCCACCAAAGCCGCTCCCAGGGGTACAGGTGGGAGTGTGGAGTCAGCTGCGACACCTTCCAAGGTGGGGAAGGGGCACAAGAAACCCAGCAAGTCTGGGAAGATCAGCACGGCGGAGAAGACCGCCGTCAGCCCCGCTGCCCAGGAGCCGGCCAGCAGCAGCCCTGCTGCCCCAGACAGGACCGCCAGCAGCAGCCCCGCTGGCCCAGACAGGACTGCCAGCAGCAGCCCCGCTGCCCAGGAGCTGACCGCCAGCAGCCCCGCTGGCCCAGACAGGACCGCCAGCATCAGCCCCGCTGCCCAGGAGGTGACCGCCAGCAGCAGCCCCGGTGTCCCAGACAGGACCGCCAGCAGCAGCCCCGCTGCCCCAGACAGGACAACCAGCAGCAGCCCGCTGGCCCAGACAGGACCGCCAGCAGCAGCCCCGCTGCCCAGGAGGCGACTGCCAGCAGCAGCCCTGCTGGCCCGTACAGGACCGCCAGCATCAGCCCCGCTGCCCAGGAGGCGACCGCCAGCAGCAGCCCGCTGGCCCAGACAGGACCACCAGCAGCAGCCCCGCTGCCCAGGAGGTGACTGCCAGCAGCAGCCCCGCTGGCCCAGACAGGACCACCAGCATCAGCCCTGCTGCCCAGGAGGCGACCGCCAGCAGCAGCCCCGCTGGCCCAGACAGGACTGCCAGCAGCAGCCCCGCTGGCCCAGACAGGACCACCAGCAGCAGCCCCGCTGGCCCAGACAGGACCGCCAGCAGCAGCCTGCTGCCCCAGACAGACCCCCCAGCAGTAGCCCCGTGCCCAGGAGGCAACCGCCAGCAGCCCCGCTGCCCAAGACAGGACCGCCGCCACTATCACCGCTGCCAAGGACACCGCCGCCATAAGCACCGCTGCCAAAGACACCGCTGCCACAAGCACCGCTGCCAAGGACACCGCCGCCACACCACCGCCACAAGCACTGCTGCCAAAGACACTGCCGCCAAAAACACCGCTGCCAAGGACACCGCCGCCACAAGCACTGCTGCCAAGGACACCGCCGCCACAAGCACCGCAGGTCCATGAGCGCCAAAAGCACTGACGCTACTGAGGCCGCCACGAGCAGGATGAAGCACTCTGGTCACCAAGCCCCCTACAGAACCAGTGGAGATTTACATCCACTACCTCTGTCCTTGGCAGGATGAAGCACTCTGGGCACCAAGCCCCCTCCAGAACCAGTGGAGACCGTTATCCACTTGAGAGACTGTGGCTTTGCACTCCCCAGGATATAGCAGTGGGCAACCCACCCACTGTAGAGACTTGTGAGACTGTGGCTTTGCACTCCCCAGGATTGAACAGTGGGCAAACCACCCACTGTAGATACTTGAGAGACTGTGGCTTTGCACTCCCCAGGATATAGCAGTGGGCAACCCACCCAATGTAGACACTTGTGAGACTGTGGCTTCGCACTCCCCAGGATTGAACAGTGGGCATGGGGCCCCCTCGTGGATTTGGCATTGTGCACTCAACCGGCTGAGGTGCCCACCCTTTCCCTTCCCCCTGAGGTGCCTGTTTTATTTCTAACTGATGCCCCTGCAGTGTTCTCTCCGTCATGTTCGGGTATCTTGTGTGGGCCTCACCCATGCAGCGTGGGCCCAGTGGTCCACAGACTTTAAGGGTGGAATACCTTGGACTAATATTCTTGGTGTATATATTTGTAAATAGTGTATGTATGTTATTTGACTACTGAATTTTAATATATTACAATTGTTCACCTCATTTCCTTTTGTCTTTGCATTCTTCCGGGGGGGTTGGGGAGTGTAACTGTAATGTATCATGCTGTATTAGTGTGTGTGTTGTCGTGGGTGAGGGTGGGGGTGTTGCGTGTTGTGTGTGTGTGTCACTGTTTTTTCCCTCCCCTGTGTCGTAGGTGCAGTACTCACCGTGGTCTTCACCGCCGGCGTTCGTGCACCTGGTAGAGGAGCAAGAAGATAAAGGCTGGAAAAATGTGGAGCTCTGGTTCCATGGCGTCCTGGTTCCTCGTGGGGTGTGCAGAGGTGAGCGTTTTCCCTTCGAAGTCCTGTTTCCGCAGTGTTTTTGTTCGCTGGTGAATCCGCCCCAGAAAAAGTGGCAGATTGGTAGGTTGTACTGTGGGCGGTACAGTGTCTCCCGCCTGTCTGTTGGCGGTGACCGCTGCGCTGTTTGTTTGTACCGCCGTGGCGGTCGGAGTGTTAAAGTGGCTGTATTTGTTGGCGTTTTCCACCACGGTCGTAATTCCATTTTTTTTTGCCAGGGTTGTAATGAGGGCCGTAATATCCGGTTTATCAAGGGAAAGCAAAGCCAAATGCGGGCAAAAAGTGGTTGTCATCTTGGGAATGGAAAATGACTGTAATTCTAACACTGTATTATATCCCTAAATGGATTCTTAAAGAAAAAGTAAAAAATTGCCAAATAGCAACAAAGACCTAACTCAGTGATATTCAAACAAATGTTAAGTCCAACTTCACCCATGTCAAACAGTCCATAGGGGACCCTGAAAATAATCATTACCATTTTGAAAAGGGAAGGACCGCTGAATCCTACAAGATGAGGAATTAATAGACCAATCAGATTACAATATCTGTTCAAATATGTCCAAGCAGGGATAGGATAAGGATGCTACAATTAATCGTATAAAATTCCGATAATATTTGTCACCGTATGAGACAAGGAAGAATCAACACACCCTACATTATTTAGTGAATATAACATAGTCGTGTGCCGAGGTCTAATGTAGTAAATCCAAATGTAAAGATAGGCCTTCTGAAAGCTATTAGAAGATCGCATTTTCCCACGGTAACCATTCATTGAGACCATTCTCACACATGTCCAAGGTGTAAATCCAGAAAACCTCTCTCTTTTTCCTGATCCTATCACTATCCCCCCTTTGGGTCATCTTAATTTTCTCCAAGATGGTCCACTTTCATCACTTTCCTGAATTCCCATGGACTCCCAATGTTGTACCAAAGGAGCTCCATCTCTTTTATTTCTGATCTTAGATTTATGTTCTGATATCCTGACTCTTATTTCATGGCCAGTTTCTCCCACATATCCAAGTATACATGGACAGCAGATTAAATATACGCAATTAGATGTTCTACAGTTGGACATTTCAGTAAGTTTGAATTCCTTATTTTTCCATAATAGAGTATCTGTCACAATTGCCCCTAAACAAGCCTTGCATGTCCCACATTTATGGTTACCTCTGACTGGATATGGTCCCTTGACAGATTTCTGACAAAAAACCTTTTCAGATGAAATGGCTGACCTCATCAGTCTATTGTGAATGTTTTGAACCTTTTTAAAAGCAGATAGCGGTTTCTGATGTGGGGGCAGATCTTGGTTTGTATTAAGAATGTGCTGCTGTGTGCCAACAATTTTTCTAATTTTGTCATTCAAATTTGAGTGCTGCACTACACAGACCAAATGTTCTGTCTTATTCTTATTTCTTTCTTCGAACATGCTATGTCTTTTGACATATTTGCGCCTTCTATAGGATTCTCAAATGAGTCGTTTTGGGTAACCTTGCTTTAAAGGTTTCTGGTGGAGAACATCCACATGTATGTCATAATCAGCCAAGCTGGTGCAATTCCTACATATAGGTAACAAATATCTGAAAGGTATACCTTGTTTCTGGCATATAGGGTGAAAACCTTCAAAATGAAGGATGTTATTCTTTTCTGTAGGTTTAGTATATAGAAATACCTCAATAGCTCGATCATGGTGCTCTATCCAAATATCCAAAAACTCTACCATTTCTGTACTCTTGTTGATGGTGAATCTAGAATTAGAGTCTCAGGCATTGATCCAAGCACAACATTAATTTAGTTGTTCTTCATATCCTGACCATGTGAAAAAAATATTGTCTATATACCTAGACCACTGTATGATGTTTTCATAGAAGTGAACCATCTCATTAAATATATGGCTCTCCTCGAATGAACCTATATAGAGATTAGCTACACTGGGAGCACAGGCAGCATCCATGCAGGCTCCTTTCTTCTGCTGATAAGTGACACCAACAAATTTGAAGTAATTTTCTTCAAGTAAGATCTTTAGACATTGAAGCACAACTCTAGAATGGTCTGTAACCCCCTACTTCTCAAATGCATGAGAGACTGCATCTAGTGCTTGCATCTGAGTGATGTTTGTATAAAGCACTTCAATGTCCATGGTCACTAACATTTGTGTTTCAGGAGTAAATGGTGTGCCTTTCAGTTTGGAATGAATGTGTCCTGTATCCTTTACATAAGCTGGTAGGGACACTACTATCTGTTTGAGAAACTTTTCCACAAAAAAAGATTAGAAGAAGTGAATTCAGAAGTAGAATCATTTAATATTTACCTCATCAAAAGGAAGTCTGAAGAATTGAGGAAAAATATCAGATGGTTCTCCCAGGAATGGGCCTGTCCATATCTATCAGATAATTATTATCAGAACAAAAAGCAGGATGGAACAGAGCAGGATAGACAGTTATGGACCATCAAGAAGATAATTACATCCTCAGATACTTCTAAATCAGAAGGAGAGGGTAGTTCCTACCAATTTGATCAATATGGAAATAGAACAGGATACCCTGAAGGACAAAGTCAGAGTAATAATTTTTTATCCAGTAGAGGAACTTACAGGACTAGGTTCAGAAACCAACAGAGAGGGAGATATCAGAACAGAAGACAGCAAAATTGGAGGAATTGAATGCCATTCCAGTTTTCCATCTGAGCCTTTCTCAGATGGATTCTGACACAAGGGCTTTCTTTTATCCCTAGCACCCCGATTGACAAATTTGGACTGATGAGGGACCTCTTTGCATTCTTTTGAAGCATCAGACTCAACAGGTTTATTGAAGATAGACTGAGTAGAAATGAAATGAATTTATCAAGACTGAAACCGGCATGTTCCTTTATACTGAGCCTAGACATGATTGGACCTGAGATAAAAATCTTTGAGAAAGCAGTTTTGAATAAAGTACAAAATATGCTCAAATCCATACCTAAACCCCAATATAATTGTCTAAGAAGAAATATGAGGCACTACTTAGATTACAGAGAAAAAAACAGATCACAGTGACATCTAGTGATAAAGGAGGAGGTATTGTCCTGATGGACACAGACAGATATAAACAAAAGATGCAGTCAATGCTAGATATCCCTGAACCTTAAAAGCTGAGGTATGGACAAGTGGGAAATGCATACGAGACATAAAATTGAAAGAATCCATAATGAGGTGCTTATAAAGGGCCGTATTTGTGATCATGAGTGTGCGTTTATTAACCCCAAGCATGCGAGAACCCTCGTGATCAATGGGGTTCCTAAAACTTATAAAAATGAAGTAGATCCGCACTTCATCATATAGTATCCACAATAGGCTTGGTCACAGAACCCATATCAAAGTTTGAGGAGAAGTTTCTCAAACAGATAGTGGTGTCCCTACCAGCTTATGTAAAGGACACAGGACACATTGGCCCTCATTACGACCCTGGTGGTTGGTGTTAAATTGGTGATAATACCGCCAACAGCTTGGCGGTAACTACCACCAAATTATGACCATGGCAGAAAGATCTCCGATAGACAGCCAAGGTACCACACCAACCGCCAGGGCGGAGACAACAGCCACCACAGCTGTAGCCCTACCACCGACCATATTATGACCTAGGAAACCACCACCTTTTCCAGGGTGGTACCAGCGACATCAAAAGCCCAGCGGAAATAGACCTCAGATTGGAAAGGACTCACCATTGGAGACAAAGGGAAGAACCACGTTGCCATGGAACCAGAACTGCATGTCTTCCCCATGATCTTCTACGTTCTGCTCCACCACGAACACCAACGCAGGCGAACATGACGACGGTGAGTACAACCACCTAGCACACAAGGGAGGGGGGGAGAAAAAAGAGAGTGACACACACATGCACAACACACACACCCCCACCAACACCATACACACAACCAGATTCATTATAAAAACAATTTTACCCGGTATCTCGGATGAATAATGCAAGGACAAAACGATTTCGCAAAAGTGTTTGTTATAAGATCAGCACAGTAGAAATAATAAGTTAGGCAAGATAATAGATATATACATGTGTACTGAAAAAGGGACACAGCCCAGTCCACTATTTGCGTATTCCACATGCCCACAGGCCAAAGTCTAAGGCCACACATGTCACCTGCTTCAACACGGAGAGAACACTACAGGGGCATCAGTTGGTAAATAGGCAGGAACCTCAGGGGGATAGGGATGGGGGAGCACCTCAGCCGGGAGATGTTACAAGACCACTGGTTCTGGAGGGAGAAACATGCCCTGTGCTTGGTCCTAGAGAGCGATGGGCCACAGACTCTCAGATTGGCATCTTCCCCACTGGTTCTGCATTGGGACAACATGCCCTGTGCTTGATCCTGGGGAGTGATGGGCCACAGTCTCTCAGGTGGGTGTCTTACCCACTGGTTCTGAAGGGGGCAGCGTGCCCTGTGCTTGATCCTGGGGACTGTTGGGCATGTGGGTGTCTTACCAACTGGTTCTGGAGGGGGCATTGTGTCCTGTACTTGATCCTGCAGAGTGGTGGGCATGTGGGTGTTTTACCCACTGGTTCTGGAGGGAGTATTGTGTCCTGTGCTTGATCCTGGGCATTGCAAGGTCACAGTCTCTCGAGTGTGTGTCTTGTCCACTGGTTCTTGAGGGGGCATCGTGCCCTGTGCTTGATCCTGGGGAGTGTTGGGCATGTGGGCGTCTTACCCACTGGTTCTGGAGGGGGCATCGTTCCCTGTGCTTGATCCTGGGGAGTGTTGGGCATGTGGGTGTCTTACCCACCAGTTCTGGAGGGGGCATTGTGCCCTGTGCTTGATCCTGGGGAGTGCAAGGTCACAGTCTCTTGAGCGGGTGTCTTGCCCACTGGTTCTGGAGGGGGCATTGTGCCCTGTGCTTGATCTTGGGGAGTTTTGGGCATGTGGGTGTCTTACCCACTGGTTCTGGAGGGGGCATTGTACCCTGTGTTTGATCCTGGGGAGTGCAAGGTCACAGTCTCCCAGGTGGATGTCATACCCACTGGCTTTGCAGGGGGCAGGCCGCACAGCAGCCCATGGAGGCAGGATTACATACTGTCTGCCGGCGGTGACAGCTGCACAGTGGTGGTGGTGCTGCTGGTGGGGGGAATCTCCTGCCCATCCCCTGCAACCTCGGATGGCTGCACAGTGGTGGTGGTGTTGCTGGTGGGAGGAGGCTCCTGCCCATTCCCTGAAACCTCGGACAGCTGCACAATGGTGGTGGTGCTGCTAGTGAGGGGAGGCTCCTGCCCATCCCCTGCAACCTTGGATGGCTGCACAGCCCTGGTTGGTGGTGGGGGCTTCGTCACAGTTCCTGCCCCAGGCCCGTTGTCTTTCTGGCAGCTGGAACAAGCTCCTTTCCCTTCTTTCCTGCTGGGGCAGGCTCCTTGGTCTTTCTGACAGCTGGGGCAGGCTCCTTTCCCTTGAGGCTGCCTGGTGCAGGCTCCTTCACCTTCAGGACATGTGGCCTGGATCCTTTTCCACCACGAGTGGGTGTGGTGATGACTGGGCCCATGGACTGTGTGGTTGAGGTGCTTGGGTGGGTTCTTCCTACCCTGCCCATACGTGCATGATGGGGGGAGGGGAAGAGAAGAAGTCAATGGTGAATAGGAACAGTTTGGTACATTGGGGTGGGAAGAAGAAGAAGGAATGAGAGTGGAGGATGAGGGAGTGGTTGTTGTAGGAGTCTGTCTGCTGCTTTTGGGGGCAGGTGCATGGGCTGTATGCTGTTGTGAGGTGGATGGCTGTTGGGTGTCTGAGTGCTTGCGTTAGGGGGGCAGACACAGTGGGAGATGACACAGGGGACGTGTGCATGGCTGTTGTGGAGGTATCTGCCAGTGAGGTGTGTGTTCTGTTTGGTGTGGTGATGCTGGTAGTGGATGATGATGTAGTGCATGCAGGTGTGAGTGTGGATGGAACTGGGTGGGAGGTCGTGGAGGAGGAGGAGGGGGAGACAGTGGAAATAGTGGATGTTGTTGTGTCTGCAACTGGATGGTGTTTGTGTGAGTGCCTGTGGGATGAAGTGGGGTGCTTGTGTTTGCCTGTGACACTCTTGGCTGTTGTCTTGTGTGCATGCTCGTCTGCCTGTGTGCTTGGGATGGGTTGAGGTTGAGGAGAATAGGACTGGGCAGTGGAAGTTGGAGTGGGGAGGGAAGAAACAATGACAATGCTCCCATCAGAGAGGAGGCAAGAGCCTAGATCGATCTCTGTTGGGCCGCCAATCCAGTGTAAATGCCCTCCAGGAATGCATTAGATTGTTGCATCTGGGCTGCTAGCCCCTGGATGGCATTCACAATGGTTGACTGCCCTACAGAGATGGATCTCAGGAGGTCAATAGCCTCCTCACTCAAGGCAGCAGGGCTAACTGGGGCAGATGATGCTAATGCACATAAGGACAGGATGACAAAACAAAAAGGGGGGGAGAGACAAAGGATACACTTGGTGAATGCTGCACCAACACCACTGTTTGCATACACAACACCCTCACACACAGGGAACATGCCTATGCAATATGCCATAGCACTACCAGAGAATTAGTTAGCAGCCAAGGCATGGGGAGGGGCACACACCACCAAATGCAGCACTCCTGGGACCCACGCATCCTTGACCAGTTGGGGATGCCTACGAGCTAGGTAGTCAGGATAATCCCTTCAGAACCCTAGCCACCAGGGAATCTACACTGCAATGTCCAGCCTGGTGTAGGGGCACCCACTGACACACATCCCCCACCCGGATACCACCCTACCATGCGTAAGTTGTAATGATGGGCACTGTACTCACCCTCTTGTGGCTGCTGTAATGCCCTCAAGTGCCCATCCAGCTCAGGATAGGCCACTGCCAGAATGATGACCATCAGGGTGGTCAGGGTTCGACAGGCACCCCTTCCTTATTGGGAGGCCATCCCCAGCTGAGCCCCAGCTGGGCCTCCACCGTCTTCCGTGCCCAGCGTCTCAGGTCCTTTCACCGTTTGCGACAGTGGGTTCTTCAGCTGCCATAGACCCCCAGGGTCCACACCTCCTTGGTGGTGGCATGCCATATTCCCTTCTTTTGATGGGCGCTGACCGGCAGAGGCAATACACACAGCAAACTGTCCTACCTGTTACACATATGGCCCACCATACCCGTTTCCATCAACATTGGCACACACATGGCCCAGTACACAACCTATACGCTGCCCAGAGGACATCCACCCACCCACCTTACAAAAGGCCTTCACACATACCACTCCATGCATTAATGCCACATACATCGTGCCCACAGTGAACTCACCTGTTGGTCTGGAGGCCCATACAGCAGTACATACTGGGGTAGGACCCCATCCACTAGTCTCTCCAACTCCTCCGAAGTGAAGGCTGGGGCCCTCTCCCCGGTCACATAGGCCATGTTAGGTTCCAGACACAAGTCACAGCAGCACATGCAGTGTAGGTCCTCTCCTGTGGAAGATCGGGTAGCAAGTGAGAAATATGATAGAAAATGGCGGTCACGTCTGCGGCAGTGCATACCGTCACCACTGGCGTACATCACCATTGGCCACTGTAACCCATAGGGTCCAATTATAACCAATGAGGAGTTGCATGGCGGTTCCTGACCGCCTCCCGCAACGGCGCCCACGTCAGCGGAATTACCTCACTTCCACCTGTCCCTCCACACAGGACAGGCGGATGCCATTTCAGGGGGGCAGGCCCTGGAAAATTGCTGCGTCACTGGTGAAATTAGGTCATACTTTACAAATCACAGTGACCCATTACAAGTTAACAGCATGCAAAGTTCTGTTGTAGCTCCATTGTTCAGTTTGTGACCGGCTCCTCACTCTTTTGCCCCATAGATTCCTACCGCTGCAGATTAATAGGAGATGGAGACATACCCCCGTGTACAGACCCCTGATAGACTTGGCAACACAGGATGACTGGCACATTATCCTCACCTATAGACTTGACACGGCCAAAATCACTGAGCTGTGTGCCCAATTGGAGCCTGACCTGATATCTGCGATCCGTCACCCCACTGGGATCCCACTCTTGTGTAAGTGCTATCAGTGCTCCATTTCCTGGCAACTGGTTCTTTTCAAGTGGCAGTGAGCTTGGCAGCAGGAATGTCACAGCCAATGTTCTCAATAGTGCTGACAAGAGTGTTGTCTGCCCTGATTAGACACATGTACAGCTACATTGTTTTCCCCCAAATTGAAGATTTGGCCACAGTGAAGGCTGAGTTCTTTGCAATGGGACATATCCCCAACATAACTGTGGCAATTAATGGAACACATATTGCATTTGTGTCCCCCATCAGAATGAACAGTTGTTCAGAAATCGTAAGAGTTTCCACTCTAATAATGTACAGATGGTGTGCTTGGCGGACCAGTACATCTGCCATGTCAATGTTAAGTATCCTGCATCAGTGCATGATGCCTTTGTCCTGAGGAATAGCAGCATCCCAAATGTGATGGGCCAACTACAGAGGCATAGGGTGTGGCTAATAGGTGAGCTCTGGTTCCTGCCCAGTAGATGTTGGTGTATGGTGTAGGCCATATGGGATAGTGTGTGACTAAAAGATGTCTCTCAATATTTCAGGTGACTCTGGTTACCCCAACCTCTCATGGCTGCTGACCCCTGTGGGGAATGCTAGAACAAGGGCAGAAGAACGTTATAATGAGGCACATGGGTGAACCAGAAGGATAATTGAAAGGACCATTGGCCTTCTGAAGGAAAGGTTCCGGTGGCTCCATCTGACAGGTGGATCCCTGTGCTACTCTCCCAAGAAGGTCTGCTAGATAGTGGTGGCATGTTGCATAACCTTGCCCTCAGACACCATGCCCCATTCTTGCAGGGGGAGGAGGCTGGAGATGCCCGTGTGGCAGCAGTGGACCCTGTGGACAGTGAGGATGAGGAAGCAGAGGATGAGGGCAACAGAACATCAGTGATCAGACAATACTTCCAAAGGCACACAGGTAGGCAAGTGTTACTTCATATTTCAATGACATTTGTTTGAATTTCTGTGGCACTGGCATGATGATATTTCCCACCTCTATGCCCACTTACAGTTCTCTGCGGCAATTTATTTTTCAGATGTTGGTGACCTCACATATACTCTTGGTGTGATCACTGCAGCCAGCTATAGGTCATTAATCTATGCTCATTTTCTGTACAGTTGAATTGCAATATTTGTACCTGTACTTAGTTTCTTTCCAAGGGTGTTTATTGAAGAGTTAAAATATAGAGGGGCAAGTGCAATGGGATGAGGTGATGATGGAGGAAAGTCTAGGGTATTGTTCCAGTCTGTTTGTAGCACAGGTGCTTTGTCCAAGGGGACATGGGAAGAGGAGCAATGGCAGTTCAAGGTCGACAGGGTGACATAGTGGGACACAAGGGTGACAATCAGGAGAGTCTCATTTCCTGGCGGGAATCTTGGCAAGTGTCTCTGGCTTTTGTCTGGATCACAGGGAACGTTTGCGAGGTGGTTCACCTTCTGCAAGGGGAGGGGTGCTGGTGGCCTGTGAGTCCTTTGGCAGGGCCTCCTGGCCACTAGGGGCAGCAGAGTATGGAAGGAAGTTCAGATGTCTGGCTAGTTGCAGGGGCCCGCTGTTGTGTTACTGCCTCCCTCATAATATTGGCCATGTCTGCCAGCACCCCTGCAATGGAGATGAGGGTGTTGTTGATGGCCTGCTAGTCCTCCCTGATCCCCTGGTACTGCCCCTTCTGCAGCCACTTGTTCTCCTGCACATTGTCCAGGATCTCCATCATGTCCTGGGAATGTTTATAAGGTCCCAGGATCTCTCCAAGTGCCTCTTGGAGAGTCAGTTCCCTGGGCCTGTCCTCCCCCTGGCACACAGCACGCCTCCCAGTTTCCCTGTTGGCCTGTGCCTCTGTCCCCTGAATCGTGTACCCACTGCCACTGACCCCAGGTCCCTGATTGTCTTGGGTATGAGGTATTGCCTGGGGTCCCTGTAACTGTGGACACACTGCTGATTGATGTGCCCTGGGGACAGAGGTGTGGGTACGCTGGGTGGTGTGGTGGTGTTTCCTGATGGGGGAGGTTCTGTGGTGGTGTGTGACTGGGCCTTGGCAACCTGCTGTCCAGAGATCCCTGATGGGCCATGTAGGTCATCCAGATCATGAAGACCAGAGTTGTTGTTATCACTGTGGGCCTCTTCAGTTGGGGGACTGGATATTGCTGGCACCTCCTCTCCGCTGACATTGGCTGGGGTACCTGTGGGAATGTAAATGATGTGTTATGGTTTCTGTGTCTGACATATTGTGCATCTGTGGCTTGCCCTCTTTGGTTGGATTTGCCCTGGCAGCTTTTACTTGTGTATGTTAGTGTATGGTGGGATTGTTAGTTCTCTATGGTGTGCATGCTTTAGTGATGAGTGTCCATGCAGGGCTGAGAGGGGTACCCATGCATTGGTAGAGCATGCAGGGCTTGGCATTGGGATGAGTAAGTTGTGATGGTGGGGTGTGCGGGAAGTGGTGGAGTGATGGGAGTGAGGGTGGGGGTATGTTATGGCATGCAGGTAGGGGGTGATAGTAGAGTTGACTTACCAGAGTCCAGTCCTCCTCCTACTCTGGCCAGGCCCTCAGGATGCAGGATTGCCAAGACTTTCTCCTCCCATGCTTTTAGTTGGGGGGGAGGAAGTGGGGGTCCACCGCCAGTCCTCTGTACAGAAAGCTGGTGTCTTGCTGCAATGGAACATACCTTCCCTCGTAGGTCGTCCCACCTCTTCCTGATGCCATCCCTAGTTGTTGGGTGCTGCCCCTCGGCGTTGATCCTGTCCACGATTCTCCACCATAGCTTCATTTTCCTAGCTATCAATATCTGCTGTACCTGTGCTCCAAATAGCTGTGGGTCTACCCTGATGATTTCCTCCACCATAACCCTTAGCTCCTCCTCTGTGAAACAGGGCTGTCTTTGTGGTGCCATGGGTGTTGTATGAGGTGTGTAGGTGAGGGTGTGTTGGGTAATGTATTGGGGTGTGTGATGTGGGGTGCGTGAGTGGTGTATAGGTGTGTATGGTGTGTGGCTCTGGTTGTGTCAGTGGTCTTGATGTCTGTTAGAAATGGGGTCTTTGGTTGGCAGTCAGGTTTCCCCCTTTCCAAGCAAGGACCCTCACTCTAGTCAGGGTAAAGGAGAATCACCCTCAAATAACCTCGGCTCACCCCCTTGGTAGCTTGTCACAAGCAGGCAGGCTTAACTTGAGAGTGCTAGGTGTAAAGTATTTGTACACACACACACACACACACACACAGTAACTTAAGGAAAACACTACAAAATGACACAACCCAGGTTCAGAAAAATAGAAAATATTTATCTAAACAAAACAAGACCATCCACCATACATAAGTCAAGTTATTAATTAAAATGCAAAAAGAGTGTTAAATCCTTTGGTGAACATATAAAACACTGTTAGCATTGAAAACTACCTGGGTTGCGTTAAAATAACACGCACGGGCGAGTGTGCATCAAAAAAGGTAAGTGGTGCGTCAATTTCTCACCCTCAAGCAAGCTTGTGCGTTGTTTCTCCTTCTCCGGTCAGACTGGCATACATTGTTTTTCCTCACCGCAGGGGAATAATGCGTCAATCCGAGCAGCACTTGGGTCCGGGCAGTCTTTACGCCATTTCTCCATGTCCAGCAAGGTTTGCATTGAAAATCCAGCTGCACGTTGATAGCAAAACCACTCTGTGTGGGTTGCAACAATGCCAGCCTCTGTCAGTGATGCAGCATGTCGTTTCTCCAGCTGCATGCATCGATCTCCCAGCCGAGCTGCAAGTGCTGCATCGATTTCAGCCGTGGAGCCAGTGGCGTTTCGTTTCTTCAACCGCTCTCGAAGGTTGCGTTGGAACTTTTCCTGCACGGCAGACTGTGCGTGGATTTTCAGGCTTGGTGTGCCAGCTTCACCTGTCAAGGCCCTGGGAACTGGATAGGGCTCCACTTGGCAGGGCAGGAGTCTCAGCAGAGAGTCCAGGTGCTGGCAGGGAAGTTTTTGATGGCCCTGAGATTTCAACAACATGAGGCGAGCCCAGGAAAAGCCCTTGGAGATTTCTTCCCAAGCAGGAATGCACAACAAAGTCTAGTCTTCATCCCCTTTCACCAGGCAGCAGCAACTGCAGGATAGCTCCACAAAGTACAGTCACAGGGAGGACAGCTCTTCTTCCTCAGCTCTTCAGCCCTTCTCCAGACAGAGGTTTCTCTTGGTTTCCAGAAGTGATCTAAAATCTGTGGTTTTGGGTGCCCTTCTTATACCCATTTTGCTCTTTGAAATAGGTTTACTTCAATGAAAAGCCTCCCTTGTTTGTGAAATCCTGCCTTGCCCAGGCCAGGCCCCAGACACACACCAGGGGGTTGGAGACTGCATTGTGTGAGGGCAGGCACAGCCCTTTCAGCCCTTGACCACTCCTGCCCTCCCTCCTAGCAGAGATGGCTCATCAGGAAATGCAGGCTACACCCCAGCTCCCTTTGTGTCACTGTCTAGAGAGAGGTGCAAATAGACCAACTGTCAAACTGACCCAGACAGGGAATACACAAACATGCAGAGTTACAAAATGGTTTAAGCAAGAAAATGCTCACTTTCTAAAAGTGGCATTTTCAAACACACAATCTTAAAATCAACTTTACCAAAAGATTTATTTTTAAATTGTGAGCTCAGAGACCCCAAACTTCACATGTCTATCCGCTCCCAAAGGGAATCTACACTTTAATCATATTTAAAGGCATCCCCCTGTTAACATATGAGAGGGATAGGCCTTGCAACAATGAAAAACGAATGTAGCAGTATTTCACTGTTAGGACATATAAAACACATTAGTATATGTCCTACTTTAAACATACACTGCACTCTGCCCATGGGGCTACCTAGGGCCTAACTTAGGGGTGTCTTATATGAAAGAAAAGGGAAGGTTTAGACCACTTGCCAAGTTGAATTGGCAGCTTAAAACGGCACACACAGGCACTGCAGTCGCAGGTCTGAGCCATATTTACAGAGCTACTAAGGCGGGTGGCACAACCAATGGTGCAGGCCCACTAGTAGCATTTGATTTACAGGCGTTGGGCAACCTCTGGTGCACTGTACTAGGTGCTTACCAGTAAATCAAATATGCCAATCATGGATGAACCAATTACATACACATTTTGTATAGGAGCACTTGCACTTTAGCACTGGAGCAGTTGTAAAGTGCCCAGAGTAACAATAACAGGACACTTCAACAACCTGGGAAACAGAGGAAAAAACGTTAGGGGAGACCACACCAAGGATGCCGAATCTAACAATGTCTCTCTGCTGGCAATGGTTTATAATGGTAAAGGGATGTGGTTAATGTGGGTGGGTGTTTTATAGTGGTGTGGGTTTGTGGGTGTGGTGTGTGAATGGGTGTTGTGTGTGTTTTGTTTGAATTGTCCAATGTAGTGTTGTTTTGTCTGTGGGTCTCCATGTTGAGTGCGCAGTATGTACCACCAATGGTTTACCGCCATTAAAGGTCCGCCATGGTGAATCGTGGGTCATAATGTGGTGTGCGTTGTTCTGTTGGTGTAACGATGTAGGTTTTGATACCGCACTTTATCACTGACCTTTGGGCTGACGGATTTGTGTCTGTGGCTGAATACTGATGGAGTGGTTAGTGTGTGTCATAATATGGTGAACAGATATCCGCAGAGGTATGTTGGCGGCAGTCAGCGTGGCGGTAGGTGGGATGTGGGATTCACTGCCAATGTCATAATGAGGGCCATTTTTTCCAAACTGGAAGGCACACCATTTAACCCTGAGACACAAATTTTAGTGACCATGGACTTTGAAGCACTTTATACAAATATCCCTCGGATGCAAGCACTAGATGCAGTCTCTCATGTATTTGAGAAGGAGGGGGTTACAGACCATTCTAGATTTGTACTTTAATGTCTAAAGATCGTACTTGAAGAAAAATTATTCGAATTCAATGTTGTCACCTATCAACAGGAGAAAGGAGTCAGCATGAGAGCTGCCTGTGCTCCAAGTTTAGCTAATCTCTATATGGGTTCATTTGAGGAGAGCCATATATTCAATAAGATGGCTCACTTCTATGAAAACATCGTACAGTGGTCTAGGTACATAGATTATATTTTTTTCATATTGTCAATATAGGAAGAAGAACTAAATTAACTTTGTGCTTGGATCAATGCCTGGAACCCTAAAATTTAATTTACCATCAACAAGAATACAGAAAAGATAGAGTTTTTGGATATACGGATAGAGCACCATGATCGAGCTATTAAGGTATCTCTAAATACCAAACCTACAGCAAAACCTCCCACCTTCATTTTGACAGTTTTCACCCTAGATGTCAGAAACAAGGTATATCTTTCTGATATTTTTTACAGATATGTAGGAATTGAACCAACTTGGCTGATTATGAAATACATGTGGATGTTGTCCACCAGAAACTACTAAAGCGAGGTTACCCAAAACGACTCATTCGAGAATCCTATTAAAGAGCCAAATACTTCAATAGCCAAAGCATGTTCAAAGAAAGAAATAAGAATAAGACATAACTTAAGGTCTGTGTAGTGCACTCTAATTTGAATAACAAAATTAAAAAAAATTGTTGCCACACAGTGGCACATTCTTAATAATAATCAAGATCCGCCCCCCCGTCAGAAACCGCTATTTGCTTTAAAAAATAATCAAAACATTAGCAATAGATTGGTGTGGTCAGCCATTTCATCTGAAAAGGTTTTTTGTCAGAAATCTATCAAGGAACCACATCCATTTTGAGGTAACCATAAATGCGGGACATGCAAGGCTTGTTCAGGGGCAATTGTGACAGATACTCTATTATGGAAAAATAAGGAATTCAAACTTACTGAGATGACCAACTGTAGAACATATAATTGTGAGTATTTAATCTGCTGTCCGTGCATACTGGGATATTTTGGAGAAACGGGCCGTGAAATTAGAGTCAGGATATCAGAACATAAATCTAACATCAGAAATAAAAGGGAGGGAGCTCCTTTGGCTCAACATTGGGAGTCCATGGGACACCAGGAAAGGGACTTAAAGTGGACCATCCTGGAGAAAATTGAGATGACCCAAAGAGGGGATAGTGATAGGATCAGGAAAAAGAGAGAGGTTTTCTGGGTTCATACCTTGGAGACGTGTGAGAATGGTCTCAATGAACGTTTACCATTGGAAAATGCGATCATTTAATAGCTTTTAGAAGGCCTATATTTACATTTGGATTTACTACATTAGACCTTGGCACATGACTATGCTATAGTCACTACATAATGTAGGGTGTGTCGATTCTGATCTCATAGGGAGACAAATATTATCGGGATCTTTCTCGATTAATTGTAACATTTTGTTACTCTCTTTATCCTATCCCTGCTTGGACATATTTGAACAGATATTGTAATCTGATTGGTCTATTAATTCCTCATCTTGTAAGGTTCACCGGTCCTTCCCTTTTCAAAATGGTGACGATTATTGTCATCATGACCTATCGACTGAACCGTGTTTCAATCAGGGAATTGGTCACCCAGTTGCAGCCAGACCTCCTGCCGGCTTTGAGATAGCCCATGCCATCCCTCCAGCAGTCCAGGTGTTGGCAGTCCTGCCTTTTCTGGCCAATTGCTCATTTCATGTGACTGTGAGACTGGCTGCAGGGATGTCATAGCCCAAGTTCAGTGAGGTGTTACAAAATGTTCTGGGTGCCCTACTTAAGCATGTGAACAGGTACATAAGGTTCCCACAATGTGCTGAATTGCCCACTGTTAAATCAGCCTTCTACAATATATCACATGTCCCACATGTAATAGGGGCCATTGATGGGACTCAAATCGCCTTGGTACCTCCGAGGGCCAATGCATAGGTCTACACAAACCCGAATAGTACATATTCGCTCAATGTACAAGTGGCATGTCTTGCCGACAAGTACATAACACATCTAACAGTGAAATTCCTTGGTTCAGGACATGATTCTTACATCCTGAGAAACAGTAGTGTCCCTGCAATGATGTTACAACTACAGGGAGAAAGGGCCTGGCTAATAGGTATGCGTACTGCTTTCCATGTCAGACATTTGATATCCCTCCCTACCCAATCTGCACTATGCCTAGCATTGTTACCTATCGTCATATCTCCTTTTCCACACAGGTGGCTCCAGATACCCTAACCTGCCGTGGCTCCTGACACCTGTTAGACAACCAACTATAGGAGGGGAGAACAGATACAATGAGGCACATGGCCAGGCGAGGCAGGTGATTGAGAAGACTTTCAGCCTCTTGAAAGCTAGATTTTGTTGCCTCCATGTGTACAGTGGTGCCCTACAATACCGACCAGGGAAAGTCTGCAAGATCCATAATCTGGCCCTCAGAAGGTCCATCCCACTGTTGGAGGAGGGGGACATTGATGCTGGAGCAGTGGTTGAGGCCTGTGACTCTTTTACTGAGGAGGAGGCAGATGAGGATGAATGACAATGGGACAGACCTGATTCATCACTACTTTCGATGATAAACAGGTACGTGTGATTAGGATGTCATGTGCACTTGGACTATGTATTGGTAAAGCTAGTCTGTACTCAGATTTTGCATGCATCAAGGTGTGTGTGGAGACTACTGCCTACCATCTTGTTTTTTGCCCCTGAAAGATAGATAGATGACATACCATGATTGGTAGTGGAAATGCATTGCTGACAATCACATGTGTGAAATGCTGGTGCCATACCAAAACATCCTTATGGTTGTACCAAAGGTTTTGGATCCTCAGTCTGACTGTTTGGGTAAATGTATGGGACACTTATCAGTCTTGTCCTACTGTGTAGGCCTATCATGCTGCATTGTGAGCTGCTGTGTGGCAACTACCTGTTCCTGACTACGCAAGGAGGTGATCGGTAGAGGATGTCACCTATGTGAAATCTTTGCATTCTTATACATGTGTGGGAGTGACAATGGATGCCCTTACATATGTGGTATCATAGCTGCTTGGGCAATCATCTTGTGTTTGTGTTCTACTGCTGTTGATGTATGGATATGGACTACATGCCTTGCAACATTGAGCCTAATTCCATGTCATTTTCCCTCTTCAGGTCACATGTCTGTTTGCAAGCTGATTACTGATGTGCTAGTTGGCACCCTTGCCACTGGATATAACTACAATATGGATGTACTTTAACACCTGCTGGAGATTACTACTACATCTGTCACTTTGACATTCTTGTAGTGCCGATATGTGTATTTGATTGTTGCTTACAAACAGAAATGCCACTTTAAACAATGAAGACACATGTACCATGACTTGTGCTAATTGGTGTTTATTGAGTGTTTAATATCACAGTTCAGAGGAGTGGGGACTTGGTTTAGGTGATGATCATAGTGGATGTTCCAGCTGTATGTTTCACAGGTCCTGTATCCATTAGCCTTGGGATGATGGGAACTTTGCATTAGACAGCCAGCAGGGTGTAACAGTGGCACACAAGGGTGACAGTTCAGGAGAGAGATCACTTCCTGGTAGGGGGATTGCTCTTTGCCTCAGGCCCTGCAGGATGTCTGGGGGCCAACATCTTTTACGGGGGGTCCCTCAGCTGCAGGGGTAGGCATGCTGGTGGCCTGTGGGTCCTCCTGCTGGGCCTCCATTCCAGTAGCATGTGCTAATGTAGAGGGCAGTGGTGTTGTGTGATTACTGGATGGGGCCTGCTATTGGGTGGAGGACGTACGCAGGATGTTGTTGAGTTCTTTGAACTCCTCTAACATGGAGACCATGGGGGAATTGAGTACCTTCAACTGCTGCATGGCCTCCTGGTGGTATGACCTCTGCAACCTTTGGGTCCCCTGGAAGGCTCTCGAGAAATCCCTGGCCCATCTTGTCCTAGGATTACTGGTAGGCTCCCAGGACTCTCGAGATGGCCTCCTGGGCAGTCATGTCCTGTTGCTGCCTTGTCCTTTGGCCCACGATTGCCCTCCCACTGGCCCTTGCCCCCTGTGCCTGTGTCCCTGGTGCAGTGTGCCCACTCCCACTGACACCAGGACCATCATTGTCTTGGGCTTGCAATGTTGACTCATGCCCCTATACTATGGGGCACACTGATGTTTGATATGACCTTGGGACACAGGTTTGGGAAGGTGGGCTCTGCTGTGCAATGGATACCACAGGGGAGGTGGTTTCAGTTGTGGGCTCGCTGAGGCTGGTGGTGGTGGACTGACCACTCATGCCTGATGGGCCAGGTACGTCATCCCTATCCAGACATCCAGAGGATTCATCCTCTATTGGACCTGCTTCCAAGGCTGGGCTTTCTGTCACTGGCATCCTCTGCTGTGTGGCAGTACTTGGGAGACCTGTGGGATGAGAGATATTGTGTCACATTGGGTATTGTACAAGTGGTACATATGGTTGTATGCCATCACTGTCTGGATTTGCAGGCCAGTAATGGCAATAATAGGTACTAGACTACTGCTTGTGTTTGCATCAGCAGAATGTTGCAATGGTCCTATTTTGATCAATAGTTGGTATTGGCCTTGCTACTGACATTGCCATGTACTGATGTGCATTTCAATTACTTGTTGGTGAAAGGGGGGGTGACATGGTTTTACGTGCAGGTGCACAGATGTGAAGTGGATTTAGCATTCAAGCAAGGGTAGGAAGTGTTGCATTGTGGTAATTGTAATACTTGCTGCAGTGTGGGATATCCATGCACTAGGTGGGCCTGTGAGGGAATGGTGTTAATATGGAGCTGTGGCATGCATGGCTGGTTATTGGGTCCATGGTTAGTTTGTGCATGGTAGGGTGGTGGAGGTACATGTTGTTCAGGGGTACATGTTGGCCGGGGAGTGTAGTTGACTTAGCAGTGTCCAGTCCACTAGGTATTCCTGTCAGCCTCTCCGGTGTAGGATGGCCAAGACCTTCTCCTCCAATGATAATTTTGGGGGAGATGAAGGGGGGCCACCATAAGTCTTCATTATGGCGATTTGGTGTTGTGACCCATGGCCTGTACCTTCCCCCGTATGTCGTCCCACCTCTTCCTAATGGGGGGGTGGTTTCCCACTGTGTTCTCCCTGACGATGATCCTCTGCCATAAGTCAGTTTTCCGGGCTATGGATTTCTGCTTGACCTGTGCTCCAAACAGTTGAGGCTCCACTCTGATGATTTTGTCAACCATGACCTTCAGCTCCTAGTCTGTGAATGTTTTTTTTTTGTGGTGCCATGGTGGTTGTGTTGTGGGTGGTGAGGTGTGTGCTGTGCAGGGATGCTGGGTGTGCTGTTTGTTGGTGTGAGTTTGAGTGCTAGGATGTGTGTGTGGTTTGTGGTGTTTGTGTTACAGTGGTAAGGTGCTTGTTATGTTGCTCTTGATTTTAGTGTGTTGTGTGATGCGAGTTCAGTGTGATGGTGCCTGTGACATATAGGTGCAGTGCCTTCTGTCAGTCTGTTGTTGCCTCACTTTGTCAGACTTTCTGGGTGCAAAGGATTCTGGGTATGTATGAGGGTGTGTTTTGTAGTGCTGTCATCAGGTGTGTGTGGTGTGTGTATGTGTATCAGGTGCGGGGCATTGGTATTGTCCAATGTGGTTCAGTGTTCTGGTTGAGGTACTTTTTTGTCCGCAACAGTTTGGACTGCCAATGGATTTCCGCCATGCTAAGACCGCGATGCTGATTTGTGATTCATGATTTGGAGGGCGGGATGTTGTCAACGTGGTGGTGCTGGTGGTTCAGACGTCTCTTTCACTGCGTCATTCAGGCTGACGGTGTTGTTTTTTTGGTATTTTTTTGGCAGTGTTGTGTTGGTGACTTGTAATACGGTGGTCTTCAGACCGCCATCACTGGTGGTCTTTCAACTCCTGCTTACACGGTGGTCCTCGGTAAAGACCGCCAAAGTCAGAATGACCACCTTTATGTTAAAAAGTGACAGGGGAACTGTTTTGGCACAGAAATTGCTTGGCAATATGGCAGAATACAAGATCAGTCAGATGTATGGGAGCTTAATTGAGTCTATGCCCGATGATTTGGAAAAGCAATCAGAGAACAGGAATAGGAGGTTGGGTATTACTGGTGCTGACTTTTTGGAATCTTTAGGGATGGGGCACCTTGTGTTGTTATCTGCTGGCTTGCAGGACCAGTACTATAAAACACTATCTAACCTCTAATATGCCACTGCAAATATAGCTAGATCGGGGAGACGTTTTGGAACAAGCTGCCTGTGATGTGGTAGTCAGGAGGCTGATGTTGGGCATATTTTTAGCAACTGTATTAAGTTGGACTCATTTAAGCAAGGTATTATCGGTTTTTAGGGGCTGCTCTGCACACACAGATAGTGCTGTTACCCCACTACTGTCACTATGGCGGTGGCCCGAATTTCAATTGCTACAGCTTGGCTTAATCCAAACTCCCCATTCATAATTAATGGTTGGGGAGGTTACACTCAATATTTCATTTGGAGAGTAATCCATATTTATGCAATAGTAGGTCTGTGAGAAAAAGGGAGCTCAGATTTTGGTCCCAGTTTTGGAATGGCTTAAATAAATTGCACTCTACCAGGCTGGAAGGCTGTATTAACTGCCATACTGTTGTCCCATTAATTATCTTTTGGTCAATTGTTTTTTTGTCTTATTAAAAAAATACTTTGTAATGAATCATATGCACTGATTGGAATTCGACGAGGAATTAAATTTGAATAATTGTATGTTATGAATAATGAATTGACATGTTTTAATGCTGCTTGCATTTGATTACTGCTCCTCTTGTGTAAAATGAAATAAATAAATAAGTAAATAAAAAATATTTATTGTATTTATGGATGAGTGTAGGTTTGCAATGTCACACCACAAATTACTAACTACAAGTCACTGAGAATCCGGACTCGACTAATCACTCAATTACCGACAATACTTGAAAAATGTTTTTACATCCCTATTTGCGTTAAGTAATTATAACGAAAATCTTTTAACTGGCTATTCCTAGGTTGAATCCCAAATCCAGCCTCTGTTCTCTGTCTACTTGCCACGAGTCCCCTTCGCTGTCAGCTCAGTGGTATCAGAGATCAGTGCCATTTGTTACTTCATGGAAAAATGTGGGTCCATCTTCTATGCTTACTGCTATTGCTACAATGGATTTCACCATGTTCTCATGGTGGAGCCATCATAATATTTACCTCTTATCTAATGGAATTACGTTTGGTGAGTTTTACATGTGATGAGTCAGGGCACTTTTTATACATCCCTTACCACGTATTGATCTTATTCCTTTATTTCTATATTTTCCATTAAAAGTCTTAAAACATGTTAAGAGAGGGTCTTTCACTTATGTTTATTGTTGATGTGAGATATAATTCTTAACTTTCCTAATGGTCACTGCCATATTTGCAAACTACATTTATCATCGAGTTATAGTGAATTAAATCAAGCCACATAGGGCCTCATTCCGACCCTGGCAGTCTGTGACCGCCAGGGTGGAGGCCGGCTGAAGTACCGCCAAAGGCTGGCCGTGCTTCATTCAGTATTCCGACCGCGGCTTTGAAGCCGCGGTCGCCCAGCCTGGTCCGGTGGTTTTCCGCCGGATTTCCCCCGGCTGGGGGAATCCTCCATGGCGGCGCTGCTTGCAGCGCCGCCATGGGGATTCCGACCCCCTTCCCACCAGCCTGTTTCTGGCGGTTTTCACCGCCAGAAACAGGATGGCGGGAACGGGGGTCGTGGGGCCCCCTAACAGGGCCCCACAAGGATTTTCACTGTCTGCATTGCAGACAGTGAAAATCGTGACGAGTGCAACTGCACCCGTCGCACCCCTGCAACTCCGCCGGCTCCATTCGGAGCCGGCTTCATTGTTGCAGGGCCTTTCCCGCTGGGCCGACGGGCGATCTTTTGGCAGTCGCCCGCCGGCCCAGCGGGAAAGTCGAAATGACCCCCGTGGTTTTTTGACCGCAGAGCGGTCTTTCGACGGGGTAACTTTGGTTGACCCCCATAATGCTCATGGCTGTTTTTGGACAATGATCTTTTATTCTTTCATTTATAATCCTAACTACTCATGAAGGGAAGGAAATTTTACTTTATGTTGATGGTTTTATATATTTTTTTCTGTTCTATTGTCTATAACTTATCCCCAAGTGATATTATTCTTATACCTATTACAAAAATCCCAAAACAATACGTGCCTACTATCAACATCATGTATTGACTTATTCAATTGATCTTTTAAGGGACAGCTATTAATTGTAATCCTTGTTTGGTTATCCTTATTATGTATTTCCTATTGTCACCTCAAGTGATGTTTTTATGCTTAAATCCCTATCAGAGTTGACCTTTATGGATATTTCCCACTGTGTCAATATGTATTGCCTTATCCTATTGATCTATTGAAGGACAGTTAACAATTTTGGTTGTAGTTTAGGTTATTCTTTTAATATATTTCCCATTCTCTCCTTAAGTAATGTTTTTATGCTGAAATCCCTCTCAGAGTTTCCTCTTATGGATATTTCCCTTTGTGACAGTCATTCTATCAACATGATAGGACTACAATTGAGTCAGTTGTATAGATTACACATTTGTAACAATATACATCAAAAGGTGGTTAAATATGACCTTAAGTTAGAAAATATCAAAGCATCAGTATGACAAAACCTCAGTTTCCAGGTCCTGAAAAGAACTACTTTTAATGAAATATGCCTGGACCCTATTTGGTAATTGAAAAAAAAAGCTTGTAATCAATGTTTACAAAGTTTTCAAAGGAGCCAATAATGGACCTCCAAATCTTTATTTAATCCTTGCTTGACAGTGTCGAATTTTAGAATAAATTTGCTTTCTCTTTTCCAAATCTCCAGTTCTATGTTGCCTCCTCTTGAGTGTTGTTTCACGATCTGCAATCCACAGAAGGCAAATGTGTATTAATTAGGGGGATTCATTTCATAGTGTTCCACGAATGGTAATTTCTTGTCAAATGTATTAATATTGCAATAATGTTCCTGTATCCTTTATTTTAACAGTCTGATAGTACTCCTAATATAGTTCTTGTTAGATAGACAGGCGATATTGTATATAACTTCTGGCCCTGAAAAAAAAGATGAACATCATTTTTGTTTTATACTGGGAGCTCTACTGAAGCTTAATTGATGAAAATAATGTTTCTCAGTCTCTATTGTTGGGTTAATTATGAGTAGTGACCAATGTTTGTACATTATCTTCCTGATATGTTGATGCCCATTGTGATGCTGAACCATAAACCATATCGCTTGGTCTTTCTTTTAACAGGTTTCTTTTTGTTTTGAAGAAGTAGGTATCTATTCAATTTTCCAATTTCATTAAAGGTTTGCTGTAGGACTTCTTTTTTTATATCTTCTTGTTTCTAGTTTCTGAGTAATTTTGTTTGATTTGATTACAAAATCCTCATGCTTGCTACAATTCATTCTTTGCTCATGGATATTCCCCTTTTGGAGTATTCAAAATAGTTTGTGGGTGACAGCTAGCTGCATGCTAGATTAAATTAGCTGATTTTCCATGTATTTTTGCTCTGTAAATTTGAATCTTCAATATATAATATTAGATTCAAGAACTCAATTTCATGTTTGGAAATCATTAATGTTACTTTGATTCCCCATTTATCATCTGTGAACTGATCAGTATATTTCTTTAATTCCATTGGTGAACCCCGCCACATAAGTAAAATATGGTCAATGTACCAGCCCCAAAAAACAATTGTGTTGCTATGGCCCCCAAATGTTCAATTTCAAAGCCAGTATTTTTCCACTTCGCCTATGATGAGGCAGTCATCGGGGGGAGAAAATCATGCTCCCATCACAGTCCCTTTTTGTTGTAGATAGATATACCCATTAAACAGGAAAAATGTGTTAATCAGACAGAATGCCAACATCTCAATGATCATGTTCTTTTTTTAAAAGGTGTACAGATCTTATGACCAATGCCTTTTTGAGTGTTTCAAGCTCATCTTTATACTTAATGGATGTGTACAAACTGACAATATCAGGAGTAGCTAGTGCATAATCTGTGGGCCAATCAATGTTATTACATTTTTCCAAAACATCCTTTGTGTCTCAAATATAAAAAGGCAGGTCATTCATAAATGGTTGCAATTCCCATCAATAAATTCTCATAATCTTGAGCAAATTGAGTCAGTTCCAGCAATAACCAGCTTAGCTTTTGGAAGAAAGTCTGATTTATGTATAGCATAGTGTCACCATTATTGAAAACTGCAGGACATCTTCAAAAACTGTTGTAGTTGTTGGGGACTTTGTGAGCACAGGAATGACAATGTAGCAAGCCAGGTGCATCTCCAGCAACAGGAACCTAGGTATGCCATGAAGTAGCACATTCAAATGTACCAGGACTTGAGATTAGCCCATTACCAATGCATGATGTAGAGATGACTGAGGCACAAGATAATTGCAAGGCGCTGTGTAACATGATACATGCTGTCCACATCTTTACCAGCCAGGTTGCACAAGGACAATTTGGTATGTTGGACAGTTTGGTGTGTGGTGATACATACAAGTGTCCTACAACAGCGAATTTTGAGACAGGTACTTAGGTCACATATGTCTGCACTGGCCAGTATTGACATGTGCCACCCCGCTCCAATACAGCTTGCTCCCACCCCCCATTCTTTACAGAGGCAGTCTTCCAGATCCACAGTAGGTAAAACCTCTGTCAAAAGGAATGCTCCACAGGACAACTCTCTTATCATCTACATATAAGTATATAATTTGGATCAGGGTGTTCGGAGTCATATTCTGAATATTAGTAGGCACCATGAGGGTATAGTTTAGGGATTAGTAGTGGAGTAAATGGGGTAAAATGTAGTTTTTTGGGATGAGAGATAACTCGGCGATTGTGTGGGATATAAGATACAGCTGTAGTATTGCTTATTTTGAATCAGTGGTTGCAGGTGGGGCCCACTGGCACTCTTTTTGAGGATTGGCACTTATTTTACATCTTCGAACTTTGACTCAGAGCAAGAGAGGGAAAACTTGTAAGGGGTTAAAATGAAGGGAGAGAAACACAATAAAAAATTGTGACAAGGGGAGAAAGCAAGACCAAAAATGAACCTGCAAAAGTGGCATAACGAAGCAGGGAGTGCCTGGTGTTGGATGAAAAGGGAATAAGGTAGAATCACGAATATACTGTCTAGTATTCGGCATTCCTGACAGTTGATAGTACCAGGCATGGGCCTCAAGTGAACCGTCGGATGAAGGCAGCATGATGTTTCCTAAGATATTTGCTCACGTTTTGGTCATGCAGCTAAGAACATTGTCACTCTGGGTTGGTGAATGTATAAATTTGCCTGTCCACATCATAAATTTGCATGTCATCTTAATGAATGGCCTGATGACAACATGAGCAGGTGTATTCATTTCAAGCTTATAGGATGTTTTGTTGGTTAGGGCATTTTAATATGGCTCTCAGGGCATGTTGTAATCCTACTAATTTGTTATGTCAGATAATATGTACTGTTGCATGCTATATTTTGTTGTGGTGTGATGCATTTATATATTAAAGTGAACACTATTTTAGTTTCATTGCCTTATAACAGACTTTCATATGGTGCACAGAGTGAAATTTGTTCTTGTGAGGTGTTTGTATTTGTGTTTTTATAGTGCAGAAGCAAATATGCATCGGTATTTCCTTCTGTTCTTCATATTTCCACCCATCTTGTAAAAGCAGGGAAACCGTGTTTCTGAAAGCAATTTTTCTACAAGAGGAAAAGTCATCCGAATTTACAATGCACTAAATCCGCACAGGGTAAAACTGGGTGAAATCCCACCTGCAGAAGCACTGAATGTGGAAACAACTTACAATCAGGTTTAGTGAAACTGATGTATAATACATGTGTTAATTTCATTTCGCTTGACTGGAAACAGAGACATTCCAACTCAGGGGCGGCTCCTCTGTTATGGTGGCAGAGCATCTCCCCCCTGCCAGCAGCAGAAGCTGCAAACTTTTCACAACAAATAAACAGTATCCTTTTGTTGTGAAAGGGGCGGGGCCATGGGGATGACAGAAACGAGGGGAGTGCACTGTATAATCCGTTCAGTGCGCATATATGTTTGGCCGGCCGTCTTGGGCCGGCCAAACACACAGGCGCGCTTTGCTCTCTTCAGTCCGGTACTGTGTTGCCGAGCTAGAGAGAGCAGGCACAGGCTCCTAGTCTACCTGGGAGCACCCTGGCTGGGTGCTCCCAGCCAATTTTAACGCTGCTCGGAGCAGCGTCAGGATTGGCTGCAGGGCAGGCTGGGACCCTGTGCCTGTCTGCAGTGATGAGGGAAAGAGGAGTGGCGCAGTGGCAATGGAGCAGGTACGTTTTTTTTACTCTTTTTTAAATGTTCCCCCACCCCTAACCTTCCCCCACGTGCAGCACCCGCCCCACCCCTTCAGAGTGCAGTGAGCCACGACTGTTACAATTGTTTTTCATTGAGTGGTATTACAAACTTCAGTGCGTGTTATTATTAAGCTTATTTTGAACACATTTATCTCTAATTTTGTTGTGATCTTTTTTGGGGGGGTGTTGGTCTACGTTTTGTGATTATTGACTGGAGCAGCATACACGCTTTAATTGAGAGGTGGTCTAAGGTTCCTGTTTATTTTTGCTTTGTTTCTGTTTTCTCTAATCAAATTTGATTGTAATAAATTACCTAGCTACTGATTGGATAGGTCCTTTCAGAGGTGCCAGTGTAACCTTTGACACCTCATTGAGGAGACTATTTCCTTCATTCAGATGTTAGAGTACTTGCAATCACACAACCCAATAGCGGTGTGCTGTAGAGGTGGATGGTGAAGTTGATATAACTCCAATTTGATGAGTTTAATGTTTTTTTGAAACATTATTGTGCATATTCCGATAACAGTTGATAGTAAACCTCGTAGACCCCAAGGATGCATCAGATGGTATGAATTTGCAGAGTTCATGCTTTTATGTTTTTGAAGGATTAGTGGGTCGCTTTCTATACAAAACAGTATACATGCAGTGCTGCTCACTATAGAAAAATCCACTTTTAGTTTTTGTTGAACTGGGGTCAGCCTTCATATGAGTTCTCACACGTCCCAAATGGCGAATTCCCCCCAAATAAACTGCTTTCAATAAGAAAGAGTTCAGGTAATCTTTAGCAGTTCAGACTGAATGGCAAAACAGTACTTGGAGAGAATTCTTGTTACTTTTCATTTTCTGCCTCCTCAAAGTTAGGATCAAGTTAAAAAAAATGTCAGAGTAGCTGATAAAGCTTTACAGCAGAGTAAACCACCCTACTTGTACAACCACAACCTCTTGGTTGTCTGTGGTCACCAACAGATCTTCAGAAGCAAGCACTGCTTCCTACAGGAAAACCTAATATGCACAACCTCTTAAGCCATTAAACATTCTTATTTTTCAGGGCTTGCCACTAGCTTATGGAACTCCATTCCATTCTTTAGAACTCAACTATCACTTCCTGCAGTTAAAAAACAACTATATACCCATGTGTTCTGTTGATACCATGGCCAATCCAACACAATTTTCTTGTTCCACTCTCTGAATGCAGTTATCTGAACTACCACAGGTGGACTAGACTATTCACATACATTTTGTATATTTATGTGCTGGCTCTTTATTGTTCCTATATAGTTGCTATCATTGTGGTTTGATATTGTCAGCAAGCAAAGCTGGATATACTGCTAACTGTTCAGAGTGGCTTGAAGACACAGGAACGCTGTCACAGACCTGCTCACAATAAGTTCCTTTCAGTGAAGGAAAGGCTGGAGGTTATCACTGAGTGTTGCGGCTCTTTAGACTGAGGTGTGCTTGCATGATAATCATGCACACAGCAGGATGCTGACAATGAACCACAATTCTCAGTAGATCACGATATCTCTTGTATTCTGGAGAGACAACAGTCATTTTGGACCATCTGGTATAATTTCTTCATGGTTTATGTCATGCTTTGCCAGGACCTCAGTACATTGATCTTGGATTTCTTGTGCCACAAATATTGCCTCCTAAAGATTTGGTTTGCCGGATTTTGGGAATATAAAGAGTTATTCTGAAAAGATATGTTATTGATAACAGCAAACTTTGCAATGTTTTCTTTTATTTCATTTATCAGAAACTTCCCTATGACTAGGGTTTGTTACTTTATAGTAAGCACAAGAAGGATTCTTAGAGTAGACTATATTACCTATGTCTATTTGAATGTCACGTACAAGGTATTGTTGTAATGTGGAGATAGGAATTGCTTAGAGTAAAGAACAATGAGATGTTAACATCATTAGTTATGTTGCACTTTTATAGCAGTTAAATATACAACAATGAAGTTTGAGATAGCTATTCAAATCATATACAAAAAAAAACAGTCTACATATATGTCCATGATATACTTATCCTTCGTATATTTTATTTTTCAGGACTTATTGGATTCATATTAAAAGTAAAGAGAGTTGGTTACTCAGAGATATCGTTAAGGTAAATCCATTCACTATCACGGTAAAGCCTAGAACATGATGATTAGTTACTTTGTTTTGTAAATGTACACTAAATGTTCACTAAATGCTGCAGAAATACTTTACTGACCGAATAGACAAGTTAGCATGATAGAGTGCTCTGTCACCTTTGTCTCTATTATACCATTACCCTTTTCTCACTTGTACCACTTCTTTCAAATTCCTGTTCATCTGGCCACTGGGGTGTGTGGTGAGAGACAGAAAACAGCATCACTCCCATTGGATCCTGTTCATAGAATTAGTGCATCCTGTCAGATAACAACCCAGACAGAGCATACTATAGACAAAATGTTAAATAGATGGAGAAAATGCATGCAGCTTTGTGTGTAATAAATCAAACAATGATACAGAAGAGCATATTTTGGTAAAAGAGAAAAATGGAGGGAAGAATAACACAAAAAATAGACGGATCAGACAAGTAGTTCAGCACTGTGTGGTTATATTGAAAATCAATGTAAAGTGTCTATCAAAAGTCAGACTGTGACTTAAGCATCACAAATTTTTGACTGAAGTGGACATGCGTAAAAGTAGTAGTTGGTCACACTGAAGATCCTTCCATCTAGGGCCAGATGTACGAAACTCCTATTTCGCATTTCCTAAATAGCTATTTAGGAAATGCAAAATGGAATGTACAAAAATAGAGATTCCCTAATAGCGATTCCTACAGATTAGGAATCACTATTAGGAAATTGTAATTTAGGAAATGGTACACAGTTTGTTCGTAAAGGCCCATAGGGACAAGTGGTTTTGCGTTTCCAAATTTGTAAGTTCCTAATAGGAAATCACAAATTAGGAAATGCCAAGCCAAGGGTGCCTACAGGCCTATAGCCCCACATGATGCACCCCAAAAAGAAGTGGTGCACATGTAAAGCGCACAAATGCTTTTTGGGTGCATTCTTTAAAATTGCAAATGATTATCATCAACTTGTAGTTGATGGTAATGGCATTTCTCAAAAGGCCATTTCTCATTCAGGAAATGCTTTGTATATGTGCTAAGGAAATCTCAAATAGGAAATCTCTATTTCCAATTATCTATTTAGGGAATCGCAAATGCAATTTCTACTGGGTAGAAATTGCATTTTCCAATTTACTAACTGCCTTTGTACATATGTGTTGGAAATGGCCCTTTTCTGTAGGATCATCCCCAGACTTTTTGCCTTCCTCCTCCTCTTTTCCTGACCCTGGTTTTGTTGGCTTTGGGACAGCTGACCAGTGCTAAAGTGCATGTGCTCTGTGTCTAAAACCTGGTAACACTGGCTTCTCCATGATTGCAATATTTGATTTACTAGTACGTCCCTAGTGAAGTGCACTAAAAGTGCCCAGGGCCTGTAAGACAAATGCTACTAGTGGGCCTGCAGCAGTGGTTGTGCCACCTACTAAAGTAGCCTTTCAAACGTGTCTCAGGCCTGTATTGGGATTGTCTTACAACATCTTTTAAGTGTAATGTCCGATTAGGAAAAGATACGAAAATTTTGTTTGGTGTCTCTGGACTCACAATTTAAAAACACATCTTTTTGATAAAGGTGGTTTTTAAATTACAGGTCTGAAAATGCCAACTTTAGAATGTTGCCATTTTCTTACTTTAACCATCCTGTGCCTTAGCCTGCCTCCAATCCACGACTGGTCTTAGTAAGGTTAGGTGACAGCTACCTTTGTTCATTCCAACCAGATAGCCATATTTACAGGACACTCAACTACCCCTGCCTTCCATCTGAATACTGATTGGTCTTCCTGGGCAGGAAGGATGGAAGGGCTCTCACTTACACTTCAAAGGGAGGTGGTCTGACCCCACACAAGGGACTGATAACCCCACAAAGACCTACTGGCAGACAGGACTGGGCTGGAGGGGAACTGGGGCACTGCAAAACCATTCTTTGAATTCTCCCCCAGTTCAAAGGCACATTTGGGCATCAGAACTGGGCCTCTGACACCATGTACTCAGAACACTTCTAGACTGAGGACAGTCTACTAGGAAAAAGTATCACTGGGCTGGCAGTAGGGACTACCACTTTGCTGTTTGCTCTGCTGTGTTGGTTTGCTGCCTGCTACTTCTTGCCTGGGAGTGAGAGGACTGGATCTAACTCTTTACATCCTGAAATCTAAAGTTTCTACAAGCGCCTAACTGAGCGCGACTCCTGTTTTTGAAGTCCAGGGATATTAAAGACTTCACCTGTATCTTGCTACCAGCCCTTAGGCTCCTCTGCTGTGAGTCCTGCTCTGCCAAGTGGTGCCAAATCCAGTCCTGAGCCCTTGGAGGTGAGTGTGGTGCTGCAACACAAGAACTGAAGCAACAACGCCTGCATGTCACTTGGAACCAAAGCATCCCACTTCAGAAACACCGATTTGCTGCTTCATCCACTGAACTGTGGATACCGCTTGCTGACTGCATGACACAACAAAGTAATCACCTCTTCTGGGCATCGATGCATCACCGACATTGCCCGTTCAGGAAATGATGCATCGCCTGCAAGCGCAACACCTTCCTTCATCTGGATCAATGCATCATCACTGAGCATCATCACAACAACTCCTGTACCGGCCTACACTCCATCATGGTTTGACCGAACTTCTGAATTTACCCAGGTCCAGTGTGACCAGATAGTTCCGGTTGGAGCTATTGTCTTCTAAGCACTGCATTTTGATCTAACCTTTAAAAATTCATATCTTCAGTTGGATTCTTTTTGTTTTGGTCTTGTTTGGCTCAGATAAATATTGGCTATTTTTTAAAACAGGTGTGGGGGTCATTTTGTGGTGTTTTCACTGTGTTACTGTGTGTGTTTGCACAAATACTTTACACATCACCATTACTACCTTTGCACAGTTGTATACACATTGCATCTTGATTTTTCTGTGCCAAGCTAGCAGACGGTGAGCACAGGTAATGTTTTAGTGTGTATCTTACTTGCCCTAACTAGGATTATGGTCCCTACTTGGACCAAGTGCAAACCTCTACCATCTAGAGACCCAATTTCAAACAATATGGAAAGGCAATTTAGCATTTTTTAACTGACCAAAATTGTGATTGGTCCGTTAAGAAATGCTAAATCCTTTCCTATATCTGGCCCTTAGTCTTTTAGAGTCAGAACCATTAAAACAACACATGGCTGGAGGTTAGATCGAGGCAGAGTTCCAGAGAGCTTAAATACATAAAGTTGGAACTCCAAGTAAATACTAGCCGTTGAATGGAAAAAGTTACAAACTGGATGTGTTGACCAAGCCTGCCCAGAAAGCAAGCAGCAGCAGCTGGATAGGGTTTAGCAGGATATTCCACCAAATGGCACCAGAATAAGACTACAGTACTTCTGGGAGCTTGAAGAGGTCCAGTGGACAAAGAGACTAAGGCCCTCATAACGTTTTTGGTGATCTTTTTCAAAGACTGCCGAAGCTGTGGGTGCTGAAATATCGCCAGTGCTGGCGGTCGTAAGACAGCCCTAATACAACTGATCTCTGACTTCCGCCTGAAATCGAGTGGAATTCTGAGACCAGTTGTGCTGGCGGTCAGCAGTGCTGAGGCGGTACCGCCACCTGTACCGCCATGCTAAAAAGAGACCACACACCGTATTACAACCCATAATATGGTGTGGCGGTGTCCCGATGGCGAGGCGCTGCCAGCAGTGGAAGCGCCAGGACCCATCCCGTCCTGGACGACCTCCTTGACAAACGAGGTAAGTGGATCGTCCAACAAGGAAGGGGTTGTGTGTGTGTGAGTGTGTGAGTGCATGTGTGAATGTCATGAATGGGGGAGTGTTTGTGGTTGTGTGTCTGCATGTGGGAGTGATTGTGTGTGGATGGGGAAGGGTGAGTGTTTGTGTGAGTGGATGGGGAGAGTGGGTGAGTGCATGCATGCGGTGCAGGGTGTGTGTGTGTGAATGTATATATGCGCATGAAGGAGGGGGGATTGAATGCCTTCATCAGTGTGGTGTTTGTGTATGTCAGTGTGAATAGGTGTGTATGTCGTGTTTGCATGGGCGAGTGGGGTGTGTTTGTTTGTGTATAGAAGTGTGTGAGTGCATGTGTGAGGGTATGTGGACATGTGTGCGAGTGTACCTGGTGACAGGAATGCTTATTCCTGTCATCAGGGTGCAAGACTGGCATCTTTTTCTGGTGGTGCAGCCGCCAGAAAATGCTGGAGGTCTCCTGCCTCATGATACCACTAGCGGTATAATGCCATCCGCCATGCTGGAGGTGCTCAGCTCCAGCCCAGCGGAACGCAGTAATGTGACGGGACGGGAGGAGGCTTGGTAGTTTGGCTTTGGCCAAACCCCCAAACTCCTAATTTGGTGGTAGTCACCTCCGGTTGTCATGAGGGCCTGAGTGTACACAGCAATACCTTGTAATGATAACTTGTAAAATAGTGAACATCCTTTTGGAAAAAAAGAACATCTCTGAGCTCGATAACTTTGCTCCTTGGCTAGAGGGATGCTTGTAAATATTAAAAATGTGGATGTGTCAACCTGGAAATATGGCAAATCTACCTCCAGAGAACACCTTTGAAACACAATTAAATTGTTTTAAGTGTTTCAGAGTTGGTCTTTAGGAGTGTTGGCACAGGGTCTCAGTCCTCCATGCATACGTTGTGGAAGACATCACACCACAGTTGACTGTCTTGACCTGTCTCCCCAGCAGGACACCTGTTAACTGGTATCCTGTGAATAGTTCTGTAACCTCCTCTGGTCCTGGACCTTATTTAACAACCCTGGATTGTAAGCTTTCCAGAGGCAACTTCCCCCAGCAGATAGGCTGCTCCTAGGGTCACTGATCCAAACAATCCTGTGGATAACTTCAGGAGAAGGACATTCCAGTTCATAGTACCTGATTCTGGAGTCTAAAGATGAATACTAGGGTTGTAACAACTCTTCAAGATGCACCTAGTAATGTGATGATTAGTGCATGAGATAGTGGTGTCTTCCTACTTACGTCTTTTCCATTCAGTCTGGTTCTGAAGAGCCAGTAGGTTAAGAATGGACCTTTAAATGGGGGTAGGCGGGTGAGAGTTAGCTTTCCATTTTTAGGGGATCCTCATCTAAACATAGTACAGTTACCACTCTTCTTTCTCCCTCTCCTACCACATATGGTGTTTTTTCTGTGCCTAGTAAACAGCCATTTACCAAACACCTTTTTTAAGCAAAGTTAAAAAAAACATCCTTGAGGATAAGGAGCTCTGACTTCCTCTTCAGCTCCACCCACCATTCAACAGTTCAGTCTAGTACAGGTCATGGACATTCCATCGTAAACTACTGGCCCTATGACAGGTTCACCTGCTTAGTAAGGGAACTGGAAATCTACATCCATACATCACCCCAAGATATCTGGGTGATGACATAAACAAATGTTTACGATTTCACTGTAGGTCAAACCCTTCCTTCAGCTTCTTAGGTAGTGTCTGTATGTTCATTTGAAGCTTGGGCTAATAGATGGATAATGCATAAGTATGAAGGTTGAAAGGAGCAAAGCCCTCAATTCCAAGGATGAATTTAACTTAATCCATTTAAAATGTCTGAAGCTCAAAATATTTCATGTCTTAAAAATCGCAATTAGGTAACTCAATTTGGATTAAAGATTTGAATTTTCCAGTCCAAATTACATTTCTGACATGATTTTAGGTTACAGGATGCCTTCATCTCAAAATTTCAAATGTATAACTAACATATCTAATATAAAGGTAGCTTGAAGGTGATGTGGTTGATAGTATCAGTACAGTCTTTAAGGTGCTTGAACAGCAGTTAACGTGTTTGGGGCTATATTTCCTGTGCCACAATTCCAGAAGTAATCCAGGTAGGTGCAACAGGTGGGTGCTCTGTATTTTTATCTTTTTCTTACAAATATCCAGTTGTATGTATTTTAGTATTCTCCATTGTATACCGAATGCCCAGACAGTCAAATCTGCCAATCCCAATACCCGACATGTATTGAGAGTACACAAATGTAATTTCCAGGGACCTGAGAATGGCTGTGTAGATCCGATGTTTCTGGCAAAATGCTGCACATAATTCCCTTTCCAGTGGGCATTATTGCATCCTTATTACACCTACTCTCAGCAGGTGAAGAATGGGAGTGTTGAGGGGGAGTGGTGAAGGGAAGTGCAGGGTGGAAGGTGAAGGAAAGGGATTAGTGGGGGTGGCTGGAGACAAAGGAAATAATGGATTGGCAGTGGGAGCATTGCATGCTTCCCCTGTGCAATAGGAGTGGGTCATTTGGGGTAGGAGGTGGGGGGTCAAGCATTATTGTTGGGGGAGTCAGATGGCATTTGCAGCCTAAGCCAACATTTGTTTCTGACCACTAAAAATTGCTCCCGGCTGTAGGAGCTCAGGCCCAGGTCTAATTAGACGGAGTGTTATCCCATTAGGGAGTACCACTCGATCCAGCCTATAGTTGGGGCTTTGATGGTGAACTTGTCCATAAATCTCTTGCTTCTGTTTCAAAGACTGACTTGCTATTTAAAAAATCATCAAACCCATATTAATAATTGTTCTCACAAATGTAACCAATAATTTACATATTTCCTTATTGCCTACTTACGCCATTGGCTTGTAATTGATCAAAGGTAATTATTTAGTTACTAATTCATTATTGCATAGATTAGAATCTATAAAGAGTTTTCTGATTAAAATAGAATGGAAAATGTTACAGTGATACAAAATACAATGATGTTAATTGTATTATAACTGTGAAATTTGTTGCAGAATCAATCAATCAATACTTGTAAAGAGAGGCTTATCACCCTTGGGCATGCTGATCATTTGAAAAGCTAGGTCTTGAGATCCTTCCTGAATTGCTTCAGTGATGTCTGAGGCTGAGAGGGAGAGTATTTCATGTCCGAGCTGCGAGGTAAAAGGATCTTCCGCTGCACTTTTCTTGATTCTCGGAATGGCGGCAAGCGTGTGTTGGGAGGATCAGAGTTGCCTGGTGGAGGTGTAGAAGATCAGGTGATGGTTGAGGGAGTCTGGCCCGATATTGTAAAATGCCTTATAGGTGTATGTCAATAGCTTGAAGGTGATGTGTTTCTCAACCGGGAGCCAGTGAAGGTCTCTGAAGTGGGCAGAGATGTAGCTGTGGCAGAGGATGTCCAGAATGAGTCTGGATGCTGCTTTCTGGATTCTATGTAGTCGTGCCTGTAGCTTCTTTGTGATGCTGGCATAGAGTGCGTTGCCATAGTCCAATTTGGGTGACCGTCCTAGTCTCAGTGGGGATCCACTTGAAGATTTTTCAAAGGATCCGCAGGATGTGGAAGAAGGCAGAAGAGGTGGCATTGACTTGACTGGTCATGTATAGCGTTGAGTCCAGGATGATGCCCAGGTTGCGTGCGTGGTCGGTGGGGGCGATTCCTAGGACAACTCGCCACCAGGAGTAGTCGCAGGTGGAGGGGGTGGAGCTGAATATGAGGCCCTATGCCTTACCTGAGTTGAGCCTGAACCAACTGGCTTCGATCCAGGTGGCAACTGCTCTCATACCGTTGTGGAAATATCTCTTTGCTATTGATGGGTCATTGGTCAGTGAGAGGATCAGCCGGGTGTCGTCAGCATAGGAAACAATGTTTAGTCCATGCTGTCTGACGATCTTAGCGAGCGGGGCCATGTAGATGTTGAAGAGAGTTGGGATTAGTGAGAATCCCTTGGGTACTCCACAGCATATTTCTTTGAGTGCTGAAGTGTACCATGGGTGTCTGACACTCTGCGTTCTTCCGGTCAGGAAGGATATAACCCATTCCAGTGCTTTCTCGAAGATGCTGACATTGTGGAGTCTGGTGCAGAGGGTGGAGTGGGAAAGTGTGTTGAATGTGGTGGAGAGGTCGAGGAGGATGAGGGCGGCTGTGTCTCCATTGTCCAGTATGGTGTAGATGTGGTGTGTGGCTGCGAGGAGGGCTGTCTCGGGTGGTCTGTAGGTGAGCGTGCCATTAAGGGAGGTTTTTCGGGTTGATCTGGATTTCGAAGTGTAGGACTTCAGTAGTGGCTGGCTGGTTCAGGTGTTCCTGAAGATTATTGTGATGCCTCCTCCTGGTAGATTGATTCTGTCTTTTGGACAGTTTTGTAGCCATCAGGAATGCCAGTGGTGATGTCCGGGACTGAGGTGAGGGTGGTCTAGTCGAGAAGGTTCCAGACTTCTACTGTGCATTTAGCAAGGGACCAGGTGTTGAGTGGTAAGCACTTGAGGTGTCGATTTGGTCTGTGGGCAGTGCGGTGAGGCATTTGATGGCAGGTGAGGGAGCAAGAGTGGCAGGAGTGGCAGGAGAAAGGTCCAGGGGTGTTCCTTGGATCCGCTTGATGGCAGGTTAAGGCCCTTCCAGGATAGAGGGCATGCATGGCACTGACAACGTACCGGTGGATGGTGTGGGAACCAGGGTCCATAGCACTTTGCCCAGTCCGGACACAGACGGGTGCGGACGGGCTTGCCTTTGGTGCACCAGTGGCACACCCGCTGCGCAGAGCTGTACAGTGGCTGCCATTAAGAAGGGGAGGGAGGTGGGAGGACCAAGTCAGCTTGGAGGCAGGAGGGCGGGAAAGCACTTTGCAGGAGCAGCAGCAGCAGGGATGGAGCGTGGGGGAAAAAAGACGCAAAAAGTAGGAAAGAGGAGAAAAAGGTGCAAAAAGTAGAAAAAAGGAGAAAAAGGAGACGGCAAAAAAAGATGACAGAAAGCATTGAGACACACACAGACAGGTACAGATGGCCGCTAGGCCACCACTAGTGCCTGCAGGTGGAGGTAGACCTTGAACTAAGAGTCAGGCAGGCTCTCAGTTCGATCAGCAGCAGCAACAGGTGAGCCTGCACAGACGGGAGTGAGCAGAATGAATCTTGGGTTTAGGGGCTACTGATTAAATGTTCTGTTGTACGCTTGCAAAAGTGACCTACCAAACAACATGCAATCATGTGTCCTTGCAGATGGCTTCTAAGAGTATTTACACTAACTCTTTGCTGGAAGTCCACATTGTAGTATTGCAGGGTACAAGTCATTTTAGGTTCTTTTCTGCATGGGCTAAGTTTCACATTTATGGAGCTTGTTCCTTATTATGTGCTTCTGAAGATGTAATTCTTCTACATCAATGTACTTCCCATGGGTGTCCTTCTAGTGAAATGTATAGTGAAATGTACATAATGTACAATAAAATATCTTTCGACCCAACGTACTCATTTATCACTCTTGCAAGGATTAAAGCATGACTTAACCCTGGCGGTATGCAGACCTGTGATCTACAGGTGTAGGAAGAAAATGTAGCCTGCAGTCTGCTGGCCTACCATCATTGTTTTTGTGCCCAGCATCAACTGTATTGCTTCTTTTTGGTTTTCTTATGCCTGTCTCTCTACCGACATTGTGACGTATTCATTTGCTTGAAAATGTTGTCTGTAACGGCATTAGACATCTTTTTATAATTGTGATTATTTGGAGTCACTTCATACAGCTTGCAATGAGGACTCAGTTTGTTTGTTGCAAGCACTGAGTGTTATCTTTTTGTTCTTTGTACCTCCACACATTTCCTGTTGGGCCCACTTTTTTATCAGTGGTATTATTTTTACACTCTACGGGTACTTTTAATAAATGTATTATTTCTTGCTGAGTTTGGTGATCTGTCTGGCATTAGCCACAAGTGTGGAATTAGTTGTTGTGGAAGTTGATATTAATGTCATATTTTGGGCACATTACCCCATGTTTTTGCTTTGAGTTTGCTTTTGTGAATCAGCCGTAGGTGCCCCAGTGTGCACTGTTTGTTTTCTTGATTGCTAGTACTAATGAGGGCAGGATCGCTGCTGACTATACTTTGTGTTACTGGCTATAACTTTATTGTTGGAAGGGTTTGGTGATGTGGTGTGGGTTATTAAGTGATTACTATTCGCAGATATTGGGATCTCGTATTCTGTTGATTAAACCTTGCTTTATTTGACCCACAAAATATCGTCTGACTCAAATATACCCCAATTTGTGCAGCATTAGCAAGTACTTTAATTCTCAAAACGTTTCTCTAAAATAAGAGCTTCCTGAAAGAAGTAAGAAACTCATTTCCTCAGTCTTTACGGAAAGAACCTAAATGTTTATCCCTCTAATGCATTCTGCCCCTAAGCAAAAAAACTGTAGAAGAAAATGTTTTAAATCAACAAGTGACATCGAGCACATCAACAGGGTGCTGAGATGCTAATGTCTAAATTGCCAAGTGAGGATGATGTGTACTTTATTCCTTGGCAGGTCTGCCTCTAAAATTACAGTTTCTTTCTGCTAAATTTACTGTATTATGCCTCGAAAGCTTAGAATCTATAACCAAGAGGACTGAACGAACAAAACAACTATTTAAATAAATATTCAGAAGCAGCGCGACTTCAACAAATCCTACAGAGTTGAATTTTGAAATGCTGCGTTCAGTAAGTGCATTCTAAATTCTCATAGTGGAGTGGGACTACTGATTTGTTATCAGTTTGAAATAATGGTACATTGCACATTGTCATTCCACAGAAAGATGTGTGGCCAAGATTGAATGGTGTGTTTAAATACAGTCATGTGCCATTCTTGGCCATGAAAAGTGGACCCCAGAAAAGTAATGCTCTGAAACAGGTCATTTGTATTTCGCCAGACCTTACTTGATCAACAGGAAAGAGCTTTCAGATGCACTACTGAGAAAGGGGCTTTGTCTCTGCTTACGTTCATCTTCCTCCCTAGTGGATTTTATTGGGCAGAAATAGTGTGATTTCCCTGAAAAAGAGCACTTGATTTACACATATTATACTGTCCGTGTAGATCTGAGTTGGTTATAGGGACAAGTAACTGATTAAGGCTGTAGCCATTGATTGGTTCATTGGGAAATGTTATGGCAGATGTCATAGGTCAGATCTGGTAATTATGAGATGTTATGGCAAAGATAATAGGCCTGAATTATTTCTTGTAAAAAAACGTCTATTAATGTCAATATTCCTATTGCTTTACATTGTTTCTAAAGCCTGTAAACAAGTACTTCTTAGTATGGATCGCCACATACTAACACCAGAGGTAACGGTTCTGGTAACTCCCTCTGACATGTCCTGTTTTTTTTTTAATGTCATTTGTTTTTAGGCCTGGCTTAAAGGCATAGCTGTTTGCAAGGGCTTATGTGATCATCTGAAGATGAGTTGGAAAAAGAAGTACTAGAAGAGAAGCTGTGGCACTGTCTATCTGTTGTGCATCTTTTCTACAAGCATTTGATAGAAAATGAGTTGGAATGTCCTAAATAGCAGTTGCATTTCTCATTACTGATGGGGACATTGTTCTCGCAGACCCCAGGTCAAAAACAGTAGGTCGGTACATGGTGTAAGCCTGTGACAAATAAATTAGGAAGGGGTTTCACATTGTGAAATCAAATATTATAGGAAAGAATTTTACATTGAACTGCTAGCCAAAAGCCATACAAGATGGCTTTACTTTGTGAATTGTCTAAAAAAAACAAAGCAATATGGAGGGAGTTTACTTTGTGAACTCAGGCAAATGAAATAGGAATGGTATTTACATTGTGAGTTCTCTGACAAATAGATTATGCAGGGGATTTACATTATGAACTCCATTACAAACTCCCTGGGAACAGGATTTCAAATTTTGAAGTATTTATCAATAGAAATGTTTTTAGAATGCCACCTCAATGACAAACACAGTAAGAGGTAGTATATTATATACATAGGGCCTTATTAGTGGGGCCCTTGCGTTAGTGCAGTTTTGCACCAAAAAGTATAAATAAGGCCCTAAATGCCTTTTGTGTTATGAAGATGAGGTAATGTTCATGTCAATGTGTACTTTGAGTTGCTATAGACCAGTAGTTCTTAATCTGTAGTCTACCGACCCATAGGTGTCTGAGATGCCAGCTCAGGGGTTTGCAACAGTATAGACAATTAAATATTATTAGCAGAATAACACAGTGTACAAGAAGAATCAAAATGTAAAATTGAAAAATGTGTGAATATTTTGTTTATGTGAAAAAATATGAAATTTAAAGCTTGATTCGTTCAAGCAGCACAACTACAGCAAACACAGCGTAGTATGGACTACGGGTAGCCTCATTTGAGAAGCCAACAAAACAAGAGCGTGCATTAGAGGCAAAAAAAGGACAAAGTGACATGCTAGAGCTTAACCTAGCATTTATTCTTTTGGAATTAAAAAAACAAAAACAAATTTTGTAAATCTCCAACCTTACATTTCAAATCAAAACGTCTATTTTTTATATTTGTTTGTGAATTAAGTATATTTTACTATTTGTGTATTTGTTTCATGTATACTTATTTCTATATTTTTGTGCATTCTTTTGAAGTTGAAATGGTAGAAATTATTTAAGCTAGGGATCCAGTAATGAGTTAATGGGCGTCCCTTGATTTCAGTAATAATTTGGGGCTGGGAGGGTCCTCGGTAATGATTCAGCAAAGTTCCACAGAATTAAAAAGGTTACAAACCACTGCCCTAGACATGGAACTCGGGTTATGTTTATTTATTTTCATGTAAAGTACATAGGTTTGTTTTATTGGTCATTAAGTTTGGTCACAGGGGCAGCAGCCCCCCCAGTTTAGATTGTGAATGACTTGACAAAGCCTGTAGACTTAAAATGTTTGACTGAGAAAAAAACCTTGTTTTTTTCTAATAGGTCCAATTAGACCTATAGCTGGTTTCTATGATTAAAGCTGGCTGGTTAGTAAACTGTCACATGGTACCTCATAGATAATAGCATGTACTACATATACAGGGTTAGTTGACCTGTTTTTATGTTTCTTTAGGGAGTGTGATTTGCACCCTAGTTAATCTGCAGGACCCCTAAAGAAGGCACTCCAATTTGATTTGTAGTTTTACTTGACAGCTTGCAAATATTGTAATTTGATGATAATATTTAGTTGTGTCAGTATTACTTTTCTCTTGTATTTATGCAGGTTGCTCAATTCTGAGTTTGTAGTATGCAACATCTCCCTGAGTTAAAGTCAAAGTTAAATCATACTTTATTTCGACCATAGGATATAAAATAGTAAAAAGAGAAAGTGCATTTGTTATCATTGTGCTTTCACACTGGCTTAAAATACAACTTAGAATAAAAATAGCTTCTCTAAAACCTTCAAATACTGGCAATGAAAAGTCAATCATAGGCTGTAGCCTACTATAGTCCTCCATTATTCCTGGTGCATAACTTAAAATTTAGATACCAAGGTTTCTAAAATGTCTGCATCACAATGTTGAAATAATACAAGTATTTACAAGCTAACAAGACAGTAAAAAGTGGTTTCAGATTCAAATTTCCAGGATAATACCATCATCAAGATAAAACCAAACAGTCCGACCCAAGATATAAAATGCTAGGTTGATGTTATAAAGTGATACAGTTTCATTATAATTTAGATAATGTATTTTGACAATAGTAGCCTACTACCTTCACAATCATATGAGCAAATTTAAGCACTATCAAATCATTAGAGACACATGCACAGTGTGGCAGAAAGCTTATATCATATCTTGAACCAGATATCGGATTCATGATAAAATGGCACAAATACCAAACAAGCGCATAATAATAACTCTTTACGGCTAGCACTAGTGATAAGATAGCAGAAACACAGGATGATTACCCACATATTTTCTAAAATAAATCTGTTCCAAAGCCCTGTACAAACCACATGGTCAAACAGTTATTTTCTCATAATGCGAGCTAAACACTGAAACCTGGTACTGTAATAGCCCTGTGGTTAATGGACCACGTTGCTGACAAATATATAGTGACTGCACTTACTACCAGTGTGGACGGGTCATATTTGCAAATTCTATGAGCATTGGCACAGTTGTAAAAGAACAAAGCCTTGCACAACGGGATAATCAATTTTTTTCTTGGACTCTTATATAGGGGACAGAAGAAAAGCACATGTTCGGTTGACTCCACGCATGAATTGCAATTTATACATTTATTGGCCTCAGAACTATTCTGCGACCATTGGGCAGTAAAACTGTTAACTGGTAGAATACCATATCCAAACTGAAGGAATAGAGCACGAGCACATGCAGATATTGGGAGGTCAAGGAATTGCTCAGGCCATGGGCCCTGTTTGGCGAGCAGGAATTCTGATGTTAAACGGCCCACCCCGTTATTATGAAGAATCTGCTTGTTGGCCTTCTTCCAATATCTCAGTTTAACCAGTGAAATTGTATTAGCTGGGATCGACTTGGGCCTCTCCCAGAATTGGGGTAAACCCAAATCATCCCAGACTGATTTCATCTCCCTCAGCCAACTGACCTTTTTCCAGCTACTTTGATTCCTTATAAGGTCTTTGATTGCCTCACAAAAAGGTTCCAGTTCATCTGTTCTCCAAAGGCGAACCTAATATAAGAAAGGCCTCAAACCCGCTACATCTTTAATGCTATTTATCCTGAGATCAAGTCCAAGGGGGATCATCGGGGTACCCTTCCCTGTCCTGGCTAAATATCTGATAAAATCATTCTCTTTAATTTGTAGGGCATCCAGTTGTCTTTGAAAGCCCCATAGCTCTGCACCATACAGTGCAGCGCCCTGGATCTGAACTTTGCAAATTTCTGCAATAGGGTTTAATGGGGGACTAACTACAGGTCTGGCTTTACGTCCCAAAGCCCCTTCTCTTTGGCATATAATATGTGCTCCTTTTCTGATGTGTGCATCCCATCTATCTGAGTCCATCAGCCTAATCCCAAAATAATCACTCATTGACCCTTTCCACTGTAATAGAATTCATTTAAATACTATCTTTCACTTTCTTCTTTTGCAAGCTGCAGACGATAAACTTAGTTTTCCTGACATTGACTTCCAGGCTGAAGTCTCCACAAAATAAACAAAATTGGTCAACCCGATTTTGCAATCCCAGTGGTGATTTTGCCAAGATGATGGTATCATCTGAATAAAACAATCCTGGGATTTTCTTACCTGACAGCCTAGGCGAATCGCTATTACAATTAGTTAAATACTTAATACAGTTGTTTATATATAAAAGAAAGAGGGTATGGGCAAGGACACAGCCTTGCCTTACTCCTCTCTCTATAATAACTGGGTGTGTTAATTCACCATCCTTGTCGCTCCTGATTCGGGCAAAAGTGCCTTCATGAAGTCGGACAATAAGGTTCAGAAGACCTTTAGGGACTCCCATGTTGGTCAGTGTCAGCCATAATTCATTCCTGGGAACGAGGTCAAAGGCCGCTCAAAGGTCAATGAAGGCCACATATAGGTTTCCACCTCCGATGTCCACAGTCCTCCATTTAGTTGCCAAGAACCTCAGGACTTGGTCTATTGTACTAAACGGAGTCTAAAACCTGCCTGTAAATCAGAAATGGCACCACTCTCTGCATTCCACTCTTCTAAATGGAACAAAATCTGCTTCACAAAAAGTTTTTTAAAGTTGTCGAGTAGGCTTATTGGACGATAATTAAAGGGGTCGCAAGGACTGCCTTTCTTAAGAAGGGGAACTATCTCAGCTTCCCTCCATGTGCAAGGAATAGGTGCTCCTGCGGCAACTGCATTACAAACCTTGTTCAAGTAGGGGACCAGATATCGGGATTTGATTTATAAAGATCGCCAGGTATTTTCTCGAGAACCGGGGCCTTTCCCCACTTGATGGAAGCTATTGCTGCCTTAGTTTCGGCTAGGGCAAACTTATTTGGAGGAACACCAATTTCCCTAATGCTGATCAGCTCCCTGAAATTAGGTTAATTTGCACTGAGTAAAGTGACCCAAAATGATTTACCCATACTGCTGGGAGAATCGAAGTACCAGGCAAGGGCTGGGAATCACCACTGTCATTTGAAATTAGCGTCCAAAACTTAGAGGCATCCTTAGCTCTTGCAGAGTCCAAGAGAGCAGCCCATTGTTTCTCCTCCCAACTTCTTTGTGCCTTGGAAAGTTCCCGCCTCTAGCTCTCTCTTGACTGTCTTATTGGCTCTCTGATCCCCCTTCTCAGGTCCCTCAATAATATGTGCTTGGCTTCCCTGCATGAATGGTTTAACCACCTCTCGCTACACCTGTTTCTTGTTTCTTTAGTGAAAAGTTTTTTTAAAGAGTTGAATAGTTCCGTATGAGCAACCAGGAGACTATTATCATTTGGTCTGCCAAAAGGCTATATAATGATGAAAGGGAGCCTAGAGAGGAATTAACAGCATCCCACTTGACATTCAGTATGTTATTTGCCGTGGTAAGCTGCTGCACATAGTCCCTGGAATCAGGGGCCTCTATTGTGGACAGCAGGCCTCTAATAGATAAAATGAATGGGTCATGTTTGCTTTCTCCATGCTCTTTTACCACCATATCGACCATATGCCTCCACAAACAAATGTCTAATATAAAGTAATCAATATAGCTTCTATAAGCTCCGTGTCTGAAAGTTGGACAAGGTTTAGCATCTGAGCAGGAGCAACCGTTACAAGCGCATAGACCATATGCAAGTGTAATATAAACAATTCGGTAAGCCGTTCTGCTCATTCAGAGACTTTTGATCATTGCTAATTGTGGGATACACCATAGGATGTCTTCTTCTTGGTAAAGCTCTTGGGCCAAAGCATAAGGCTCAAAAGTAGCACTGAAGCCCCCTGCAATTAAGATGTAATGGGATCTAGTGGATCTACTGGATTAGATTTTATCAAGAACAGTTAAAGCATCAGGCTCACAGTTACTGCCCACACTCCTGCTATACATTATCTCCCTGAATCAGATCTGGACTGTGGAACAGTGTAATTTAAAGCTCCACCCCTTTATATGCAACATATATACTCAATCTGTGTTTAACAGTATTAATCTGTGTGCCTTATATTAACCAAGAGTAGTAAATCACAAAATTTGCCTTAATGAGAAGCCATGGCTTTCTTTAAATGCAATCATTGTATTAGTTAATACTAAATTAGTATTTATTAATACAAAATGTACTTGTTGAGGAGCCATTTCAGTATAGAATTAGTAGCCTAACTTGTATCTATGCCTGAGTAACATGAATTGGTGGGAATTTATATGGAGACTTCTAGATGTTTCTTTCATGCTTGAATTATGTTCTCCTTAGAATGGTTATGTTATGTTGTGTTATGTTATGTTGGCTCTTTCCTTCATAACCGCCATATTCAAACAACTATGGACTGCATATGCTTATGTTGATAAATAGGTTTTCTGATTATGTGTATATTCTAGTTATGTATATTTCTTTAGAAAATATGTGTTCCTACTATGTCATAACAATAAACTACACACACACACTCTTTAAACCTGTTTAACTAAGTATTTGTACTCATGGTTTTAAATATGTATATGTATGTACATATATGTGTGCATATCTGTGTGTATTCATGTGTGTATGTATGTGTGTGTGTGTGTGTGTATATATATATATATGTATGTGTGTATGTTGTTCTCTGCTTGGCATGTTCGTGAGTCATTGCATGGCTCCTGGGAGGGTTGTTATACTGGATATCTATGAGTCCCTACTCTCATCTTATATCACCCTTATCCACCCATCACCTCATGTCATGTCTCTATCAATCTATCCTGCATTCCCACTCTGACTCATCCCAAATCCATTCTACTACTTTCATCTCCTAAATAACTCTGCCTAAGCTCTTCCCTCCACTTCCACATCTTACTCACCAAGCCTCACTTTACTACCATGACCTCCCAAACAACCCTACTAAATTCACCCTCATTTATCTCACCCTGCTACTATGATCTCCCTAACCCCTTCCACAGACTCTTCCCTCCTCCATCCTCCTTTACTCATCCCAAGCCTAAATCCTATTACCTTATACTCCCAATTAACACTTCTGGATTCTTTCCTCCTCCATGCCTCCATACTCCAGTCAATCTAGCTAGCAAACTCTCACATCCGCGGCTCAAATTAACTCGTAATAATACTAAAACTATACTCACATTTCCCTATACTAATCCATCACTAATTCTTGTTGGGTACCGGAGTAGCGTGCTACTTGCCGAAAAGCACTTCGACGCCTCGTCAGGGGTAGTAAGCTCTATATAGATACTATTACAATACAATACAATACAATTACAATGTTATGTTATCAGCATTTATATGGCGCAAAAAACCCAAGGATATCAAGGCGCTATCAGAAGCCCGCACAAGAAGTAAAAATGCCATTTCATTCAAAGCCATTCTGGGTAATAAGCTAAGTTTTCAGCCGTTTTTTTTAAAATACAAAAAGTTTCCTCCTCTGCCATATTGAACGGCAGGGAGTTCCATAGTTTGGCAAAGCCTAAAAAACCCTTCTTCAGCATCTGGCTTTGCAAAATCTAGAGAAAGTCGCTAGTCTGCAAGAACAGGATCTGAGAGATCTTGTAGGCACATACCAGAGAAACATGGCATTAGGCTGTTCAGTGTTATTACGATTAAAGCCTTTGTGAACCAGACACAAAGGCCCTCATTACAACCCTGGTGGTAAATGCTGCATATCGCCCTGCCGGCGGCCACCAACATACTGTGACCACGGCGGTAATCCACCTCGGGTATTATGACCCACACAGAGAATACCACCACAATACAGACACCGACACAAGTCTGCCAGACCAAAGGTCAGTGATAAACTGGCAATAGCAAAACCCACACCGTTACTCCAACAGGAATACTCCCACAGTATCACGACCCACTAATCAACGCAGCGGTCTTTCAACCGTGGTAAACCATTGGCGGTACACACCGCTGCGCTCAAAATACACACACACTTACAAAACTACACCACATTGGACAATTAAAAATACACACACCTGACACACATACACACACCACACCCACACATTCATACCACTATAAAGCACACACCCACACTACCCACAACCCCTTACAACAAAAAAAAGAGACCAAGCACAGAGAGACAAGCAAAGAGCTCACACTCAATCAGAGTCACAGAATACCATCACACATCACAGTATACACCCCAACACATCACCCCACACATCACCTCACACATATCACTCACACCACATCCATGGCACCCCAAAGACACCCCAGGTTTTCTGAAGAGGAGCTAAGGGTTATGGTGGAGGAAATCATCCGGGTAGAGCCACAGCTATTCGGATCACAGGTGTAGCAGACCTCCATTGCAAGGAAGATGGAGCTATGGGAGAGAATCGTGGACAGGGTCAACGCCGTGGGACAGCATCCAAGAACCAGGGATGACATCAGGAAGAGGTTGAATGACCTACGGGGGAAGGTGCATTCTGTGGTTTAAAGACACCAGATTGCTGTACAGAGGACTGGCGGTGGAACCTCACCTCCTCCCCCACAACTAACAACACGGGAGGAGCAGGTCTTGGCAATAATGCATCCTGAGGGCCTCGCAGGAGTAGCAGGAGGACTGGATTCTGGTAAGTCATGCCTTTACTACTTTAACCTCCCCACCCTACCTGCATGACATCAAAAACTCCTATCCCTACCCCTACCCTCACCCCATAACTCCAACACCTCACATATACCCCACTATCACAACCCACCCATCCCAATACCAAGCCCTGCATGCAACACCAATGCATGGACACCCATCACAGCCCTGCATGGACACCCATCACCACAGCATGCCCAGTAGAGAGACTCACCCAGCCCACACAATCAGCAATCACACAAGACCAAGGCGACAGGGAAAGCATAATTATACAGGGAAACACACCCATTGCACAAGATGGCACACACAAATACAATAACAATGCATTTGCATCCCACCAGGACCCCTACCCAATGTCACCGGAGAGGAGGTGCCCGCTAGATCCAGCCCCCCCCCCAGAAGAGGCCCACAGTGAAGACAGCAGCTCTGCACCCCTGGAACACGATGACCAACCTGACCCATACGGGACCTCTGGACAGTCAGTTCCCCTACCATAGTCCCAACCTACCCCCTCAGGAACCACCAGCACAGCACACACCCAGCGGGCCCATGCCACTGTCCCAGGGCACGTCAATGAGCAGTGTGTCCACCACTACAGGGACCCCAGGCAACCCCACAAACCCAGGACGATCAGGGACCTGGGGTGAGTGGCAATGGGCACACGGTTCAGGGGACAGAGGCACAGGGAAGCTGGGAGGACTGCTGTGTGACAAGGGGAGGACAGGGCCAGAGAACCGACCCTCCACGAGGCACTCTCCAACATCATGGGAGCATACCACCATTCCCAGGAGACCATGGGCATGGTACTGGCCAAGTTACAGGAGACCCTGTGGCTGCAGGAGGGACACTACCTGGGTATCAAGGAGGACCTCACAAAAATCTACACCATCCTGGTCACCATAGCAGGGGTCCTGGCTGACATGGGCAAGACCATGAGGGAGGCAGTGGCACAACAAAGGGCCCCTGACATTAGCCAAACTGAGGAACAGCCTTCCACCACTTCCAGTGCTAGTGAACAGGAGGCCCCGCCACAGGACAAACAAGCCACCAGCACCCCACCCCCGCAGAAGGAGAAAAACCCTGCAAATGGTCCCTGCGATTCAGGCAGAAGACAGAGAATCTTGCCAAGACCCTGCCAGGAAATAAGTCTCTCCTGATTGTCACTCTTCTGTCCACTATGTCACCCTGTACACCTTGAACTGCCATTACTCACCTTCCTATGCCCCATTGGACAATGCACCTGTGATACCAAGAGACTGGACTCTACCATGGACCTTCCTCCACCATCACCCCAGCCCCTTGCCCATACCCCCATACTATTTAGCACAAAAAATAAACACCATTTAAGTATAAACCATACTGGAGTCAGTGTAATAATTCTCGTAGCATTGCAACGTCTATGTTCATTGAATTATACCAATGTATGACAGTTGGTGGGCAGCAGTACACATAGCAGGAGCCAGAATGGGGTACACAGATCTGAAAAAAGGGAATCCAAAGGGAACAGTCAGTGGCCATAGACAGAGGGTAAGAGGATGCCATGCACAATGTCCAAAAGTATACTTAAATGTGAATTTGAGTGACAGTCTCTTACCTGTGTGTCACTGGAAGTACTGCTGGATAATGTTTGTTCTGTTGTCCACATCTTCTTCATCTGGCTCCTCTTCCTCACTGTCCACAGGCTCCACCGCTACCACAAGACCATCCCCAGATGATCTGGCACACCTTCTTGGGTGAGTAGTACAGGGATCCACCAGTCAGATGGAGGCACCAGAACCTGGGATACAGGAGGCCGAAGGTCCTCTCAATTATCCTCCTTGTACACTCATATGCCTCATTGTAACGTTCCTCTGCCCTTGTCCTGGCATACCTCACTGGGGTCAGGAACCATGAGAGGTTGGGGTAACCAGTCACCTGCAAATATCGAGGGACAGCTGTTAGACACACACTAACCCTTAGGGACAACCCCATACCCAGACACCTACTCATACTGTGTGGGGACCTTGGGCTCACCTATTAGCCATACCCGGTGCCTCTGGAGTTGGCCCATCACATAAGGGATACTGCTATTCCTCAGGATATAGGCGTCATGCACTGAGACAGGATATTTGGCATTGACATGGGATATGTACTGGTCCGCCAAACACACCATTTGCACATTCATCGAATGATAGCATTTTTTATTCCTGTACACCTGTTCATTTCTGTGGGGGGGAACAAATGCCACATGTGTACCATCAATGGCACCAATGATGTTGGGGATATGTCCCAGGGCATAGAAGTCAGCATTCACTGTGGCCAAATCCTCCACCTGGAGGAAGACGATGTAGCTATGCATGTGTTTCAGCAGGGCGGACAACACTCTGGTCAACACATTGGAGAGCATTGGCTGAGACATCCCTGATGCCATGGCCACTGTTGTTTGAAAGAAGCCACTTGCCAGGAAATGCAGCACTGACAGGACCTGCACTACAGGGGGTATTCCGGTGGGCTGGCGGATAGCTGACATCAGGTCTGGCTCCAATTGGGCACACAGTTCTTGGATTGTGGCATGATCAAGTCTGTATGTGATGAGAATGTGTCTGTCCTCCATTGTTGACAGGTCCACCAGGGGTCTCTACACCGGAGGATGCCACCATCTCATCATCTGCCTCAGCGGTTGTAGCCTTTGGAGGAGAACGGTGAGCAGAAGGTCATATTTCAACATAGATAGCACAACTGTGTTTGAATTAAGAGTCAGTATATGTGCCAATATGTTCTGTAACTCAGTTAGATGCCATGCCATGTGCCCCCCTGAAATAGCAGCTGCCTGACCTATGAGGAGGGACAAGGGGAAATGAGGTTACTGCGCTGGCGTTGTGCTGTGTCGCGGTAGGCGGTCGATGACCGCCGCGCAACTCCGCATTGGTTATCTTTGGGCCTTATGGGTCCCTTGAGCCAATGGCGATGTACGCCGGTGGTGACGGTACTCCCCACCGTGGACGTCACCGCCATTTTCTACCTATTCACTCAATCGCTTCCTGACCATCAACAGGAGAGGTCCTACACTGCAAGTGCTGCTATTACCTAAGTCTGGAAGCGACAATGGCTAGTGTGTCTGGTGAAAAGGCCCCTGCCTTCATTGCAGAGGAGTTGGAGAAACTGGTGGATGGGGACCTAACCAGTACACCTTACTCTACAGTCCTCCAGACAAACAGGTGAGTACACTGTGAGCATGATGTGTGGGCAATGCCTGTTTGGAGTGGTGTGGATGTAAGCCATATGTTGGGGGATGCTAGGGCGTCCTGGCCTGAATGCTGCATGAGAGGTGGTCACTGTATGTGCGTCAGGGCATGGGTGGGAACTGGTGGGCAATGAGTTTGACGGTCCGGACGGGTGAGTAATTACAATTTCCGCTGTCTTTTCCCTCTAGGTCAGCGCCTACCAGAAGAAGGGTATTTGTGTGCCATCGCCAAGGAGGTGCGGACCCTGGGGGTTTATCACAGGCGGAGCACCCACTGCCGCAAGAGATGGGAGGACCTGTGCCGCTGGACCAAGAAGACGGCGGAGGCCCAGCTAGGGCTGGCCTTCCAACGTGGAAGGGGTGCCCATCGCACCATGACCCCCATGATGTTCTGCATCCTGGCTGTGGCCTATCCGGAGTTGGATGGGCGCTTGAGGGCATCACAGCAGCCACAAGGGGGTGATTAGAGTTTCAGAAAGCTGACTTTGCACGCTTTAGGAACTAGCTGGGTGGGGGATGCGGGCTGTGTGTACCCCTAAGCCAGGACGATCATGGCAGGGTAGGTCTCTTGTTTGCAGGATCTGAAGCACCCCTATGGTACAAGTGGCCAACTACTACTGGGCAGGGTCCTGTGGGTGTCATGTGTGCAAATGCTGGCATTAGCCATTGTACCACCATGGGCTGGTGAGTACCATAGTGAGTGGTCGGGCATGGCCTACTGCATAGGGCAGCTCATTGTGTGTTGTGTACGCCAACGGTAGTGGTGTTGCTGACATTGACCATGTGTATCCTATGTCTCCCCCCCCCCTTCTTGTTTTGTCACCCTGTCCTTATATGCATTAGCATCATCTGGCAGAGGCACCGGTGACGGAGGGAGCTGCATCCCACATGGCCCATGAGGCCGAATCCATGGAGGGTGAAGGCACCAGTGGATGCGACTCCTCCTCCGATGGAAGCTCCCTGGCGGTGGCGGACATCTCTGTGCCCACTCCAACAACAGGTACAGCCGCCATCCCCCCTGCCAGCACCGACCTCCCAGCAGCCCCTCAGCATGTTCCCTGTGCCCGCTCACCCAGGAGGATGGGCATCTCCTTTGCCCCAGGCACCTCAGGCCCTGCCCCAGTCAACCCTGCTGCCCTCAGTGAGGAGGCTATTGACCTCCTGAGATCCCTCACTGTTGGGCAGTAACCATTCTGCATGCCATCCAGGGTGTCAAGAGGCATTTGCAACAAACAAATGCATACCTGGAGGGCATTCATTCTGGCGTGGCGCCCCAACAGAGAGCATTTCAAGCTCTGGCCTCAGCAGTGATGGCAGCCATTGTCCCTGTGTCCAGCCTCCCCCTCCAACTTCCACTACCCAGCCCCAATCCCCTCTACCTCACCCTATCCCAAGCACACCTTCAGACAAGAAACACACACGTCAACACGCAAAAGTGGCTCAGGAAATCATATGCACCACACATCATCATACAGGCACTCACACAAGGGCCATACCCATGCACACATACCAACATCCACTTCCTCCACTGTGTCCCCCTTCTCCTCTTCATCCACCTCTCTCCCAGTATCGTCTCCACACACACCATCAGCCACTGCTTCCATCACCAGCACGCCCATCACAACACACCCCTCACGAGCAATCACCACCCCCACAACCATGCAGTGTGTCTGTGAGCCCTCTGTGAACTATACGCCAATCAGGTTTGAAAAGCAGGTTCTTTATTTTGAGCATCCTAGCCAACAGTGATCTCTAGACGTCCATCTCTCTCATGAGTCTCTTCCAAATTACCACACACCCAACATTCCAATATGATGTCATGAGTGACATCTACTCCTGGAACAGAATTCCTTACATTCTACAACAAGCATTGACATCATGAGAGTCATCTACCACACCCTCCTCCCAAAGTACACAAACGCAGGCACACACCCACTCAACAGCCATCCACCTCACAACAGCCTCCAGCCCATGCACCTTCACCCAAACTCAGCAGACGTACACCTCCTACAACCACTACCTCTTCCTCCACTCCCACACCCCCTCCATCTTCCCATCCCAGTGTGTCTAAAAAACGTTTCCTGGCTAACATTGACCTCTTCCCTACGCCTCCCCCCGTCCTTCCCCTAGGGCCAGGATGTCTGGATCCCAGGTGAGCACCTCAGCCACCAAATCGGCGTCCGCTGTGGTCCCTGCAAGTTTGATAGGATCGAAGGGGGCATCCGTCAGGGCTGGCAGTGTGCCACATACAGATGCTAAAGACCACCTGATTTCGCCTCCTGCTAAGGTTAGGAAGGGGCCGTCATGCAGCACGGACAGGACGCAAAACCAACCCAGCAAGGTCTCATCCAAGACAAAAGAGGACAGTGCCAAGGTCCCAGCTGCGTCTAGCAAGGTGGGGCAGGGACACAAAGGCAAGGGCAAGTCACTTCAGGGCTCGGAGCCTCCAGGTGAGGGACTACTGACCACCATTTGTCCTGACAGGCCAGCAACCTGTACCACAATGAGCACCACTGCAACGACTGCCACCTGCACCGCCACCTGCCCCGCCACCTGCACCACCCCCTGCATCGCCGCTGCACAACGACAGTCACCAGCATCATCCCCAGTGAGCAGCCATCCGAGGCTGCTGGAGATGGCCTGGTGTCTCCCTCCACTACGGCAAGCACCTGCACCACGGACAACACCGGCAGCATCTCTGCTGCAGACACATCCGCAGGCACCACCACCTGCACCCCCATATGCACCGCCATATGCCCCCCCCACATGCCCAGCCGGTGCCACTACATCAGACATCAGCAGCATCCCCAGTGGGTAGCAGTCCGAGGGTGCAGGAGACGTCCTGGACCCTGCACCCACCACTTGAGGCACCACCACCAGCACTGGCACTACCAGCAGTTTGCAGCCTAAGTCGCCGAAGGATGGAGGGTGGCTCTGCCTCCATGGAGCATCATGTTACCTGTTCCCTTCACATCTTGTGCCTCACACACCCAGGTTAAGGAATGTGAACTGCCACACCCCAGGTGCAGCATCGCTGAGCACAAAGCCCCCTTCAGAACCAGTGGAGAAATGCATCCACTCACCCAATCCTGGGCAGGATGAAGGAGACTGGGCACAAAGCCCCCTCCAGAACCAGTTGAGAAATGCATCCACTCACCCAATCCTTGGCAGGGTGAAGCAGACTGGGCACAAAGCCCCCTCCAGAACCAGTGGAACATGTCACCCACTTGGGAGACTGTGGCTTTGCACTCCCTAGGACCAAGCAGTGGGCAAACCACCCACTTGAGAGACTTGAGAGACTGTGGCTTTGCACTCCCCATGACCAAACAGTGGGCAAACCACCCACTTGAGAGACTTGAGAGACTTGAGAGACTTGAGAGACTGTGGCTTTGTACTTCACATGACCAAACAATGGGCAAACCACCCACTTGAGAGACTTGAGAGACTGTGGCTTTGCACTCCCCAGGGCCGAACAGTGGGCAAACCTCCCACTTGAGAGACTTGAGAGACTGTGGCTTTGCACTCCCCAGGACCAAACAGTGGGCAAACCACCCACTTGAGAGACTTGAGAGACTGTGGCTTTGCACTCCCCAGGACCAAACAGTGGGCAAAGCACCCACTTGAGAGACTGTGGCTTTGCACTCAACAGGACATCGCTGTGGTATTGTAGCCCCCCCCTGGAGCAGTGGCGTAGTACCATCTTCCGGCTGAGGAGCCCCCCGTTCTCCTTCCCCCGGAGGTGCCTGTGTGTTTTCGTCCTGATGCCCCTGCAGTGTTCTCTCTGTTTTGAGGCAGGAGTCAAGTGTGGGCTTCGCCCATGATTTTTTTGCCCACTGGCCATGGACATTTGCAAAGGACAGTGTTCCGCCTTCTGTACATATTGTAAATATTTGTATATACTGGTTTTTCACATTGTTTACTTTCTCTGCCTGTTTCTAATATATGAAGGATTTGACTCAATTCCTTTTGTCCTTGCGTTCTTCCAGGGCGTTATGGGGGATAACTGTACTGTTGTTGCATGTTTTTGTGTGTATGGTGTTGTGGGTGAGGGTGGGGGTGGGTATATTGCGTGTTGCGTGTGTGTGTCACTCTCTTTTTCCTTCCTCCTCCCCTGTGTGCTAGGTGCAGTACTCACTGTAGTCATCGCCGCCGCCTTCTTTCAAGTTCCTGGTGTATTAGTAGATACACCAGCATGGGGAGGACCTGCAGTTCGGGTTTCATGGCCTCCTGGTTCTTTGTTGAGTGTCGAAAGGTGAGTGGTTCCCCTTCAGTGTACTGTTTCTGCCGTGCTTTTGATGTCGTTGGTACCACCCCGGATAAGCTGGCAGATTGGTGCCTTGTAATACGGTGGGCGGTACATTGTCTTCTGCCTGTCTGTTGGCGGTGACCGCCACGGTGTTTGTTGCTACTGCCCTGGCGGTCGGAGTGTTAAAGTAGCTGTCTATGATGGCAGTTTCCGCCGTGGTCGTGATCCCATTTTTTGGCCCACCAGCCTGTTTGCGGTCTTACAGCTGCTTTATCTTGACCACCAGGGTTGTAATGAGGGCCAAAGTCTTAAAGACTGTTTTCTTTTTAATGGGGAGCAAATGACCCTTTCTAATTGAAGCCTGCCTGGGAATGTTCAGGATAAGCTGTGCAGCTGCATTTTGTGTCACCTGCAGTTTATTGATGCCTCTTTTATCCATATTAAGTTAGAGGGAATTATAATAATCTTAACAGGAGGTGAAAAGTGCAATAACAACCGTTTGCCGTAGATCATTGGAGATGAAAGGGAAAATCTTCCTCAGTATTCTGATTATATACAAAGAGGTATTAGACGTAAGACTGGCTTGAGTATTGAAGCTCAATGCGTAATCAACTAAAACACCTAGATTACGAGCAGACTCCACAGGAATTGGAGACCATATTGATTTCTGGACCCCAAAAACCACGGCTTTGTCTTTCCAGCATTCAGTTTGAGCGCATTATTGCTCATCCATTTCTCAATGCAGGACATACACTGCCTAAAAGACTGAGTGACTGAGGTCACATCGTTGGAAATCGTCACAATAATCTGTGTATTACCCGCATAAGTTTGAACTTCAAAGCCAAAGGACTGGACAAGGGCTGCCAATGGCGCCACATAGATATTAAAAAGAGTCGGATTCCTGGGGCACACCACACAGAAGACTAAAGGCATCAGCCTTGAAATCCCCACAATTGACCACCTGGACTCTATCAGTTAGGAAGGAAGACAAGAGACTAAGGGGCACATGTACGTACCATTTTTCCTGTCGCAAATGGCCCGATTCGCAGAATTGGACTGTTTGCACCAGAAAAAAACATTTTAGTATGTACAGAGCCTACTTTGCGATTCGGTAATCTATTTACCGGATCGTAAAATAGGTTTGCGAGTTGCAATTAGGAAGCTTTCCTAATTGTGAGTTGCAGTGTGATGTAGGATTGTTTTGTGACCGTGAATGTGGTCACAAAACAATTGCAGTAAGCACCAGTTTCAAGCTGGTGCTAACCCATTCGCAAATGGGAAGAGGTCCGTATGGGACCCCTTCCCCTTTGTGAATGGCTGCGAAAATATTTTTTCAGAGCAGGCAGTTTTCCCAGGGAGATAGGTCATTTGCGACCCCATTGGGTATCGCAAACAGTGTAAAGTACACTGTTGTACATCCAGTTTTGCGACTCACTCGCAGTTTGCGAGTCGCAATACTGGATCTTTGTACATGTGGCCCTAAGTGCGTGGCCATCTATCCCAGTCTCCTCCAACCACTGAATCATTCAAGCAGGCCACACCATGTTGAATGCAGCAGACAAATCAAGTAGGAGAAGAATGGTTGCACCCCTATGATCAACGTGGAGCAGGATGTTATCAGTTACTGCCACAAGAGCAGTTTCTGTGTTATGGCTGGATCTAAAACCATTTTGTGGTGGGAACAAAGGCTCCCGTAATTCAATGAAATCAACTAGGTTCTGAGTTAAAAAATGTTTCCAGGATCTTGGGGGAAAGTGGGAGCAGAGAAATAGGGTGATAATTCTTAAAATCAGTTGGGTCAGCATTGGGTTTTTTCAAGAGTTGGATGACATTGGTATGTTTCCAAGCAGTGTTAAACCTGCCTTATTGGAGAATACGTCTGAAGAGATTTTGTAAAAAAGTCTGCAATGGACTCAGGGGCCTGTTGGAAATTTTTTGCAGTACAAGGATCTATAGGAGACCCTGATTTAATTCTCAGAAGTAGCTCATTGGTATCTTCGGGAGAATTTATTGGAAAATCTGACTCTTTTTTTTGCCCGGCTGAGCCCTTTTAAGTGGGCAGGGGGACTGAGGCGGGTAAGAAAACACAATTTGAAGTGAGTGAGAGATCAAATGAAGAGTATAGATCAAGAATCTTATTTTTATTTTAAATGAGCCAAAACATCACAGAAGTCTAGAGAAATAGGGGCCTGATTCTGCAAAGGAAAGAGGACAGGTCTTTAATGATTTTAAACAGGCACATAAAGGAATTACTGGAAGGGCTGATTTTCTCTGTATAAAATGCAGCAAGATCTTATGCTTAATTTTCTCAAGGAGTTTTCCCTCAGTATTAGAGGTAATAGACCATTTAGGTTCCTGCCTTCAACATTTAAGATGAAGTTCAGCCGTATACCAGGGAGCATACGGTTTCATCCTGAGCAGTGTTTTCGTTTTAAAGGGGCAATGGAATCTAGGGAGGAGGAGGCCCAGGTGTCAAAACTCTCAGCAGAGTAGGCCCGAGATGACAATATGTTATGTTTGGAAGCATGAAGGGCATGCTCAAAGTGAGCAGTGGTAATCTTATTCACTGATCTACAGGTAATCAGCTTCCTATGCAGAGCATAGGACATGCAATGTTTTACAGTAATGCTAAAAAAGATGAAAAAAAGTTTAGAGGAGACCCTGACCTGTCTTCTCAACTCTGCTGATTTCACCTGCCTGAGTGCAGGGCTTCATACTTGCACACTCATACTTTTTGATTCATCTGATGTTGAAACCTTCCTCATCGAATTTTCCCTTGCCACGTTTGATGCTTTATTTTAAATAGGAAAGTTCCTTTATGAAACCTGCTTGGTTGATATTTTCTTTGACAAATGTAATTCGATTTTGCATCTTTTTACTTATGCAAATTATGACTGCATGATCATTTATTTATGTGTGCTCTTATAATATACATGCTACAATTTTTCTGGTTGATTTATCTTGTAACCTAAAATAAATTGCTAATAAAACCCTTTTGGTTTGGACACCATCCTCTCTGTCATTTCTATGGAACCACATAGGTTTGACGGTACGTGAAATGCATTCTGATGCTAGTTCCTTTCTTGCACTTCAGTTCAACAATAGCTGCAGTAAATTTATTAGCTGACAAAATGCTGTGTAAAAATGATATGCAAAAGCTTATGTAAAATAGACATATGCTAAGTGAAAATTTGTAGTAGGTAATCATACGTAAATGTTCTAGGCCCATGAAATAAATAAGAAATATTGAGATAATGTTACCCTAACAGACAATGCCATGTTAAAAGAAAAGTAATTCATTCACACTGAAAGGACTGTTCTCGCATTGAATAGTTGTTTGTGTACAATGTTTTTCTTCTCTTTGTGGCAAATTTTGCAACTTCAGTAGCCTACTGTTAGCTAGTGCTTAGACAATAGTTTGCATTAGGCAACTGATAGAAGGAGCTGTGACAGGAAGAATGAGTCATGTGAAAGCAGATCACATTGCTAGAAAATTATGTTTTAACATCAAAGGAATAATGTATGAAATCCATTATACTCAGGTGAGGAACTGAGGAGTGAACCTGTTCTCAGGAGCATACTGAAATCTTATTAGTCATCATGAAGGAAAAAGAAAAAAATGTTGTGACACATAATTTGTGTATTTATGTTAGTGCATGTTCCTAGAAAAGCATACATACACACACACACAAATACACACACACACAGACTTTGATTTACTCAGACTCTCACTTACACAGAGGGAGAAGCCCTGTTCTTCTTTACTGGCACAGGAATAAAGGGCCAGCTGTATCAAAGGGTTTTACCCATTTTGTGTCAATGGGAAAATGTCCTCTTACATATGGCCCAAAGTCTTCTATATGAAGGCTTGTTTTCACTTGCATCCTTGCAGGTGTCACTTGTCATGGGAGACTGCTTAGCCTAATTTCTGATTACCTGCTGATTTCGAGATGAGAATACTTTCCAGCTTATTATGCAAAAGCTTTATGCTTATGACTTGATTTCTCTCACTAGAACCCTTTATTGATATCTGAACTGATGCCTTTTCTCACAAATTCTTAATATAGATTAGGGAATTTCCCTTATAGAACATGCTTGTTGCATTGAATAAAAACAAATCTTCATTCTCCTTGTAAAACCATAAAAGAGTACACAGCATAAAAATCAGCAGCATGTACTCATGATGACGTAACAGTTTAAACCAGGGCTCAACAGCAAATGAGTAAAAAAGACATAAAAGCATAACAAATTAAAACAATACTAAATATCCACACAAGATTTAGCCATAAAGTCACTCTTGCACAGAGATATTATTTCCCCACCATATTCCTCAATCTCACTGCAGCTGATATAAATGTATGTACGATCATTCAGATGTATTCAGTTTTTAATACTTGCATCTAATGTATAGCTGGTCTGAACTTTCTAATGATCAGAGCTCTAAGTAATGGAATTAAATATTGCTTCTTTAGCACAATATACAATTTACAAAAACTGAAAAAATATAACATAGATTGTTCTGATGGAGAGTCACATGGACATGCTGATGCACTATATGTCCATCTAGGATGACAAACTAAAAGATGAGCAAGGTTGAATCTAAACCTAAACAAGTAAAATCTCTGATGTTGACAGGGTAAAGAACAAACGTAGGGCTCCATATGAACTGTCATTACTAGCAATTGATGGGCAGCCACACTTTTTTTGGCGACCTCTTGAAGTTCCCTTCTTTGCCCCTGCTAACTGAGAAATTCAGCTTTTAAGCATTTTTAGGGAGCACAAAAAAATCACAATGACTATAAAACATTCAGCCCTCCCAAGCATGATAAGTTGTCTTTTAATATACCTTAGCCATGGTATGCGATAAGCATACTCAAGCCGTAGACAATCAGTGATTATGAGGGTCATTCTGACCCTGGCGGTCACGAACCGCCAGGGCCAACGACCGCGGAAGCACCGCCAACAGGCTGGCGGTGCTTCCTGGGCCATTCTGACCGCGGCGGTAAAGCTGCAGTCAGAAAAGGGGAACCAGCGGTTTCCCGCCGGTTTACCCCTGGCCCAGGGAATCCTCCATGGCGGCGCTGCTTGCAGCACCGCCATGGGGATTCCGACCCCCTTCCCGCCATCATGTTCCGGGTGGTTTTTACCGCCAGGAACAGGATGGGATTGAACGGGTGGTGTGGGGCCCCTGGGGGCCCCTGCACTGCCCATGCCACTGGCATGGGCAGTGCAGGGACCCCCTAACAGGGCCCCATAATGATTTTCAGTGTCTGCTTTGCAGACACTGAAAATCGCGACGGGTGCCACTGCACCCGTCGCACCCCAGCAACTCCGCAGGCTCCATTCGGAGCCGGCTTCATCGTTGCTGGGTCTTTCCCGCTGGGCCAGCGGGCGGCCTTTTGGCGGTCGCCCGCCGGCCCAGCGGGAAAGCCAGAATGGCCGCCGCGGTCTTTTGACCGCGGTACGGTCATTCGGCGGTTCCCGCCAGGCGGGCGGCTACCGCCGCCCGCCGCGGTTGGAATGACCGCCTATGTCTTGATTTAAGGACTCCAGATGGATTGCCACAACAGATGTGACACTAACCTAATACATTCCTCTATATACAATAGGCCCAACTTCATGTGGCAAGCATAAGTAGGTACTTTGGCAGGTAAAGATAATAATTTCCTCAAATAAATTCTCGTTGATCTATAAGTGTGAAATATTGGCATATCCCCCTATTACTGCACTATAAGTCAAAAGGAACTAACACTATGGGGGTCATTACAACATTGGCGGTAAAAGCCGCCTACCGCCGTGCAGAAGACCCCCAACACACCGCCGTGGCTGCGGAAATCCGCCACAGTTATTATGACCCACATCCCGAAATACGACAAAATTCAGAGACCCACACAAGTCCGCCACACCAAAGGTCAGTGATAAACTGGCGAAAACAAAACCTCCACCGTCACGCCAACAGAAATACGCCCACACTATCACGACACACGAATCCACGTGGCGGTCTTTCAACCGCAGTATTCCATTGGCGGTACACACCGCCGGGCTCAAAACACACACACATCTCCAAAACACCACCACATTGGACAATTCGAAAGACACACACCTGAGACACATACACACACCACACCCACACACTCAATACTATATAAAACACACACCCACATCACCCACAATCCCCTACAACAACAATTGAGAACGAAGCACAGAGAGAGACACCACCATCCACAAACTAGCAGCCACAGACACTCAACACCATCACCCACACAACTTCCATGCACAAAACACCACACACCACTACATATCACCACACTTATCACCACATACACCACCCCACACATCACCTACACCACCCCATGGCACGGCAAAGACACCCCAGGTTCTCGGAGGAGGAGCTCAGGGTCATGGTGGAGGAAATCGTACGGGTAGAGCCACAGCTATTTGGCTCACAGGTGCAGCACACCTCCATAGCTAGGAAGATGGAGCTATGGCGAAGAATAGTCGACAGGGTCAATGCAGTGGGACAGCACCCAAGAAATCGGGACGACATCAGGAAGAGGTGGAACGACCTACGGGGGAAGGTGCGTTCCGTGGTCTCCAGACACAACATCGCGGTACAGCGGACTGGCGGCGGACCCCCACCTCCTCCCCCACAACTAACACCATGGGAGGAGCAGGTCTTGATTATTCTGCATCCTGAGGGCCTCGCAGGAGTCGGTGGAGGAATGGACTCTGGTAAGTCAAATCTTAACTATCATTTCCCCCACCCTACCTGCATGCTATCACATACCCCCACCCCTATCACTCCAACTCCTCACAAATGTACCAATATCACAAACCACCCATCCCAACACCAAGCCCTGCATGCAAAAATAAAGCATGGACACCCATCACTAAAGCATGCCCACTGCACATACCCATAACACCCCCCTCAACCATTATCACACAAGCCCACACACAGGAATGCTAGCACTGGGGTACACACTCACCCACCCATTGCACACCATGAAACACACAGATGCAATAATCATGCCTTTTCACCCCTGCAGGACCACTACCCAACGTCACCAGACAGGAGGGTCCAGACATCTCCACCCCACCCACAGAAGAGGCCCACAGTGATGACAGCAGCTCTGTCCACCTGGATCTAGATGACCAGCTCGGACCATCATGGGCCTCGGGACAGTCGGTTCCCCTCACACAGGCACAGTCCACCACAGACCTTCCACCCTCTGGTAACACCATCACAGCACCCACCCAGCGGGCCCATACCTCCTTCCCCAGGACACGTCAATCAGCTTTGTGTCCACCACTACAGGGAACCCAGGATAATCCACCACCCCAACAACAACAGGGACCTGGGGTCAGTGGCAGTGGGCACACGGTCCAGGGGACGGAGGCACAGGAACACAGGGGAACTGGGAGGGCTGCCGTGCGAAAGGGGGCGGACAGGCCTAGGGAACCCACTCTCCACGAGGCCCTCTCCTCCATCATGGGAGCATACCACCACTCCCAGGAGACGATGGCAACGGTACTGGCCAAGTTTCAGGAGACCCAGCGCCTGCAGGAGGAACAATATTTGGGCTTCAGGGAGGAAATCAGAACCATCAGCACCGCACTGGGCACCATCGTAGGGGTACTGAAGGAGATACTGAACACCAGGAGGGACACTGTGGCACTCCAAGGGGCCCCTGACACTAGCCTGGACGATGAACTGCCCACCACCTCCGCCGGCGCTAGTGGACAGGAGGCACCGCCACAGGACCACAACACCAGTACCCCACCTTCTGCAGACGGAGAACCACCTGGCAAGTGGTCCCTGAGAACCAGGAACAAGACAGAGCACGATGCCAAGACCCCCGCCAAGAAATAAGACCACCCTGATTGTCATCCTACTGTCCCACTTTGTAACCCTGTCCATATTTGAACTGCCCCAGCTCCACTTTCTATGCCCATATGGACAATGCACCTGTGAGACTAATAGACTGGACTCTGCCATGGACATTCCTCCACCATCACCCCTCACCATTTTACAACTCCGCTCCAATATTTAGCACTGCAATAAACACCCTTGAAGCACAAAACAACCTGGAGTCAGTCTGTGATTTTGAAAATGTGTATTAGCAATGACAGTGACAAAATGCGTTCTCAAATGTAATGTCAGCATACCTATGTCACACATCTCAAGTCCATGAGGAATCTAAGCAGATGACACACGTTGGAAACCACACCTGTGAAACCGTAATGGAAATGTACAACTCAGTTACCATATACTGGTTGAAATCGACAGACAGGATAGAGGTAGAAGTGTGAAAGTACTTGTAGTAGGCAGGAATGTATTCTCACCTGGGTGTCACTGGAAATATTGCTGGATAACTGAGTCCCTGTTGTCAATGTCTTCTTCCTCTGCTTCCTCCTCATCACTGTCCACAGGCTCCACAGCTGCCACAACACCGTCATCTGGACCATCCTCCTGCAGAAAAGGCACCTGTCATCGCAAAGCCAAATTGTGAAGCATACAGCAGGCCACGATGATCTGGCACACCTTCCTTGGTGAGTAGAATAGGGAACCACCTGTCATATTGAGGCACCTGAACCTGGCCTTCAGGAGGCCGAAGGTGCGTTCGATCACCCTCCTAGTCCGCCCATGGGCCTCATTGTAGCGTTCCTCTGCCCTGGTCCTGGGATTCCTCACTGGGGTCAGTAGCCATCACAGGTTGGGGTAACCAGAGTCCCCTAATAGCCACACCCGGTGCCTCTGGAGTTGACCCATCACATAAGGGATGCTGCTATTCCGCAGGATGTAGGCGCCATGCACAGAGCCAAGGAACATAGCATTTACCTGGGAGATGTACTGGTCTGCCAAACATACCATCTGTACATTCATGGAATGATAACTCTTCCGGTACCTGTACACCTGTTCACTCCTGTGGGGGGGGACCAGAGCTACATGGGTCCCATCAATGGCACCTATGATGTTGGGGATATGTCCAAGGGCATAGAAGTCACCTTTCACTGTAGTGAAATCCTCCACCTGAGGGAAAACGATGTAGCTCCGCATGTGTTTCAGCAGGGCAGACAACAATCTGGACAGCATGTTGGAAAACATAGGCTGGGACATCCCTGATGCCATGGCCACTGTTGTTTGAAATGACCCACTTGCAAGGAAATGGAGCACTGATAGCACCTGCACTTGAGGGGGGATTCCTGTGGGATGGCGGATTGCTGACATCAGGTCAGGCTCCAACCGGGCACACAGTTCCTGGATTGTGGCACGGTCAAACCTGTAGGTGATGATTAAATGTCGCTCCTCCATTGTCAACAGGTCCACCAGCGGTACACCGGAGGATTCCGCCATCTCCTCACATGTCCCAGCTGACGGTTTCTAGGATGGACAACAGCGACCAGAGTCAAATACCTCAGAGGTATGTACCCACAGTCTACACAGAACACGAATCATAATCCAAAAAGTTGCCTGTATGTGTGTTGAGTCTAGGCCTAGGTATGTGTGAGGCACTTAAAAATGAAACCATGTGGGCCCCTGAAATGGCGGCTGTCTGACCTCTAAACTGGGACAATGGGATGTGAGGTAACTGCGCTGGCGTTGTACACCGTCGCGGTAGGCGGTCGAAGACTGCGGCGCAATGCTGCATTGATTAACATTGTACCCTATGGGTCCCAGGAGCCGATGACGAAGTGCGCCAGCGGTGATGGTACGCACCGCCGCGGACGTCACCACCGCGGACGTGACTGCTATTTTCTATCAGTTCAATCACTCGATACCTGATCTTCGACAGGAGAGGACCTACACTGCAAGTGCTGCTGTGACCTCGGTCTGGAAGAGACAATGGCTTGTGCGTCTGGGGAAAGGGCCCCTGCCTTCACTGCACAGGAGTTGGAGAAGCTTGTGGACGAGGTCCTCCCCAGTACACGCTACTCTACGGTCCTCCAGACCAACAGGTAAGTACACAAGGAGCACGTTGTATGGGCTATGCCTGAGTGGAGAGGGCTGGTTGCAAGAATGAAGGGGGCACAGTTCTGCGTCCATGAAGGACTGTGAATGCATGTGCCACATGGCAAGGGTAGGGATGTGGGCCACTCACTTCGACGGTGCAGTTGCTAATGACTTCTCTTCTTCCCCTGTACATTTCATTTAGGTCAGCGCCCACCAGAAGAAGGATATTTGGCGTGCCATCGCCAAGGACGTCCGGACCCTGGGGGTCCACCAGAGACGGAGCACCCACTGCCTAAAAAGATGGGAGGACATTAGCTGCTGGAGCAAGAAGACGGTGGAGGCTCAGCTGGGGATGGCCTCCCAACGTGTGAGGGGTGCCCGTCGCACCATGACCCCCCTGATGTTTCGGATCCTGTCGGTGGCCTACCCTGAGTTGGATGGGCGCTTGAGGGCATCACAGCAGACACAAGGGGGTGAGTACAACATAATTCTGCGGACTTTGCGCTCAGTGAAGGTGTCTGGGTGGGGGAGGAGGACTGTGGGTTCCCCTAGACCAGGGCGAGTTCCGTGGGCTAGGCCCCTCTGTAATGCAGGCCATGTGGCTGTCCATAGCCATGTAGGCCATATCCAAGGAACTGCATCTGTAGAGCCCAACAGCGCGGCGTAGTGCAGGGGCCTGCTGTGTCTGTATTGTCCGTCAACGGTAGCGGTAAGCCATGCACTCAACCTGTCTTTCTTCTGTCGTCGTCCCCATTTTTGTGGTCTCCCTGTTCTTGTGTGCGTCAGCATCATCAGGCCGAGGTACAGTGGCACCGGAGCACGAGGGAGCTGCATCCCACATGGCCATGGAGGGCCACACCACGGACTCTGAATACACCAGTGGGACGGAGGGCGAGGGGAGCTTCACGGCGGTCACAGGATCTGCAACCAGCGACACGGATTCGTCCTCCGATGGGAACTCCCTTGTGGTGGTGGCAAAATCTGTGCCTCCCACTTCTACAGGCACAGCCGCCACCCCCCTACCAGCACCGCCCTCCCAGCAGCCTCTCAGCCTTCGCCCCGTGCCCGCTCACCCAGGATGGTGGGCATCACCTTCGCCCCAGGCACCTCAGCCCCTGCCCCTGTCACCTCTGCTGCCCTCAGTGAGGAGGCCATTGACCTCCTCAGGTCCCTCACTGTTGGGCAGTCTTCCATTGTGAATGCCATCCAGGGTGTAGAAAGGGAATTGCAACACACAAATGCATTCCTGGAGGGCATTCATTCTGGTCAGGCTCCCCTTCATCGAACCCTGCAAACTCTGGCCTCAGCACTGATGGCAGCCATTGTCCCTGTGTCTAGCCTCCCCCCTCCAACTTCCTCCACCCAGACCCAATCCCCTGTACCCCTGCCTATCCCAAGCACACCATCAGTCCAGCATGCACACACCTCACCACACAAGGGAAGCTCAGGCAAACATAAGCACCACACATCCCACAGGCACTCACGCAAGCATCAAACACATACAGACACACCAACATCCACTGTCTCCACTGTGTCCCCCTCCTCGTCGTCTCCCTCCTCCCTCCCAGTCTCGTCTACACTCTCACCTGCATGCACTACCACTACAGCCACTAGGTCCCGCACCAGCACACCCACCACCACACCCAGTTCACATGCAGTCACTGCCCCCACTACCATTTACACGTCCCCTGTGTCCTCTCCCAGTGTGTCTGTGACGCCCCCTCCCAAAGTACACAAACGCAGGCACACACCCACTCAACATACATCCACCTCACAACAGCCTCCAACGCATGCACCTGCACCCAAAGCCACAAAAGTTACACCTCCTATAACCACCTCCTCTTCCTCCACTCCCAGACCCCCTCCAGCTACCCGTCCCAGTGTTCCTAAGAAACTTTTCCTGACCAAGCTTGACCTCTTTCCCACCCCCCCTCCAATTCATAGGTCCCGTACTAGCACCTCAGCCAAAAAATCTCCGGGACCAGTGGTGCCTGTTGTTAGAGGTATGTGGAGTGCACCGGGCACCAGGGCAGCCAGTGTGACACGGAGCCACAGCACAGCCAGTCCCCCCGTGAAGCACCAGAAGTTGGCCAGTGCCCGGCGGGAGAGGGGGAAGACTCCAGCCAGCAAAGCCGCTCACAAGGGTCCCGGGGGGAATGTCCACTCAGCTGTGACTCCTCCCAAGGTGGGGAAGGGGCAGAAGAAATCGCCAAAGTCTGGGAGGAGCAGCACGGCGGAGAAGACCACCATCATCCCCAATGCCCAGGAGGCCACCACCAGCCCAATCATCACTGGCCAGAAGGCCACCGCCAGAGTCATTGCCCAGGAGGGCAGCCTGATTGTCACTGGCCAGGAGGCCAGGGTCAGTGCCCACGAGGGCAGCCCGATCGTCACTGGCCAGGAGGCCACTGCCAGAGTCAGTGCCCAGGAGGCCACCGCCAGCCACAGCCCAGCTGCCCAGGAGGGCCCCGGCAGCCACAGCCCAGCTTCCCAATGAAGGACCGCCAGCCCCAGCCCAGCTGGGCAATGAAGGACCGCCATGGCAAGCACCGCTGAACAGGTCAGAAACTGCAAACTCAAACACCGCTGAATAGGGCAAAGACCGCCATGGCAAGCTCCGCTGAACAGGGCAAGCACCGCTGAACAGGGCAAAGACCGCCATGGCAAGCACCACTGAACAGGTCAGAAACTGCAAACTCAAGCACCGCTGAACAGGGCAAAGACCACCATGGCAAGCACCGCTGAACAGGGCAAAGACCGCCGCTGAACAGGGCAAAGACCGCCATGGCAAGCACCGCTGAACAGGGCAAGCACGGCTGAACAGGGCAAAGACTGCCATGGCAAGCACCGCTGAAAAGGTCAGAAACTGCAAACTCAAGCACCGCTGAACGGGGCAAAGACCGCCATGGCAAGCTCTGCTGCACAGGGCAAGCACTGCCAAACAGGGCAAGCACCGCCGAACAGGGCAAGGACCGCCAACTCAAGCACTGCTAGCCCATGAGCGGCAGGGGCAATGACGCAACTGGGACCGTCACGGGGAGAGTGATGCACTCTGGGCACCAGTCCCCCTCCAGAACCAGTGGAGACATGCATCCACTCCGTCTGTCCTGCACAGGATGAAGCACTCTGGGCACCAGTCCCCCTCCAGAACCAGTGGAGACTGTTATCCACTTGAGAGACTGTGGCTTTGCACTCCCCAGGATGGTACAGTGGGCAAACCACCCACTGTAGAGACTTGAGAGACTGTGGCTTGGCACTCCCCAGGATAGTAGAGTGGGCAACCCACCCACTTGTGAGACTTGAGAGACTGTGGCTTTGCACTCCCCAGGATACATCAATGGGCATGGAGCACCCTTGTGGATCTGGCGTGGTGCACTCATCTGGCTGAGGTGCAGCCCCTTCCCTTCCCCCTGAGGTGCCTGTTGTATTTGTATCTGATGCCCAAGCAGTGTTCTCTCCGTTTTGATCAGGTATCTGTTGTGGGCCTCGCCAAGCATTTTGGGCCCAGTGGTCCACGGACAATGACTTGTGCATTACCTGCACTTCTAATCGTGGTGTATATTTTTTTGAATGTGTATATATATATATATATATATGTAGATATTTGGTTACTGTATTTTGATATATTACAATGGTTCCACTCATTTCCTTTGGTCTTTGGATTCTTCCGGGGGGCTTGTGGGTTGTTACTGTAATGTTTGGATATGCATTGGTGTGTGTGTTGTAGTGGGTGAGGGTCGGGGTGGGGGTGTTGCGTGTGTATATCCCTGTCTTTTGCCTCCCCCTCCCCTATGTCGTAGGTGCAGTACTCACCGTTGTCTTCGCCGCCGGCATTGATGATCGTCGTATAGGAGCTGGAAGACTAGTGCAGGAAGAATATGGAGTTCAGGCTCCATGGTGCCCTCCTTCCACGTGGAGTGTGTAGAGGTGAGCGTTTTCCCTTTGAAATGGCTGTTTCTGCCGTGTTTTTATCCGCAGTGAATCCGCCCTGGAAAAGGTGGCGGATTGGTAGGTTGTGATACTGTGGGCGGTACTTTGTCTTCCGCTTGTCTGTTGGCGGTGACCGCCGCGCTGTTTGTTTGTACCGCCATGGCGGTTGGAGTGTTAAAGTGGCTGTCTTTGTTGGCGGTTTCTGCCACGGTCATAATTCCCATTTTTTTACCGCGGGCCTGTGGGCGGTCTTACCGCCACTTTAACACCGTCCGCCAGGGTTGTAATGACCCCCTATGCCTTATAAATGTTGACCATTACATCCAGGGGCTTACAGCCTAGATTCCTTGTGAAGCTGAGGTCATTTTCTCAAACTCAGTTTTCTTAACCTTCATAAGATGAGCCCATGTACATTTACTGTTGAAAAATACTCTTAAATATGCAAAGGTGGGAGCACATAGGAGTTAAGTACCATTAATAAAATGGGATCCAGGTTATTATGGATGCATGCACAGACCATACCCAGATTCTGAAAGCTGATGGGCAATGCAGCGCAGCACTCATAAATGCTGTGCTGCATTGCGTGATAGGGAGGGAGCAGGACAGCACCATATTCACACAGAAATGGCTCTCTCCACCCCTCTCCCTAGCGCTTTCACTGATATCAGCTGCCAAGCACCACACACACACCTTCGATCCATAGTGCTAGGGTGTGTGTGTGAGTCTAGCATAGGTTTTGTACAGGAAGGTTTCCCTTCCTGTACAAAGATCTATGCCTAGACAAATGAAAATCTTTTCCTATTTTGTATTTGTGCTGTACAGTGCAGTTGATGGAGATGTGCATGCTTTGATGCTCTGGTTCTCACAGTTACAGCACTTATACCCACTACCAAGGGCCCAGGACTTAATTAGCACCACTTGGCAGGGTAAAGCTTGCATCAAGCAAAGTCCTGGTGCGGTAGGTGATGAGTTGGAAGTCGTTTGTGTCCAATGGGACTTCAGAAGAACAGGTGGCAAGCCAGCAAGCCCTTGAAGTCACTCTGGGTTCAAGACCTTTCTCAGCAGGGCAGAGGGCAGCGGGGAAGCACAGCAGAAAAGCGGTTTGTCAGCAGTGGTAAAGTGCTCAGAGTCCTAAGGGCAACAAAAGGAAATCAGCAAAAAGGTGAGGGAAATAGGCAAAACATTTGGGGGAACAGCACCCTAAGGCTGTCAGGACTAACACCATGGTATGTGACTTAACGTGAGTTGTGTGTGAGTGTGTGGTGTCTGCGTGTGTGTATGAATGTGTGTGTCTGTGTGTGAATGCGACTGTGAGTGTTGTGGTGTATGAGTGGTCGTATGCATGTGAGTGAATGAGTGTATGAATGTTGAAGTGAGTGCGTGTCTGCATGTTAGTGTGTATGCCTGTCAGTATGCGTGTTTGGATGTTTTTGTGTATGCGTGACTGAATGCGTGTGAGTATGTGCGAGTGAATGCGTGCATGGATGAGTGTGAATGGATGTGTGTGTGTGTAAGTGAATTGGTGTATGCGTCGTGCATTTGGGTGTATGTGTTCATGTATGCGGGGAGGGAGGTGCTGTGACTGTGGGGGTGCTATGACTGTAGGGGGTGGAAGTGAGGGTGATATGTGAGTAGGGGGTGCCAGATGCTTACTGGGGGGAGCCCTTTACCGGTGACAGAAAAGGAATTCCCTGTCACCGGTAGCCCTACCGCCATGGTTTTCATGGCGGTGCCATCGCTGTGGAATCTATGGCGGTAGTCAGGATCACAATGCCGCCGGCAGTTTGCTGTGGATCGCTAGGTCGAAGATGTACATCTCCGGCCCAGTGGTTCATACCGCCATGGCGGTACAAGTGGAGATGTGATACCACCACCAGGGTCATAATGAGGGCCAAACTGTTTTTTTTGACTGAGCTAAACGATTTAATAATTGATTATGTTATTCGGCTGATAACTCTTTATTACTCTGTCTTGACAATCAAAGATTCATATGACCTGTAAGTGGGATTTGTTTAGTGATTTCCCAAGTACAGAAAACCCCACTCTGGCAAATAGAAGCGAGAGGATGGATTATGTCACGAGAGAGAGGAACCAAAATAATTTGCCCCAGTTTAGAAATGCCTATGTCCCTTAAGCCCTAAGTCGGAACATGAAGACTAATGAAGTTGCGGTTTCAAAAGCAGTTGAGTACTGGATTTTTGAGTATCAATACGGTTATGCATTGCAATTGTCCTTGTTGAAGATTTTTTCAATGTGTTGAGGTTATGTTTTGTGATTTGCGAAGTAGTGGTGTCTTAGCACTGATGCTGAACAGTTAAAGTTGTTTTCGGACTCAAAGTAGTCTAAGATCCTTGGATAAACAGTTGAAATTGTGGTGTTATTTGTCTGCTAAAGGTTCATTGTACAGATTCGTAAGGTGCAGTTAACTGCACAATTGAGATAGCGACAATAAAGATTTGTTGTGAGTGTACTAATAATGAGTGGTTTTTGTGGAGTCTAATGCACAAACGGGAAGCTGCATCAGTTAGGGTGATTTCCTGCTGTTCGAGATTTTATTTGTGTGTATATGTGAGAAACTCAGAGAGTGTTAAGATCTGATTTCAGATTGGTTTAATGCGTGAATGAGCTACTGTGAATTCCTTAGAGGGGCAAACAAATATTATTTGTTTTATTGTGCTTACTTAGTATGAGAAATATGTATGAGGAAAATTGTAAAGGAGGGTGAACCAATGCAAGGAGTGAAGAATTATATAACAGTGTGCCACACAGGGATTGGTAGGTTGGTGTGAAAAGCTGCTTTAAGATTCGGTGATGAGATGACAAGTCTGAGTTGCGCTAGGCTTGTGAAAGAAAGGACTGCAACAGGAATGGAGGAAGTGATTAACATATACAGAATTAAACAGTACCAGAGCATTGAAATTCTGAATTTGATCACTGTTTATTATTTTGCTGAATTATTGACAAGTCATGAAATGTTTTAAGGATCTGAAAGATTTGATTAAGGGTAATGTATGGGTCCCAGCTCATTATATGGCGACAAATGTAGGGCTCCATACATGTTTTTGGCTTCATCAGTGGTGCAAGATCACTGAAAATGAAGGCCCATTTACATTTCTGCAAGTTGATGATTTTGACTTAAAGATTATTGAACATTTAAGGGAGAAATTATATGAGAAGAAACCACCTCCTAGACCTACACAGTATGAAGTAATAAATGCTTGGGAGAGAGGAGCACATGCTAAGGAGAAAGAAAGGTATCAGAATAGAGCAAGAAGGGCTGTGCGAAATTATGCAGGTGCTCAATGGGCTGAAGGAAAGCAAAGGTGGTGTAAATGTATAGCCCAGGCAGCTTAAATGTATCCAGCTATAACTACTGAAAAGTCCAAAAGAATCAGAAACAGGGAAATGGTGATGGAGAAACAGTGAAAAACATCAAACACTGATAGTGATTCATGGAATTCCATTTTGGATGCTTTGTTAGCCTCATGTCCACCACCATATGTGGCTCTTACAATAAATACTGATAGTGATACAACTTCTAGTGTTACAGTGGCTACAGCATTTGTTGACCTGAATAGAGAGACCACTGCTTCATTTGTGGTTCTACCTGCCCCAGTGTCACAAGTTGAGTCAACATGAGCATTAGTAGTACATGCTGAAACTGCCCCAATAAATATTGTCCTAAATGCTGTTATTCAAGTTGCTGTACGAAGAGTAGCTGCAACAGTTCATCCTGACATAACAGAATTCTTAGATTGTTGCCTGAATGCCACTGCAAAAAGTTCAATTATTGAGAGAAGGGAGAAGAATTGTCTTTACAACCTCAATTGCAGAGGGTGAGACAGGACCATTTGATGATGGGACTTTCCCTCATGGTTTGAAGAAACCTCGGAAAAGGAAAGGATGGGAGAGATACACAGACCATCTAATATTCAAGAAAGAGAGAGACACTTAGATGTCCCAAAATTGAAGGTGGAATTAGAAGATATTGTTAGAGGGTATTTAGATAGTTCACATTTGGAATAATATCAGCAAAAGAAATTGATATACCTGAATAACTAAATACCATAGGGTGCAACTGCCGCACATAATAAATTAATTGCATTGGCAATAAAATATGAAGTGGATCTTTCTAAGAGAGTACCGTTGCAGTAAAGCTTCTGGGCACAACTAGATGATGAAGCTTTTGTGACAATGCCATCTTCAGGAATGAGATTTCACCTTGCAGAGTTGGTAAAAGCATCCACAAATGATTTGGACAGACTAGGGTGCTAGTGGACAAAGAAACAGGGGAAAAAAGAAATAATCAGATGGTTCTGAAGCAACTGGTAAGCCACCACCAGCACCCCTAGATGAAGATGAGGCTTTGACTTTCCCTTGGGAGGAGATACCAGTTAGAAGGTATGTTCATGTGCCGTGAAGTAGAGATGATTTTGCAACATTTATGAACAATAGTCCAAAACTGAGAGGGAAACCTGCTCAGTGGTGTACAGAAGTTGATGCATTTGTACAGATTCCAAGGTTTAATGGATAGACCCAAATGGCTTCTTTGATATTGTGTTACCAAGTGACTTATGAGCTGAATGTAAGATAGCTGTGCAAAGGCCACGAACTGAACCTGTGAGATATGTACGTATTGTGCACCCTCATATCTGGTAATGACTAAATATGATAAGGTGATTACCGTTTTGAAGGAAAAAGTGCAGCTAGGTATATTGATTGGTTAAAGATCAACAGAACTACCGTAAAAGCAAAATAATAAGTGCATGCCTACAATGAATGATTGTTGCAGGTGTTTAAGTTTAAACAACATAGCGAAAAGGAAAATCCCGAAAAGAGTGATATGGGGGAGTTTTGTTTCACACTGTATTCTTGGCTTTCGACCAGAGATCAGTATACACATACAACAGAATGTGATTTGTTGGCAAACAAAATCTTTAGGTGAGATGCCTAAGTATGCAAAATATTGTAGTGATTAACAGGAATTGAACCAGAAGATGCTTAATGAGAAGTTCATGCTGGCACCGAAGGGATTTCAGAATCAGTCGCATGGAGGAAATGTTGGTGGAATGCAAAGTGTTTGTTTTCAAGCTGGAGGTCAGATTGCTCAAGTAGGAATTGGTGTTTCCTAGGGTAAAGTTTGAGGTGTTCCAGTTGATCTGAATTCTGGAATAGACATTGCAATGTTGAAGAAATTGACTCCTTGTCATTATTGTAACAGGCTTGGGCACTAGAAGAGAGACTTTAGACAGAATTCAAATTGAATGAGCTGTGATGGGCAAATGCAAGGAGTGAATCAAACACAAATGCAAAATGTTCCAGTTCAGGTACCTCCCCAGTCAATACAGTTGCAGGTTCCTATGATATAGGTTTTGCGCGTTACAATGGCCCAACAGAATATGGTAAATCCTAGTTTTAATTTGAATCAAGCATAAAGAGCAAATTCAAATCCATTGCAAAATCAGAACCCATTTCAATAGTTCCCTATGTTGGATAACAAGAGTTTAGACTCTGACAATTCCCAATGATGGTTCCTGAGTGGGGAGGAAGATTGCATCCTTGGTGCAGTCTTCGAGGTAGGCCATAGTGGAACATTTGTAAATAGAGAGGTTAATGGGCACCAAGTGTCATTTCCTATTGACACTGGATCTACCCATTCCACTGATAGAACAGCAGAAGGTGCAGATTTACCCCTCTTAGGAATAAAGATACAAGATGCAAGTGTTACAGATGAACAAATAACAAATCCTGTTTCTAAGTGAGCACCTGTAAAAATAGATCAATTTGAGGAAGATCACCAATTTAAGGGATGTGAATTAAGTCCTGTAAATCTGTTAGGAAAAAATATTTTGTGCAAGTTAAATTGCACTATTTACTACACACCGGATGGTGCTGAATTTCAAACACACAATGAAAATGTTGAATTTAAAATGGGCCAACATCAAACAGCTGTAAGATTGAATGCTGTGAAAACAGAGTATTTACCTTTTGATTTATGAGACACAGTAAACCCAGAAGTATGGGATTTTTCAGGAAAAGACATTGGACTAATCAAAGGTTTAGAACCAGTCTGAATTACAGTAAACCCGAATGCAGGTTTCCTAGGAACATCGCCTTATAATTTAACACCAGAAACAGTGGCTGGAATTACAGTGGTGATAAAGAACATGCTAAAGCAAGGTATTTTAAGGGAAATCATCAGATTCACTTGCATTTCCCCTATATGGGTTTACAGAAGCCTATTCAGATATACTGAATTGTAAAAGATCTTTGGAAAATTAACAACATAGTTGTCTCATGTCTCATGGTACAGAATGCAGCAACAGTCCCTGCATTGCAGAATAGTTAACAGTTGTGGATCTATGTCAGTCCTTCTTCTCAATAGCACTAAACAAGGACAGTCCATTCCTGTTCTCATTCGTGTTTGAAGATAGTTTTAGCATGATGCCGAGTTCCACAAGGGTACACAGAGGGTCCATCAATCTCTAACCAGATCTTGAAAAAAAACTTGAGATTTTGTAGATACCTTGCAATTCAGTTCTCGTACAGTACGTTGATGATTTGCTTGTAGCACCATGTACCTGAGATGCTTGTAAACAGGATACAATTCCACCACTGAATCACTTATCTGTGAATGGACACAAGGAGTCCTTGAGTAAACTACATTACTGTCATAAAGAGGTCCTACATTTGGGACATCTCATTGAGAAGGGAATGAGAAAGGTGTCACAGAAGAAAGCTGACACCATTTGGAAGATGAATCCACCAAAAACAGGGAGAGAAGTCAGAATGTTTCTGGGAATGGTTGGCTACTGTATCCAGTGGATTCCAAACATTTACTTAGTAGCCAAACCTTTACTGAGATTGATGCACTAGGATGTGCCTGATCAACTTCTGTGAGACAAAGATTGCTTGAAAGCTTTCCTAGAGCTGAGAGAAAGTCTCTGCTGTGCCCCAGTACTAGGAATACCTAATTACAGTAAAGTGTTCACATTGCTTTGCAGTGAGAGGGAGGGCTGCACTCTCTTAGTGCTTACTCAGTTGCATGGAGAATCATGAAGACCTGTGGCATATTTTTCAACTACATTTTACCCTGTTGCCACAGGATTTCCAGGCTTCCTGAAAGCAGTTGGTGTCAGTATTGAGAGATGTAAGAGCATAGTGATAGGACAGCCCCTTACAGTGAAGGTTCCTCATTCTGTTGAGATTTTGCTCACTCGTAGAAAAGCACAGTATCTGACAAAACAACAGACATACAAAGTATGAACAACAAATACTTGCTATGGAAATGTTGCATTGAAATCATATTGCATGTTAAATCTGGCTACCTTAGGGAAATTGCCTGAACAAGAAATTGTTAGGGATGAGATTGAACAATATTGTTTAGATGCTGGGCATTTAGACACCACGTCACAACCAGATATTTAGAATGAACCTTTCAATGAGACTGATTATGTAATCTTTATGGATGACTCATGTCTAAGAGACAATCAGAGAACTTTGAAAGTAGCTTATGATGTTTGCACTATTCAAGAAGTGGTGGAAGCTTCTTAGCTTTGAGGTGTTACCTCTGTGCAAGTGGCAACAATAATTGTCCTCACAATAGCTTGTTGTCTTTCAGCTCAGTTGAGAGTGGTGGTATTTACAGATAACCAATATTGCTTTTGTGTATTCCGTGACTTTGGACGGTTATGGTCTCAGAAGAGATTCCCCATTAGGAATAGAGAATATATGAGAAAATTGCTGGATGCTTTGCAATTACCCCTAGAGATTGCAGTGGTTAAATATGCAGCTCACAGAAGTGGCAACAGTTATATCACGAATGGGAACTTATATGCAGATGAAGTTGGACGACATTGTGCTCTTGTGTCATGCACAGAGAAAACAGAGAAAATGCTAATAATTCTGAGGACATTGCTTTTTGTATATTTGTTGTCAGTGGCTGATACTTGGGCAGGATGCATTTTCGACAGGGACTTCGAGCCCCAGTGTCTGGAGTGGCAAGGAGCAGGGGGCAGAGCCCAGCCCCAGAGAGCACCATTAAAGCACGGCCAGCTTCCCGCTGAGCGGGACTCGCCGGGCAAAGCCCGGGCCAAGGACAGGTCCATCCTTCGCCCATCCTCAACTGATAGAGGCCGGGCTGAGCCACTCCCCTTAATTCTCACACGGAGGGTGAGTCTGGGAACATTTGCTTGGTGCATGCTAAAGTGCTTTTGGGTGTCTACAGGTCCCCTCTGGAGGTTAAACTATTATTTTGAATTGTGCTGTAGCCGTCTTGTGTGTGCTCTGGTAGGATGGGTAGGAAAAGGGGTCAGCAATCTGGAGCCTTAAGTGGTGCTGGGAGGCAGGGAACCTCAAACACTACATTAGATTCCTTTCTTGCCAGAGCTGTGGGGGTTGTGACAAAGGAGATTGATCTGGCAGAAAGGAGACTTTCCTTGGAGATGGATGATTGGTGCCAAGTTTCTGTAGCAAATGACGCCTTGGGGTCTCTGGAAGTTGAGGTGGTCCAGACAGGGGAAAAACAAAGTGCTGTTTCAGAAATCATTACACCTGTAGAAATGGGAGCTTACGGTGGGCCTGGACCGTTGAGGAAAAGTAAGAGGCTCCTGATGGCCTCCCCCCCGGCTTGTGCCTTGGATAACTGTAGCCCTCCCTCCAGGAAGAAAAAGGCCCTGAAAAAAGCTGCGAATAAAGTGAATTTGACTTTACCTGAAAGTACTATTGGCCCAATAGATGGCTTTGAATTTTATGGAGTAAACAATCTATTGTTGAAATTCAAGGAGATGATTGAGACCAGTCTGTCCCCAGTTCTGGAAAAATTACTGGCCCTTGAAAAAGCAGTTCTTCGGCTGTGTGAGCGGGTGCAGGAAAAGCCTAGTCAACCAATAGGTGGTCCTGTGGACTCCAGAGGTTCTCACCAGTCGAGTGCCTTTGAAGGTGCTCCTTGGGCATTGGAGAAAGCAACACAGCAACCAGCTAACTGTGCAAATTCTGGGGCACTGGACTCCTGTGTAGAGTCTGATTTGGCCCCTTTAACTGTTCTATCGACAGGTGTGAGGGTGGATAATAGCCCTAGTGATGGTATGCAACTGGTTTGTGGGCGTGTAGTGAATGGGGGGATTTTCAACAAAGCAGCCGGATACAAAATCAGTATCCGGTGAAGACAAGTTCCCCTTTAGTCTGCTTGGAGTTTCCTCCGGCTTGTGCCCCTTATGTAGTGGTGCTGACAAATGTCCCCGTTCTCTCCCCAGGCCTTAGTGAATCCATGGACCAATTTAAAAACAAGATTGGCTATTGGCTGAGTAAAAACTGTGACTTTGCATGTAAAGAGCTCAGGGATATTCTGCTTGTTAGAAGAATTGACTGGGTGGGGCCCCAAGAAAAAGAGGGTTCTGGGGATTGTATTATTATAAATTGTCGTTATCCCGGCCTGGCCCAACGGCTTTTTTCCACACAAAGTATGGCCTCTCTGAGAGAGGGTAAGATTGGTATGGTCCCCATGGGTTACTTTTATGACCATATGCTGCATGGTGTTGAGTCTCTACCTGGGTTGGGCAGGAATTTCCACCAAGATCTGAGTGCTCTGCTGCTAGTTAGTAGAAGTCTGGATACTATTAGAACCCCTGATCTGGAAGGGGTGGACTGACACCATGAAAAGAGACACACAGTGAGTATGGTAGTTCCCCCCAACGCTGATATGTCAAGGGAGGTACATGGTAGGAAAAAAAAAGGTGTTGTCTTATCTCATGGAATATTGCAGGGTACGATTCAAAACGTTCAGATCGGGTATGGGTCAGATGCCTGGCTTATTATGATTTTATTATGCTTCAAGAAACTTGGTCGGATGGGCAGGAAGCTTGGGATGGTTACCATAAGGTTACCCGGAAGTCCAGTCCCACGGATGTTGCCCCAAAGGTGGTTTGGTTACCCAATTCAATTTTCCAAAATAGCGAGAGCATTTCAAATAAACTGTAACCATCAGGGCATACTGATTGTTTGGGTATTCTTCCCCGACAATTCTAATGTTCTCTTGGTAAATTTGTATAATGCTGCCTGGGATGTGGGATGCCAAATTAGGGTCCTTTTCTCAGTACTTCAGGTATTGGAGGGTAGAATGGAGGAGGTGGGGATGGAATTCTGTGCTGTTGTGTCTGGAGATTTTAATGCTAAGATAGGACGTCATAGCACAGTGCTAAACCCCTTTGAGTCTGAGCGTGAGAATTACCCAGCTGAGGGAGCACTGGACCATAGGGGCATGGTCTTGATTAAGGGCTTAAGGTATATGGACCTCTTGAATATTCTGGATTTTGAAGTGGTGGGCTCTGAGCAGCCCCTACTTTTGTGGGTAGAGGAGCTGGTTCTACTATTGATTATATTTTTGTGTCCCCTCCTTTAAAAGATCTGGTGTTAGAAGTGTTAGAGAACCACCTTAGTGATCATAACCCCCTCGCAGTCTATCTTAATTTTTCAGAGTCCGTATGTAAACTAAGACGGGGTGGGCCTGCGCTGGTGAGGATAAAAGACCAGGGCAGAAGAGCAGGGTGGAAACAAGGGAATATCCAGCAAGTAGTAGAAAGGGTGGTGGGTGACAATCTAAATTTGTTTATGGGTACACTTCCGGTCCAAAGGAAGTAATGGCCGCAATGCTGAGAGTGAACAAAGCTTTTAAGGACTGTTTGTTCTCAGCTGGCCCGTCCCCTGGTGAGGATGTGGGTGGTTGGTTTAGTAAAGACTGCTACAATGCTAAGAAACCCCTGAGTAGGGCTCTTACAGCCCACCCCAGAGATATGGACTATATTAGAGATGCCAGGGTTAAGTATAAAAGTGTTCTGAGGGCAAGAAATCTCAATCTCAAGGAAATTGCCTGGGGTAAATTGGAATATGCTGTATAGCTCAAGAACCCTTGCCTGTTTTGGAAGGTCATAAATAGTGGTCTCCTTGAAACTGAAATGTCAGAGGGTCTGGGCTGTAACATCGCTTCTGTTTGTTTGGGTGAATCATTTTTTAAAACTTTTCCAAGGGAGTCCCTTAAGAGACAACTGGGACAGACAATTTGATGTTTCTCCCAAGTTAGGGGTCAGGTTCACATTCCCTGAGGTTAGGGAGGTGCTCTGTGGCAGTGCTAGCAATAAAGCTCCGGGCCCGGACTTAAATGTTCTCAATGTAGCAGTTGCTGTGGGAATCCCTGCCACTTGGAGATCAGCCTGCATCATTCCTGTCTTTAAAAAGGGGGACTGAAATGATCCCAAATCCTATCGTCCCATATCCCTTCTTGATTCCTCTGCTAAAATCTTGGGCTGGATTATCCTTAGGCACATTGTGACTTGGATGGCTGAAAATGAAACTTTTTGCCGGACACAGTACAGTTTTAGGGAAGGGCTTGGCACTCAGGAAAAGTGCCTAAACCTGCTGATGGTGATTGGAAAATATACATTAGGCAGGAAAGGGAGTTTATATCTTGCCTTTATGGACCTTAGTTGTGGTTTTATAAGGTAAATCGAGCCAAGCTTTAGGAGAGGTTAAATCAGTTAGGCATGGATCCCCACATTGTGGAGTTGCTTCGGTACCTCCACTTAGGAACTAATGCTAATGTAAGTATGGGAATTAATGGAGAATGTTCAGATACTTTTGAGTTAAATAGGGGGGTGCACCAGGTATGTGTCCTGGCTCCTACTCTTTTCCTTTTGTACACCAATGGATTGTTTGACTTTCTAGCGGAACGTTATAGGGATGCTCCCAAAATCAATGGCAAAAGGGTCCCTGCATTGATCTATGTGGATGATGCGGTGCTTATGGCCCGTACTATGAATGGCCTAAGTGATGCAGTCAGAGCCTATGATTCCTTTATGCCAGCACTTGATCTAGAGATTCATTAAAAAAAATCACATTTCATGGTCTTTGGGAAGCCTCTTAGTAGGGTCGGGGTGCTGAAGATCAAAGGTCAATTAATCAGAAAGGGTCAGGATTTCCCCTATTTGGGGGTTGTTTTTGATGATAAAGGCTCCTGGAAACCCTGTATTCCTAGAAGAAGAGTTCTTTTTAAAGCTATAGTTGGTGCCACATTTGACTTTCCTGCAAGGGTGGGAAATAAACCGTTTAAGCCCCTCCTTGAAGTCTATAGGCGTAAATACCTTCCAGTTCTCCTGTATGGCGCTGCTCTCTGGGGGTATGCGGAAACCAGGGCCCCTGCAGTTGAGGAAAATCGTTTTTGTAGAAGGCTATTGGGAGTTAGCCAAAATACTTTTGGTTTTTGCTTACACACCGAATTAGCTCTTGAGTTTGTACAAGATACCATCCAGCTCGCTCCGTTCTTGCTATGGATCTCTATTTGGGCTAATGAATGTGCCTCCCTTAACAGAGAGATCCTGCGGGACTGTTTGGCCTGTGATCAGGTGAAGGATATTCCTTGGCTGATGTATATAAGAAAGGTTGCCTATCTGTTGGGGCGTCTGGATATGTTTGAGGCTTCTGAGGGTCTGACTAGCCATGATAAACACTGGCCCAAGGTTAATTTCCTGAAACTCCTGGGGGCCAAAAGAGAGGAGGAGGCCATAAGGAAAAAAAAAGTAAGGGAGTTTTCTATGATAAAGATGGGGGTGGGCCCTGAGCTCTATCTCTTGGAGATAAGGAATGTGATGGAAAGGTGTCTCACTTCGTCTGGGAATTGTGAGAAGCAACCTATGTTTTCTGCTAGGTCAGTACAATGAAAAATCTATTAGACTTTTCCCCTGCGATGGTGTGTCTCTGCAGTCTTTGGTTCATTTTACCTTGCTCTGTGATTTTTATGCGCCTTTTAGGTGCCGTTTTTTACTCCCCCTGCTGAGGCCGAAGGGTTTTGTGCAATATCGCCCAGCTTTTTGGTGGCTGCGCATGGCTTCTGATGTATTAGTGTGGCGTGGGATGGGGTCCTTTTTGAAGAGTGCTATTACCTGGCGGAATAAGTTGGAGTATTTTTAAAGGTTCTTAAAATGTTTTAACTTGACTATTTTATTATCTTTTTAAAATGATTTCTATGGTATTTAAATACTGGTGGATTATCACCAGGTTTTAGGTAGTGTATTGTTTATTTATCTATATGGTTGATTATTTTCATACCGAATAAAGCGTTTTGATGATAATACCTGGCCAGAAATTAAGAGATTGCAGGAAGAAGTGTCACACCTGTATAGCAAGGTTGGATCAACGCAGGATGTGTTAAAAATGCAAATAACATTTGGATTTCAGCAGCTGGAAGACCAGCGTTGCCAGAAAGTTTGTTGTTTCCCATGACACAACATTTCTGTGGTTCTGCACGCATTGGAAGGGTTGCAATGGTTAGATTGTTTAGGGAACTTTGGTTCAATCCTGACTCAGAGTTTTGGCAGAAGAGTTTTGCCACAGATGTGTAAGATGTCAGCAGATGAATGTAGGAAGGAGAACAACAGTGATCATGAGTCACATATTACGATCAAGTTGACCCTCAACTAGGATGCAACTGGACTTTGCCGAGATTACGGATTGTAATGGGCTAAGATATGTCCTGGTAATAGTGTGCATGTGTTCTCAATGGTTGAAAGCCTGTCCAGCGTGAAGAAAAGACAGTCTTGCTGTAGCTAAAACTCATACTGAGCTTCAGATTCTTGGTTTCTCTGGAGTCAGACCAAGGGACCCATTTCAATAATGGAGGTCCTTAGAATGCTATGTGTGGCTCCTCAATTGGAACAGAGATTAAATTGTAACTATCACCCTGAGGCTTCGAGGGTAGTGAAGCAGTTGAATGGCACTCTAAAGTCTTGTTTTGCCAAGTTTTGTTCATCCACTTCACTGAAATGACCAGATGTTTTACCACTGTTTCTGAGGAGACTTCGAAGCACTCAAGACAAGAGAACAGAATTTTAACCTCATGAAACCCTCATGGGTCATGCAATGAGAATGCCTGCTGTACCTGCAAAAGCGCTTGCGAACATCACAGATGAAATGCGCTTGTGAACATCTCAGATGACATGATTCTCAGCTACTGTAAAGGATTAGCTGGTGTGGCGCATTCAGTTCCTCACCAGGTTGGAGTTATCACGTCCAATCTACATCAAGAGCAGTGTCATGACCTTTTTGGTGAAGAAATATATGTAAAAATCTTGCCTTGAACAAAGGTGGAAAGGCCTCTATCAGGTCATCCTAATTACAGACACTGCTTTCAATTGTGCTGGAATATGTAATAAGGCACATGTGTCACACACTCAGAGTAAGGTGCCCGTTTGAAGAAGTAGTGTTCTTTGAGCCAAGTCAGAGATTTCAAGTATCCGCACATCCATAAGGAATAGAGAAGATTGAAGAACAGCAAAATATCACTTCAGTACAAGTTCCTGAAATTTTCATAAGTGGTATGGAAGCACTCGCCGAAGAAGAAGAAGAATCAAGGAGCAAGTCTGAGAAGAGAAAGGCCTCCATGGAAATCTGAATGGGCGCATGGAAGAAGGCAAAAGAGATCATGTTTGTCATTAGAACATATACCTTAAACAATGTGCAAAGAGACAGAATCTAGTGGTGTATGTGAAGCAGAAGAAGATCAACCAACACCTAGGAGATCTAAGAGAGCAACAGTGCCTTGTCGAAGGGATCCTGCACCAAAATTGACTTATTATACTGCAAATGTACCAGATGCTTCAAGACAAAAACCTTAATGAAATGAGCTCAGAATTATTTGAACCTTCATGATATGGCACACTGAGAAACAGCATTGATTAACATAAGATATTTGAGACAAATATTACAATTCAAAACCCGGCATGCATTGTTTATTGACCTTGAAACTAAAATTAATTTCAACAACAAATGATAAACTGTGTTGAAAGCTACAAAATAAAAGACTAAACTAAATTATACTGTCAATAAAACAAATTGACCAAAATAAATAAAAAGAATAAAGAAGAATTACCTAGGGCCAAGGTTGCAGTAGAAGAGTAGGGATAACACATTTAAAAGAAGATGGAGTGGATTAGGGATGACTCCCACAGATAATTGTGAATACTGACTGAAAATAAGTCACTTTTTAAATGTTTTGCTCATTTGCACAAGTAGAAGCTAAAGTGGAATACTGAATCTGCCTGCTGCTATATTATATTTAAGTTCAGACTGTAGACAAACATGTGTTTCCTTACTAAGGCTAGATGAGGGATCATTGTAGGAGTTATATTAATAGCTGTAGTGTTAGTAATCCTAACACTTTTAGTTAGAATTACCTTTGCACCAGAGCTAGAGACACCTATATCTACAACTGTATCTACAAACCCTGCACACTCAAAAGATGAGATAAAATTAAAAGCTTTATTTGTAGATTATTCACAAGAGATTTTTGACAAATGTTTATTCTGGATAGAAGAGTGCACACAAACTTTAGATACTAAGGACTGTTATGTGTGCACACTCTTACCTTCTTCAGCTGCAGAAGTGACATCGCACTATCATATGCAATTACATATAGAATTTTGCTTGGTTTATTTTATAGATAAGAACGTTTTGAATAATATTTTACTAAATACATGATTCTGACCAAAGTTCCTCTTCAGAAAAGAATGAACCCCCATTTGCAGGCAAAAGACATGGACATTGCTTGGTATTTCTTTAGATCACTCACAGTTATAGATACTACTAAGACATATACAAATAATTTAACCTGAGTTAATGAGAGCATTTGAGAAGACGTTCATTTTAAAATTATAAGAGAGAAGAGCTCAAATTTTCCATTGCAAAAATAAAAAAAGAAGATGTTTTAAAGAATGTTTGGAAGAAAGAAGAAGATGAATATAAAAAGAAAATGTTGCACCTAAAATTAAAAATTGATAGCTGACAAAAAGGAAAAGTTTGAGTTTACAAAAGAAGTAACCGGGTTAGAAAAAGACATATTAGGATTAGCAATTGTGAACAAACATTTCAGGTTTGGGGAAGACCTGTTCTGATTTTAACAGGAGAAGAAGCGGTTATTCAAGGAGATTATTTTGTTTGTGGACAGGATGCTTATTTTCACTTATCTGCTGACTGGGAGGGTGCTTGTTATTTAGCTTTGTTGTTTCCCAAAATGTATCATGTGAATAACACAGATATTTTGACAATGACACGCATGCAGTACTAATGATAGGACACAATTAGTAGAAGACATTTCTGGAGCAACCATATCACCTGTAGGAGTAATTTTGAATAACAAGAAAATTAGGAGGTTATCATCAGTAGTGGGTAAATTGGCAACAAGTACATCTGGTGTTTTGGTAGCTATACAGATTTAGTGGCTGTTAGGAAATGTGTCTCTACTGGGCAGAGGTATGCACCCTGTTCAAGTAGGGACCACAACCCTAGTCAGTGTAAGTCAAATACACAACCTAAATTAGCCTGTGCTCACTCTCTGGTAGCTGGGAACAGACCAGTCAGGCTTAAATTAAGAGGCAATGTGTAAAGTATATGTTTAAAGCTTAAATTACAACAACTGTGAAAAACACCACAGAAAGACTCCACACACGTTTAGAAGAATAAGGAAAATGTATCTGAGTAATACAAGATCAAAATGACAAAGGTCCAATAAGTAGAACTCAAGATATGATATTTAAAAAAATAAAATGTAATGTAGTGCTTTAAAGTCAATAACGCTAAAAGGTTGCTAGAGTTTGTGCTAGACCGGGGTAAAGCCAAAGTTCAGATCAAGGGTGACGGAGGGTAGGCCAGCTACAGGTCACATGCAGGAGTTGCTGAAAATATACCTTGGATGGAGCAAGCGTTGGCGTTGAAGTCTCGATGCATCAGTTCTGATTCATGCAGTCAAGTAGATGAGCCATCGTAGAGCTTCATGGTCGGGTCCTGCATTGAACCCCTTTAGATGCAGGTGCTGAGTCATTGTTGAGCCGTGCAGTGATCGGCCCTCTATCAAACCTCGCAGATGGGGCCCACGTTGTTGTCGAATCTGCACTGCATCAGCATCAAAGCTCATTGCATCGGTTCTGATCAGAGCAGCACCCTCTGTGACTTGCTTTTTGAAGAAAAACAGCTGCAGAGTCCACTCTCAATGCCCAGGACTGGAGGATTGGCACCTCTTGGCAGTGCAGGATTCACAGTGGCAAAGTCCAGCAGCTGAAGGAGAGTTCAGGGAAGTCTTTGATGAGCCTGAGACTTCCAGAACAGGTCACAAGCCAGCAAGCCCTTGGAGAACTTAGGTTCAAGGATGTAGAGAGAAGGTCCAGTCCTTCTCACTCCCAAGCAGCAGGAAGCAGACCTACACGGCAATGCAGTTAGCAAAGTGGCAGACTCTCCTACAGCACAGCAGCTTGTTCTCCTGTCAGAGTGTCCTTAGTTCCAGCAGAGCTCTGATTTGGTGGGCTTTGGCGTACACTACTTATACCCAGTTGAGCCTTTGAAGTGGGGGAGACTTCAAAGATGCCTTTGAAGTACACAAGGTCCCTGTCCTTCTTTCCCTGGATCCAGGCACACTTACGGGGTGTTATGCAGCTCTTAGTGTGAGAATAAGCACAGCTCTATTCAGTGTAGGTGCCAGCTCCCCCTCCATCTAGCCCAGGAAGGCCCATCAGCCTGGTGAAGGGCCATCAGGATGTAAATATCACACCCCAGCTCCCTATGTGTGTGAATGTCTAGTGGGAAGGCACAAAGCCCAGCTCTCACCCACCCCAGATGTGTATTCAGGGACAGGCAGAGGCACAGAATAGTTAAAGTAACTTTCTAAAAGTGGCATTTTCAGACTTACAATTTAAAATTCAACTTCACCATAATTCATGATTTTAAATTGTCCAGAGACATCAAACTCCAAATTTCCATATTTTCCAAATGGGAAGTTTCACTTAAAGGCTGTTTCAATGTAATCCCAATGTGAACCTATTTAAGAGACAGTACTTGCAGTAGTTGAAAACAAATTTAATAATTCTTCATTACCAGAACATGTTCAACTTAAAAGTACAGGGTCCAACTTTTTAAATACACAATGGGGTTAACTAGGCCCTACCTTGGGGTTGACTTACATGTACTAAAAAGGAAGGTTTGGGCCTGGAAAGGGGGTGCACTTGTCATGTCAAAATGGGAGTTTAAAACTGCACACACAGGCTTTGCAGAAGCAGGCCATAGACATGTTTAAAGGGCGGTTGACAATATCAGTGCTTCTGGCCTACTAATAGCATTTATTGTACAGGCCCTGGGCACACATAATTACGAGTAAATTAAATATGCCAATTGTGGATAAGCCAATATCACCAGGTTTTAGAGTACATAGCACCTGAACTTTAGTACCGGTTACCAGTGGTAAAGTGCACAGAATCCTAAAGCCAGCAAAACTTAATTTAGGAAAATAGGCAGGGAAAAGGCAGAAAGTCTGAGGATGACCCTGCAGAGAGGGCCATGTCCGACAGTGGTTATTAGATCAATGGTCTTACAATATTGATTAGGTCTAGATATTTTACTGGCACAGAAATGAGGAGTCTGCAAGATGCTGAAAGCTCAACATTGTTGCTCATACATTCCTATTCAGAGTGAAAAATAGAACAATATGAAAAAACATTTCTGACCTGACATCTGAGCTAGAACCCTTATCAACCACTAGTGTATTAGGGAATTTATGCAAAGGAGATTCTGCAATAGTAGGAGGAGGACTTTTTAGAGCCATATTGAAACATACACCAATTTTTTAGTGTTTGCTTGATAACTTTATACACATTGTATAAATGATGGATATGTTATCTAACAAGGAAAAAGAATAAAAAAGAAACAGACAAATCAGAAGTGAATTAGAAATAGAAGAGAAAAAGAATAGAGAATACAAGAAATTGAAAAATTGAAAAAGAAAAAGGATAACTCAACAGAGAGCAAGAATGCACTTGAAAGATTAATTCATCCATCAGAGGGTTGAAATTGCTGCAGTGATTTTATTAACTGACAAAATGCTTTATCAAAATAATGTGCAAAATCTTACAATAAAACAGACTTATGCTATGTGCAAATTTGTATTAGTTAACCATACTTACATTTTCCAGGCCTGTAAAGAGAAAAAGAAATATTGACTTGAAGTTAGCCTAACTGACAATGCCATTTTAACTGAAAAATAATGCATTAACACTGGAAGGTCTGTTTTCGCATTGAACAGTTGTTTGTACAAAATGTTTATCTTCTCTTTGCTGCAGATGTTGCAACTTCAGAACCCTTCAGTTACCTAGTGAATAGACAATTGTTTGCATAAGACAGCTAATAGTAAGGTCCTCACCAGAAGGAGATAAGACGGGAAGAATAAGTCATGTTAAAGTAGACCGGATTGTTAGAAAAGTATGTTGTAACATGCAGGGACTAATGTCTGAAAATCCATTATACTTCATTGAGAAATTGAGAAGGTAACCTGTTCCCAGGAGTGTACTGAAATACTAATGATCACCATGAAGAGGAAAGAAAATAATGTTGCAACATTGAATTTGTGTACTGATATTAATCTGTGTCCCTAGAGTAACACACACTCACACACATGGAGATTTTGATTTATTCGGCCTCTCTCAGTCACTCAGAGGGTGAGCCCCCGTTCTTCTTTCCTAATAGAGGGATAACATCTTCTTTAAAAAGGATTGTTGTCAATTGCATCCTTGCAGGAGTCACTCTTCATGGGAGACTGCTGAGCTTCATTCCTGATTATCTGCTGATTTTGAGCTGAGAATATGTTCCAGCTTGTTATGCAAAAGCTTCATGCTTATGCTTTTTTTTTTATCAGACCTCTTCATAGTTATCTGAACTGACAACTTTTCCCGCAAATTTTTAATTTAGATTAGGGAATTTCCTTTACAGAACACGTTTGTTGCATTATTACTATAAATTGTTCTAGTATATAATTAAATAATGATTGATGGATTATAATAACTTCTAATGATGAGATTTGAAGAATAATACACTTTTTAAAAACATATGGAAAATTTAAATATTTGAGAAGAAAACCTTTACTGACTTAACTAAAAAATGTAATAATTGATAATGCTCTTGTGCCGATGATAATTCCTTATTACTTTCTGTTGACCATCAAAGATTCATATGACCTACAAGTGGGGTTTGTTTAATGATTACTCCAAGAGACTGAAATATAGAAACCCCACTCCCGCACAATCAAAGGTCCATACGACCAGTGGGGGATTCCCTTTGATGACTTCACTAAGAGATTGAAATTCAAGGATGTCTGCTCCATTAACTGCAGTTTTATATTGTGAACTCTTTGACAAATGTACTAATAAGAAAGATTACATTATGAACTTTTGAACAAGTAAAAATAAATAAAAAGATAAGAATAACTTCAAAATTAATAATTTCCTGTGTGAAATCCTTCAAGAACACTATAAGGAGAAGCTGTAGTTTAACGCTGGGAAACTGTGAATACATTTTTCATTTTATGTTTAGTACATAGTCTGAATTAATGTTTGTTTGTTTGTTTTAAAAGTAAAAACAGTAGACATTGATTTATTACTATGCTGTTGATATTCGATTCCTGATACAACAACATTTTAGTAACTCTGGAATTGCCAGATTTATAAATGTCTTCCTTCTGTTGCATGTTTGATGTCCAAAAACCTTTTGGAACTGAATGCAGATAAAATGGAGAAAGAGAGAGAAAAGTAGAAACAGGAGAATGAATACGGCAGTGTAAGATTTAAACACAATGAAAATGGGAGACGTCAAGATCAAAATGAGCCAGCCAGGGCTTGGTTAAGAAACAAGCAGGGAAGAGTAAAATGATGGATGAGACAGGCATGGCATTTCTGTTCCATATTCCAGGAGTGATCACCATTGTGGTTAACCAAACCTCCCCATCTCTCTCTCTCTCTCTGTCTCTCTCCTTCTCCCTTCCTCAAAAAATTGTTTTTCCCCCAATGCACCAAATGCATACAAGGCATTCTATGACATTTACACATTGTAATGAGTGGTGAAGGTCTCTCTTTGCCTTCACTTTTTCCACCACTGGGGACCATTTAGACACTGAAATACAGCCAGTGTGCATCCAAACTTGAAACACTTTCACCTCTCCTGTACGTAAGAAACAGTAAGCTGATATATTCACACCGTACCTTGTTCATAACCCATGCATCAGGTAAGACCACCTCTTTTCTCCACAACTAAGGTGAACTGCATGTTTGAATGGAGGAACGACTGGGACTCTGTGATATCTGCTACCCTATTTGAGGTGTGTCAAAAAACAACGTCATGACCTTGTACCAATAAGGAAACACTTGTTACTGTTATTCTTTCATGATTTAAATGTTAGCTTGGCATGTTTTTATATTTGTTTGAAAATAACAATTAGCAATTTAAGTGTAATGGAAGTCCAATCTAATCTGCTTGTCTGAATAAGAGACATTCTTTGTCATCTACACATATTATTGTGTTGGCAATAGCTCTATTTTCTTTTTCTATTTTCCAGCAATCTCTGGGCCCCTTTACAGACATTGAAATGTAACCAGTCTCAATTTGAGCCTCAAAGACTAGCCTACTTTTCACTTTCACCCATTGTCTTTTCTTAGCCTTCTTCCTAAACTTAGCAAACAGTATATAGACATTGTCATGTAACTCACTAACCATAATCCATGGATTAAGTAAAACTCCTTCTTCTCCCCATAACTATGTTGAAATGTGTGTTTCAACAAATGAATGAGTGCAACTGTCAGAATATCTGACGACCTCCAAGTGGTGTGACAGGAGACAAAGCCCTGGATCTTGTACCAATAAGCAGACACTTGCTACAGTATGCGCATATATATATATATATATATATATATATATATATATATATATATATATATATGTATATAAATTATATATATATATATATATATATATATATATATATATATAAATAGATAGATACAGATATAGATATATATATATATATATATATATATATATTTATTTAATGGTTATGCCTTCTTGTTGAATGTTTACCAGCGGTTTGAAATCACACATATATATATATATATATATACATATATATATATATATATATATATATATATATATATATATATATATATATATATTTAATGGATATGCCTTCTTGTTGAATGTTTACCAGCGGTTTGAAAGCTCATATTTCATAGAAAATAGATGTAACTGAATTATGTCTTGTAATTCATAGTGCTGAATGTATTTGCAGAATATTTACCCTCCCTAAAGACACAAGTTAAACACAGCATTTCATCTTTCACTCAGCACTGGTAAAACCCTTTCAAAATGACAGTGCTGCTCTTTGAACAATATTTAGCACTCATGACAAGCTTCCCCTTTAAGACATGAATCTGCAAGTAAATCCTCCCCAGTATGTTAGTGAACCTCACAATATTTCCAATATTTGACAGTTACCTGTTTAATATTGGTCTTAAATCACTCACTCTATTTTACTGATGGATGTTTAATTCAAGAACATTATTTTCATTGTCACAGAGGAAGGTTCAGTTTGACATGATACAAAATAATGCATGACAACAATGATTCTTCATGCAGAGTAATTTATGAAAGCCAATACATGTTTCCCAATATTCACTTCTCAAGGGCTCAAATACCACTTTTTTAGATAATTAGGCCTTTCCATCAATATTGTGATATTCCTATTGAAGAAGTCTAGAATATAAGTAAAGATTGGCTCACTTATGAATAAAAAGTGAAATATCTTGAGTCAAGATTTCACATCATCAATGATGTAAAATGTGAGGTCACAAGCTGTGCATCATAACTGTTATACTTATGTCACTTAGGTATAACTGGTACATTTTCTGGTTTTAAAAGATTTTGTATTATCAGAAGACCTAAATTTAACTCCCCTTTAATCTTTTGTTTTTATCCTACTTATGTATAACTCCATGTTAACCTTCGTTTTGTTCAGTGATTTTCTATGTTTTTGTACTGTAAAGTAATATTATATTACAATATGTCTGTAGCCTACCCTTTGCCATGCACGGCCATACCCTTCGCCCACCTCCCCACTGGCACATGCCCCCACCACTCATGGCCGAAGGCTTGGCCTCTTTCCAGACTCTGCACCCAACCCTCGGCAGGTGCCCAACCCAAAGCTGTGCATGGCCAAAAGCTGTGTGCAGTGTGAGGTTAGCCAGGGGCCCTAGCTGTCAAACCCCCTGCAGGTGACCAACACTCCCATGAGTGGCCTACCAGCCACAGACTCTGACTCCTTATTTTCTTTCTTTTTAAAAAAAAAATTGGTCCAGTGGAAGCCCTTGGGAAAACATGGGGGAGTCACCTTGGTTCCAGTAGACCGACAAGAATAAAAAAAAAAAAAAAAAAACTTTTCTGATTTTTGGCCTCTTCGGGGGAAAAGTTAGGGATAAGATATTCCTTTCCTCACCCTTTATCTCTTTTTTTAAATTGTTTTTCAGGACTCAAGGACGGGTTCCCAAATCCTTTAATGATGGCCTCAACATTTTTCTTAATTTTGTGTCCTCGAATCACATTGCTTGTTCTCCCAGGACTAGCCAATCAGAATTTTTTTGTTCTTTTTTTTTTCCTTTCAAAGTCCTCTAGCAACAGATATTGCTATTTTTTAAACCTTAATTTCTCTAAAATGGCTGAACAGATTTACACGAAATCACTAAAAGCATACTTTCGGGATAAATCTATAGCTTACTGCCAACTTTGGTGTAATTCTGTTCAGCCTTTTTTCTGAAAAGTTGTCTACTTTTCCCTATATAATTTAAATGAGGGTTAAATGACTTGGTGATATCCCCTTTTTTCTCAGTCCCCGCTTGATAGATCACCTCAAACATTTCTAGGAAGGATCTGAGGTGGATGTACTTTTTAGGTAAGTTTTCTGAAGATGTATCAAACTATGCCGAAGTTATTAGCAAAACAAAAATGCTCTTCCTATGGAAAGTCTAATTCTCATAGCACTATAATGTGTATATTATAGCCTCTCTAATTATAGTTTTGTGAAAACCTCAATTAAAAAGGCAGCTTTTTTTCTTTTTTATGTTATGGGATGATTATTATTTTAATAATATAGGAAAGTCATCTTAGCACACAGACAAAAAAAAAAGTAAGGAATCACTTTTTTTGAGTCCCAGAAGTTCCACATTTGATGATATTTATTCATTGTATCACTTCTTAGAGTGCACATCAGTTTGCATTGATTATTACTTTTTTTTGTTTTCAAGAACCAGACCTCATAGGTATGACGTCTTGAGGACTACCAGTTGGCAGTGATTAATAATCTTGCAATTATCATGGCGACAAATATTTACTGATCTCCTCACATAGTTGTGTCAGTTAGATATTCAAAAATAATATAGTTGGATTATTTTCCCGGGTCTTTTTTGATTATTTGGGACAGAGTTTGAAAAATTGTCTTCCAACCTTCCATAAGCTTTTGGCTGAACAAAAACAAATGGGACCAATTTTCAATAAAGATTGGATTACATTCCTGCAAGTAAGGGTACTGATTGGATCCATTTTATAAAGGAAAGCAAGAGTACATTAGAACCAATTATTCTTGAAACACATCTAGCAAAAAGTGGTGCCCCTGAAAACATTAAAGTTCAAATTGTTACTGTTAGAAATGAGGTCTTTGGTTGGCAGTCAGGTTACCCCCTGTCCAAGCAAGGACCCTCACTCTAGTCAGGGTAAAGGAGAATCACCCTCAGCTAACCCCCGCTCACACCCTTGGTAGCTTGGCACGAGCAGGAAGGCTTAACTTCAGAGTGCTTGGTGTAAAGTATTTGTACCAACACACACAGGGGGTCATTACAACATTGGCGGTAAAAGGCTCTTACCGCCGTGCAGAAGACCGCCAATACACCGCCGCGGCGACGGCATTCCGCCACAGCTATTATGACACACATCTTGGAATCCGCCGAAATTCAGACACCCACACAAGACCGCCACACCAAAGGTCAGTGATAAACTGGCGGAAACAAATCCTCCACCTCCACGCCAACAGAAACACGCCCATGTTATTACGACCCACGAATCCACGCGGCGGTCTTTCAACCGCGGTATTCTATTGGCAGTACACACCGCCGCCCTCAAAATACACACACATCTCCAAAACACCGCCACATTGGGAAATTCCAAATACACACACCTGATACACATACAAACACCACTCCCACACACCCAATACAATAAAAAACACACACCCACATCACCCACAAACCCCTACTACCAAAAATTAGAGACGAAGGCGACAGAGAGAGAGCACAGAATAGACAACCCCACTACACAGAGGCACACAACACCATCACCCACACAACATCCACGCACAAAACACCACACACCACTACACTCACCACAACCATCACCAGATACACCACCCCACACATCACCCACACCACCCCATGGCACGCCAAAGACACCCCCGCTTCTCCGAGGAGGAGCTCAGGGTCATGGTGGAGGAAATGATCCGGGTAGAGCCACAGCTATTTGGCTCACAGGTACAGCACACATCAATAGCCAGGAAGATGGAGTTATGGCGCAGAATAGTGGACAGGGTGAACGCCGTGGGACAGCACCCAAGTAATAGGGAGGACATCAGGAAGAGGTGGAACGACCTACGGGGGAAGGTGCGTTCAACGGTCTCCAGGCACAACATCGCGGTACAGCGGACTGGCGGCGGACCCCCACCTCCTCTCCCACAACTAACAACATGGGAGGAGCAAGTCTTGACCATCTTGCATCCTGAGGGCCTCGCAGGAGTCGGTGGAGGATGGGACACTGGTAAGTCAATTCTTAACTATCATATCCCCACCCTACCTGCATGCTATCACACACACCCTCCCTCACCCCCTCCCCTATCACTACAACTCCTCACTAATGTACCCATGACACCAACCACCCATCCCACCACCAAGCCCTGCATGACACAACTAAGCATGGACACCCATCACTAAAGCATGCCCACTGCACATACCCAGTACACCCCCCCAACCATCACCACACAAACCCACACACAGGAATGCTTGCACTGGGGTACACAAACACCCACCCATTGCACACCATTAAAAACACACATGCAATAATCATGCTCTTATGCCCCTGGAAGAACCCGAAGGACCGTCACCACACCAGAGGGTCCAGACAACACCACTCCACCCCCAGAAGAGGCCCACAGTGACAAGAGCAGCTCTGCCCTACTGGATCCTGATGACCAGCCTGGACCATCGTGGGCCTCGGGACAGTTGGTTCCCCTTGCACAGGCAGAGCCCAACACCGTCCTTCCACCCTCTGGTAACACCAGCACAGCACCCACCCAGCGGGCCCAAACCTCCCTACCCAGGACAGGTCAATCAGCGGTGTGTCCACCACTACAGGGCACCCAGGGTAACCCACCACCCCAACAACAACAGGTACCTGGGGGCAGTGGTAGTGGGCACACGGTCCAGGGGACGGAGGCACAGGAACACAGGGGAACTGGGAGGGCTGCTGTGCGACAGGGGGCGGACAGGCCAAGGGAACCCACTCTCCACGAGACCCTCTCCTCCATCATGGGAGCATACCACCACTCCCAGGAGACAATGGTGACGGTCCTGGACAAGTTGCAGGAGACCCTGCGCCTGCAGGACGAACTGTATTTGGGGTTCAGGGAGGAGTTCAGTACCATCAGCTCCGCCCTGGGCACCATCGTAGGGGTGCTGAAGGACATACAGCAGACCTTGAGGGACACCGTGGCACTCCAAGGGGCCCCTGACACTAGCATGGACGATGAACTGCCCACCACCTCCGCCGGCGCTAGTGGACAGGTCGCCCCGCCACAGGACCAACACACCAGCACCCCACCCCCTGCAGACGGACAACCACCACGCAAGCGGTCCCTGAGATCCAGGAACAGGACAGAGCAAGATGGCAAGACCCCCGCCAGGAAATGAGACCACCCTGATTGTCACCCCACTGTCCCACTTTGTTACCCTGTCCATACTTAAACTGCCCCAGCTCCACTTCCTATGCCCAGATGGGCAGTGAACCTGTGAGACTAATAGACTGGACTCTGCCATGGACATTCCTCCGCCATCACCCATCCTCATTTTACAACCCCCTCCCATTTCTGAGCACTTCAATAAACACCCTTGAAACACAAAACAATCTGGAGTTAGTCTGTGATTTAGTAAAAATGTATTATCAATGACAGTGTCATAATGGGTGTACCAGTGTAAAGCTAACATACCTATGTCACACATCACAAGCCCTTGAAGGATGCAAGCAGTTGACATGTAGGTAACCACTCCTGTGAAACCATAATGGGAGGGTACAACTCACTTACCAAATAGTGATTTAAATCGAAAAACAGGATAGACGTGTGAAAGTTAATGTAATGCTAAAAATGAAAATTTTCTCACCTGTGTCTCACTGGAAATATTGCCGTATGACTGACTCCCTGTTGTTGTTGTCTTCTTCATCAGCTTCATCCTCATCACTGTCCACAGGCTCCACAGCTGCTACAACACCGTCATCGGGATCATCCTCCTGCAGAAAAGGCACCTGGCGTCGCAAAGCCAAATTATGGAGCATGGAGCAGGCGATGATGATGTCGCACACCTTCTTCGGTGAGTAGAATAGGGATCCACCTGTCATATGCAGGCACGTGAACCTGGCCTTCAGGAGGCCGAAAGCGCTTTTGATCACCCTCCTAGTCCGCCCATGGGCCTCATTGTACAGTTCCTCTGCCATGGTCCTGGGATTCCTCACTGGGGTCAATAGCCAGGACAGGTTGGGGTAACCAGAGTCCCCCAATAGCCATACACAGTGCCTCTGGAGTTGACCCATCATATCAGGGATGCTTCTATTCCGCAGGATGTAGGCGTCATGCACTGAGCCAGGGAACATAGCATTTACCTGCGAGATGTACTGGTCTGCCAATCAGTCCATCTGGACATTCATCGAATGATAACTCTTTCGGTTCCTGTACACCTGTTCACTCCTGTGGGGTGGTACCAGAGCTACATGGGTCCCATCAATAGCACCTATGACGTTGGGGATATGTCCAAGGGCATAGAAGTCACCTTTCACTGTAGGCAAATCCTCCACCTCAGGGAAAATGATGTATCTCCTTACGTGTTTCAGCAGGGCAGCCAACACTCTGGACAACATGTTGGAAAACATAGGCTGGGACATCCCTGATGCCATGGCCACTGTTGTCTGAAAAGACCCACTTGCAAGGAAATGGAGCACTGACAGCACCTGCACGTCAGGGGGGATTCCAGTCGGATGGCAGATTGGTGACATCAGGTCTGGCTCCAACTGGGTACATAGTTCCTGGATTGTGGCACGGTCAAACCGGTAGGTTACGATGACATGTCGCTCTTCCATTGTCAACAGGTCCACCAGCGGTCGGTACACCGGAGGATTCCGCCATCTTCTCATATGTCCCAGCAGACGGTGCCTACGAAGGACAACAGCGAAGAACCAGTCATTATTCCTCCAGGTATGTACCCACAGTCACACACAAGACTACACCACTCACAAAACCCTTCCTGTATGTGTGTTGAGTGTAGGCCTAGCTATGTGTGACGCAGTAGTAAATGAAGCCATGTGGGCCCCTGAAATGGCGGATGCCTGACCTCTAAAGTGGGACAATGGGATTGTGGGGTAACTGCGCTGGCGTTGCACACCGTCGCGGTAGGCGGTCGTAGACTGCGGCGCAATGCTGCATTGGTTAACATTGGACCCTATGGGTCCCAGGAGCCAATGAACAGGTGGGCTGGTGGTGATGATGCGCACCGCCGCGGACGTCACCGCCATTTTCTATCTCTTCAATCACTAGATACCTGACCTTCGACAGGAGAGGACCTACACTGCAAGTGCTGCTGTGACCTCGGTCTGGAAGCGACGATGGCTGCTGCGTCTGGGGAAAGGGCCCCTGCCTTCACTGCACAGGAGTTGGAGAAACTGGTAGACGGGGTCGTACCCCAGTACACGCTACTCTACGGTCCTCCAGACCAACAGGTTAGTACACAGGGAGCACGTTGTATGGGCTATGCCTGGGTGGAGAGGGCTAGTTGGAAGAGGGAAGGGGGCAGAGTTCATAGAACATGAATGCATGGGAATGAATGGGCCACATGGCCAGAGTAGGGAGGGGGCCACTCACAACGACGGTGCAGTTGGTAATGACTGTTCCTCTTTCCTTGTGCATGTCATGTAGGTCAGCGCCCACCAGAAGAGGGACATTTGGCGTGCCATCGCCAAGGATGTCCGGACCCTGGGGGCCCACCAGAGATGGGGCACCCACTGCAGTAAGAGATGGGAGGACATTTGCCGCTGCAGCAAGAAGACGGCGGAGGCTCAGCTGGGGATGGCCTCCCAACGTGGGAGGGGTGCCCGTCGCACCATGACCCCCCCTGATGTTCCGGATCCTTGTGGTGGCCTACCCGGAGTTGGATGGGCGCTTGAGGGCATCACAGCAGACACAAGGGGTGAGTACAACCTCATTCTGCGGAATTTGCGTGCCGGTGAGGTGTCTGGGTGGGGGAGGTGGGCTGTGGGTGTCCCTAGGCCAGGGCGAGTTCGGTAGGCAAGGCCCCTCCGTAATGTAGGCCATGTGGCACTCTACCCCACCTCAGCAGAGTGCCAAGTCGAGGTATAGTTGCCCCTGTGGCATCCATATGCGCAGATGTCCACCATTGCCATATAGGCAATATCCCAGAAAATGCATGTGCAGAGGGCAGGAGCACGGCGTAATGCAGGGGGCAGCTGCGTTTGTCTTGTCCGCCAACGGTAGTGGTATGCCATGCACTAAAACCCTCTTTCTTCTGTCTACCCCCCTTTTTCTGCTCTCCCTGTCCTTTTATACATCAACAGGCGGAGGTACAGTGGCACCGGAGCACGAGGGAGCTGCATCCCACATGGCCATGGAAGGTCACACCATGGACTCAGAATGCACCAGTGGGACGGAGGGCGAGGGGAGCTTCATGTCGGCCACCGGATCACCAAGCAGCGACACGGACTCGTTCGACGATGTGGGCTCCCTTGTGGTGGCGGCACCATCTGTGCCCCCCACCTCTACAGGTACAGCCGCCACCTCCCCTACCAGCACCGCCCTCCCAGCAGCCCCTCAGCGTTCGCCCCGTGCCCGCTCACCCAGGAGGGTGGGCATCACCTTCGCCCCAGGCACCTCAGGCCCTGCCCCAGTCACCCCTGCTGCCCTCAGTGAGGAGGCCATTGACCTCCTCAGGTCACTCACTGTTGGGCAGTCTACCATTGTGAATGCCATCCAGGGTGTAGAACGAGAGTTGCAACACGGTAATGCATTCCTGGAGGGCATTTATTCTGGTCAGGCTGTCCTTCAGCGAACCATGCAATCTTTGGCCTCAGCACTGATGGCAGCCATTGTCCCTGTGTCTAGCCTCCCCCCTCCAACTTCCTCCACCCAGACCCAATCTCCTGTACCCCAGCCCTTCCCAAGCACACCTACAGACCAGCATGCACACAAGTCAACACACCCAAGTAGCTCAAGCAAACATAGGCACCACACACACCACAGGCACTCACGCAAGCCTCAGCCACATACAGACACAACAACATCCACTGCCTCCACTGTGTCCCCCTCCTCCTCTTCTCCCTCCTCCCTCACAGTCTCGTCTACACACACACCTGCATGCACCAACATCTACAGGCACCATGAATCGCACCAGGACACCCAGCACCACAAGCCGCTCACCTGCACTCACCTCCTCCACTGCCATTTACACGTCCTCTGTGTCCTCTCCCAGTGTGACTGTGACGCCCCCTCCCAAAGTACACAAACGCCAGCAATCACTCACCCAACATCCATCCACCTCACGACAGCCTCCAGTACCTGCACCTGCACCCAAAACAGCTAAAGTGCACACCTCCTACAACCACCTCCTCTTCCTCCACTCCCAGACCCCCTCCAGCTACCCATCCCAGTGTTCGTCAAAAACTGTCCCTCTGTAAAGTTGACCTTTTTGCCCCCACCCCCCCCTCCAATTCATCAGTCCCGTCGTAGCGCCTCAGCCAAAAAGCTTCCAATACCAGTGGTGCCTGTTCAAGCTTTTTGGAGTGCATCGGCCACCAGGGCAGGCAGTAGGACCCCGAGCCAAGGCACTGGCAGCCCACCCCCTGTAAAGGCTCTAAAATTGGAGAGTGGATGACGGGACCGTGTTAAGACTCCTGGTGGGAAAACAACTGACATGGGTTCCAAGGGGATTGGAGAGTCAGCTGTGACTCCACCAAAGGTGAGGAAGGGCCAGAGGAAGTCTCCCCAGCCTGTTGTGAGTGTCACGGCGGAGAAGTGCGCCATCATTTCCAGCGGTCGAGACACAACCGCCAGCACCGTCGTTACTGGTCCAGAGACCACCGCCAGAGTCACAGCCCAGGAGGGCCCAAGTATCGTCACTGGTCCGGAGACCACCGCCAGAGTCACAGCCCAGGAGGCCCAGGAGGGCCCAAGTATCGTCACTGGTCAGGAGACCACCGCCAGAGTCACAGCCCAGGAGGGCCCAAGTATCGTCACTGGTCCGGAGACCACCGCCAGAGTCACAGCCCAGGAGGGCCCAAGTATGGTCACTGGTCAGGAGACCACCGCCAGAGTCACAGCCCAGGAGGGCCCAAGTATCGTCACTGGTCAGGAGACCACCGCCAGAGTCACAACCCAGGAGGGCCCAAGTGTTGTCACTGGTCAGGAGACCACCGCCAGAGTCACGGCCCAGGAGGGCCCAAGTTTTGTCACTGGTCAGGAGACCACCGCCAGAGTCACAGCCCAGGAGGGCCCAAGTGTCGTCACTGGTCAGGAGACCACTGCCAGAGTCACAGCCCTGGAGGGCCCAAGTATCGTCACTGGTCCAGAGACCACCGCCACTGCCAGAGTCAGTGCCCTGGAGGGCCCCGGCTGCCACAGCCCCGCTGGGCAATGATGAAACGTCATGCCACACACCAATGTCCAGTGTAGAAGACGTCATGCCACACACCAATGTCCAGTGTAGAGAACGTCATGCCACACACCAATGTCCTTATCAGAACCGCCATGGCAAAGCACCGCTGAACAGTCCTGAACCGCCATGTCAAAGCACCGCTGAACAGGGCAAAGACCGCTATGGCAAAGCACCGCTGAACAGTCCTGAACCGCTGTGTCAAAGCACCGCTGAACAGGGCAAGGACCGCCATGGCAAAGCACCGCTGAACAGTCCTGAACCGCCATGTCAAAACACCGCTGAACAGTCCTGAACCGCCGTGTCAAAGCACCGCTGAACAGGGCAAAGACCGCCATGGCAAAGCACCGCTGAACAGTCCTGAACCGCCATGTCAAAGCACCGCTGAACAGGGCAAAGACCGCCATGGCAAAGCACCGCCGAACAGTCCTGAACCGCCATGGCAAAGCACCGCTGAACAGTCCTGAACTGCCATATCAAAGCACCGCTGAACAGGGCAAAGACCGCCATGGCAAAGCACCGATGAACAGTCCTGAACCGCCATGGCAAAGCACCGCTGAACAGGGCAAAGACCGCCATGGCAAAGCACCGCTGAACAGGGCAAAGGCCGCCATGGCAAAGCACCGCTGAACAGTCCTGAACCGCCATGGCAAAGCACCGCTGAACAGTCCTGAACTGCCATATCAAAGCACCGCTGAACAGGGCAAAGACCGCCATGGCAAAGCACCGATGAACAGTCCTGAACCGCCATGGCAAAGCACCGCTGAACAGGGCAAAGACCGCCATGGCAAAGCACCGCTGAACAGGGCAAAGGCCGCCATGGCAAAGCACCGCTGAACAGTCCTGAACCGCCATGACAAAGCACCGCTGAACAGGGCATAGACCACCATGGCAAAGCACTGCTGAAGACCACCGCCAGAGTCACAGCCCAGGAGGGCCCAAGTATCGTCACTGGTCCGGAGACCACCGCCAGAGTCAATGCCCAGGAGGCCCAGGAGGGCCCAAGTATCGTCACTGGTCAGGAGACCACCGCCAGAGTCACAGCCCAGGAGGGCCCAAGTATCGTCACTGGTCAGGAGACCACCGCCAGAGTCACAGCCCAGAAGGGCCCAAGTATCGTCACTGGTCAGGAGACCACCGCCAGAGTCACAGCCCAGGAGGGCCCAAGTATCGTCACTGGTCCGGAGACCACCACCAGAGTCACAGCCCAGGAGGGCCCAAGTATGGTCACTGGTCAGGAGACCACCGCCAGAGTCACAGCTCAGGAGGGACCAAGTGTTGTCACTCGTCAGGAGACCACCGCCAGAGTCACAGCCCAGGAGGGCTCAAGTTTCGTCACTGGTCAGGAGACCACCGCCAGAGTCACAGCCCAGGAGAGCCCAAGTATGGTCATTGGTCAGGAGACCACCGCCAGAGTCACAACCCAGGAGGGCCCAAGTGTTGTCACTGGTCAGGAGACCACTGCCAGAGTCACAGCCCAGGAGGGCCCAAGTATGGTCACTTGTCAGGAGACCACCGCCAGAGTCACAGCCCAGGAGGGCCCAAGTATCGTCACTGGTCCAGAGACCACCGCCACTGCCGGAGTCAGTGCCCTGGAGGGCCCCGGCTGCCACAGCCCCGCTGGGCAATGATGAAATATCATGCCACACACCAATGTCCAGTGTAGAAGACGTCATGCCACACACCAATGTCCAGTGTAGAGAACGTCATGCCACACAGCAATGTCCGTATCAGAACCGCCATGGCAAAGCACCGCTGAACAGTCCTGAACCGCCATGTCAAAGCACCGCTGAACAGGGCATAGACCGCCATGGCAAAGCACCGCTGAACAGTCCTGAACCGCCATGTCAAAGCACCGCTGAACAGGGCAAAGATCGCCATGGCAAAGCACCGCTGAACAGTCCTGAACCGCCATGTCAAAGCACCGCTGAACAGTCCTGAACCGCCGTGTCAAAGCACCGCTGAACAGGGCAAAGACCGCCATGGCAAAGCACCGCTGAACAGTCCTGAACCGCCATGTCAAAGCACCGCTGAACAGGGTAAAGACCGCCATGGCAAAGCACCGCTGAACAGTCCTGAACCGCCATGGCAAAGCACCGCTGAACAGTCCTGAACTGCCATGTCAAAGCACCGCTGAACAGGGCAAAGACCGCCATGGCAAAGCACCGATGAACAGTCCTGAACCGCCATGGCAAAGCACCGCTGAACAGGGCAAAGACCGCCATGGCAAAGCACCGCTGAACAGTCCTGAACCGCCATGTCAAAGCACCGCTGAACAGGGCAAAGACCGCCATGGCAAAGCACCGCTGAACAGTCCTGAACCGCCATGGCAAAGCACCGCTGAACAGGGCAAAGACCGCCATGGCAAAGCACTGCTGAACAGGGCAAAGACCGCCATGGCAAAGCACCGCTGAACAGTCCTGAACCGCCATGGCAAAGCACCGCTGAACAGGGCAAAGACCGCCATGGCAAAGCACTGCTGAACAGTCCTGAACCGCCATGGCAAAGCACAGCTGAACTGGGTAAAGACCGCCATGGCAAAGCACCGCTGAACAGGGCAAAGACCGCCATGGCAAAGCACCGCTGAAAAGGGCAATGCACCAGGTAGGAATGAATGGACCGCCACATCAGGCATCCTTATCCCATGTGCAGCTGGGACAGTGACAGGACACGACCTTTCACGGGGAGACTCATCCAGTCTGGGCACCAGTCCCCCCCAGTACCAGTAGAGACCTGCATCAACTTGAGAGACTGTGGCTTTGCACTCCCCAGGATTGAACAGTGGGCAACCCAACCACTGTATAGACTTGAGAGACTGTGGCTTTGCACTCCCCAGGATGGCACAGTGGGCAAACCACCCACTGTATGGACTTGAGAGACTGTGGCTTTGCACTCCCCAGGATGGCACAGTGGGCAACCCACCCACTGTATTGACTTGAGAGACTGTGGCTTTGCACTCCCCAGGATGGCACAGTGGGCAACCCACCCACTGTATTGACTTGAGAGACTGTGGCTTTGCACTCCCCAGGATGGCACAGTGGGCAAACCACCCACTGTATAGACTTGAGAGACTGTGGCTTTGCACTCCCCAGGATGGCATAAATGGGCATTGAGCCCCGTCGTGGATCTGGCTTTGCAGTCATCCGGCTGAGGTGCCCCCCCTTCCCTTCCCCCTGAGGTGCCTGTAGTATTTCTATCTGATGCCCCGGCAGTGTTCTCTCCGATTGTGGTCAGGTATCATTTGTGGGCCTCGCCCATGCATTTTTGGACTGTTGGTGCACGGACATTGTTATGTACATATCTGCACTACTTCTCGTATTGTATATAATTATGACTGATTTTCAAATATATATCTGTATAATTTTGTATGACATGTATATTGGCACATTACATTGTTTGACCGATTTTCTCTTTGTGTATTCATTCTTCCGGGGGGATTGTGGGTTGTTACTGTGATTTTTTGTGAATGCATTGGTGTGTATGTTGTAATATGCGAGGGTGGGGGTGGGGGTGTTTGATGTGTGTCCCCCTAACTTTTGCCTCCCCCCACCCCCATGTCGTAGGTGCAGTACTCACCGTTGTCTGCGGCGCCTACGTAGCTGTTGGTCGTAGAGGAGCAGAAACACAAGGGCAGGGAGTATTTGGAGTTCCGGCTCCATGGATTCCTCGTGGGATATGTTCAGGGGAGCGTTTTCCCATAGCAAAAGCTGTTTCTGCCGTGTTTTTATCCACGGTGAATCCGCCCCGGAAAAGGTGGCGGATTGGCGGGTTGTAATACTGTGGGCGGTACATTGTCTTCCGCCTGTCTGTTGGCGGTGACCGCCGCGCTGCTTCTCTGTACCGCCGTGGCGGGCGAAGTGTTAAAGTGGCTGTCTTTGTTGGCGGTTTCCGCCAGGGTCATAATTCCCTTTTTTTGTCCGCCGGCCTGTTTGCAGTATTTCCGCTGCTTTAACACCGTCCCGCAGGGTTGTAATGACCCCCACAGTAACTTAATTAAAACACTACAAAATGACACACCACAGGTTTAGAAAAATAGAAAAGATTCATCTAAACAAAACAAGATCAAAATGTAAAAAATCCAACATGCACAAGTCAAGTTATTGATTAAAAAGAAAAAAGTGTCTTAAATCCTGGAAAAAGCAGATAAAACACTGTTTGCCTTGAAAAGTACTTGGGTAGCGTCAAAATAACACGCACGGGTGAGTGTGCATCAAAAAAGGTAAGCGGTGCATCGATTTCTCACCCGCAAGCGAGCTTGTGAGTTGTTTCTCCTTCTCCGGTCGGGCCAGCGTGCATTGTTTTTCCTTCCCGTAGGGGAGCGATGCATCGATCCGGGCAGCACTACGGTCCAGGCAGGCATTGCATCATTTTTCCGCACCCAGCAAGGTTTGCGTTGAGAATCCTGCCGCACAGTCTCAGCAAAACCGTGCAATGTGGGTTGCGACATTAACAGCCTCCATCAGCAGGTGTGAGTGTCGTTCTTCCAGCTCTGAGCATCAATTTTCCAGCTGCGATGCCAGTGGAGCGTCGATTTCTGCTACACAGCCAGCAGCGCATCTTTTTTCAGCCGCGTCTCGGAAGGTGCGTCAAATTTTACCCCGTACGGCGGTCTGTGCGTGGATTTTCAGTCTTGTTCTGCCAGTTTCTCTTTTCAGGGTCCCAGGAACTGGGTGGGCACCACTTGACAGAGTAAGAGTCTCTCCAGAGACTCCATGTGCTGGCAGAGAGAAGTCTTTGCTGTCCCTGAGACTTCAAGCAACAGGCGGCAAGCTCTAAATCAAGCCCATGGAGATCTTCACAAGAATGAAGGCAACACAAAGTCCAGTCTTGCACAGGCAGAAGCAGCAATTGCAGGATGGCTCCACAAAGCAAAGTCTCAGGCAGAGCAGCACTCCGCCTCAGCTCTGCAGCTCTTCTCCAGGCAGAGGTTTTTCTTGATGTCCAGAAGTGATCTAAAGTCTGTGGTTTTGGTTGCCCTTCTTATACCCGTTTTGCCCTTTGAAGTAGGCCTACTTCAAAGGAAAGTCTCTCTTGTTTGTGAAATTCTGCCTTGCTCAGGACCCAGACACACAACAGAGGGTTGGAGACTGCATTGTGTGAGGGCAGGCATAACCCGTTCAGGTGTAAGTGACCACTCCTCCCTTCCCCCCTAGCACAGATGGCTCATCAGGAAATGCAGTGTACACCCCAGCTCCCTTTGTGTCACTGTCTAGAGAGAGGTGCAACCAACTAAACTGTCAAACTGACCCAGACAGGGAATCCACAAACAGGCAGAGTCACATAAATGGTTTAAGCAAGAAAATGGCCACTTTCTGAAAGTGGCATTTTCAAACACACTGGGCCTGATTACGTGGTCTGCGGGAGCACCGCCAACAGGCTGGCGGTGCTCCTTTGGGCATTCTGACCGCGGCGGTACAGCCGCGGCCAGAAACGGAAAGTCGGCGGTGTACCGCCGGCTTTCCGCTGCCCAGGGGAATCCAAGCTGCGCCGCCATGGGGATTCCGACCCCCATACCACCATCCTGTTCCTGGCGGTTTCGGCCGCCAGGAACAGGATGGCGGTATGGGGTGTCGTGGGGCCCCCGTAAGAGGGCCCCACTTAGAATTTCAGTGTCTGCTTAGCAGACACTGAAATTCGCCACGGGTGCTAATGCACCCGTCGCACCCCTTCCACTCCGCCGGCTCCATTCGGAGCCGGCTTCCTCGTGGAAGGGTGTTTCCCGCTGGGCTGGCGGGCGGCCTTTTGGCGGTCGCCCGCCAGCCCAGTGGGAAACCCAGAATGACCGCCGCGGTCTTTTGACCGCGGTACAGTCTTCTGGCGGTTCCCGCTTGGCGGGCAGCTCCTGCCACCCGCCAAGCTTGGAATCACCCCCACAGTCTTAAAACCAACTTTACTAAAAGATGTATTTTAAAATTGTGAACTCAGAGACCCCAAACTCCATATGTCTATCCACTCCCAAAGGGAATCTACACTTTAATCATATTTATAGGTAGCCCTCATGCTAAATTATGAGAGGGAGAAGCCTTGCAACAGTGAAAAACGAATTTAGTAATATTTCGCTCTCAGGACATATATAACACATTACTACATGTCCTACTTTAACCATACACTGCACCCTGCCCTTGGGTTACCTAGGGCCTACCTTAGGGGTGCCTTAGATGTAAGAAAATGGAAGATTTAGGCCTGGCAAGTGGGTACACTTGCCAAGTCGAATTTACAGTTAAAAACTGCACCCATAGACACTTAAGTGGCAGGTCTGAGACATGATTACAGGGATACTTATGTGGTTGGCACAACCAGTGTTGCAGGCCCACTAGTAGCATTTGATTTACAGGCCCTGGCACCTCTAGTGCACTTTACCAGGGACTTAGGAGTAAATCAAATATGCCAATCTTGGAAAAGCCAATTACATACGCATTTTGTATAGGAGCACTTGCACTTTAGCACTGGTCAGCAGTGCCCAGAGTAACAAAAACTGCAAAAACATCAACACACATCAACAACCTGGGAAACAGAGGCAAAAAGTTAGGGGAAACCACGCCAAGGATGAAAAGACTAACAGTTACATTTTACCCTCTAAGTTTGTTATTCTTATACCTGTTTATTTTCCAATTTAGCAACTACTTTTTCAAGGCTACTGGGTTGTTTCTTAAGTAAGAGAGCTTTGTGCCAAAGGCAACTTCATTATTCAGAGCACTAGTTAAGGTTTCTCCACAGCTAAATAGAACTGATTTCTCAAAGACAAATGTCATCTGAGTGAATTACATCCAAAATCAATTCTGAGAGGCAACCCATCTTGCTGAAAGGATTATTCTGATTTCCAAATTTTATTCGAGATAAAGTCAGAAATTAATGAAGAACCACTCCTGTTCCATCTTAGTATAATGTTTATGATAAGTGCTGGTGACATTATTCTACAGTCTTCAAGTCTAGTACAGAACTTAAAGTTTGATATTTGGTACTCTATGAATCCTAAAGGAACTTTGGGAATTATGGCACTCATTACAACATTGGCGGGCAGCGGAGGCCAATTGCATGGGCCTTGCAGGGGCCCCCAGGGGCACCCTGAGTCACCCTTACCACCAGCCTTTCCATGGCAGTGTTTACCGCCATGGTCAGGCTGGCGGATGGGGACTCGTAATACCCAGGGCAGCGCCGCCCTCTGAGGATTACAACCGCCGGGACCACCAGGCTGCAGGCTGGCGGCAGCCTGGCAGTGTCGGCAGTATGACTGTGGTGGCTCCGCCACGGTCATAACATGGCGGTTGCACCACCAGCCTGTTGGCAGTGCGACCACCAGCGCAAGTCTGCCGGTCATGCGACTGCCAGACTTGTAATGAGAGCCTATGTTCCTAAACATATTTTTGGTGATACCATTATTGTAAATGGACTGTCCTGATGTCTATCTACTAACATGGGCAGCAAAGGCAGAGTGGTAGTAAAAGTTTATTTCTGGTAGTTCCAAACCCCTGACCTCTTTGAGAATGCAAAGATATTGTAAAGGAATTCTGGTTTTTTTTCCCCTCAGATAAATTGGGATACTAGCACATCTGTGCTGGCAAAGCATTTAATATGCATAGGAATGGGGAAAGTGGTCAACAAGGAAATAAATAATGGGAGTAAAGATATTTCAATCAAAGATATTCAACCCATGACAGTTAATTGAAGCAAGCTACAACAATTAAACAATTGAGATATTTCTGAATGTGGTTAATAGTTTATAGAGAATAAATCTTGGTACGTTTCTGCAATGGATATGCTAAGAAATTTATAGAACCAGTTGAATAACTGGCTTTGATAATCCTGAGCAAAATATATTGAGAAGTATTAGAAAGTAATATTTTCTTATGGTTTATTTTGTACTCACTTATAGCTGTAAACTGATGCATCCAAAGCCATTTGTTTTTGTTTCTTGTGTTTCTTCCTCTAAGTATAGGGTGATATCATCAGCATAAAGCTTGATTTTGGCTGATGATTATAAGGGGCTTCAAGTTCTAAATTTGATCCTATTGTATTAGGTTTTCTAATTGTTCTGGGAGGCCATATATTCTTAGAGTAATAAACAATACATCCAATGATACCAAAATCAAATGTTTTTTCTGGATTTAACAAAACATTAGCAACTGGAATCTCAGTGTGTTTTGGCTTCAAGTCAATAGAATCAATTAAAGAATTGGTGTAAAAGCACAGGTGACAATTGCGTGTGAAACCAAAAGTATGGTCTCTATGGATTAAACTGAAAGCAATTATGGACAATCTGGCAGCTACCTATTAGGTGACAATTTTGTAATCTATGTTTACCAGTGCAATTGGTCTGTAAGACTTCACCGCTGAGAGCCCATGCCTTTTTTGGGGATGTTTACCAGGTAAGATACTGTAAGGTAATAATGTTTAGAAAGGTGTGATGGTATGATTTAAAGTTTTATAAAACTCAATATGAATTTCATCTTCTTCTGTAGGCTTACCATTAGCTGCATCTTTCATAGCTTCAGTTACCTCTGGATCTACGAAGAGATGTATAAGTTTGATTGGCTCCATATTTAGATAGTTTAGGTAATGGCAGACATTACAGTTATTCTAAAACATTGTTTTAACTGCTGCCTTTGTCTTCTCCATATACATTTTTGTATTGGCTAACAACAATATCAGTTAAATCTATTTGTTCAGTGGTAGGCAGATTTAGGTTAGGTTTTTTAAACTATTACTACTACAGAATTTATGGAAACACCAGTGTGAACACCAGCGTTGCAGCTCCCAATCTTGCCTACAACAGTTTTCACTCTCCATTGTCTTCCTTAAGATAAGCCATTTAAGATACACTGTATCAAATCTATTTCAGAAATCTTTTTACTTGTCAAACGGTTCAAATTGTTTCAAAGAACTGATACTATGCTGCCACATTGTTCACATACAATTTCTTTTTACTACAACTACAAGAATGTAAAAAATCGGAGGAAAACATAGGAGGGAAAGAAATTCCCTCTATTGACTGTCTGGCCTCGTGGGTGCTCCTTCCTCCTCGGTAACTGGGTGCACCCGACTGTTCGGTCAGATGACTGCTGCAATTAATGTCTGTTAGGGAGGTGAGAGATATGAGGGGGTGCTGTCATCTGTTATCAGGTCACAAAGTTAGAGGCAAGTGCTGCTGGACAGTGGAGTTACCAGGGCAAGGCACCCAATATCTTTAGGGTGAACATTTTGAATACTTTATAAGCTTAGTGCACTTATTGGACGGGGAGACAGCGAATAAAAAGTCTCTTCACTCGAAAACACCCCACAAATTAAGCTTCCTTCAAAAGTTCAATGCAATCCTAAACCCAGCAGAGGATGGAATGTTTCTCAAAATGGATTCAACAGCTGAAAAGAATTGCTAGCTCACTCACCTAGAAATCAAGCGTACTGTTACAACAAACTTCCACAAACAATGTGAACTGCACAGGTGCCCCCTATCAGTCCACTCAAAATGTTGGCAGACGATGTAAGAAACTCAAGAGAAAATACCTTTGTTGTTGGTGTTTTCCAATCACTGGATCCTCTTTAGGGTTCACAAAAACAGTTCATAAGATGCCAGGTAAAGGACTAACTCAATGGTTAGCCCAATTTAAGTAGCTAGCTAGCTCCTCTCTTTTATGGTCCCACCTAATAAAAACTTAATCTCTAGTAGGAATAAAATAAACAAAGTAGACCAAGACTTCAAGGCTCTCAAGTCCTCTAGAAATAGGCAAAACACAGGCTCCAGGCAGCAAAATATTTACCTCAATCCAAATTGTCACACTACTCAGATTAATAATGATTTGGCTACCTCAGGCATGGCAGTATCAATAGGAGACCAATTAACAACACCACACATATCCTCTAAAGAGAATTCAGCAGGTAAAAATGTACTTAATACACACTATGAGCCAGAAAAGAACAAAAACCACAACAGTGTATCAAGACTAACACTAGTAAAACAGTCAATAATCAAATATTGCAGCTGCTTCAATTCTCTAGGAGATAAGAGAGATCAAGTCTACAAAATCTGCAACATTGACTTCAATTCAGGAGAAAATACATAAAACAAGTGTTCAATTAGAGTGTGTCGCAATGTGTATAGAGACACTAGAGACTAGATTATCAATGACTGCGGACTCTTATCCTTTGATACTTGAAAACAACAGGGGGTTTTCCCAAAAACTCGCTCAACCAAAACTAAAATTCAAAGATGTCTAGAATCGATCTCAAAGATCCAGTTTTGACTAGTAGCAGTTCCAGAAGTCAGAGATGAAGTATCGTGTTCTGTAGAATTTGCCAACAAACATATTAAGACCCATATTTATACTTTTTCCGTGCCACATATGCGTAATTTTTTTATGCGAAAGTGGTGCAAACCTACAAAATATAATTGTAATTTGTAAGTTTGTGCCGCTTTTGTGTAAAAAATTATGCAAATGCAGTGCAAAAAAGTATAAATGTGGGCCTAGATACTTTTTACTACTGTTGGGTCTGTCAGAACTAACTATTTTCAGAGTGCATCTGGTTCCTCTTATGAAACCAAAACCTTGTGCCCACCTCTGCACAGACATAGAGATTTTTCGGACTACAGACTCAATTCTTGCAAAAAGTCATTAAAAAAAACAAAATAGCTGTTGCCTGACAGAATAAATTTTTTATTTACACCGACTTGTCCTACAAGACCTCCCAGAGGCATTGGGAAAATAAACAATTTGTAGATAAGGCTAGAACCTCAGTGGTGCAAGTGCAAATTCTCCATACTACAAAATTGAAAGTTATATTGTTTTATAAATGACGAATTTGACGTAGTTTTACAAGGTTGCTTTCCCACCCACTGATGACACAAGTGAGCTCATTTCACTGTGCTGAATGTGAAAGACATGTTACTGTAGCCCCACAGAACCCTATCCAATACATTCTTGAAATAGAGTTATTTCTTTTGGGTTCCTAACAATCCTGTTAAAGGGATCGGGGTACTGTGGTAACAGACAGAAACTTATTTTGTTGTTCACAGGATTACACTCACTGCAACAAGAAGAATTGACACTTTAAATAAAAAAGTATTTTTTATGACAGGAATGGCCTGTTTCCCAGTACATCTAAAACAACTACACAGGATATCATAAAAACAGCAAGAAGGCATGTTGTAACACAAATAAAATGAAAATTTCTAACATGTTTAAAACGTCATCTAAAACAGTATAAAACCTTCTTCTATGTGCTACAGTGAGAGAGCATGGAAAGCAGAGCAACATTCAGTCTCGAGTTTCTTAGGGAGAAGGGTTGCACTGCATACCTTGTTGACAGCAAAGGGTGCTGTTATCAATGGAGGCATGAAGGAAGTGTTCCCTGCCTAGGGCAACAGCCTTCCTCTGGGACTTGGCTTTATCAGCACTCAGCGAAATGTAGCAACTTTGACATGTGCCGGAAGTAGGTGAGACTGTCTTCTTGCAGAACTTTAGTCGATAATCTTGGTGAAAGACCTCTCAATTAAGTGCACAAATGACACTTCTTATATACTTCTTGTTAGAAATGGGGTCTCTGGTTGACAGTCAGGTTACCCCCTGTTCAAGCAAGGACCCTCACTCTAGTTAGGATAAAAGAGAATCACCCTCAGCTAACCCCTGCTTACCCCCTTGGTAGCTTGGCAGAGCAGTAGGCTTAACCTCAGAGTGCTGGGCGTAAAGTATTTGTACCAACACACACAGTAACTTAATGAAAACACTACAAAATGACACAACACCAGTTTTGAAAAATAGGAAATATTTATCTAGACAAAACAAGACCAAAACGACAAAAATCCAACATACACAAGTCAAGTTATGATTTTTTAAAGGTTTAAAATAAAAAGAGTCTTTAGGTAGTTGTAACACCACACTAGCGCTGCTAGCGTGAAAATGTACCTGGTTTGCATCAAAAATAACCCCGCACGGGCTGTGTGCGTCGAAAACAACTCGGCACGGCGGTGCGCGTTGAAAAAGCCAGCCACACGACGATCCGAAAGTCCCGCGGCGCAGGGTGCGATCTCTCAGCCTCCGTCAGCGATGCTGCGCGTCGTTTCTCCTGCTCCGGGCGTCGGTTTTTCGGTCGCGTTTCCTGCGGCGTCGTTTCTCAGCTGCGGAACCGGCGTCGCGTCGTTTTCTCAGCCGCGATCGGATTCGCGTCGATCTTTTCTCCGCACGGCGCTCGGTGCGTGTATTTTTGTCCTTAGGTTGCCAGCTTCTCCTTTCAGGGTCCCAGGAACTGGAAGGGCACCACAGAGCAGAGTAGGGGTCTCTCCAGAGACTCCAGGTGCTGGCAGGAAGAAGTCTTTGCTATCCCTGAGACTTCAACAACAGGAGGCAAGCTCTACATCAAGCCCTTGGAGATTTCTTCTTCAAGATGGAAGGCACACAAAGTCCAGTCTTTGCCCTCTTACTCTGGCAGAAGCAGCACTGCAGGAAAGCTCCACAAAGCACAGTCACAGGCAGGGCAGCACGTTTTCCTCAGCTATCAGCTCTTCTCCAGGCAGAGGTTCCTCTTGGTTCCAGAAGTGTTTCTAAAGTTTGTAAGTTTGGGTGCCCTTCTTATACCCATTTTAGTCTTTGAAGTCACCTTCCTTCAAAGGGGACTCACACCTTCTTGTGAAATCCTGCCTTGCCCAGGCAAGGCCTCAGACACACACCAGGGGGCTGGAGACAGCATTGTCAGAGGCAGGCACAGTCCTTTCAGATGAGAGTGACCACTCCACCCCTCCCTCCTAGCAGAGATGGCTAATCAGGAAATGCAGATCACACCCCAGCTCCCTTTGTGTCACTGTCTGGTGTGAGGTGAAAAACAACCCAACTGTCAAACTGACCCAGACAGGGAATCCACAAACAAGGCAGAGTCACAGAATGGTTTAAGCAAGAAAATGCTCACTTTCTAAAAGTGGCATTTCCAAACGCACAACCTCAAAATCAACTTTACTAAAAGATGTATTTTTAAATTGTGAGTTCAGGGGTCCCAAACTCCACATGTCCATCTACTCTCTAGGGGAATCTACACTTTAATCATATTTAAAGGTAGCCCCCATATTATCCTATGAGAGAGAGACAGACCTTGCAACAGTGAAAACGAAATTGGCAGTATTTCACTGTCAGGACATATAAACCACATTACTATATGTCCTACCTTATCCATCCACTGCACCCTGCCCTTGGGGCTACCTAGGGCATACCTTAGGGGTGCCTTACATGTAAGGAAAGGGAAGGTTTAGGCCTGGCAAGTGGGTACACTTGCCAAGTCGAATTTACAGTGTAAAAATACACATACAGACACTGCAGTGGCAGGTCTGAGACATGATTACAGAGCTACTTATGTGGGTGGCACAACCAGTGCTGCAGGCCCACTAGTAGCATTTGATTTACAGGCCCTGGCACCTCTAGTGCACCTTACTAGGGACTTACTAGTAAATCAAATATGCCAATCATGGATAAACCACTTACATACAATTTAAACAGGAGAGCATATGCACTTTAGCACTGGTTAGCAGTGGTAAAGTGCTCAGAGTTGAAAAGTCAACAGCAACATGTCAGAAAAATATAGGAGGCAGGAGGCAAAAAAGTCTGGGGATGACCCTGCATAAGCAAAAGTCCAACACGACCCCCTACCAGCCTAAAGCCAGGGGAGAACAATCAATACCTTGATGTACTTCCCTGATTGGGGCGATAGAACAGGGACCCAGGCCCACAACAGCAGGGGCATGTTCCAGTTCTACGCCTTCCTGACTCCAGTTGGATCCCTCTGTCCATACTCTCAGGGCCCACTAAGCTAACCCATGGGGAACCCTTCTCCACATCTACAGACACCATCTGTGCAACACCTAACTTTACTTTGCTCACAGATGTATTGCAATGGGCAGATAGTACCACCAGGGCCAACACAGTGGTGTTGCCCACTCCACCCCCGGGGTGTGACTCTCGTCCTCCCCCCCCCAGGGGCAACTCTGTCCACCAGGACAGCAAGCCACAGTGGCCCCAGACAACTGTCAGGGATGAGAGCCCGACCTCAGGCCTCTCTAACCACTGTGACTGTGGAGAGTGGGGGGTGGTAGCCCCAGGTGCCTGGCACCCTTTGACCACTCTCTCTTCCACCAGGTCAGGGATGTTAACCTGCAACTGATCCTCCAACCTGGGGTCTGTACCTTCAGGTTGGACCAGGGCCAGGGGTGAGGCTTCCCTCCCCCTGCCCTCTCTTCTGGGGTCCTGAACCACCCAACTAGGAGCGGCCCCCCCAGAAGACAACATGGTAGGGGCACTGTTAGCAGTAGCCCCTTCCTCCAGGTCAGGGGGGACACCCTTAACCTGGCCTCCCAATCCAGGGCCTGTACCCACAGACTGGATCACTGCCTGGCAAACCAGGACTTCTTGGGGGGCATACCTACCCCCTACCAGGTCAGAGTTTACCCTCTGAACCTGGTCATCCAACCCAGGGTCACCACCCTGCGGTTGAACCACTGCCTGGCACACCAGGACTTCCTTGGGAGCACACTTACCCCCCATCAGGTCAGAGTTTACCCCCTGAACCTGATCATTCAACCCAGAGTCACCACCCTGCGGTTGAACCATTGCCTGGCACACCAGGACTTCCAGGGGAGCACACCTACCCCCTACCAGATCAGAGCTTACCCCCTGAATCTGGCAATCCAACCCAGAGTCACTACCCTGCGGTTGAACCACTGCCTGGCACACCAGGACTTCCTTGGGAGCACACTTACCCCCCATCAGGTCAGAGTTTACCCCCTGAACCTGATCATTCAACCCAGAGTCACCACCCTGCGGTTGAACCATTGCCTGGCACACCAGGACTTCCAGGGGAGCACACCTACCCCCTACCAGATCAGAGCTTACCCCCTGAATCTGGCAATCCAACCCAGAGTCACTACCCTGCGGTTGAACCACTGCCTGGCACACCAGGACTTCCTTGGGAGCACACTTACCCCCCATCAGGTCAGAGTTTACCCCCTGAACCTGATCATTCAACCCAGAGTCACCACCCTGCGGTTGAACCATTGCCTGGCACACCAGGACTTCCAGGGGGGCACACTTACCCCCCTCAAGGGACACACTGTCCCGAAGGGCCACACAAGAGTCTGGCTGGCGCAGGTCTCCTGACCTCTGCCCATCTGACAGAGTCTGGATTCCCCCCAACCCAGAAATGGTCTCACCAAGGTCATTCATGGGGGGCTCTGCTCTCAGAGCTGACCCCTGACCCTCCAGGTTCTCCACTGGGGTCCGCAACCCCCTCTCAACCCTCTGTCTGGACTTCTGCAACCCCTCACTAGGAGTGGTACTGCCAGACACCAGAACTGGTGGGACGCTGGCTACAGCCGCCCCCCCCAAGTTCTCCTGACACTGTGGGGTCTCCCTCAACAGATGGCCCTATGGTACAGGCTAGGCTCCCCTCCTGGGGTTCCCGCAGGGAACCCTCCAGGACCTGGGACCGGATCTCGGGCACCTTGGGCCTCAACCCATCCCCATTCCCTCTCCTCTGAGACTGGACATGGGGTCCCTCACCCATCCCACTACACTGGGACCTACCTGGGACACTACAATCCTTCCCTACCCCACTTGGTTGGGAACTACCTAGACCACTCCTCTCAGGAGCACCCCCAAATGCCTCTTCAGACTCTCTGGTACTCACCCAGAAGTCTGCCTCCATTGTAAGCTCCCTGGGGTCAGAGAACTCACACTCCACCTGGTGTTGGCATAGCTCAGGAAAATAAGGACTAGACATATGCTCTCCAGCAATTACATCACTCAGCCCCTCACATGAATTAACCAAAGTACCCTTCACCCAACCATCCAGTGACTCTGCTTTGACAAAGCACCCCACATCACCCTCCTGAGACTGGTGAGACAGTACCTGACTGTCCCTGACACTCAACCCACACTCTTCTGGGATGTTTTCACACTCCATAACCAGGACTTCTACCTGGGGGGAACCCCTCTCCCTGTCACTCTCAACTAGAGTCAGTAGAGTGTCCCTCCCACCAGTAGGAATATGACTCCCCATGCCAGTTCCCCAATCCACCTCAGGGACCCTGTGCATCACTGGAGCTACCTCATACCCCTGAACCTCCTGGCGTGTGTTAACTCCCTCCTTCAAGTAGGGCACCACCTCCCCGGGCATGTGCACTTCTTCAGCAGTACTGGATACAAGATTTTTGCTGCCACCATCTGAACTGGACTCAGCCCTCATGGCCTCCAGCTTCAGCTCTTCACAGCTCAGCTCTTGAGCTGCAATCCTTTCTTTTTCCAGGACTAAGGCTCTCTTCTCCTCAGCCCTCTCAAGCTCTGCATCTAGCTCTTCCAGACTCCGGATTCGAGCTAGGAGCCAATCATCTCTTTCTGTTCCCTCCTCAGGGTCACTGCCCTCCTCTTCGGAGTAGTCCTCCTCCTCAGAGTAGTTATCCTCCTCAGACTCATTTGGTGGTGTTGCCTGACAACGTTTCAATTCATACTGAAACAGGGCTGACTCAAGATCCTCCCTTCTGGATTTCCTGTTCACAGCCAGTCCCCTTTCCATGCAGAATGCTTTAAGCTGCCACTTTTTATACATAAATAGGTGCCAGAAATTGACTTCCATTCTGCCAAGGCTTCACAACCAAAAAAACAAAGTCCAAAAATATTAGCAATACTTCCAGGAGGACATCAGAGAACAAAAAGCAGAATCACAAGACAAGTAGTATGTGGTCACGTAGTGGTCTGAGATCAAAACAGTAGTGTACACTTAATTACTGTATGTCAAGTACAAATACAAGTCCAAATCCCGACCGCTGGTCACCAATGTTAGAAATGGGGTCTCTGGTTGACAGTCAGGTTACCCCCTGTTCAAGCAAGGACCCTCACTCTAGTTAGGATAAAAGAGAATCACCCTCAGCTAACCCCTGCTTACCCCCTTGGTAGCTTGGCAGAGCAGTAGGCTTAACCTCAGAGTGCTGGGCGTAAAGTATTTGTACCAACACACACAGTAACTTAATGAAAACACTACAAAATGACACAACACCAGTTTAGAAAAATAGGAAATATTTATCTAGACAAAACAAGACCAAAACGACAAAAATCCAACATACACAAGTCAAGTTATGATTTTTTAAAGGTTTAAAATAAAAAGAGTCTTTAGGTAGTTGTAACACCACACTAGCGCTGCTAGCGTGAAAATGTACCTGGTTTGCGTCAAAAATAACCCCGCACGGGCTGTGTGCGTCGAAAACAACTCGGCACGGCGGTGCGCGTTGAAAAAGCCAGCCACACGACGATCCGAAAGTCCCGCGGCGCAGGGTGCGATCTCTCAGCCTCCGTCAGCGATGCTGCGCGTCGTTTCTCCTGCTCCGGGCGTCGGTTTTTCGGTCGCGTTTCCTGCGGCGTCGTTTCTCAGCTGCGGAACCGGCGTCGCGTCGTTTTCTCAGCCGCGATCGGATTCGCGTCGATCTTTTCTCCGCACGGCACTCGGTGCGTGTATTTTTGTCCTTAGGTTGCCAGCTTCTCCTTTCAGGGTCCCAGGAACTGGAAGGGCACCACAGAGCAGAGTAGGGGTCTCTCCAGAGACTCCAGGTGCTGGCAGGAAGAAGTCTTTGCTATCCCTGAGACTTCAACAACAGGAGGCAAGCTCTACATCAAGCCCTTGGAGATTTCTTCTTCAAGATGGAAGGCACACAAAGTCCAGTCTTTGCCCTCTTACTCTGGCAGAAGCAGCACTGCAGGAAAGCTCCACAAAGCACAGTCACAGGCAGGGCAGCACGTTTTCCTCAGCTATCAGCTCTTCTCCAGGCAGAGGTTCCTCTTGGTTCCAGAAGTGTTTCTAAAGTTTGTAAGTTTGGGTGCCCTTCTTATACCCATTTTAGTCTTTGAAGTCACCTTCCTTCAAAGGGGACTCACACCTTCTTGTGAAATCCTGCCTTGCCCAGGCAAGGCCTCAGACACACACCAGGGGGCTGGAGACAGCATTGTCAGAGGCAGGCACAGTCCTTTCAGATGAGAGTGACCACTCCACCCCTCCCTCCTAGCAGAGATGGCTAATCAGGAAATGCAGATCACACCCCAGCTCCCTTTGTGTCACTGTCTGGTGTGAGGTGAAAAACAACCCAACTGTCAAACTGACCCAGACAGGGAATCCACAAACAAGGCAGAGTCACAGAATGGTTTAAGCAAGAAAATGCTCACTTTCTAAAAGTGGCATTTCCAAACGCACAACCTCAAAATCAACTTTACTAAAAGATGTATTTTTAAATTGTGAGTTCAGGGGTCCCAAACTCCACATGTCCATCTACTCTCTAGGGGAATCTACACTTTAATCATATTTAAAGGTAGCCCCCATATTATCCTATGAGAGAGAGACAGACCTTGCAACAGTGAAAACGAAATTGGCAGTATTTCACTGTCAGGACATATAAACCACATTACTATATGTCCTACCTTATCCATCCACTGCACCCTGCCCTTGGGGCTACCTAGGGCATACCTTAGGGGTGCCTTACATGTAAGGAAAGGGAAGGTTTAGGCCTGGCAAGTGGGTACACTTGCCAAGTCGAATTTACAGTGTAAAAATACACATACAGACACTGCAGTGGCAGGTCTGAGACATGATTACAGAGCTACTTATGTGGGTGGCACAACCAGTGCTGCAGGCCCACTAGTAGCATTTGATTTACAGGCCCTGGCACCTCTAGTGCACCTTACTAGGGACTTACTAGTAAATCAAATATGCCAATCATGGATAAACCACTTACATACAATTTAAACAGGAGAGCATATGCACTTTAGCACTGGTTAGCAGTGGTAAAGTGCTCAGAGTTGAAAAGCCAACAGCAACATGTCAGAAAAATATAGGAGGCAGGAGGCAAAAAAGTCTGGGGATGACCCTGCATAAGCAAAAGTCCAACACTTCTTATATACTAAATCTTACCAGAGACTGGAATCTGTGACATCAAAGAACATCAATTCAAACTACAGTATTTTGGCTATGTGTATGTTCTTTTTCTTATTTGAACTAGACATGATGATAAGTAGACACCCAACCCAGACTGATTTTGCATCAGGAGTATATATATATATATATGTATAAATATATATATATACACACAAAAAACAAGAGAGAATTCTGGGAAGCTCCGACATTTAGGTGGAGCAGACATTTGAGGTGGGCAACTGTAGAGTGTTGCTGGTGTTGCAGGGTGCTCCTTGTTTCCTTATTGGAGCTGGTCTCCACCTAAATTTGGGAACTTACCAAAGTTCTCTCTTGTTTTTTGCATAATTTATGCATCACTCTCTCTCTCTCTATATATATATATATATATATATATATATATATATATAATCCCTTGAACAGCATCTCTGTTAAATAGCAGACACAGCAATGATTCTTCATAACTTGAAAAAGATGGCCCCCTCCATGATCTAAAATTGTGCTCTCCATGATCTAACATGGTGGCAGTGCCCACCTAAAAATATATCAGAGAAGTAGGACCTTAGGGGCTTTACACCACTTCGGGACAATATTTTCCAATACTGCACAGCCACCAAGAAGGTGCAGAAATTATTAATCTTTGTTCAGCAAATTAGGGCCGGCCCAGTGGGATGTTAGTTTTTCACATCACTGGATTTTAGCTACAAGGAAGACAACAACACCCTATCTAGGTGCAAACCAGAGAACCAAATATGACTCTACATGAGAACAATCTCAGAAGTGGAACTGACTGATAGTGACCTGGGGAGAGTGCCAGGTTTCGCTAAAGGCTAAGGGAGCATGAAAAGGGTGTGCATGTCAAAACAAAAAACTTAATATTAGTACATGTGTGATCCGAGGACGAACAGGGCAATCGTCTAATTGACATAACTTCTCAGTGTAAGAAATTTGATTACTCATTGAACGAAGGTAAAAGCATGAGCCACTATCCTTGTCAGGGTACATGAGGGAAAGTGGGTTATTAGTAGGTGAGGGTATAGAATCACTAATTGGTCCAGTCAAGTTTCAGTAAATTAATCTTTGCTCAACGTTTGGTAGACTAGCAAACAAGCAGTCAGGCTTAACTTAGGGAACAGGTAAATGTAAAGCATTTAATACCATCATAAAAGTAAATAAAGAAAAGACACAACACAATAAAAATACAACACTGATTTATAACAATAAAGAATATTTTTATCTTTACAATTACACCAAAACAACAAAAAATCAATGTTCAACCAAAGATGTAATTTTTTAAAGGTTCAATTAAAAAAAAAAAGCATTCTAGCCCCAAAAAGCATAACATGCCATTTGTGGCTATCCGGTCGCGCTGAACTGGAACGAAGGTCAAAGCTTTAGGCCAACTGTAATGAAGCGCACGTCGGAAAGGATGAGGACTAGGTCCCGACCAAAAGTTTAGTTTCATTCTTAGGGCCTGATTTAGAGTTTGGAGGAGGAGGTTACTTCATCACAAACGTCACGGATATCCTGTCCGCAGTATTACGATCTCATTTTAGCCTATGGAGATCATAATACAGAGGACAGGATGTTTGTGACTGTGTAACCCATCCCCCAAACTCTAAATAAGGCCCTTAGGCCCGTATTTATACTCCGTTTGCGCCGAATTTGCGTCGTTTTTTTCGACGCAAATTCGGCGCAAAACTAACGCCATATTTATACTTTGGCGTTAGACGCGTCTAGCGCCAAAGTATTGGCAAATAGCGTCATTTTTTTGCGTGAACGCCTTCCTTGCGTTAATGAGATGCAAGGAAGGCGTTCCCGTCTAAAAACAGACGCACATAGCGGTGCGTGGTATTTATGCTCCAGGGCAAAAATCACTCCCGCGCGGCAGGCGGCGCAAAAAAATGGCGCAAAGCATGAATAGCGTGACATTTTAACGCCTGGGTCAGGGCAGGCGTTAAAATGGGGCAAACACACCTGTACTTAATCAGAACACACAGAACAAACAACAGAGCAGCAGAGCAGCAACAGGGAGACATGGAGGTGCTTTTTCTTTAACGTGCACGTAGACGCAGAGCCCTGCAGCAACAACAGCAGCCACAACAACAACAGCAGGGACCCCAAAGACAGCGCAGAAGGCAGGAGAGGATATTCCGCCCAAGAACAACCCTGCATGGTCTCAGGGAACGAGACATCATCCAGAGGTACCGGTTGAACTGGCAGGCCATTCAGCAGCTGCTGACAAATATTGAACAGCAATTGGCCCCCACTTTAGTGACTCCACGCACTATCCCAACAGAAACAAAGCTGCTTGCCGTACTTCACATGCTGGCAAGTGGCTCCTTTCAGACAACTGGTGCCCTGGTTGGTGGAATCTCACAACCATCTTTCTCCGCATTCCTGCCTAAAGTACTGGATGCCATCATTGGACTGACACCCCGCCACATCTGCTTCCCTAACACACTGCAGAAGCAGCAGGAAACAAAACAGGGGTTCTACGCCATCAGTGGCTTTCCGCACGTCCTTGGTGCAATCGAGTGCACACACGTACGCCTTGTGCCACCTGCTGCGAGTGAACACCTCTAACGCAACAGGAAGCACACACATTCCATCAACGTGCAGGCCATAGTCGATCACCAAGGACTGATCAGCAACATCGTGGCTAAATATCCTGGGAGTGTACATGATGCATTCATCTTCCGTCACTGCACCATCAACCAACACTTCCAGGATGGACGGTATGGCAATGGACTACTTGTTGGTAAGGACAAAAATCTACTTATATACTCACTGCACAGAAACCCTCTAGGATAAACAACACATACACCACAATAGCAACACCTAGACAGGAACACACTGAGGTACTCACATCACTAGCCATGTGTCACAAGTCACCATTGAACCTCTCACACATTTGGATTTACTCCACAGCTTAGTGTGAAGACATTCATGACTGTGGTTGCCTAAATGTCACCTTGCAAATTGGAAGTCTCACAATAACCTGTACACTAATACAATGCATGACTTTTAAGGGATGGGATGGCCTGGCTATGTTCATATGGACGTTTCTAATACCCTTTCATGTTTCAACTCTGCATGGAACTATCATCACACCCCCAGTGAGGACACACGGACACCTGTGTCACAAGTCCCAATGCAAGGGAGGGCACACTGTACTTGAGAAACCAATACATCCTGCTGACAAACAGTTAGACAACAAACACTTGCTCAGCCAAGGAAAATAAACAATGCCAAAGTTTCCACCAACAACCATAGGTTGTCACATTAGTACACAAAATAGTCACAGACAACACAACACAACTACTGCCATCAAAGATACGTACAACAGTGCCTCCTACATCTAATTGATACCATTCGGTGTTTCTCTTTCAGCTGATCAGGGGTATGGCATCCAGCCTTGGATAATGACACCATATGGGAACCCAAATACTGCTGCTGAGCGGGCATACAATGACGCCCACAAGAGGACACGCAGCATTGTGGAGAGGACCTTTGGGATCCTAAAGTCAAGGTTCCGCTGCCTTGACATCACTGGCGGAAGCCTACTATACTCCCCAGAGATGGTATGCAAAATTATACTCACTTGTGCCATATTACACAATATTTGTGTACAAAGGAACATTCCCCTCCTTGAACCGGACCCAGACATGCCTGAGGATGATGATGAGGAGGATGCTGGCCTGCAACAGGAGGGGGAACAACCTAACACCGCAGCAGGAGTGCGTAGGCGCCAACAGCTTGTGAACAATTTTTTTACTTAAGTCATTATAATCACTTGTATTCCACACTTGTAAATAAACACAGATCACAAACACCACATCATGCTTTGGCCTATTCATTTCTGACCACCTTTAGTTTGAAATAGCTGAAGATGAATGTCGTCTCATTGATCAAGAATGCCATTAAAAATCATCACACCAAAAATAAACATCACAACTGTATGCACAGAGGGTAGGATGTGACATGTTACATTACCATACACAGAGCCCAACAAGAGTACAAATGTGACAATTAGACATGCCGGATCCAAACAACTGAAACAGTCTCTCATCCAGCCCAAAATTGGAGATCATTTGAAAGTCACATCACACGGGTTCAGAGACAGGGTGGGACCATCCATGTGTACGTGAACATGTCATCAATGGCTTCTCTCAAGTGTATGATGTGAGCAATACACAATTGCAACAACATCAGCTGCCACTAACTCAGGAGGAGACCTTGAAGTTACAGTGACAACATACACACAGACAGGTCATACTGGATCCACATTCCCACACACATGTACACATATGTCATACAACCAACCTAATATTTGAAAGTAGACCATCACAGTTGTGTCCCAGTTTGAACCTAGCAGGAAGATTGTAACATGACACTAAACCAGTTTATGCAGACAGGGACACAGACAAGCAAAACAATCTTCGCATTATCACATCGTGAACGCTGAGAGTCTTGCAAACTTAGGGGGTCACTCGGACCCTGGTGGTAATTACCGCCCTGGCGGAGGTCGGCGGTAGCACCGCCAACAGGCTGGCGGTGCACCGATGGGCATTCTGACCGCGGCGGTTCAGCCGCGGCCAGAAACGGACTTCCCGCTGCCCTTGAGAATCCACCATGGCGGCGGAGCGCGCTCCGCCGCCATGGGGATTCAGACACCCCCTACCGCCATCCTGTCCCTGGCGGGTCTTCCACCAGGAACAGGATGGCGGTAGGGGGTGCCGCGGGGCCCCTGGGGGCCCCTGCAGTGCCCATGCCAATGGCATGGGCACTGCAGGGGCCCCCGTAAGAGGGACCCACAAAGAATTTCAGTGTCTGCTTTGCAGACACAGAAATTCGCCACGGGTGCAACTGCACCCATCGCACCTTCCCACTCCGCTGGCTCCATTCTGAGCCGGCGTCCTCGTGGGAAGGGTGTTTCCCGCTGGGCTGGCGGGCGGACTTTTGGCGGTTGCCCGCCAGCCCAGTGGGAAAGCCAGAATGACCGCCGCGGTCTTTCGGCGGGAACCGCTTGGCGGGCGGCGACCGCCGCCCGCCGCGGTCAGAATGACCCCCTTAGTCATATGAAAATGGTATGCAACTTAGCTCCAAATCATCAATACTGCAAACGTCAAATGGGCTAATGAGATGAATGAATGGTCAACAGTCATTCATACCATATGGCCTTACATTCGCCCGCTGCTGCAGGTTTGCCAGGATATGATAAAAATAATCCATGGATACAGTAGCTATTCTGGATGGTCAAATCCTAGGGTGCTGGGGGACTAACTCCACCTCTACCACCCCCAAAACATACAGGAATCATGTACTTGTGAACTAAACACATGCATAAGGCACATATGTGGCCTCAATGTCACAAGTCCTACACAAATATGAAACACAAAATCATAATGGGACATGGTCAGCCCCCTAAAAACTGAAAGTGACTCTCCCACTCCCTGTTAGGACTACAGATAAAAGCATCCCCATCATAAAGGTGGGGACATTTTGGAGACGGAATACATAATGGTATCAAAAATCACATTTCAAAATAGCCATCAGCAATTACACCAAATATGTTGTCAAATATGGTCAATACATTAGTTAACGTATCCCAAACATCACAGTGTGAAGGCCGTCTATACATAAAAGTACGGACATTTGTCAGATACAAGCACAAATGTGTCTCACATCGCACCGTTTTACCATGACAAATCACCTTTCCAAAGCTAAACACATGAAGACATTTGGATCAATTTGCTCCATATTCTACGCATACAGCATGGCCGTCATAATTTGTTCATGTACATGAGTGCACACAATGCAGAGTCAGATACAAATGTATCCAAAAGTGTCTTGATATTTCACCTTCAAATTATGATTTACATCCACAATATTTTTGACTCTGCATCATGTGCACTACTGTACGTGTAATAAAAACCACGCACATGATGTATACGTGGTCAAAATGACGCTATATGCACAATATATTGCTCATTTCATGTACAGTATTAATTATTAATATTAATAGCATATTTTTTTGACTCCGCATCATGTGCACCACTGTACGTGTAATAAAAACCACGCACATGATGTATGCGTGGTCAAAATGACGCTATATGCACAATATATTGCTCATTTCATGTACAGTATTAATTATTAATATTAATAGCATATTTTTTGACTCCGCATCATGTGCACCACTGTACGTGTAATAAAAACCACGCACATGATGTATGCGTGGTCAAAATGACGCTATATGCACAATATGTTGGTCATCTCATGTACATTATCAATTATTAATATTCATATCATATTTTTTGACTCCGCATCATGTGCACCACTGTACGTGTAATAAAAACCACGCACATGATGTATGCGTGGTCAAAATGACGCTATATGCACAATATGTTGGTCATCTCATGTACATTATCAATTATTAATATTCATATCATATTTTTTGACTCCGCATCATGTGCACCACTGTACGTGTAATAAAAACCACGCACATGATGTATGCGTGGTCAAAATGACGCTACATGGTCAATATGTTGGTCATCTCATGTACATTATCAATTATTAATATTCATATCATATTTTTTGACTCCGCATCATGTGCACCACTGTACGTGTAAAAAAAACGACGCCCATGATGTATGCGTGGTGTAATTGACGCTACATGCACAATATGTTGGTCATCTCATGTACAATTGGAAATATTAATATTCATAGCATATTTTTACACTCCGCATCATGTACACTGTAATGCGTCAAAAAAATATGACGCACATCTGTGTATGCGTGAAAATATGACGCATTACGGGAAAATAAAAACGGCGGCCATTTTATGCAGGAAGTGATGTAATAGGATATCCTGTTTACCAAATCTGTACTGGGAGTTGACTTTCACTTTCACTTTGCAGTCTCAGAGTTATCTAGACTGTGTGGTTGTGTGAAAGGTGTTGTCCTGTGTTTTACTGCTTTAGTGTCCTGTGTGCCTTGTATTTTGTCTTTGTGTCAATCTTTTATTGTTGTCAAACATTGTCTCAGTCTGTTTAGTGTTGTTTGGTCTATACCTGTGATAGTTTGTATTGTCTGTGGGAGTCTGTTGTGGGTAGCATAGTTTGGGGTGTTAGTTGGGCTATTTTTCTCCTTCTTCTTTTTCTTTCACACCTCTACCTTTCCCCATTTCCCACTTTTTCTTTCATTTTTCTTTGGTACTATTTTCACACCTCGCATCATGTCAGGTAGGCCTCGCCTGTCCAGGATGGGTGAGGACGAATTGGGGGGCTTCATATGGCTCGTAAGCCATTTCCTCCCACTGATGCTGGAGGCTGGGGGCCGTGTGATACAGGGGTATCACACGGAGGCGAGGAAAATACGTTGGGAGAAGGTGCGCCATCACCTGGTCCGGGTCTACGGGAGTATGAGGAATGTCCATCAACTCAAGCACCGCTGGGCAGATCTGATCAGCAGGGAACAGGACCTGCTGGACCACCTGGGACTCCAGATTGGTGGCTATGTTGGTGAGTAATAATCAATTACATGGGAATAATAGGAATGTGTGCGTGAACATGTGATGATTGGTAGCCAATCTGCAAAATAAGTAGCTGACTGCGTGTTATACTAGGGAAACCTAGGCCCATGGGCATACACATAAATCCCCATTTTTGCTACACATGTACACCCAATAACAGCAGTAAAATGCAACATCTATTAGTATTTTGCTAAGTAGCCCCCTCTCTGTGTCACAAAATGATGCAAATGCTGCGCTACAAAGGTATACATATGTGTCCAAATGTGTATTTGTTGCCGGGTGTGTATGAAGACCTATGCTACCAGGCCGATGCCTTATCTTTGCAACACATACCAGATGGCTGTAGCTGCATGGAATGTAGTGTTGCATTTGTGTCTGAAAAGCAACACGTGAACTGCTCAATTTGTACTCTACTGGTCATAATGGCCAGTGAGTACGTCATGTAGAAACAACATACCTACATATGTAGACGCCATAGCTAGACCGAAAATTGCAAACACATGATGATGCAACACCTGTGTGTTGCCTTCACGTCACATGAAGTTAGTCATGTTGTCCACACATATGTCACATGTGTGTCTGGTTGCTGTGTGTTGAACCTGTCACCATAGCCTGTTTGATTGTGAGTGGTCATGCAGTCCTCATGGAACCAGTTGTGAAATGTTTCTCTCTGGGATGCACATGCTGAGATGTATGGATCACATGATTGTTCGGGCCTACTAATGGAGGAGTAACTTGGACGACACATGACTGTCCTGGCCACTGCATGAGTGTAGTAGGGTGTGTCACTGGAGCAGGAGACTCATCCAATGATAATCTAGAATACAAAGTCAGCCAGGCAGGATGAGCATGTGTGAAAGTGTATCATTACCATGTAATATTCACACACTGTCATTGTAACATAAATTATTTGTCTGTTCACCCAGTCTGAGTATAATCTTCCTTTCATGCTTTACAGGTGGACCAGCCCCGTACACCATTGGTGAGGTAGCCCATTTTGACGACCCCGATACCTACAGTGAGTGTTGCCTAAGTGCTATTTACATTGTTTGGAAATGAAGCATGATGGATTACTGTGTGTTCAGGACAATTCATGATATGATGTGCTGGCCGTTCATTGGCTTTGTTGTTTTGGTGTGATATCAAATTGGAATAATGTTTCGGTAAAGCAATCCCTAGTCATCTCTCAGATTGAGGGGCAGTAGGTCATTCAATTAGTGCGACTATTGGGAATAGCATGACTCATTTTGAACACACTGGTCAATGTTAGACTTGGTCAGGAACTTGCCATTAACTGAGTCAGCATATCAGACTGACAGTCTCCCAGATAGCTTAGGCACATGGCTTCGATGACAAGTGCTTCTTCCTAGTTGAGGATGGACTGTGTACACTGTAGGTCGGATCTTCCGGGGGCATGTACTTCCACAAGGTGACCTCAAAGTGTGTGTGACTTGAGTGCAATGGCCTAGCTGTTCTGTTGAATCATGTGAATGGGTGTTCTACCTCCTCTGTGTGTGTTGTAAAACATGCCTCACTAATAGTATGTTATGTTTGGCTAAGTCATATCATTTTGACATGTGTGGACCTGGGATGTGACAAGGTTGGGCTGACTCCAACGTGTTGCTAGCCCTTCATAGGTGTTGTGTGTGAAGGCACATGCTTGTTGCACTTTCTGTACACTCCTGGTTGTGCATTGATCATGGGATTGTTGTTTGTTCTTCCCACACCACCCACAAAGACTGGGATGTTACTGTGAAACAGGGTACCTAGGACTGTAGCAACCAGTATGTTACACGTACTTAACACCTTTTGTGACTTGAGTTTGTACCTAGGTCCAGATGTAGCAAAATGTCTCCACATTGCAAATAGCATAATTTGATGTTAGTGAGTTGCAAACGTCTGTTTCCTAATCCGAAATGTTATTGGTGGTCATGTACATATTCGCAAAATGCTTTTCTAAAGTAAAAAAATAAAGGAGTTTACCAGCCCTACTTGCAAATCACAGTGTTAGGCAATCCCATTTGCTAACGAGTACGTGGTTGCAAAGTGAGTAGCTGTTATCATCCACTTGAAGTGGCTGCTGACCAACTTGCTGACTGGAAGGGGTCCTCATTGTGAACCTTCACCTTTGTGAGTGGACCAAAATACTCCTGCACAAAACAGCCAGTGGTCTAGGGGAGCAATAATTATTGTGTAAATTACGAACAATCAATTGTTGTGAATTTAAACAAATCGCAGCTCATTTTCCTTTCAGATAAAGGGCCTACACTTGGTGAAAAATAACTTGCTTCATTTAAAAGCAGTCACGTCTATGGAGTTCTGCTGTTCCCAGCAGGCCTCCATCCCCGTGAGTGCCCATAGTTGCTAAGGTGGTGCAAGTTGGAACCCACATCATTGATGTTCATGAGGTGGGATTTAGGGACCCCATAGTGACTCGCAGACGGTGTCAGAGACACCGTTCAGCTTTGCAATTTGCTAGTTGATTTCCCATCAATTCCTACATCTGGCCGATAGTGTCGACATATGATTCATGGCCAGGGGTTCAATCTTAGCACACAACTATTTCGAAATGCCATTGAGTGAGGAGTGTGATTCTTATCACATAGAATGACATATGTAGTGAAGTCAGTATGCGGACGAGCTGGTGCCATAATGTATAATGGCTTAGGTATGAATTGTAGGAGTAGTTTAGGGTGATGTCATCCATCATGTAGAGACATGGATCTGCTATATGTGATATGCCCTTCAGTATGCATGATTCACATGTACTTCCTCTGAGCCTTCCCGTGACATATGTTGTAACAATTGCTGCAACCAATACATTGCTAGTAATGGTCAAATTACCCATTGTGGTATTCAACCCACTGTAAATTCTATGCTCAATATTTGCCTGTTCCCTTTACAGCTGCAAACCTGAGTGCCGCAGCTCGAAACCAGTTTGAGCGCCGTGCAATGAGGTACAGGCACATCCTGCAGGTGCAGTGTGGGTATCGGAGGATGGCCCGCAGATACAATTCGGAACGGGCCTCCGGGGCGTGGTATGCCACACCACAGGCTCCACCAACGGTGCCACCTACAACCACCAGGTCTGCCCAAGGGGACCCAGCGACGGACCAGCCATCTTCCTCAAGACCTGGACCCAGCCGTGTGTTGGGAGCAGGGCTGTCCCGTGGCCACTCCACTCCAGCAACAATCTCCACCTCCACTGGCACGCAGACCAGCAGTGACCCTCCAATTGACCCTGCAGCCTTCCAGGCATTGTCTAGGAAACTGGACAGGTTAATTCAAAAGGTTGACAACCTGACGGAGGACATGGCGGAGGTCAAAAAGAAGGTGCGCTCCATCCGGCGCACACTTCAGAGGGCAAATCCTTAGTTATTTTGCCCTCCTGAACTTTTACCCCTCCCCTCTCCCCTCTTTCCTCTTTTCATACTGTTAGTTGGGTTTGGGGGGTTAGTTGTAGGATAAGTATAGGTAATTAGCTTAGTTAGTGTTAGGTAAGAGGGTGGGGGGTCCTTATACTTTCTATCTAATATTTTTGTGTGGGTGGGTGGGTGGGGGGCAATGTTGGGATTCCTGTTTGATAAAAAAAAAACAAAAAAAAAAATATAAAAAAAAAAAAATACAAAAAAATATATGTTTCTTTAGGATAGTATAGTATGTGTGTAGGTTAGTAAGTGTTGTCCTGCATGTGTCTTGTCTCATAATGGTGGGTGGGGGGTTGATGTTTAGATCGTTTCGTTACATGTGTAGAGTAAGTTTAGCTTAGGTTAGTTAGGGACAGTTGTGGGTTAGTAGTAGTCAGGTTAGATTAGTGTAGGTTTATCTTTCCCTTAGTTGCCTCTTTTCTTACTTATTGGAAATAAAAAATGTGTTAACCCTTTACCAGATGCGTTAGGTGCTACCTTTTCATGGCCTTGACATCAGTGTAGCAGAAAGTTTTAGTATGACATTTGTGTCCTATGCTCGCTATCCCCAGGCTATTGAGATTTAACATGCCAGCTACCCGTGTGCTAACTTGGTAAGTATCCACCGTGTGGGAGAGCCACCATTGGTAGTGTGCATAGATCATCAAGATTTGGGGTTGGTATGTATCCTACTTCACAAAGAGTGCTTCCAGAGTTGATTTTGTAGGTAAATAGATAGGTCGGACAGCATTGTGAAGTTCAGGGAGAGCTTTGTAGATGAGTATTTGTTCACACTCTTGTCTTGTTGCTGTCATTGCTGACCTACATCATGTGTGTACTGCTTGAGCATGACTTTCCTTCATGGTAGTATACGCTGTAAGGGTGATTGATGCAGTGTAATTTGGTTAACATTCCTTTCATTTTACAGCATAATGTATTGTGTTAGTATCGCAAGGTGCCTACATTTCTCATCCACCATTAGTTGTCTAGAATAGCTATGGATGGGGCCTCATTCTGTCCAACACAGCATGATTGTGTGTGCTTAGTCCATACATCAGTTATTTTCCTCAGTCTAGTAAAGCTATGATGCAATCCTGGCCACTGCACAGATGTTTCAGTAGACATGAAATCAGGACAGTAGTCTAGAGAATCAACATGGTTGCCACACAGCCACTTTGGAGTTATGTACTGCACAGTTGAAGTGTGAAATGACACAGAGACACAATTGGTGTGCAAGTGATATTTATTTTTAGGTGGAGTAGTGCAAAAAGTCCATTAACAATGTTAGGTGAGTCCGTTCTGGTGCATTCTTAAATGGTGATCCTATTTACAGGGTGTGGATGATGCTCCTGACATGCTGGGTTGATGTCACAGACGGTGCAGAGGAACAGGAATTGCCAAATGGTAGGAGAGAAACATTTACAGCCAATGTGGACAAGTTAAACAGTAGATTGCCGAACAGTCATTGAGGGTAGTTGGAGTGAGGCTGGCATGTGTCAAAACGTAGGACCTTGGTCAGAGTGGGGCATGGTGCAGGGACTAGGGCTTCCGGGTACTCTTGCGTGTGAATGTTATCTGTTCCATGTCTTCTTCTTCTGATGTGTGTGTTGCCTGGTGTGTCCTTGTTGTTGTTGGTTTTGAAGGGGCAACACACACCTCAGTGTCAGAAGACATGGAGGCAGACATCCCGGGGGCTGATCCCTGTCCAGTTATGAAGGGCAGTACTGCAGCAAGGAGAGCGTGCTGGTTTTTCAGAATGGCAGCCACATCCCGATGGTAGGCAGCCAGGTCTGCCCTGAGGGGTTCGATGTTGCATTCGTGCACACGCTGACTGGCTTGCTGTTGGAGTTGTTTGGTCAACTGTATGACAGCTGTGCAGATTGCCTTCTGTGTTACTAAAAGTTCCTCCAACAGCGATGTTCTGGCTTGCATTGCAGCTGCCTGATCAGCAGTTGACAGCATGCACGAACGCACCCCCTCAAGGCTGGCTCCCATAGTTTGCATCCCCACCCGCACCTCCTTGGCCAGCTCCCGCTGGACCCCAACGACTGTTCTTTCGAAGCTGGTGCCAGTGTCGTCAGAGTCCTCAGCTGTGTTGGAGCTGGCAGGTCTTACAATTGGGGTGGCGGGTGGTTCTACTGTGGTGGCTGCTTCATCTTGGCTCCTCCTTGTTACTGAAGGGGGGGTTTGGAGGCTTTCGAGGACCATGTCAATGGTCTCTTGTGTGAGGTTGATGTTCTCGTCATCCATGTCATCAGGGAACTCATGGACAGGCATATCGGCAGGAGATCCGTGTTCCTCTGCAAAGAAACAGGGTACAATTAGTGTGTCTGTGTTGAGATCATTTAGCACTAAGACACAAGCCTTTGGATGCCTTTACTTTGTACTCTGATTTTGTCTTGGTATCTGCTGTCTGTCATAGGGCATTGTTGTAGGCCTATGGCCCACCTGTGTGTCACATATATGATATGGAGCTATCAGACATGCCTGCCAGGACATCTCTAGGTGTTGATTTGTAATTATTTTGGAATATGCATTTTTTGTCCTACTCCTCTCTCGGTGTTTCACTATTGTTATGGAGGGACATTTGTTTGGGTGGGCTCTCATTATCCTACATGTGATTCTTGGCTTTCTAGGCAGCAGGATAGCTAATGGTGTGGGGGACTAAGTTTGACCCACTTGTAAATAACTCTGTCACCCAGATATTGTATTTAGCTCAGACAGACTAGCAGTGCCTCTGGTCTCCCACAACAGAGGAATGTTTAGAAGTCCAAGCCCATGACATCTTTGGGACTTCTCAGGGAAGTGGTGGTCACTCAGGTCCTACACATTTCTATCTTTTCCGGTATGTTCCCATACACAAATGACACAGACAGTATTTGTTGGATATGAAGTTTCAGTGTTCAACTGACTTGTAGGAATTTCGGTGTGAGCCCCAATAACCAAAACAATACACACAGTTAGAACTGAAATAGTCCGCAGGAAAGTAATACATTGGTACACAGCTATCATGGTGCCTAACAGTTTCTACTCTCCCTCTGCTTGTTCTATATATAGCACTGCATGTTAAGTTTGGAGCTTGTCTGTCTGAATCACAGGGGAGACATCATCCCTCATATCAGAGGAATGGGCTGGGATCTGGTTGTGCATCAGCAGCAAGGCAGGCAGCATCTAGATGTGATTTTCTGTTTGTAAACTCCCCCATGCGTGTCTTGGGACGAGGAAGTGAATTTAAAAGACATATGTCATGGTGATGACAAAGTTTCCCTACGCAGGAATGGCAAACCTTAACCCCTACCACATCTATCATCAACGAACCAGACGGTATCCTTGACTGGGGCACAGAGTGAATATGTTCTGGCAAACTCCAGGGCAGAAGTAGGCAAAACAGGGTGATTTGACTAATTGCCAACACCTTAGGACTGACTATTTGCTACATTAACTGATAGGAAGGGCAATGAGATTCATTTAGTGCAAAGTGCTCTGAGGCACTTAGATGTGAGCAAATGAGTATAAGTACATTCAGGGTAAGATGCACAAAGGCCTCCAGCCTGAGGCTATTGCGCAAAGTATAAGTTTCACTTGCCACGCTACACTTTGACTGACTGTGGGTGTTGTGACTGCCCTGCCAGCACACTTGCCTCACAGGCCCTGCACCATACACTTTTTATTCACATTGCATGATCTGTACATGTTAGGTGGCATGACCTATGTATGTCAATGTTAGGATGTGGTATGGATGTAAACATTGTTGATGTTTGTATCTGATGGGGTCTCGTGTGTCTTACTGGATTGGCTTGTTTATCGTATGAATGTCCTATTTTTTGGTTAGACTGTGCAGATGTGTTTCATTGACCAGTTGCCTGTGTCCCCTCGTCAATGTTGTTGTCTGAGCAGTATGACATTTGTGATGTAGCATTGTTAGGCAGGCACGTGAGGGACCCTGATGTATGCAGCATGTGTGTGTCGTTAGTGCTGTGTGGCTCCTATTGCTGTTTACTTAGGCTTATGTATGTGTCAGTTATGGACATTCGGCATTTAAGTGTACTGGTAGCTTTGTCTTATTTCTAGGAGTAGTTGCAGATGTCATCCTCACCCCCTAATTTAGGAATGTATGTTCCAGGGTGGGGTTCCTGCCATTTGGTACTATAGCTGCCCAGAGATGAGAGGTGTTATTGTCAACTGTGGTGGCAGTTAAGTTGCAGTTGTTGTATTTGCTACTGCATTACAGGTAGGGACCTAGTTGATGGGGAATAGTTTGTGCAAAACAAGTGCCTGGATGTGGATTCAGGGTAGTGTCCTTCCCACCTGTCACTGGTTTCCCTTGGCTCTCTTGTTGTAATTACAGGATGTCCCCATGGGACTGTAGTGGTGGCAGTATTTTGTCGTGGCCCGGCTATGGTCAGTACTGGGCATTCCCCCCTGCCGTGCCCCTTTCCCCATGCCACTTCATATATGTGCTAAGTTACATGCATTGTGTAGTAGGTATCCCCCCCCTGCTTACAGTCCCCATTATTGCATTGTAATTCCCCATGCGACTTACCCTGCATGTGCGTAGTGTCGTGGTAGTCTGCGCTGTCCAGTCCTTGTATCCCTGTGACGATCTCCTCTGGGATGACGGCTGCGACCATCTCCTCCATGTGGTCCAGAGCCTCCTGTTGTGCTGGACTCCCCCCTCCAGTCTGCATTGCTGCCTTCCTGTTCCTGGCCATTTTCTCTTTGGTCCTACGTTTACAGTCATGCCAGCGTTTCTTACACTCGGTGACTGTCCGGCGTTCTTCAGCCACACTGTTTATCTTGTCCACAATTTCTTTCCAGATGGCCTCTCTCCTACTGAGTGGCAATTTTGAGGATATGAAAAGTTGGTGCTGGTGTTCCGTCACCTCTTTCACCAGGATTTCCTGCTCCTCTGCACTGAAGCGACACTTTCTTTTTTTCTTTAACATGTCCTGGTTCCTGTGTGCTTCCTCCTGGCTGGGTCCTGGTCTGCTCTCATCCTCCTGGGGTCTGTTGGGGCATCTGGGATCCATTTTGGGTCTCCTCTCCTGTCAGTGCAGTTTTCGCGCAAAAATGTCACGCAATAGCGTGAAAAAAAACGGCGTATTCACGATAGCGCTGTCGTAAATCGACCCACAGTGATTTGCGTCACTTTTACGTGGGTTTGCCTTACGACAGACCGACGCTGTTTGCGTCACGAAATAATGACTCCCACCTGTTGGTTGCGCCGCCGTACGTCAAAGTATAAATTTGACGCCCGAATGGCGCATCCAAATGGCTTTAGACGGCGCAAATTTTTTTGACGCAAAACTGCGATGGCGCAGTTTTGCGTCAAAAAGTATAAATATGGCCCTTAGTGTTTTTCTCTCGATGTTGAGTCCTCAGGTTCCTCAGATTCGTAGTTTACTTTGATGACAGCAGACTGCTGCAGAGTGATGCCTTGATGCACCTGAAAGACTTTTGTCCTCAAGGTCAACGGTAAGGAGATCTGGAGCGTTTAGTGAGACAAACCAGTGTGGTCAGGCCAATTGACAAGTCGATGATGGCCGCTTTACTCTTTGCATGAAACTATCTCTACCTGGAGTGTTTCAGCAAAACGTTGTGGAGAGTTTCCAAACTTTTAGATCTTATTCCTTGTTGGTTCTTTTGGGGAGATAAGTGACCAGTAGCACCAGCCAAGGCTTCAGAGACTGTGGATTGCCTGTTGGGGTCTATGACACAATCTCCACAATGCAACTGTGCAGTCCAGGAAAATCCAGTTATGGCTGGACAGCTGGGGTAGTCCTCTATTTGACTGCTGCAGGTGACTTCTTCCATCACTTGTGTACCTGTGGCTGCTCAAGGAGTCCAATCCTTTTCCTTTTAGTTGGGCACAGCCCTTTCTTTGTGGAGCCTTCAGAGTGCACCAGGTGCAGTCCTTCTGAGTGCAAGTATTCTGTGGTGCAGTCCAACGGTCCAGCAGGGCAGACCTTTGTCTTGGTCTTTTGTTGCAGGCAGTTTTCTGAGGAGGTCCTACAGCTATCCCACTTTTATCCTCCATTCTAGGCTGGCAAGAGGGGGGCACCACAACAGTTACCTCCCTCTGCTGTGACCACTTCCTACAAAGTGTGGCATATTTTTGACTCGGAATACACTTTTCTCTCAAAATTCAAAATAGAGAAATTCTCTCCTCGGTGTATGTGTCTGTGTAACCCAATCCAGAGGTTTGGCTAACATCGGACTACACTCCCCTTCCAGCCTCTCTCCTAATCTATTAATGGAGGTTCCCATCCGCCCTCGCTCTCCCTGTCTTCTCCAGAAAGCAAATCTCCTACCACCAAATGGCTTTATTGCTCCAGCCCCAGGCTTCTTCACACCTACTCAAGTAGGAGCTTGGCTCAGGCTGTGAAAGGCTGACCAATCAGAAGAGGCTGCTACAGGGCTGCTTTAGATAACTTCAGGATAGTGAGTTCTAAAATTACTTTCCTCTAATTGTTATAGTAAAATCGATCCTGGCAAGGTCTTTGATTTATTGTAACCATTATTTTGATAATACTTTGAATGCTATGTCTAGCTAGCTCTAATCAAAAGTTAGACATTATTAAGTTTCAAAAAACCTTCCCAAATTAACCTATAGGACTACCAGCACTACAGTTGGGAAAATCAACTTTGGCTATTTTTCCATACTAGGGCATATAAAATATTGTGCGTGCTTTTTATGATAATGCCCTATCCTTGGGGCACCTAGAGGTAGTTTTGGACTTTGGAAGTACTTCTAATTCCAAAGTTGAATTTGGACATTCAAGCCATGCCTGGCTTTAAAATGACACCAGACACCACACAGTGCACGTTTAAGTGCATTAAATCCACTGGACTCACCAAACCAATGTGCCCTACCTTATACAAGGGACCTACAGGTTTGTTGTCTTGGCCAATTAGAATGATATCAATTACCATATATCTTTAGAGAACTAAACTTGGGCACTGCTAACCACCAGTATCAGTCAAAAGAATGGGGGTGATCAGAGCAAAAAGGTTGGATAGGATTGTAAGGATAAAAGGTTAGAGAGATCTAGACCATCAGTGTGAGAAATCTGCAAACCCTCCCATTGTTCATCTCGAGTCTGCACACCGACAACCCAAATATGTGGCAGGAACAATATGCAGTATATGTGCATTATGTTATGTCATTCAGATATGTAGAGCCCACTGACACCCAGGAAGGTATCCTGGCACTGCTGATATGGCAAAGGCAGTCAGGGGTCCAATCCAATACATCATAGGTCACACACTACATATTTTTGTGTTTACACATAATGGTGTGGCAAGTTTCAAAGGCAAACACCTCACAACTGCATGTACTTTCTTATTTTTTAAACTGCAAACTTTGAGGAAGGTAAAGTTTTTTTTTGTTTTAAAAGGTCAGAGAACAGTGGACCATGCCAGAACAGGTGAAGTGATCCTGCTGCCTTTCAAACCTAGGAGGGGCAGCCATGCAATATAGTTGCCCACCTGTGGCAGGTTTACTCTAAAGGACAGGACTTCTGGAGTTGGTGAGAATACCCAGTGCATGATACAGATCAAGGCTAATCCATTATTACCAGTGCAGTGCTAAGGACAGTCATCAGTGGTAGTCATTAAAACATGCCCACAGTCAATGACAATCAATCACTGAAGGCATACATATCAAAATTTCACCTTGGTGAAAACTTCTTTCTTCAATGATGCTTGTAGAACTTCACGTCAGCAAAGAAGGGTGGGCATGACTTGTGTGATTCAGTGTAGTGTAATCACACAGAATTACCTGAACATTCAGTGAGATTATGCATATCTACATGAGAAAGAGTAATTTTGCATTTAGCACTATTTCTTAGTGAAAAAAAAAAAATTCCAAAATGTGTGTGAGAATGCACTTTGGGCTAAGAAAAGGTACTTAATGCTACAGAACATGAAAAGCAAGTGTGAGCATTCGCTCAGTAACTGTGCTCTTGGGGTAATATTTTCACCCAACTTAACCCCAATATTTAGTGCTATTTTCTTATCACTAAATTACCCCTTGTGTCCAAAATAGGTGTAGGAAGGCTTTTTGCACTATGAAATGCAGCTAAAGGTCCTGTTGGGATAGAATTACCCCTCTAATTTACTCCTTGCAGCAAGCACTAATTTCTTAGCTCAGAATGGGCTCTTCCATTGAAAAAGATGCATTTTGCATTAAGGAATAGAGCTTATTGAGGCAGAACACAAATAGCGGGCAAGAGTTGCTGATTTCGGTCATTAAATGTGCTCTTACCGTAGGATTGTTCTCACCCTAATTACTCTTAACTGGCAGACAGACGTAATCACATTATTATCAGGAATTCAACATCAAAGAAAAACACGTGATTACTGAAATTACTCTAATTATGACACTGTATTTAAAATTATGCCAGGGCCTAGTATTGCCCTACTTGCACACAAGTGTTAAACGAAAAATCCCTAAAACTCTGAAATTACTCCCACATAGGAAGAGTCATTAGTGATAATTGCCCCAAAACAAACCTGAATTGAACATTACATGGCATTTAGACGTAAGTTGAAGATACACAACAGGAGAAATCCATCATAACAGGGAAACAGCATTACCACAATAATTGAAAACCAACCAACATGAAATCATGCAAGTCCCCACAAGAAGGCACAGTCTTCTGACTACAAGGATAGAGTTAAAACAAAAAATGCAGGATGAATTTAAAAAGAAGACTCAATCATCCACAAATTTACCTCCGGTCTGCTGCTGGTTTGCAACTTTCTTGCTCATCTTCTGACTCTATGTTTGCTTCAGTTGTATTACCTGCTCACCGTGCTGTCATCCCTCTGGGCTTACTATCACTATGACCCAGTCGTTGACTCTTGAGGTCCCTTTAATTTACATAATTCTCGTCCTTTGCCTTCAGTTTCGTTGTTCTTTGTATCTTTCTTCAGTTGGACAGTTGCAACTTGCTTATGTTATGTTTGGTGACATTTATTTAGAAATAAAATGAATTGATGGGGAGAAAATGCAGTTTATTAGAAATGCTTCATAGAATTGTTTATTGGAGTTTAATAGTGTATTGATTTTAATTGATATATCCTTAATGAGAAGTATGTCCATTACTTTTTCTGCAAGAAACAGACCAGCTTGGATTCCCTGAAGCTTTACTTTTTCTTATGGGGTGTCAGGATATTTTAGAAGCTTGCCTGTGACAACCTTTTTTCTTCCAATATCAAAGCTGACAACAGTGTTCAATCTAGTCCCAGCTTCCCCTTTCCAGTCACCCTTAAACACTCACCAATTTCTTACATCCTCACTCTACTCTTCATGATTGGAGACAAGATCATAGCCACAGCATGAATTATCCAAATTGAGGTATTTCCTAGAATTCATTTAATGTCTCAAGCATGTTACCAGAATCTTTTCTCTCCATGTGTTGTCAAAATCCACCTCAAACTCTATCTACACCCTGGCAGATTAATATTCTTAGCTGACGCTCTCAGGCAGCAGCTGTATTTGTAGTAATAACATGATATTTACAGTCACTGTCTCGGTAGCTGCAGTGAATGATACAAACGTGCTTCTTTATTGGTGGGTTGAAGGCACTATTTTAATTGATCTTTGTATATTCCCATTCAGAAGCTGGTAAATTTCTATGCACAATCAATTTTTTATTAGGTTCACTTTTATCAGCTCATTGAAATTTGCAGGGTTATAGCAGGACATATGGAATCTGGGATTTGAATAGTGAACTGGCATCTAGTGGCAAGGTTCGATCATCAGCTTCTTTTCATTAAAAAACAGTATTGCAACATGTAGAGATGCGTAGCTTTATGTTTAGTGCAAGTCTTGGCCACCAATTCATTTGACTCAGCGGTCTAATAATCCTCTGGATGGTACTAGCAGTCTTTCAGCTCTAAATGTGTTTGACGTGAACAAAGCAATGCTGTAGAGTAAAAGATTCTATAAATAGAGGCCAGTCTTTTAAGCCATCCAGACATTTAAAGACATGTGAGTACCTAAAAGAAAGGCCACACATATCCCCATGTGTGGGATAGAGAAAATGTGCAAAATACAGCTAACTTGTGAGTTTTAAAAAAAAGATAGGAAAAAAGTGCTATGGATAAATGTGTCTGCTTTGTTTCCTAAAAATGGCATTAACAAACGGTTTAGTGTGCTAAAAGCACCACCTTCACAGCTTTCAGGAACATGCAGAGCTGAAAAAAAAACTATTTTTTACCCTAGTTTTGGCAATTTTCAAAGAGGTAGGCCATTTTTCCTCTATTTTTTGACCCAACCTGTGGTAGAAACCAATGTGAAAACCACGGGTGATCTAGAAAAACTAATGATTTCTGAGAAGTAGACAATGTTCTGAATTTAGAAAGGGGTAATATTTTTAGATCCCTCAACGTCTTCCTCAAGAAACTAACTGTTGAAATACTGAAAATGAGTAGAAAAAACAGCAGTTTTTGACATTTTGAACTGTAACTTTTTGTCACAATTGCAGATTTACAAAGGCAACATTCAGTTACATCAGCTAGACCACTCTGGTTGTGAGGATATGTAGGATTTGTAGGTTCTTCAAGAATTCAAGGTACTCAGAGCCAACAACTGAGCTGAACCATGCAATAGTTTTTCATTCTGTACCAAGTGTAGTTTAATTCATATGGTGAGCTATATACAGTGAAAAGTGTCAAGGACACCTACGTCTTTCTTAAGTGGACACAAGATATGGAGTTTAAGAGCACTGGTTGTTTGTACAGTTCTGAGTTTGTGGGTACCCGTCATATGATTTAGAGGGTATTTTTCAAAATGTCTTCTTTCTTACACACTTGCATTTGGAAGGCAGATATGCAACTCAATCCAATTGGTAATAACATATCTTCCACTATTAAATGCTCCAACATGAGTGCCCATATAAATTGTACCTCAATTGTGTGGGTAGGCCTAGTTCCCTCGACATGAAATGACTCAAAATGCAACATGGATACATCTTATTTTTCCACACAAAACTGACCCTTTTTTTGCAAAGTGGGTGGCTATGGATTTTGGACCCCAGCTCAGTCAGCACTTAGGGAAACTTACAAATTTTTTAAATCTAGACACCTGTGGAAATCCAGGGTAGGGTCGCTCGCATGGGTCTCACTAGGTAATTTTACCCAGAAGCTCTTGCAAACCTCAAACTTTGGGAAAAGAAAAATACACATTTTCCTTACATTTTTGTGACAGAAAGTTCTGGAATCTGTGGGGAGCCACATATTTCCTACAACTCTTCCACTTGCCCCCCGATAAGAACGGTAACGAACTGGGTACTGTGGTCTTTGGAGCTGTGCTGTGGTACCACCCATTCAAACCTATGAACCACAAACATTTTGGGAAACTAGACAAGCAGGGAATTTGAGGATCGTGGGCCTTGGAGGGCTCCTATGAGGTTTTCTTATCCACAATGCCCTGAAAACCTCAAACTAAGCATGAAAAAATATTTTCCTTACAGTTCTATGACGTAAACCTCCAGAATCTGCAAGAACACACAAAAATCCTACCGCTCAGTGTTTAACTTTTCATCCTTGGTGTGGTCTTCCTTAACTTTTTGCCTTTGTTTCTCAGGTTGTTGATGTGTGCTGGACTCTGATTTTGTTGTTTTCGTTACTCTGGGCACTTCACCACTGCTAACCAGTGCTAAAGTGCAAGTGCTCCTTTACAAATGTGTATGTAATTGGTTTATCCATGATTGGCATATTTGATTTTTTAGTAAGTCCCTAGCTCTGTGCACTAGAGGTACCAGGGCCTGTAAATCAAATGCTACTAGTGGGCCTGCAGCACTGGTTGTGCCACCCACATAAGTAGCTCTGTAATTTTGTCTCAGACCTGCCACTGCAGTGTCTGTGTGTGCAGTTTTAACTGTAAATTCGACTTGGCAAGTGCACCCACTTGTCAGGCCCAAACCTTCCCTTTTCTTACATGTAAGGCACCCCTGAGGTAGGCCCTAGGTAGCCCCAAAGGCAGGGTGCAGTGTATGGAATAGGTGTGACATATAGTAATGTGTTTTATATGTCCTGACAGTGAAATATTGCTAAATTTGTTTTTCACTGTTGCAAGGCCTGTCCCTCTCATAGGTTAACATAGGGGCTACCTTTAAATCTGATTAAAGTGATGGACATGTGGGGTTTGGGGACTCTGAGCTCACCATTTAAGAAAACATCTTTTAGTAAAGTTGATTTTAAGATTGTGTGTTTGAAAATGACACTTTTAGAAAGTGAGCATTTTCTTCCTTATACCATTTCTGTGACTCTGCCTGTTTGTGAATTCCCTGCCTGGGTCAGTTGGAGAGTTGGGCTGGTTGCACCTCACACTAGACAGTGACACAAAGGGAGCTGGGGTGTAGTCTGCATTTCCTGATGAGCCATCTGTGCTAGGAGGGAAGGTAGGAGGAGTGGTCACTCACACCTGAAAGGACTGTGCCTGCCCTCAGACAATGCAGTCTCCAACCCCCTGGTGAGTGTCTGGGGCCTGGCCTGGGTAAAGCAGGATTTCACATTCAAGAGAGACTTTGCTTTGAAGTAGGCCTACTTCAAAGGAGAAAATGGGAATAAGAAGGGCACCCAAAACTACAGACTTTAGAACACTTCTGGAAACCAAGAGGAACCTCTGCCTGGAGAAGAGCTGAAGAGCTGATGAAGAAGAGCTGCCCTGCCTGTGACTGTGCTTTGTGGAGCTATCCTGAAGTTGCTGCTTCTGCCAGAGTAAGAGGGCAAAGACTGAACTTTGCGTGCCTTCCATCCTGTGAAGATCTCCATGGGCTTGATTTAGAGCTTGCCTCCTATTGTTTGAAGTCTCAGAGACAGCAAAGACTTCTCTCTGCCACCACCTGGAGTCTCTGGAGAGACTCCTACTCTACCAAGTGGTGCCCATCCAGTTCCTGGGACCCTGAAATGAGAAGCTGGCACCCTAAGAGGAAGAAATCCACGCACAGAACGCCGTGCAGGGAAAAGATCGAGGCAACTCTGATCTGCGGCTGAAAAATTGACGCGCCACCGGCTTCGCAGCTGAAAATCGACCGTCGCCTGCAACGCGACCGAAGAATCGACGCACAGAGCTGGAAAAACAATGCGCAGCATCGCTGACGAGGCTGGTGAGATCGCAACCCGCGCTGTGTGGTTTTCAGATCATCATGCTGCTGGATTTCTGACGCAAGTACCGCTGGGTGTGTAAAATCAGTGCAAGGCCTGCCCAGACCTGAGAGTGCTGACCGGATCGACGCATCGCTCTCCTGCGGATGAAAGAAATGACGCGTCTGACCCCATGAAAGGAGAAACAACGCAAGGTCTCGCTCGTGAGTGAAAGAGATGCATCGCAAGCCCTTTTTGACACACTCACCCGTGCGGGGCTATTTTTGACGCACCCAAGGTACATTTTCAAGCTAGCAGTGTTAGTGTGTGTGTAAAACTACATGAAGACTCTTTTTGCTTTTTAATTGATAACTTGACTTGTGTATTGTGGATGTTTGTTGTTTTGGTCTTATTTTGTTTAGATAATTATTCTCTATTTCTCTAAACCTGTGCTGTGTCATTTTGTAGTGTTTTCATTAAGTTACTCTGTGTGAAGTTAAGCCTACTGCTCGTGCCAAGCTACCAAGGGGGTAAGCAGGGGTTAGCAGAGGGAAATTCTCTTTTACCCTGACTAGAGTGAGGGTCCTTGCTTGGACAGGGGGTAACCTGACTGCCAACCAAAGCCCCCATTTCTAACATTCAGCAATACTTGACTATGCGGATAAAAACACTGCACCACTTGTGTGGCTGGCTCTAGTGCCTGCGACAGGAACAGATCAAAATAAGGCCAATGGGAGTTCCCTTAAAATTAAAGTACCATTGCTTTCAGAAGACTTGGGGGAAATGCTGGGTGGCAGCAAATTTGTGGCTCCCCGCAGACTCCAAGTTTTCCTCATAGACATGTGAGGAAAGTATCTGTTTCTAGCCATAGTTTGCAGTTTGCCGGGCATTCTGTGTGAAAAAATGATGTGGGATCAACATGAAGCACACAATTCTAGATTCCACCTGGTGTCTAGTTTTCTGAACTATCTGGGTCTGGTATATTTTTCCAGATGCAGCCTACCGATCCCAACAAGTGCAGCCAGTCACCATTGCAAGTGGAACGAGATTGGGGGTTAGCCACACTCTTCTTGTCCATATGAGAAACAACACTCAAATATCCTCTAGGTTGCCATTGGGATTGGATTTCTTAGTCTGCAGGGGAGCAGAAGAACTGTTGAGGCTCCATAGGTGACGATAGTGCTGATATTAGGAAGGGCATAATCACCCACTTATTTCATTAAAAAATATATTTCTATAATACATTCGGATTCCTGGCCCCAACGGGCAAATTGTCTGTCTTCCCTGAGGCTGTGGGAGGGCAAAAAAACTGGTTTGGTCCTTTTTTTGGGCTAGGAGTGTGACAAATACCAGAATGCAACAGCCACACCACTTTTTGTTTGCCACAAAGGCACACCAAAAAAAAAAAAAGCTGCATAAATGTAGTCCCTGGTGTCTACTGGGCTTCCTGCTTTGCACCTGAGGGGCTTTTATCTGCCTCAACAGATGCACTGGGTAGGTAGTGTGCACCCTCACTAGAATGGTTAAAAGACAACCATCCCCAGACAGATAATTCTAAAAGATTATGGTCCTCATTACAACCCTGGCGGACAGTGCAAATAGGGTGGTAAGACCACAAACAGGCCGTCTGTCATTACCGCCCCATTATGACATTGGCGGTTTGTCATATGCCAAACCGCCAATGTCCCGCACCTCCTGCCACGTCAGTAATGACCGCCAGGCTGGAGACTATGACAATGGTCTCCAGCCCGGCGGCCATCATGAGTCCGCCGGCCGTATCAGGACCCCGCATACCGCCATGGATTTCGTGGGGTTTTCAACTGCTATGAAATCCATGGCGGTATGCACCATCAGTGCCAGGGAATTCGTTCCCTGACACTGATAGGGGTCTCCCCCTCCCCCTTTCCCCTGAGTCCTCCTCCAACACCCATGACCCCCCTGCCGCCCCTCAAAGGTAGTAGGACACCCTCCCCTTCCCTCCCCCTGCCTCTCCACCCCCATTGAAACCCCCACACATACCCCCCACACTCCCCTGCATGCACGCTCACACCACTCACACACATACAGGCGCACATACATGCACACATGCACACATACATACAAGTTACATTTCCACTACACACATTACACCCCCACATGCATACACGCCCTCACACAACCCCTCTACACACTCAAACGCACGCCCCCATGCATGCACACACTACACAACACCCCCCCACCCTCTACCCTAACAGACGATCACCTTACCTGTTCCGGTGATCCTCCGGGAGGGAACGGGATCCATGGGGGCTGCTCCGCCACCAGCACCCCATCACCAGAACACTGCCACACCGAATACTGAGTCGTATTAGGGTGGGCAGTGTTCTGATGATGTAGCAGTGACGGTGGAGCAGCCTCCACTTCACTGCCGACCGTCAGTATGGCTGCTGGCGGCTCTCCATCCAAAAAAGGGCAGAGGGTTGCCAGCAGTCATAATATGGTGGGCGGAAGACCTCCAACACTTGTGGTCTTTGGCCCGGAGGTACCTCGGCGGTCTCTGAAGGAGACCGCCGAGGTTGAAATGAGGGCCTATATGCCTTAGCTGAAGTGGAAGGGAGGGAGTCTTGAAAGCTGTGAAGACAAGAGGGGGACAGACCTAAAAAAATAAGAACCAAGCCTTTCTGCCAATGCACCTGCTGCTGCCTGTCAGAAATGTAAAGGTGTGCAAATTATCACTCTTTAAATGTAAAGGCTGCATGGAAGTGACAGTGGCTTTAAATGATGGAGTCAATTGAAGCTTCATGATTTAAAAACATGTATTTTTTTTAACTTTATTCATTTCTTCTCATCATAACAGAGAGTTATATCCAAACAGTGAGAAGTCAGTCTAATCAAACAAACAAGCCAGATAACATGATGATGCATACACAATTTGATTTCGACTTGTGCAGAAGAGTTAATTCTTGGCACTTGGTTTACAGACTTATGAAGTAACAGGAGTTCACAACTCACTCATATCATTACATTTCTGACATAGTAATGAGTTTTCATTTATAAAAATAGTTTAATGTTCAACATCTTTGAGTCCATATAAGTAATTTAGCTGTTCTGTATGCTAGGTATTTGCGTAGTATCTCCCAAAAGTCCTTAGGCCTGAGCAGAGCAGGCATTAAGATGTTATAGTCATCTGACATGGTATATTAAGTCCTGGTTCCAGTATGCAACAGTAGGGAGGTGGCCCCTGCCCCATCAAATAGTTACTTGTCATCTAGCTAACAGTAATTTTAAGGGCAACATATTTCCGGGTTAGTACAGGTATATCTTTAAAATATCCTGGGAGAGCCACAAGAGGACCAGGCAAGATATGTGTGTCCAATATTGTGTTTAACCCCAAATGTACAAAAGATTTATACTTTGGGAGGTGTAGTAATGCTGTTAAACACTCAGTTGTGGAGTGTGTGCTTTTAATGGACAGTTTTTTTTGTTGTAATTTTTTATTGACGAAATGTAACAGTGTTTAAATACAGTGAACATTATATCATAATTTAGCATGAAAAGGACAATTGGAGTGTACCTGCTGAGTCAAAGAGAAGGGTACGGGGAGAGAATATAGACAGAAGGAGGCGGCGCCTGGGCACCCAAGAAAGACAGAAAGACACATGATAAATAGAGCTATGTACCATATCTAAATGATAGCAATAATAATAATAATCAGTGTCCCAGAGAGCACCACCTCTTCATGACAGTCGTTAAGGATGTCCAGGATCCGGTAATTTGAGGGCATTCTAAGCGGGTCATATGGCAAACTGTATCATAGGGACCTTGGAGGGAGTGGTGGTGGAAGGTCTTATGATAGCTAAGCTGTGACTGGGAGATTGGAGGTCATGTTAGTAGTCCCTGAGTTGCCTATCTCGATGCACACATGGGACTCGCAGGTCTAGAAGAAGGGGGATGCGGGTAGAGCCAGATTGGGGCTGGTGGCGTGCCCAGGGTATCACCTGGGCTAGCAGGAAGGACAGTGAAAGATAATCGTACATAATACCAGAAGACGGAGTATTTGACTGCAGTATGCAGTAGATCCAAGGGGTAGCGAGTATGGTGTAACATAGGGGAGTACAGCTTTCAGAGGTAGAAAGGAGGAAAGTGTTGTAGAGTATCATAAAAGTGGTTGAGATAGGTCATAGTGATAGGGAAGTAGAAGTGACAGGCCATAATAATAGAAATGTTGAGGCAGAGAGGGAGGGTCAAGAGAGAGAAGGAGGGGAAGAGGAGGGGAGAGTAGAAAGTAAAGTATGATGAAAAAGGGCTGGAAGGAAGGAGAGGAAAAAAGGGAGGGAAGCTGAGGAGAACTGGGGAAACCTGAGTGTACCCAACATCCTGTTTGCAGTGCAGTCTAGGGAAACAGGTAGGGGTGGATGGTGTGAGGAGGGAATATGAGGAGGGGTGAGGGGAAGGAGGTATTGGGGGGATGGTTGGTGAGTGTGCTGGACCAGGCAAGGGGGAGGGAAGAAAAGGGGAGGAAGGGTAGGGAGGGGAGCCAGAGCATTTTGTTTTAGAGATTGTGATGGGTGTGGAGGTGAACAGGTAGTGAACTCTCTATGAGGCATCGTGAGAAAGAGTGCCCACATCTGTCTAAACAGGGCAACTTGATCCTGCATATTATATATGGTATGTTCAGAGGCTGCAATCCAGACCATTGCCACCATCCATTCTTCCATGGGGGGGAGGCAGGAGATCTCCAGTGGCAGAGGATGCAAGTCTTGGCCATTACTAGGGTAGTGTGTAGTAGTCGGTGTTGCACGCGCGACAGGTCAGGGAGGTTCTCCATGTCATGAAGAAGTATGAGATGGGGGAAAGTGGTGTCTGCAGTGTCATAGGGGCTTCGAGAGTAGCGCCCACTGCATCCCAGAGGTGTCAGACTGAGGGGCTTTTGCAGAGCATATGGGTCAGATTGCACCGGCTCTCCGGGCATCGCCAGCACTCTGCATGTGGGAGAAGACCCACCCCGTGTAGTTTCGCAGGGGTCCAGTACAAGTCATAGATTATTTAAAAAAGACAAAACTTCAGTCGGGCCTTTCGGGTGCCCCTATCCAAGGCCATCATTATTTCTGTCCAGTTCTCTACTTCGAATTCTGTTTGGAGGCGTAACTGTCATTTCAGGCGTAGTGCTTCAAGGAGGGGCTGTGAATAAAGATATTGTGTAATAACATCATGTATGCCCACCATCATGCCCTTGAGGCGACCCCAAGATTTAAGATAGGATATGATAGAAGAAATCTGGAGAGTCCATGGAGAAGCCCCCATACTACGTTGGAGGCAGTGCTTAAGTTGTAGATACTGTCATGCTTGGTTGGGATGGAGGTCGTATTCCTCTCTTAGATGATCAAACGGTTTCAGGGCAGCATTCTCAATGATCTGGTCCAATGTTTCAATGCCGGCTGTGCTCCAGTGCGTCCAGTGGAGGGTATGTTCTCTGACCCGTAGACCTTCATTTCCCCAGAGTGGTGCCCAAGAATAGAAAAGAAGATTGATGCTCAGGAGGTGATGTGCCCTGCGCCAGGCTGTACGCATTGTTTTCAACATCAGGTTCATAGGGTGTGAGCGGGAGTTTGAGGTAGAGGTATTATACGGACTGCTAAGTCCACACCGATGTGAAAGTAGCAGACGTTCTGTTATGACCCATTGAGGTGGCTCAGGTGTCCCAGGGAGCATATATGCTAACTGGGATAGGTGGAGAGAGAGAGCATAGTGTTCTACTGATGGGAGGCCCATGCCTCCGCAGGAATGGCATGCCATGAGTTTCGCCAATGATAGACAGGGGTGGGAAGTACCCCACACAAAAGCCCTGATCGCGGCATCTATTGGCCTCGGAGTCGATACCGGCACTTGAATGGAAAGCATGCCTAACACATAAGTGAAGAGCGGTAATGTGACCATCCTTACTGCCTGTACCCTACCCCACATGGAGAGTCCTAGGTGGGACCATTTCTCAAAGTCCATCTTCATGCGGGTAATGAGTGGTTCCAGGTTATGAGCCATCGTATGCTCCAGTCCTCAATTGACAAGGATCCCTAGATACTTAAGGCGGAGCGGCGTCCATGGAAAGCCATGTATCGCAGCCCTTGTGGTGATGAGGGAGAGGGGTAGTGCTTCGCATTTGTCCCAGTTCACCGGGTACCCGGATAGGGTTGCAAAGCCATCAATGATCTCCATTGAGGCCAGGAGGGAGCAGTCCAGGTCTGTCAGGGTAAGTAGGATGTTATCTGCATATAAATCGAGTTTGCCGATTCCCCCTTTATAGGTGTTCCATTGAGTAGTGGGGATTGACGGATGGTGGCCTCTAATGGTTCCATGGACAGTAGGAATAGTAGCAGCGAGAGAGGGCAACCTTGTCCCGTCCCTCTGCGTATGAAGAAAGGGTGTAATAGAAAGCCTCCACAATTGACCCGTGCCATGGGACAACCATACAGTAGGCGTACTTTAGCAATGAATTGGTCGCCCAGGACAAATTTTCACAAAGTTGTAAATAAGTAACCCCATTCAATGCGGTTGAACGCTTTTTCAGCATCTAGGGATAAGGCTAAAGCTTCTTCCGGCATGTTTCTAGCTTCCCTCAGGGCATGGGAGAGAGTGCAGAGGTGGTTCCTGTAAGTGCATCCTGGAACAAACCCTACCTGTGTATGATGTATTAAGGATGGTAGGACCGCTGCGTAGTCGGGCCTCTAAGATGCTGGCTAGGATTTTGATATCTCCATTTAAAAGAGAGATGGGGCGAAAGTTACCGCAGTGGAGGGGTCTCGTCCAAGTTTAGGTATAACAGCGATCACTGCCTAGTTAGAGATTGCCCACTGAGCCTTCCCGGTCGACCTCCTGAAAGTCCTCATACAGGGAATTGACCGTCTCCTCACCGGCCCATTTCTAAAATTCCATTGGGAAACCGCCCTCACCCGGTGATTTATGATATGGGAGGTTGGAGATGGCCTGTGCTATTTCAACCTTACTGATCTCCCTGTCTAACAGGGCTTGGCCCTCGGCTGAGAGGCCTGGGAGATGAGTTTTCTCCAAAAAGTCTTCTACCCAAGTAGGGCTAGCAACCTCTTCTGGGGTATACAGACATTGATAAACCAAACTCCTGTGGTTGGGTAAAGAGCTCCCTGGTGGAAGACGTAATAGCGGGAATGGCCTGAGCCGCTTCTCTCTGGCGAAGCTGAGCTTCTAGAAGCCCACCAGCCTTTTCCCCCTGTTTGTAGTGTCGTTCTTGCAGGCGTTGTAGGGCATCTTCGGCCTGGAAGGTGTAGAGTCCATTGAGGGCCATATGGGCCTGTTCTAAACGCTGATGGGCTGGCACAGAGTGTTGTGCTGTGTACTGTTGGGTGAGGTGTGTGATGCTGTGCTCTAGCTATATCTGGCATGCTAATTGGTGCTCGTTGGCCTGTGCGGCATCACACATCATTTGCCCGCGAAGGGTCCTTTTCCCACTGCCCACAGTACCCTTTGGGAGGAGACTGTACCTTCATTGTCCTACATGTAGGATGAGACATGGGCCCTCAGTTGTGTTTTGCCCTGGGGACTGCAGTATTGTTGTACAGCAAAGTGCCAGGGTTTGAGGCCCGGGTAGACAAGACCTGTATTGACTGATAACAGGATCGGGGAGTGATCCGATAGACCACACTCCAATATACAGGAGTCCAGGATCTGGGCCACTGTGTTATGTGTCATGAGGAAGTGGTCCAAGTGGGACTGAGTTCCATGTGCTGATGACAAGAATGTGTATTCCCTATTGGATGGGTGCATTAGCCTCCAGTGGTCCACAAGTCTATGGTCTGAGGACACGTCAGTGAGAATGGCTCTGCCCTGGTTGTTGCACATGTCTATGGGTCTGGTCCTGTCTAGCACTGTGTCTCGGGCCAAGTTCCACCACCTTCTATAATGTAATGTGTGGCCCCAATCTAATTTAATTTAATGTAATATGGAGAAAGAACAAGCGCTTGAGGTCTGTGGGTGCATATATGGAACCAACGCATATCAAGTCCCCTATTTTTAGTTTTGCAAATACATGTCTCCCCTCCGGGTCTGACCACGTTTTAATCAGTGTTATGGGTAATGTATTACAAATCAGAATCGCCAGTCCACATTTCCTTGGTGTCCCACTTCCCTGCAGCCTTGTAATAGAACAGCAGCTAAATATCGCCTCCGTCACACAATCCCAGTGCAACTTACTGGATTTTATCGCATCAAGCTGTGTCTCCTGGAGGAGAGCCACATCCGCTCTTTTTGACTGTAAGTAAGAGAGTACCTTCTTTCACTTCACATAATGGGTTAAGCCATTAACATTCCAGGATAGGATCTCACATCTATAGCCATGGTAGGCAGTAGTGAGGTTGAGCAACGATGGTAACAGTGGTCCCCCAACTCTGGTAACCATTAAAGCAATATAACAGCATATAGCACTAAACGTAGGTCATGAGGCATAGCAGATACGAGTCCAGAATTTGCCTGTATTGAAGCATCATGTCCAGTAACTATGCAATGCCATTTACATTTACATCCCTCTTGTAACATTTTACATTCTACATATTACATATTACTGTATCCTGTCATAGTTTGAACATAAAGCTGGTCTGCCAACCGGGCAGAACAAGAGAAAGATAGAACAATAGAAAAAAAGGGGAGAAGGAGGGAGGACAAAGAGGGTTGCAGCCATAGAAGAAAGGAGCTTCACAATGGCTATCTAGGTGCAAGTCAAGTCAATACAACGCAGTGCAACTCAATACAGACAACTAGTGTACCACATCCATAATCTTAATACATGCTGTAGGGTACTCATCTGTCAGTTGTCGCCGGGCCGTAGTCCCCTTGGTTCTATCTCGCCTCCTTGAATATTTATTTCCCAACTGTCTGCCGCAGTTTCAGTTAGTGACGTTTAGAGGTTTTAAAAGGGAGAGTGACTTGTCCCTTTTTGATGTTTGGGTATGATGTGCCACTTGCCTTGAACGCATGGTCCCTATCACTGTGGGCTCTCGCTGACCTCCCCGAGTCCCTGCCCCTCAGGTGAGGGTCATCGTCATTGCGGTTTTGTACTTCTGATGTAGTGAATGAGGGTGATACACCCTGCCAGTCAGTGGTCTATTCTGGATGTAGGGCACGTGGGGTTGTGTCCAGTACCTGGGCGGAGAGTTCTTCCAGGTAATGACGTAGGTCCTCTGGTTCATAGAAATCTCGGGACTTGCCATCTTCAGTGATCCACATCTGCGATGGGTCGAACAAGCCATATTTCACTTCCAGTTGGGGAAGTCAGGGTCGAAGTGACAAGAATGCCTTGCGACAGTCGTTGGTCTCCTTCGAGAAGTCTGCAGTGAGTCGGACCTCGTAACCCTCGGTCCTGAATAGGCCATGGGAGCGGGCCTCTAGGAGGAGCTGATGGGCCTGTCCATGTCATAAGAGACAGACGATGATCGGACGTGGTCGGGATTGCGCCATCTGGCCTCTTTGGACCTAGATGGTGTGCTCTCTGGCATTCTAGCGGGGGGTCGAAGCGTAAGTCTGTAAGTGTGGGAAGGGTATTTTGTAAAAAGGCTTGAATGTCTGCCCCTTCCGCTTGATCTGGAACTCCAAAGAAACGCACATTATCCCCGTGGCTTCTGTCCTCCAAGTCCATGAGCTTACAAAGTAGGCATAGGATTTTCTGGTCTCAATCCGGCAAAGTATTTAGATGGTCCTCCATTGCCATGACGCGCTGTTCTAGCCCCAAAACTCAGGTTTGAAAACTTGTCCATTCGTATGGATTTCGTCTTCGCCGCTAGTGAACCCTTCCAGTCTGCGACCCTTCCAGTCTGCGACCTACCGCTGATATTTCATGGAGTCTGTGCTTCATAGTGGCGTCCTTCTTTGGGCTGTCAGTGTTGCTGGGTAAGTCTGCCGGCTGTGTTCCCTTGGTAGCGACCATTAAGTACGATTGATGTAGGGCTTCAGAGAAGAGAAGTTGTCTCCTTGGATTACTAGTGGTTTTACCAACAAATTTGCCATTGGGCATCTCTAGGTTGGTTTCCCGGCATGGAGGCTGCGTGTCTATAACCCGGGGGCAATGCTCCTGGGCTATGTTCGGTTCGGCAGTAGGGGAGAGAAGGGAGGAGAGATTCGCTCCTCGAGCCTCCGCGGTTGTAGGGTCCTTCCCAGGGTGTACACTGATGGAGTTCACAACCCAGGCCTGAACTATGCAGTGCATCTGCCCTGATGGAGACTAAGATCTGCAGTGTTGGTGGTCGGGGGCAGTGGTTTAACTGCTACTTCACGCCCTGGGGCTGTTCCACTCGCCTCCGTAGTGGCTTCAAGTTGTGAGGATTTCTGGAAGGGGAGGTTACTGCTGCTGGTCTTGGGTCTCCAGATCTGGTAAATTCCCCTCCTATGTACTCTGTTGCTTGTGGCACCATTTCTATTCCACCCTGTGGTCCCTTTGCCCATGTTTACTGCTGTCTAGGTTCGTAGATGTGAAAGCAGGGGGTGCCCTTCTCCTGGAACACTCCCTTTCGTATTGTGCACCACTCCTCCAGTAATCTGGGCTTGTGCCCTCCTGTTGGATTGGATGGCAGTGTCTTGACAGGTCTGCCTGCTGGTCAGGATCTACATCGGGCTATCGGATAGTGCTGGGCTCTAGGAGGGGCTGGCATGAGAAGAGTGCGGGTGCATGCTCGATCGCCAAGCGTGGAGGCACTCTAATCCCTTCCGTATTGTAGGCTTGTTATTGCAGTCTATAACTCCTCACTGGGTCAAGGACCGCCGCCCGTTGTGTGCTTCAATACGGTGCTGGAGAAGGGAAGGCAGCCAAGTAAAGGGCATCTACAGGACTAGGTGTGGTGGTGTCGGTGGAGAGGAAGGGGGGCACCAGTTCCTCAGTGTGCCTCTCACTCACCTCCTGATGAGGTTGTGCTCGGCTGTCCTGCAGTTGTCACATAAAGACTTCTCCCTCCCCCCTGGGCCCTTCAGAGGAGGTGGAGGTCTCCTCTGTGAAGCTTGTGGGGGAGGGGTGCAATTATTTTCGGCAGGGGGACAGCATGGGGGAGGCCTGCGTAGTGTCTTCTGCTTCAGTACTGGTGAGAGGGGGATGGGGGCACCTTCTCTGTGCTGCTTCCCCGGTCCACCTCACCGCATGGGTTCCTCTGCTCTCGACCGGCTGGGCTCTCCCCACTACATCGTGGGTGAAAACGGGCCTCCTCACTGGAGCTTCTGCAGACTCAGGGCAGTCTCAGAACAGTTGCAGGGCAGCCGGGCCCACACTGGGGTTCTATTTGTGCAGTGGTTGACTGAGCCAGCGGGAGCGCCGACTCCACAGTGCACTCTCCGTTGTCCACTGATCGTGTTCAGTTGGCACTTTAAGCCGCTGCTCCTTCCCATCGTCCAGGCCTTTCCCGCTCTGCCGATGGGCGTGACAGGCAGCCCCGACAGCAGCTGTGGGGGAGCCTCCTCTCAGGACCACCGGGACACACTGTCTGTGGGGTCCCTCAGTGCTCTAGTCTAGGTTATGTGTAGCTCCCCTGCCACCCCCACCTCCGTCCAGGATCTGTCCTCGTACTGAGCTCCGGAGTCAGGCGGCCATCCTCGATCATGGCCAGACCACGCCCCCCTAATGGACAGTTTAAAATAATATCTGAGACTGCGTAATACTGAAGCATATATTTTGGAAGACCTTTTTTTATCTTCAACATAAATTTGTTGCAGATTTTGTGGCAGCCTCTCTTATACTGTGTGAAATGCAAGTTTAAACTAACTCACATACTCACAGTGCTTTCAGTCACAGGCTGGGACCTCGTAGCACTAGCAATGCAAAAATAACTATTCCTCACTACACCAACCAGGATTTATTTCTGCGGGTCTCTGGTTAGTACAAATACATCTGTGGTGTTTACATTTGCCACTAGAAGTTTCATAACGCAAAAAGCGCATTTCCCTCTAAATAATTTAACTTCCATTTTTTTTTTTTTTTTTAAGGTGTGCGTTGTTTTATATGAAGCTCCCTGAAGGTGAAAGATCAGCAAAATAGTTACCGAAAATGTTATTTTTGGCCTTGTCTCCACGCTCACTAACCCCACCACCATTGCACTCAGGATCACAGTTTTCAAAGCACTTTGACCACTGGTTGAGAGTCACCAAATCTGAATATTTAGGTGACTTTTTGTGTAGATGTGGCCTTATATTATATAACAAAAAATGAAAACTGGACTACTTACTTGTGAGCTGATTCTGAAACAGGGGCTCATTTACGAGGCCCTTGTGTCACCGGAGCGTCGCTTTTAGCGACGCTCCTGTGGTGCTTTGCCTTATTCCATATTTCAAAGGCTGCCCTGAAGTTATTTTGCATGGCCTAATGCCACCTTGCAAATATGTCCCCCCAACGCATTTTTCTGCTGCAGAGGGGAAAATACCCATTACATTTTGATGCTAGCCCCGATTTACAAGGATTTGTAAACCTGAAGCAGCACCAAAAACGAACACCACCCCAGGGGTAGCGTTGGCATGGCGCTACAAGGAGAAATAGTTTTATTTTGCTTGTTTTTGCAAATCACCAATATTGATTGTTTATGTGCAGGAAGTGACACCTTCCCGCACATAAACAATCATCCCCTGGCACTATGGTGCAAGGGAGCCTGTGTTGGCGCTAGGCAGCTAATTTTAGCACCGGCGCTACGGAAAACACAGGGGTGTGCCGTATTGTTTTAAATACAGGGCATCCTTTTGTTTCTGAAGTGATGCAGCGCAGCACCACTTTTTGGTAAATAAGGCCCATAGTTGCTTGAATGATGAAGAACCAGTAAATAAAGCGTGGAGAAAGAGATATGGCCTGATGATTGGCTATAGAAAAGGTAAACTGCTTACCACGATCACATTTTACAATTCAATGGAGCTTAGGACCTCAGATAGCAGCAAGGTCAGAAAATAAGTATTACAAGTTGTAATGTGCTAGTACACCTAAGAGTGAATACAACTGATGAAATGCATGGGGAAGGTCACTGAAGCGTGCCCTCATCTTCACAAATCTCTCTCTTGTACACTGAGGTTATCAGACGGGATGCTGTCCTTATTGGCGGGCTCGTTCATTCTACATGGCGGGGGAGCATCAGGGCTCCTTTCTTCCTCCCACATCCTTTATTGTCTGTTTTTGTCCCCGCTCTCTTTCCGTTTCAGTTTGCATTCTCCCGGATTGATGTCTTCGTCCTGTCACGGATACCTTCCTGTGGGATGTTGCCTTATTGCCAATTTTCACATTGAATGCAGATAACGACTTTACAAAAAGTGGAAATAGTGGTCATTTCAAGATGCTAATAGAAGATTAACTGTGCGCCTGGTGCTTTTTTCTGTTATTTATACCCGGTTTCAGGCAGTGCCTGGATGCCATTGTTCTGCATGATGTACCGATGTTTTTTATGACTTTAAAATCATGAATGAACGATAATATCCCCAATGAACTGAAACAATTGGATTCAGCACATCATTCTGCCGGATGATTCTGGAGGCATGCTGGTCCAGCATATGCAGTACAATTAGTATATTGGCACACTGAGTCACGCCAACGTGGTCCACAAGTGTAAATAGCAGAAACTTCTGCATAAAGCAGCATTTATGAGTATGGAAATAAATAATACAGGAGTACTGCTTTAAGTAGTCTTTGATGGCTTTGTGACGTTCAGCTTCCTTTTAGTAAAAAGAAAAAAACAAGACGCAGTCCTTTTTATTTGTTCTACATGGAAAATAATATTTCTATTTTATTTTCATTTTAGATGTTTTAGGACCAATTCATAAAGGCATGTTAGACAACATAAAACAAAAAAAATCCAAAATGTATTTGTGAAAAGGCCACTTAATGTACAGATGTGCTCGGTCTGACAGTGTATTCACAAAGGCTTTTAGGAGTTATATCGATTTGTATAGCTCCCATGAGGGTATCTAAGTGCTTGAGCAGGTGTTTACTCGTGTGGTCCCCATGAAGTTATTTAAAGACTCTTAGTGGAACTCAAGAAGAGAGGTGGAAGCTGGTCTGATGTGTTGTGGGGGTTGTTCCATGTTGTGGGTGCATTGTAGGAGAATGAATGATCTCCTGCTCTGCTTTTGTGAATCCGGTGGGTGTGTGAGAGTGAGGCTGAGCATGGGTGTCTACTAGCAGTGGTGTAACAAATTGGAAGGGGGCCTCCCTGCAAAAAACTGGGAGGGGCCCACCTCTGGACTCACTCAGGAGCTCTAAGGCCAGGGTCGTGCGCTGGGGGACTCCCCTGGAACTCATTCCCCCCTCACCACAGGGGCTGTGGGGGCCTTTGTTACACCACTGTCTTGTAGGCTAGTGAAAGTGTATGCAGCTGTTCACATATGCTGGTCCGCTGTGGTGTAAGGCTTTGCATGTGTAGGGGGTATGTTAAGTAGTACTCCTGTAATTCTCTTTCATGTTCATGCGGTTGAGTATGTTCAACAGTCTTGCTTAGACTATGCTAGATAATTTCACTGCATGATGTTGGAGCGAACATTGACAAGTAGGTTGAGAAAGCTGCAGTGATAGAGGTGGAAAAAGATTAATGTTCAGTGTCATAATGCTGCATGTGATGATTGCTCGCTGCTGTAGCCCCACTCACCTTTAATCACTGGCGTAGGCTAGACATCACTTGAGCCATCATCTTCTTGAGGGGACAAAGCGTGGATGGTTGAACTTGTAAAGTTTCTTCTTGTTGGTAGAATGTAACATACACCAACCCATCAGCTTGCATACAGAAACAAAATTGCAGGCAGTGTTGCAGAACAGTTTGCTCTTGCATTGTTGATACTGTCTTTACAGAAGTTATATCCAGTTTTAGACGTACTCCAACACTCTTTCAAGGGGTTAAATAATCTATACATTTCATTGTTTTGCCACAATGCATTTCCAAGGAAAATTCAGTTTGGATCTGCAACTATGGTTGAGGTAACTCTCATTACACATTTTGAAAGCTGGCAGCTGTAACAGTGTATCCGTGTGCCAGCATACAAAAGAGATGACAAGGCCAATAGGTTAGCCTTTTATTGAAATTGTAAGCTATACCTCTTTCCTTTGTTGCATCATTCCAAGGCCAAGAAGAGAGAGTCAAGGAGGGAGTAAGGTGACACAGAATTGGTTCATAGACAGTCACTTCAGTGGTTCTGGGCATACATCTGAAACATTGCATAGTAGGCGGAAGGGCAGAATATGTTACCACAAACTCACTTGAAGTTTACCTCACTTTTTGGTTTCCACTTACAGTTAAAGTAAATTTCATTATTCAAAACGACTTAGAAGAGCGTTTTCCCTGTGTTTTTAGCTTCTCCCATATGTTTCCATGACCAAAAAAGTATAATCCAATTGAAATATAGGATCAACATTGTATGAATTTTGAGTGCTCATGTACAGACTGACTATTAACAAGCACCGTTTCATTTTGTTTTCGTTCATGGAAAAACCACAAACAGAAACATAGTAAAAAAGTTTTGCTTTTTGAAATCTTCCTAAATAAATAGTCAATTCTGCCACATTTCTATTCTATTTCTATTTGGGATTTTATAAAGCGCATAGCTGCTGAAGGGCTTCTCAGTGCTACTGTGGAACCAAACAGAAGACACCCACCAAGGTCCCATAAAGGAAAAAGAATGTTTTTCAGAGATTTCCAAAAGGAAAGTTCAGAGTCTACTGATCGGACTTCGACCGGGAGAGAATTCCACAGTTGGGCTGCCCTGAGAGCAAAGGATCTGCCTCCCCATCTCAATCTTTTAAACTGAGGTACACTAATCAAGGATGCAGAAGAGGATCTGAGCAGATGTTGGGGAGTATCGGGAGTTATAATCTGTTTAAGAAAGGCCGGACCTCTGTTGTGGAGGGCTTGATGAACCAGGCAGGCTGCTTTAAATTTTATACGCTGTTCTACAGGTAACCAATGAAGGGTGGCCAGGGCGGGTTTAGCCGAAGTATTGCTTGGAGTTCCCAGCAGAAGACGAGCCGCTGCATTCTGTATTACCTGTAGCTTCCTCAGGACATATTTAGGAGAGCTCATAAACAAGACATTGCCATAATCTAGACGTGAAAGAATTAAGGCCTGAACATTCAGCCTTTTGGATAAAAGAGAAAGGAATCGGAAAATGTTCCAACAGGTTCTCAGTGCACCCAAACAAGAGGAAGCTAATTTATTTGCATGACATTCCATTGTAAATTGAGTGTTCAGCCAGAAACCCAAGCTCTTCATATTATCTTTTGATGGAGGAAGAATATTTAATCCTACTGACGCAAGTAGGGAGGACTGGGAGGGTAGAGAATGTCCTACCAGCAACACCTCTGTTTTTAAGTCATTTAATGTCAATTTGCTGTCCAGCATCCAACCCGCAATGTCTGACAGACAGGAAGAGAGGATGGCCGAATGTGAGTTGCTCTTAGTGCAGAAAGAAAAGACCAACTGAGTATCGTCTGCATAGGCTGAGAAACCGAAATTACTGTTAATCAAGGAAAAAAACACAAGGTGGTTTTATTCATTTTTGATGAAGAAAGATTGTGATATATTTTAGGAATTGACATTAGATCGAAAAATAGCAAATTCGAGTGAAGCTGGGTGGAATGCAAGCACCTGATTTGTTTTGTTTTGGGATTTGCTCAAGCACTTAAGGGGAGTGTATTTTCCAGTGATAAGAGATGCTTCATGTCGATGCCCAGGTGAGATCTAGATTATCCAAGAGTTTAAGGCCCAAATATTTTATGACTAAGGATTTGCGTAGCAGACGAGATCTCCCAGGTATGATTTGTCCAATTGATTTGGCAATCGAACTCTGAACCAGTGAACTATTCCGCAGTATTGGTAAACACTGCAACTTTGCCAACATAATATGTAAAATGCATAGATGGAGACTAGATATGGGATGGGATTGAACGCTATTCTTTCCTCACAGACTATAGCAGAGGCTCGAGCCATAGAGAAAGATGGACGGAGCACGATGTTAATAAATCACTCTGATAACACAGACTGGTCTTTTGTTAAAGCACTCCTTCACCCCTGGTGGCCTCGTGGCCTGAATACCAGATGTTTATTGTTGCCTAAACCGAACTTATGCTATCGACCTTGGAACAATGAAAGGCAGATTGGTCTGCCAGGATTTAAGCCTGTGACCAAGAGACTGAACAAAAACCCCTGTGGTGCACTATGCCTATAATTATTTCCTCCACATAATGTGAAACAACCTTTTCGATATCAAATTTTTCTTTTTTTGATTTATATCATCTTCAGCAATACAAACATTTGCAAACTACATAAAAACAAGTAAATGCTGAATTTACACCTGATCCTTCTTGTTCATCAAAGCAGCAACAATATCTAGAAATGTACCCCATTTCAACACAATTGAAAGTATTTGCAGATAGTCACATTATTTAAAACTTATTGCACTCTATGGAACTGAATCGTTTTAAATGTTGGTAATTACTGGTCTGCCTTTGGTTTAACAAGAGCTTCACAAAACATTAACACAGGTACCAGTCTTTGTACCGGCCCCATAAAAAGACTTCACCTTAAGGAAGAGCCATGCGAGGCTCCCTGGCCACTTACAATTTGGAGCTGACTGTGTTTTAAATTCAGTGCCAAAGTCTTACCTCCCTTGATTGTACATTTAGCAGATAAGGTTGTGATCTTCCTAGAGATGATAGTGAAATTTGATTACATTTAATGCGACCATTTGCAGGAACCGCTAGGTAGCTCTCCTGTCTTCTCAAGACCTCGATTCTCTTTTCCATCTCAGGTGACAAGGTAAACCTTAACTAAACCACTCCTAATCCTAGTTCACCATACATTGTTTCAGACTCGTGGCCCACGGATCATGTGTGTATTGTTACTCAAGTTCTCCTTTTACAAACATTTGAAAGAGCCATCTTGTACCAAGTAGATACAATGCATATACCTTAATAGTCTTGTCTAGGATGTGTACAATATGTCGAATAATCCAAGTTGAAAGTCTCAAAATAAATCAGGGAGACATTTTAGAAACACACAATGTTTCCAGATTGAAACCTCGGCGTTTTTCAATTTGCTCAATGATTTACATTCTGACAACTAACTGCCATACAAAAAGACACTCCTAATTTTCAGCTATATATGTTATAGCATTTAACCTAAAGCTGCATTCTGATAGAGCGGTCCGTACTAATAATTTTACCTGTTTCGGACGCTCTTTAGGCCTATGAATCTTTTGACTTAGTGGGACTCTCCGTACTCTTAATCGATCAATTGCATCAAATCAATAATCAATAACGAACATAAGCAATACCTTGATCAACATAACACTTGACAATTAATCCAGAATACATTTCGGCGAACCCTGACCTTTCAGTCAGGAATAACCACACCAGTTTATTCAAAGTTAGTGAATTTTATTTCCCTATATTAACAAAGCCAGCACAATATAGATGTGTCTCAACACCAAATGATAAACATATATGAACATTAATAGCTGTCCATAACGGCGAAACAAGTGCAATCTATGTAGCATTTGAATCACAAGGCATTCGATAATAGCAATGCAAATCACTAATACGATAATCTGTAATGAACTAATTGCATACATTTAGTCAGCATAACAAGATCTCAAATTGCATCGTGCGACATATGGAATCCTCGTCTAACCTCAAATTAGCATCGGCATGTGGGACTTCATGCAAAAAAAAAACAATTTAGCAACATTAATTTGGAAAAACTCCTAGCTAAGGATCTTATCAAAATCAGCAGTTGGTTACCTAAAAGAAACACAATGCAATTTTACAATTTCCTTTCATATTTACCAATTACGATCAGCAATCAAGGAAGTCTTCGTCTCACAGGTACCGTTCTTCGGTCATCATGGGTACCGTTTCGATCAGCATGGGACGGGGCAAAGGGGCAAGGGTGGACGGGGCAATTGCCTCACGGCGGCAAGGTAAACTACTACTTCATGCAAAGGGATCAAAGTTAAAGTGTCTAGGGCAAGAATCATTTGAAGTCTCTTTCTCTCGATTAGAGAAAGAATCAAAGTCTCTCAAAATGGCGTCGCAGCAAAGTGGGCCATAATAGCTACGAAGTCTGCAAAATGGCAGGTTGTCCAATAATGGAGAGCGAGTTTCCTCTCGTGCACCTTGTTTTTATAGACAACAGTTCAAGTCCAGTAGGGTCTTCCATTGGAGGGTTCATAGGTTAGCTTCAAATTGTCCAATCAAAAACGACAGTTCTCAAGCTTTTACTTAAGCATACATTATCCTTGGAGATGGGTACGCAAGTTGCAACATTTTATGCCAATTAACTCACTTTCAGAGCTTCCATTGTCCGCACCTGCAGATCGACCTTGGAGTAAAGAGAAAATATGCCAGGCTGGCACGAAACCTTAAGATAAGCATGTGAACGATCTCAGTGGAAAAGTACAGCTTCAAGCGAAAATACACGTTTATTAGCACATTGGAAAAATACGAGCATCTAAACCGTGAGACCAGGCAACTAGGCCAAAGCCTCCGCTAAAGTCATGCTAAGCTAAAGCATTTCAAACAAGCAAATCGTAGCACACGTTTATGATTATGTCGGATTAGTGCAATTCTAGTACACCACGTTATATAAAGCACGCGTATAAATGTTGGCAAACTACTCTGAGGGCACATTTTGTCCCCGTACAATCTTTATTAGTTCGGTTAAAGTCACACATGATTATTTCACACTACGTTTATGCGTTAATAAATGTACAACCTTCATTTTCTGCTTCATCAATCCCTCCTCTGATGACTACTAGTCATCACACCAAACTATGCCCACAAATTTTATTCCATTAAAATTCTGTCAGTTCCCTTTTCCTTTTAATTCCCCTAGTTTGCGCTTTGTATTCTTCTGCCATTCTTTTCATAATTTTCTCTTCTTTTCTTCTTTTAATTCTTTCCATAATCATTATTATTCCCCTTTTTATTCCCCATATTCCAAATATGCAAATTATTACTATTAATATTCCTTCTATTATTTTCAGTAATATTCCATTCCAAATTCCCCCAATCCAATGTCCCACTGAAGCAAGTCCTTTTCCAACCTTCTCCCACACTCCTGGTTCTTTCAATTCCTTCAAATCTGCACTTTCTTTTGTTAGATTAGCAAGCATAGTTTTAATTTTCACACTATTGTCAGGAATATAGGTACAACAGTGTCGTGCACCAAGCATTTTGCAAACGCCACCATCCTTTGCTAAAAGGATGTCTAAAGCAAGCCTATTTTGAAGAGTCATAGCTCTTTCCGCTGCAAGTTCAGCATCTATCAGGATTATAGCACCTGAAAACTTTGTCAACATGTTATCCACTATAGTAGACAACTTTCTTATTTTGATGGAATTCAACACAACTCCCAATGAAGGAATCATGGCTCCAAATATATCTCCTACCACAGCAGCTGCGGTCTCTCTTTTCTGGATACGATGGGATCCAGATGTCTTTTGAATCATCGATAGGTCATCCAGTTGATAAACCTTTGGGAACACTATACCCAAATAACATCTCCCCCACCATCCCTTTGGAAGACGATAATAGGCATTATACCCACAAATGTAATATACACCTGGAATGACAGGGTCAAGTCCGTTCATCATGAATGTCCATTTGGCCTTAAAGATAAACGTATGTTTACACTCACTTGCTCCTACAAAAATATTGTCATAATATGATTCACCTCGATATATACAAAATTTCCCTACATGCCAAGCATCTAAAGCTATTTTCCCTTGTGTCTTTATTGCAGCAAAATCATAATTATCTACTGAAGTCCTCTTATGTAACTCCTTTTCTAATTTCGCCTTCATTTGTGCTCTTCTATCATCTGTGCGATCTAAAAAGCTTATTTCTATTGCAGAGAGCGAGCAGGTAAGGTTTTCCCTATGAGCGTGAGCCGTTTCAAAAGGTTGCATTGGCTCGAAAAATTCCCTCATTATTTTAGCATCCCAATCTTTAGCAATCTGGCTTAGCTGCGCTATTATAGGAACATAAGCAAAGGTAACATCATAATTTGAGTAAAAATACTGTATGTTAGTTTGACCATAAAACCTAGACATTACTATACTACATGTAATCCCGTATGTAAGAGGCATGTGGTGATATGTCACCCCTTCCTTCACTGATGTCGGTATTTGTGTAACCACATAACAATCCTTCGCATCCATAGTCTCAACATATTCCGTTAGCAAGCGATAGAAAACGTTATACGAAAGCTCCTTCCTATCATGCAAGAGCCTCTCATCTATTTCTAATCTTTTCAATGCGGTTAGTTCAGTGACAGTAACAGGAGCAAAAGTAGAAGCCTCAATATTCTCGTTCTCACCCTTTCCATGCATTCCAAGCACTATTGCCATTATTATTAGTACGCATGCAATTATCAAGCCTATACACACATATTTACAATATTTCTTTCTACTGTTTTGCGTCATGATCTGTATAGAATCAGAGAGCTAGAAGCACTTATAAAATAAAACTATTTAGCAATTCAGTTACAAAGCTGAACGAGCGCAATGTTCACACCGTCTTCTTCAGGAGGCCAGTCACTTATCGGTTAGCAGCATTTGTCTCAATTCGGCAATAACTCAGTCTTTATCAGTTTAGCAAATGTCTCATCCGGTTTAGCAATGTCTCAGCTGGTTGTTTGTTTTCACGTTATATTGTAGCAAGCAATGTCATTTATTGCCCTTTCAATCGACAGAGTCCATAAAACTTTTCTTTTCTATTGGTATCTCTTCTTCTTCTTCGTTCTCGATGCTTAGAGATACAAACTCGTCAGTCCAATCGTCATTGACTACATATGCCCATTCAGGACCTGAATATCTCCTGTTTGGTATCCTTTTCCTTTTCAATTTTGCTTCTCTTTTGGATTCTGCTTCGCTGGTACTTTCCTCTTTTGTCAAGTCCTTTTCTTCACTTGAGGATTGTTCCACAACAGTCACTTCCTTTCTTTTCTCTTTCACTTTTGGCCTTTCTCCGTCGTCCAAACTTTCTTTAGTCCTTTCTTTTATTGGTGATATACTTAGTCTTCTTTTTGCACCATGTCCATTTGATGGACCTGCTATCTTTTCTGTGGAAGCTTGAACTTTTTCGTTCTGTTCTGCCTTGTCCCCTCCTTCTGGGGAATCAATCACGTTCTCTTTTCCCTTTTCTGTACCGTCTGCTTCTGGGAAAGCCCTCCTCTGATCAGGCTCTCCTGCTTTCTCACCTTTTTCGAGCCCTTTGTCACCGTTACTTTCGTCAGGCTCTTTATCACTTTCAGCTGCTTCAGGTGCTTTGTCACCTTCAGCTGCTTCAGGCTCTTTGCTACCCTCAGCTGCTTCAGGCTCTTTGTCACCTTCAGCTGCTTCGTCGCTGTCTGAACTTTCTCCTTGGTCTCCCCCAAGTGAGTTGGTCTCTTCGTCCTCAGAGAATATCTCTCTCTCTTCCGTTCCTGCCTGTTCGCCTTCAGTTCGGTTTTGCTCTGTCTCAGCACTCAGCACTGCTTTGTCAGGCACTGGTAATTTCAGCGCTTCAACTTCCTCATCTGTGGGACACAACACCTTCTTTGTGTGACTGGCGTGAATCCAGTTGGGAACCCCCGCACACTTCACAGCGGTAGTTGTCGTCAGGATCACTTGGAAAGGGCCTTTCCAACGGGGTTCCAGACACGACTTTCTCACGTGCTTCTTTACCACGACCCAGTCACCTGCTTTCAGTGCGTGTCCTGGACCTTGGATCGGTGGCAAGGTGGTCGCTTCCACCTGGTGAGAGAAAGAGCGAACCACGTCAGCCAGACCCTTGCAGTAGTCTAACACCATATCATCTGTAATATTCAAAAGCGCGTTTGCGGGAACTGCAGGAAGTCTCATAGCCCTGCCCATGAGAATTTCGTGCGGAGACAATCCAGTCTTTCTATCAGGGGTGTTTCTCATTGACATTAGCACTAAGGGCAATGCGTCAGGCCATTTCAAATTTGTCGATGCACATATTTTCGCCATTCTTGATTTCAGTGTACCATTCATTTGCTCCACCAGTCCTGAGGCTTCAGGGCGATAGCTACAGTGCAGCTTTTGCTCAATGCTCAGCGCTTCGCAAAGTAACTTTATCACTTCGTTATTGAAGTGACTTCCCCTATCTGATTCTAAAGAGATCGGGAATCCAAAACGTGGTATCAACTCCCTCAGCAATAGCTTCGCAACTGTAAGGCTGTCATTTCTACGTGTGGGGTATGCCTCAATCCAGTGACTAAAAATGCACACAATCACCAACACATATCTCAGACCTCCATGCACAGGCATCTCAATGAAGTCCATCTGCATTCGACTAAAAGGCCCGCTTGCCCTACCAATGTGGCTCGCGTTCACAACTGTTCCCTTTCCTGGGTTCATCTGCTGGCAAGTGACACATCGATGGCAAACTGCTTCTGCAGCTTGACGAAATCTGGTGTTAAACCAATCAGTTTTGAACAATCTTATCATGGCATCTCTCCCTAGGTGAGCTTGCCCATGATAGAACCGCGCAAGCTGTGATAAGAGACTGTTTGGCAAAACAAATTTTCCCGCCTGTGAAACCCATAACTCGTCTGGTCTCTTTATACATTGTGATTTAATCCAGGAATCTCTTTCATCCTCCCTAACATTATTTTGTAATGCTTTTAATTCATCTATCGTATCTACGACCTTCAAGGCAAATGCTTCAGCTGGTTCGAGTTCTGGCTCACTTATCGAATTCCAATCATCCCTGAGTAATATACAGTTCAAGGCACAAAATCTTGCGACTTGATCCGCATATGCATTTCCCAGAGAAACATAGTCCTGTCCTTTCGTGTGAGCACTACACTTTACCACTGCAACTTCGGCTGGCACTTGAATGGCGTGTAACAATTCCCTTATCCTTTCCCCGTTCTTCACTGGGGATCCTGAAGAAGTCAGGAAACCTCTCTGTGACCATAGTTGTCCAAAGTCGTGCACAATCCAAAACCCGTATTGACTATCAGTGTAAATGGTGACTTTCATCAATGCAGACAGTTGACATGCTCTGGTAAGGGCTACAAGTTCTGCTACTTGTGCAGAATAGACTCCTTGAAGCCTTCCAAGACCCCTGTTACAGTACATACAGCATATCCTGCTTTCAAAATTCCCATCCCGTCTCTTAGACATGAACCATCAACAAAAAGAATTTGGTCATTTTCATCAAGCTTAGTGTCCTTAATGTCCGGTCGAGGTTTTGTGCAAAATTCAGTCACCTGAAGGCAGTCATGCTCGACGTCTTCAGCGTTCTCAATTTCAGCATTTTCTCCAGGGAGCAAGGTTGCTGGATTCAACGTAGTGCACCTTTTCAGCTGCACATTCGGTGAGCCCAGAATTATCGTTTCATACCTTGTGAGTCTTGCTCCGGTCATGTGTTGCGTTCGGGAGCGAGTCAAAAGTATCTCAACTGAGTGAGGGACCATGACTGTTACTGGGTGTCCCATCACTATTCCTTCACTCTGAGTGAGGCTGATACCAACTGCTGCTACGGCGCGCAAACACCCTGGGAGTGCTGCTGCGACCAGATCCAAAGTAGCTTCAAAAATACGCTACTGGTCTGCTTACGCCACCATGGGCTTGGGTCAAGACAGACAAAGAACATGCATCACGTTCATGACAAAACAATGTGAAAGGCTTTGTGTAATCAGGCATACCTAAAGCTGGAGCCCTGCACATGCATTCTTTCAGTTCAACAAAAGCATCCATCTCATCTCCTTTCAGCTCAATTTCATCCAAGGCATCCTTCTGGGTCAACTTCAGTAAAGGCTTTGCTAGGGTCGAGAAGTTGGGAATCCACTGACGACAATAACCCACCATTCCCAAAAACTTCCTCACCTCCTTCCTTGTCTTTGGTGGACTCATTTGGAGTATACTCGTTATTCTTTCCTTCATTATTCTCCTTGACCCTTTCTCTATCTGGTGACCCAAGTATTTCACTTTCTTCTGACAGAACTGTAATTTGGAAGGAGATACCTTATGTCCATTCCTCCCTAAATGGTTCAACAGAGCAATGGTATCGGCTGTGCAGCCACTTTCTGTCTTTGATGCAATCAGTAAGTCATCAATGTACTGTACTAGGGTTGACTCGAATGGCAATTCTAATGCTTCCAGGTCTTTCTTTAGGATCTGATTGAATATTGACGGTGACTCAGAAAACCCTTGAGGAATTCGACACCAACTGTACACTCTGTCTAAGAATTTGAAACAAAAGAGGAATTGGCTGTCCTCATGGAGAGGCACCGAGAAGAACGCTTGTGACAAATCGATGACTGAGAACCACTCAGCATCGCAAGGGACCTGGAACATTATCACAGCTGGATTCGGTACTACTGGGCAGCATTTGACTATGATGTCATTTATTTTCCTCAAGTCCTGCACGAGTCGGACCTTTCCACTCGGCTTTATTAGTCCCATTATTGGTGAATTACATGGACTGCTTAACACTTCTTTCAGTACCCCCTGTTTTACAAATTCATCAATAAGTTGAGCAACTTTCATGAGGGTGTCTTGTGCCATGTGGTATTGTGGGGTCTGGGGAAAGATTGCATTGGGCTTTACAGTCACTTTCACTGGTTCCACTCCTTTCATCAATCCCACCTCTTTCCCTGTCATATCCCACACTTCCTTTCCGACTGTTTCCCGTAATTCAGCTGGGATGTCTTCTTCAGTTATCATCGGGAAAAGACAAATCAGAGGATACTCTTCATCTACAGTTTCCATCTCATCCCCCTCTACACTGTCCTCTTCTTCCCCATCACTGCTCGTCTGGATTGTTATTCCTTCGTTCGAACACATGATCGAACAACCCAATTTGCACAATAGGTCTCTCCCCAATAGTGCTATCGGGCTTGAGTCACATACCACAAACTGTTGTACCCCTTGATAGTTACCGATGCTGACTGGTACCGGATCTGTTATTGGGTTCGTCAGGTGCCTGTTCACTACTCCCACCACTTGAACTGTCCTCCCTGAGAGTGGCAAATTTGGTACTTCACTGCTCTTAACAGTTGAACGTGTGGCTCCCGTGTCAACCAAGAACGAGACACGATGACCCATTACTCTCCCCTCTACATACGGACCCTTTTGATCAACTTCCAAGGATGCTGCAAGCACACAATCTCCTTCTTCTTCTGAACTTTCACTCTCCCATACATTGTTTATTCCACTCTCACTGTGTAGTGGGAACTGTTGTACGGTGCCATTTGTACTCATTACCTGACCCGAGACCTGTGGAGGAACCATCACTTGCTGCTGACTCATTGGTGCCAAGGGTATTTGCATTTGCTGATTAGGTACCATAGGTAACTGCTGTTGCATTGGCTGCATTTGCGTCATCTGCATACGGGGCATCTGCATCTGCTGCGGCTGCATAGGTTGCAATCCCTGCAACTGATTTACAGTCTGAAAATTTGGGTTTGGACCTCTCATTTTCGGTCCCTTCATTGTCTGAAATGCATTGACATCATTGTTTTGCTGACCAACACCTACACCTACACCTGCACCTTCCTGCACCACCATCGGGCACTCGCATTTCCAATGACCTACTATTCCGCACACGTGACACGGCATCACCTTCTTCATTGCCTGCACACCCGTCACAACAGTGTTCAAATCCGGACCATTATTCGCAAAACCTCCTCTGCCTCTGCCTCTGGCCTGTGGCTGAAACGCCATGTTTCCCTGCAACTGCGGCTGCGGTTGCGGTACCTGCTGTTGGAACCCTTGCATCCCTTGCAAACCTTGCAAACCTGTCTGAGCTGCTTTAAGCTGCATCATCATCACCTTCTCTTTCAGCTTTTTCTGTTTCACTTCAATTTCGTCACTACAGTATTTCGCATAATTCAACACCTCATCAATCGGTTTCGACTGCCAGCAAATCAAATGCGACTTTATCATCTGACTTATCTCTGGTCTCAGCCCTTCCACAAATCTGAAGACAAAATGGAGCATGTCCTTCGCCTCTATTGTTTCCGTCCCACTGTAGTTCTTAAACGCCTTCAACAACCTCTCATAATAACTATGAATCGATTCTTTAGTCTCTTGGGCAGTTCGATCAATCTTCTGCCAATCCACATTTTTCGCGGGTACCTTAGTCTTCAAATGCTCAATCACCTTATAGTACAAGCTCATCACCATAGGTGATGGTGCACCCGTCTCCCTGTCTCTCTCTGGTTCACTTGTCGGCCAACCTACAGCTCTTTTGCAATCCTCCCACAAATCTGCCGGAACTACAATCTCAAAGAGAGTATTCAGGTCTTCCCAGAGACATTTTGCAAGCTTCACAAACCTGTCAGTCTGCTGATACCATTCAATCGGCTTCTCTCTTAGTTTGGGAAAATCGTCCGTAAAAGACTGAATGTCACTTCTGTGCCATGGTACATGTATTAATTTTCCCCCTGCTGTCTCCCTCATTGGTAACATTGTTACTGTCTCGGTGCTTTGTGGTCTTTTCTCATTATGCTCTGTAGCACTGTCCCTCCTCTTTTCCTTCCTCTTTACCCACCTGCTTTCCCACTTGTCTAGACACCTCCACACTTGGGCACTCTGCAGCAATTCTCTAAGGTGTGCCTTCATGCCTGCTGACCTCATGTGTTCAAAATATGTGGTCCCAAAATCCAACCTGTAGCTTCTGCTCAAGTGTTTCATCTTGTCTATGTCAACCCCGTTTCTATCAGCTGCTTCCTGCAAGCTCTTATGTACCTTGTTCACTTCCTTCGTAATCCTGGGACATAGATACCTCAGCTCTTCTTCCGTGTAGGACTCTAACCTATTCACACCCATAGTCCCTTCCACCAATTCTTGTGCTTCCATGTTCAACCTGACCCTATTCATATAGTCTTCTCCTTTCCCACTGGCTGAACTTTGTGTGGAATTTAAACTGTTGAACCACTGTGTCAGCTGTTGCGCATTCACCCCCATCAGTGTAGCGTTCACATCGACTGCCATTGATGGTTGCGGCAACTTTTCAGTGTTCGATGTTAGAGGTATTATCAGTGGGGGGCTCGACCTCACCAGTGTTGACTGAGCACATATGGGACTAAACTCCATCAAGGACCCAGATCCAGTTGGCTGAGCCGCTATAGGAGTTATCCCTGGAGTGTTTTCTATGCACCTCCTTTCGGTCCCACTCTGCAGCATTGGTCCCTGACCGCTCATACCTAAGTTAGGCTGACTGTACAAAGGTACCGGTGGACCTACAGTAATGGGTAGTGATATTGCGTCTGGGTTCTGTCCATTTCCCATGTTCTGAGGCATGTTCATTCCCACACCATGGGTCATCATTGCCGGCATGCCCATCTGGTTCCCCGTCATCTGAGTATGTGCGTTTCCCCCTTGTATCTGCTTTTGAGGCATCAAAAACTGGGTTGATTCGGCTTGTGACAATGTCTGGTTGTGACCATTCTGTACTCCCCTTACGGTTGGATCTAGAATCATTCCTGCACTGTTATCACTGTTGAAGTACCCTGGCATCTGCGGCTGATAATTTTCTGCTGGTTTCAACATGGGCACATCTGGATATATTCTCCTAACCTGCGGTATCTGCGGGGTGAACAGTAGACTCGGGTCCTTAGATCCCGATGATGCTCCTGAACTCTGGGTTTCACTGTTCTGTACCGGTGCCGGAGGGGCAGAACTGGTACTTGGACCTTGTCCATTCTCCGCATAAGGTGGTGGACGGTCGTTCAGCAATTGCATTATTAACTCCTCATCCTCTAACTTCTCTTCTCTTCTCAACTTTTCCTCGTCCTCTCTAACCTTGGAACACTTCCTGTCCGTCTTACAGGTAGCTTTCTTACCTGTCTCCTCTTCTTCCTTAGTAATTGCGGGAAACAATTTAATCCCCTGCAATACATCTGACCTCCACACCTTTTGTGCATTATCCCACCTAGCATCCGCTAGTGTCTTTTCTACCTTTCTCATCCTGGTCTCAAACTTCTTCTGCTGTTGCTGTCTGGCCATTAGTTCCCAAATCGCTAGAGCCTCAAACTGGGCTGGCCTTGGATGCACCTTCATGTCGTACATCGTAAATCTCAAATTCTCTAGAATCCTTATATTGAATGTCCCATGTATCGGGAACGCTACGCTCCCATGTTTCTCTGTCAACTTGTTCCATTGCTTTAGCCAAAGGCACGGAGCTACCCCCTTTTCCTCCATTACAATGTAAGCTGGTGTACCTTCGGGTGGCGTTTCCTCTCCTACGCTCGCTTTAATGTAAGACTCCCCCTTCATCGCACTCCTAAATGCTTTAAAGAATTTCATTTTCTCGTCTTTTTATTTCACAAAGTTTGTAATTCAATAGGTGACTTTAATTCCCGGAATACTCTTCACCTGCCTTTCCCCTTCCAATCGGGCCCCACGGACTGCGTCCAATCCGTGCGCGACCCTTCTCTGCAACCAACCTATCCCAGCGCGGCTCCTAGTGACGTCACACTCACACACACTGCGGCTGACAAAGCCTCGCGGCTAGTCTTCCTTCACTCACCTCCTCTCGTAACAACTTCTTGCATGTATCGCGAGCTACCAAAAACTAAAACAGATCTGTCGGTTTACTACAGGAAGGGTAACACAGTCGCTTCAGGACCTTAGGGACCTTTCACTAGCCTCGGCCGCTATTCCGTCTTTCTCGGTCCCCACGTTCGCAAGCAAATCTGACCTGCAGACCTACTCTCAACTTGTCAATGATCTATTCTAGTGCACTTAGAATCTTGTCAAAGCCCGAAGTCGAAGTTTCTTTCACTCCCTAACACACGTACCGACTCGTTGACCACGCCCGATCAACCTACTAAACCGCCCAGACCACAACATAGATCAACATACTCCGGAGTCTCTTGACCTCGCAGGGCCCGTCTCAACAACAACAACCACGTGGACCTTTTTATGCACAAAGCGCCACACGCACATGAAGTTCGACGACTTCCCTACTCTCACACTCGGAGTCGCACCTCCGCTATTTCTATGAAGTTCGACGACTTCACTACTTCTACACTCGGAGTCGCACCTCCGCTATCCTCTAAAAAAGAAAAATCCTCGCAACCTTTTCACACACCCTGCGGCAATAAGCTGTGCAAGCGCAAAACCCTAACTTCACTCATACCATCACTAGTACCGCCAACGCTGATTCCACACCTCCGTTCTCTCCATTCGCAAGCTCCGAGATCCGGGGAAAGTCGCGGTGGACCTAGCCCATCATCATTCTGTCAATCTATTTTATCCAAGAAAAATCTAATTCAACTTGTCAAGTGGGGTCTCAAAATGCGTAACCGTTAATTCAACACCATGTACTCTAGGAGTACAGGGTCCCAAAAGACGAAACCGTCCTCTGCTACCATCTACTGATAGAGCGGTCCGTACTAATAATTTTACCTGTTTCGGACGCTCTTTAGGCCGATGAATCTTTTGACTTAGTGGGACTCTCCGTACTCTTAATCGATCAATTGCATCAAATCAATAATCAATAACGAACATAAGCAATACCTTGATCAACATAACACTTGACAATTAATCCAGAATACATTTCGGCGAACCCTGACCTTTCAGTCAGGAATAACCACACCAGTTTATTCAAAGTTAGTGAATTTTATTTCCCTATATTAACAAAGCCAACACAATATAGATGTGTCTCAACACCAAATGATAAACATATATGAACATTAATAGCTGTCCATAACGGTGAAACAAGTGCAATCTATGTAGCATTTGAATCACAAGGCATTCGATAATAGCAATGCAAATCACTAATACGATAATCTGTAATGAACTAATTGCATACATTTAGTCAGCATAACAAGATCTCAAATTGCATCGTGCGACATATGGAATCCTCGTCTAACCTCAAATTAGCATCGGCATGTGGGACTTCATGCAAAAAAAAAACAATTTAGCAACATTAATTTGGAAAAACTCCTAGCTAGGGATCTTATCAAAATCAGCAGTTGGTTACCTAAAAGAAACACAATGCAATTTTACAATTTCCTTTCATATTTACCAATTACGATCAGCAATCAAGGAAGTCTTCGTCTCACAGGTACCGTTCTTCGGTCATCATGGGTACCGTTTCGATCAGCATGGGACGGGGCAAAGGGGCAAGGGTGGACGGGGCAATTGCCTCACGACGGCAAGGTAAACTACTACTTCATGCAAAGGGATCAAAGTTAAAGTCTCTAGGGCAAGAATCATTTGAAGTCTCTTTCTCTCGATTAGAGAAAGAATCAAAGTCTCTCAAAATGGCGTCGCAGCAAAGTGGGCCATAATAGCTACGAAGTCTGCAAAATGGCGGGTTGTCCAATAATGGAGAGCGAGTTTCCTCTCGTGCACCTGGTTTTTATAGACAACAGTTCAAGTCCAGTAGGGTCTTCCATTGGAGGGTTCATAGGTTAGCTTCAAATTGTCCAATCAAAAACGACAGTTCTCAAGCTTTTACTTAAGCATACATTATCCTTGGAGATGGGTACGCAAGTTGCAACATTTTATGCCAATTAACTCACTTTCAGAGCTTCCATTGTCCGCACCTGCAGATCGACCTTGGAGTAAAGAGAAAATATGCCAGGCTGGCACGAAACCTTAAGATAAGCATGTGAACGATCTCAGTGGAAAAGTACAGCTTCAAGCGAAAATACACGTTTATTAGCACATTGGAAAAATACGAGCATCTAAACCGTGAGACCAGGCAACTAGGCCAAAGCCTCCGCTAAAGTCATGCTAAGCTAAAGCATTTCAAACAAGCAAATCGTAGCACACGTTTATGATTATGTCGGATTAGTGCAATTGTAGTACACCACGTTATATAAAGCACACGTATAAATGTTGGCAAACTACTCTGAGGGCACATTTTGTCCCCGTACAATCTTTATTAGTTCGATTAAAGTCACACATGATTATTTCACACTACGTTTATGCGTTAATAAATGTAGAACCTTCATTTTCTGCTTCATCAATTCCCCTTCTTCAGATGGAGCACACGCGGATATTTCTCCTCTCGAGTAATAGCCAAATAAATGCTTTGTGTAGCCCAGCAATACTTAACCTGCGGGGCACAGACCCCTAGATATCTGCAACACATTCTCAATAGGACTGCGGGCTAAGGTGCCAAGAATTAGAAGCAGTCTGAGGAAATTGGGACCAAAAGTCAGCGACAATATTTAATACAAATTTACATATCTCAAATGTTTTACTTAATTTGTTTCCCTAAGAGCATTTCTTTTTTCAGCACAATCGTTTCCTGCAGTTTTTTATACTGTTTATTAATCTTGTACTGTGCTTGGTGTGGCCTAAATTGCTTGTAGGTATCTCTGTGAGTTCAGGTTGTGGGTCAGTGTTTCTAGTAGGAACATATTGAGAGGTTTGGAGTTGAGGGAGAAGGCAGTGCGGTCATAAACGTGTTTCCACTACTTGAACATCTAATCTCTGCAGAATTCACAGAGCAATGGTGGCATGTACCAATTGTAATTGAGATCATATGTGATCAAAGTGTGTCAAGGAGGTACATAGCAGCTGAAATATGCACAGAGGCAAAGTGTTTACAGTTCGGCAGGTGTGTGCTCTTCTGTTCTGTGTGTGTCTGTGTGTGTGTGTGAGATAAAGCAATGAGACAAGTCAAGAAGTACGTGCGGGAGATAATCAAAAGAAGGTGAAGAATAAAACTATGATGTGTGAAACATGAAAATGGAGGATTTCAGAATCATGGGGAGAAAAAGACATTGGGGAGTCATGGCATCTTTAGAGATTTAGTAGTTCTTCACAAGTCAAAAGATTAAGAACCACTGTTGTAGACCATATCGTTTTCCAAATGTCAACCTTGATTCTTAAGAAAAGAGTTATGCCACTTGCAGTTATGTTCCATAGATTGAGTATTGAGTAAAGACTACTTAGAATTCTACCATAGTCCATAAAATTGTCATGTTAATCAAACGTCTGCGAACATTAGGGCTTTTTTAAAGATGTGTTTGTCCTTTTTGATTGGGAACATCCACTGCCCATGTCTATTCTATTCATTCTTAAAATGTTCAAGAATGTGGGATTTAACCTTGGTTCCTTTCTACATTTCTCACTTGCATTGTAACAATTTCATCAGATATGCATGTAACATTAGTTCCTAATGTTTGAGTATTTTGATAAACGCATTGTTTAAATTGACCAAGTTTTATCCCCTCCACTGTCGTAGAACGTAGGTCTTCTGTTAGCATCACATTTCCATGACTATAAGATCCGCAATTGTTGTGTTGGGTGTTAATGAATCATCAAACATGGATTTAAGGGTGCTAATGGATTTAAAAAATCTTTCTGACTAATGTGTGAAGAGGTTTTATATTCCATTGTTTCTACGAACCTTATCTATTTTTTAGAAATAGTTTTCGTTTGTTTCCCTCTTCTTTTGAAAGTCATTTTTTTTCCTTGATTTCCAGCATTTGTAATGACTGGATATATTTTATTCCTCTTTTTGTGCAGTGAAGCTTTGTGCTTTTGTCTTATATTGCTTATATTTTTTATATATGATCCTGGGTTAGTAAACCTGAATTAGCACAGTCCAGCATTTCTGGTTTCTTTTATTACGAGATTACTACCTAATATTAGTTTCTCTAGTCTCAGCCTTTCCACTTTCACAGGCTGTGATGGAGGAACTGTTTTCAGAGCTCTATCAATGAATTTGCTTACAGCAAATAGAGTATTAGTGATTATAATGTTACTAGTTGCCATACATTTTTCCAGTGGGGCTAAAGTAGAATCCAAGATGCATTAACATGAAATGACCAAAATGAAGATCCCACAACTGGGTCAATTACACATTGACAGTGTTCATTGGGTTTACCCTCTACCTGCTGTCAGAGAAGGACAATTTCACACCTAGGATAATAAAAGCATCAAAGATTGATAATAAACACAATCCTACCTATAACTAACCAGTGGCGAATATAATACTTTAGTATTTAGGGGTGGGAAAGGGTATTGGGTGGTAGGGGTATTTTTAGGGTTTTGGGGTGGGTAAAGGTATTGGTTGGTTAGGGTGTTTGTAAGGTTTAGGGGTGGGTAGGGCTTTGGGGTGGTAAGGGGTTTCATGGTTGGGTAAGGGCAGGGGGTAAAAAGTGCTTAGGTGATTTCTCCCCATTAAAAAAAATGTAAAGCTATAGTTATTTCTTAGAAAAGATTGCAGGTTCGCCCCCAAAATATTATATTATATATATGTGTGTGTGTGTGTGTGTGTGTGCATGTATGCAAAGAGGAAGAAACATAAGAAATAAAGACAGGGAGGACTCTGTTTCACAACTAAAGGAAAACAAGAAGTGTGAAAGAACTAATACAGGTGCAAACTCTGGCTAAAGACGAAGAACCTCAGCAACAATGTGATACATTGCCAGGAACCTGCTTTCTGTAGAAGAGCCTAAAATACTACCATACGGTTCATAACCTGGGAGTATTCACCATAAACATGAAGGAGCGAACTAATTGTTTACTAAAAGATTGTGGTATTTAATATAGTTGACATATTATAATTTTAATCTTTATTGGTATATTTTTTATATGAAGGTGTCTTTAGTTTCAATTTTTATTTTAACCGTTTGTGGGTTTTATGTTTATTGAATAGTGTTTTATTTGTAAAATGATAAAACACTGTATTTACATTTTTATTTTAAATGATTACTGTATTTTATTTTAATAAATGTATTTTATATGTGTTTTTTAAGGGTTGTTTAATTTATTTTGGGGTGTATGCATTAATTTTTTTTTATATATTGTAGGTCTTTGAGATAATTTGAGGATTGGCTGGTAGTGCATTATCATTAGTTTCATTAAACTATTTTTGTGGATGTTTTAAATGAATTGTGTTTTGTTATTTGTTTCATTTATACATTTTAGTGCTCCTTTTATATGTGTTGTCGGTTATTTTGAAGGTTTGAGTGAGGAGAGCTTTATTTATAAATTATTTCAAACAATTTACATTTAAGTTAATTTATTCAGTTAATTTAATTATTAAACAATTTAAAATTCAATATTAAGTGTTGAGGTTCATGTATTTTGGAAGTGGATGGGTATTGCTTTCAATATTAGCTTACTTTTTTATGTCTTTATTTATATTTTTAAGAATTGGAGAAACATAAAGGTTGTCATTGACCATCCTTATCAGTAATGATTGCAAAGCATATTTGGTGTGTAGCAAACAAAACATTGTAGCATATCCCTTCTGATACAAATGTAATAATGAGGCAGTAATAATATAAAGAATAGAATCATTATTGTCAGCAAATGTGAATGCTTATCAGAATGATATTACAGCATGGTGGCATTGTAACAATGAATTGGTGAAAAATAAAGTGATATGGTGTCCTTTGTGGTACAATAGATGTGCACTTCGGGGTGGAGGGAATGAGGTATATTGGACACATGGTCATATATAATGTACTTATTAAATAGTGGCAAAAGTGAGAGGGTTGGTAAAGACTTAAGGGAGTATAGTGACTACTACCCAAAATCAGTTGTTACACTTGTACTCTCTACCTATTACCATCAAGGTAGACCTTTGTGTTATCCTGTACTTTACATATATGATGTTCATAGGAGGATGCCCTGTACATTTCTGTTATCCACTCCTCATGTGTGGGTAAATGTGGTGATCACCAATGACATAGAATGCAAATCTTGGCGGTGTTAAGTGCTGTGGTAAGCAAGTGTTGTTTGTGCTTCATTAAGGAGGGTATGTCAGCCATATCATGTACCATAATCAATTTCAGTGTCAATGGTAGGGTGACGTCGGGCCGTGGCCACATAGGCCAATATGGTGGATGGGTTCTACTGAAGCTCTGTAGCCCAGCCGCGATCAACTGCCATCCTGCCTGACAGCACGGCCCACAGTCGCCCCTGAGGGCATCGGAGTGATCCCTATGCTCAGTGGACGGCCCTGAGCATGCTTACAGGAGAAGGGGTGCCACTGAACCAGTGCAACGCACCTATCAATGGAGCCCGCATGACTCCAAGATGGTGGGTGCCGCTTGCTCGAAGAGCTTGCTGCGATCCTCGCAGCCTCCTGACTGAGGATCCGGTGTGTGCACAGCCACCTGACGCTTTTGGAGTCCCCGCTTCTGTGACACTAAGGGTTGCTCTCGTTGTCTAAGGGCCCGGCCCAGAGAGTGACGCGGAACGCGGTAGAGGCCGCCTGGAGGTGAGGAGAGAGGCGACCAGGCGGTGATCATGTCTCAGCCCGGGGCCTTGTCTGCCCCAGTGGAGTGCACCTCGAGGCTCCTCCTCCTCCCCCTCCCTGTAGTGTATGAAGGCCAGAGGAGGCCCTTAGGTCACTGGGACCTGAGGAGGGGCCTGCCCAGAGATGATAGACTGCCTGTGCCCCCCCCAACGGAGGGCCTTGAATGAGAGCATACGTGGAAGAGGTGTTCTGGGCCTGACCGGCTGAAGGCAGTGATATGTGGTCCGGCCTGAAACAGTTGACTGTGGCTCCTGGCCCCAACTGGAGGAATGTTGGAGGCCTCCGGGAGGAGATTGGGGCCCACGTGCTTGGCCTCCTCCTCTCCCTCCCTGCTCAACTTCTGCCACGCAGGAAACTGTTAATCTCTCTCCTCCCCATTGCTGCCTGCCTCAAGATAGACCTTTCATTTATCTGTCAGGCAGATGCAGCGATAACCATCTCCACAACAGAAGGTGAACTGCCCTCAAATGTCAGGTCTCCCAACTTACCTGTTCAGTGGCTGCAATGCACGAGCGGATGGATAATGTGGAGAGCCGGGTGCGAAGTAATGACCTGCATCTGGTCGGCCTTCCAGAGAATTTGGAGGCTCCTAATATGGCCGCAGCCCTTGAAACCTGGTTTCGCTCTTGGATGCCCGCAGATAAGCTATCTTCTGCATTTATTATAGAATGGGTGCATCCCTCTCTTGCTCTCCACCTCGTCCGGTGATCCTGGAGATAACATTTTTTTAGAGATCGAGTTGTAATCCTGCGCGAAGCCAGGGCCCAACCTGACCTCCACCATCAAAACTATAGGATCATAATATTCCCGGATCTCTCCAGGGTGATGCAACAGAGATGCAGATCCTTTGAGGCTGTTCAGCAGAATATGCAGGCTTTTAATCTTAGCTACATGCTTCTTTTCCAAGCCTGCCTTAAGGTAATCTTTCAATCCTCTACATACTTTTTTGATAGTCTGGAGAAGGCATGGGAGTGGGCGGCAGAAAAACACACTGTGTGGACCCTGGAGCAGGGGAAGAGGTTGACAGGGAGTTCAGGAGATACTGGACAGCCTTCCCTGCCACCTCATTCATAGAAGAAATGCTCCCACTTGTGGAAATCGAGACCTGACTGCTGGGAGAAGACCGGACAACCCGAAGCCTCACCACTTCCTGAGCCGCAGACAGAGATGGGCTTAGATGCTGCCTTGGTGGCCACCCCTACCCTCTTTCTCATGACTGAGGATGTACTGACTCCCTCAGACTGACTTAAGGCCAGGAACCACTCTGCACGCCAAGCAGCTCCACCAGACTGCCCTCGTGCTCCTAATCCCGTCCTCGCGCTGCTGCGAGTTCGAGGCCCTCCACCACCCGCAGGCACCCACCTGTGCCCCATCCCTGGTGTCTAGTGGTAGACTTAAGTATCGTGTGCTGGTCTTGTTATCTTGTGTGTTTTTCTTGCCATCTGTTTTCTATGCCTGTGTGCCGTTTTTCTGCTTTTGCCTTTTTTGATTTCTCTGCCTTTTTCTGCCCATTTCTGCTTTGTGTGTTCAGCCCGGTCTCCCCGTTCCCGCCGCTGTGTCCCCTGTGGCCCGCCCCCCTCGTACCCCCATTCCCCAACCCCTCCCGCCTCCCAGCTGCTCCTCCCTCCCACCTCCCTTTCTTAATGGCGGCTGCTGCGGGGTGCTCAGAGTGACCCCTGACCTGACTTAAGACCAATAACCACTCTGCACGCCGAGCAGCTCCACCAGACTGCCTTTGTGCTCCTAACCCCGCCCTCGCTGCTGCAGCGAGTTCAAGACCCTCTACCACCCGCAGGCACCCACCTGTGCCTCATGCCTGGTGTCTAGTGGTAGACATAAGTATCATGTGTTGGTCTTGTTATCTTGTGTGTTTGTCTTGCCATCTGTTTTCTGTGCTTGTGTGCCGTTTTTCTGCTTTTGCCATTTTTGCTGTCTCTGCCTTTTTCTGCCCGTTTCTGTTTTGCTTGAACTGCCCGGTCTCGCCGTTCCCGCCGCTGCGTCCCCTGCAGCCCTGCCCCCTTCGTTCCCCCATTCGCCACCCCCTCCCACCTCCCAGCTGCTCCTTCCTCCCATCTCACCTTCTTAATGGCGGCCGCTGTGTGGCCGTGCCACTGGCGTGCCAGAAGCGCTGCAGAGGCAAGCCCGTCTGCGCCTGGACTGCGCCCAGTGCCTGTTCCCCTGCCCCTCGCATGTCCCACGCCTCCAGACACCACTACACCACCGCTGAGCTCCTCGCGCTCAACCCCAGCCGGCCCACTGTCTGCGCCCAGTCCTCCTCCAGGCACACCCACCGACCCTTTGCCTGCTGCTCGCGCACCTTCACTTGCAATCAAGCCACCAAGCACCACAACAATGCCAGACACCTCAACCATGTCAGCTGCACCCTCCTCAGCACCCGCCCCATCCACAAGCACGCCATCGCGCTCTGGGACCTTCTCATGTCAGCCTCCCTTGACATCGCCTTCCTTACCGAAACATGGATGAACCCCTCATCAGAACCATACATCGCCATAGCCATCCCTGAGGGCTACAAGACCACCCAAAGAAACCGTATCAACAAACCAGGAGGAGGAATCACCATAGTCCACAAAAGCTCCATCAGGATCTCCACGACATCCACAACGCCCTGGATGCAGCAGAACACCTGCACTTTCAGATACACATCAACGCCAACATCAACCTGAGAGGAACCCTCGTCTACAGACCACCAGGCCCCTGCCCCCAATTCTCTGATGCCATCGTCAACATGATCAGCTCCCACCCCCTCGCCTCCTCAGACTACCTGCTCCTCGGCAAACTAAATTTCCACCTGTAGAACACCAGCGACTGCAACTCCACTGCCCTACTGGACAACCTCGCCAACCTCGGCCCCAAGCAACTGGTCACCTCGCTCACCCACTCAGCCAGGCACACGCTCAACGCCATCTTCTCCTCCAGAAGCCACGTCACCTTCACTCACACCACAGAACTCCATTGGACCCACCACCAACAGCATCCGATCCCTCACCGCAAGTGGAACAAGATCTCTAAGGAACAACTGATCTCCAACTTCGCCCAGTCCCTACTACCCAAAACCAATGACCTCAACACCACCGCCCTCAACCTCAAACAATGGCTTGACAACTGCACCAACACCCTTGCTACACTCAAGAAAACCAGCAACACCCACGTCAACAAGAAAGCTCCCTGGTTCACCGCAGACCTTTAGGCCTCCGAACGAGAATACCGTAAAGCTGAGAAAACCTGGCGCCAAGAACAATCAGAGAGCAACTTCACCGCCCTCAAATCAACCATGCGCAAACGCCACCAGCTCATCCGGACCACCAAAAGATCTTTCAACAAAGAACGGATTGACAACAATGCACACAACAGCAAGGAGCTATTCAACATCATCAAGGAGCTCACCAACCCCAAGTCCTGCTCCAACGACCCTCCCCACTCACAAGACCTCTGGGACTCCCTCGCCATCTTCTTCCAACGCAAGATCACCGACATGCATGGAAGCTTCGCAACGCCGTCCCCCACTACCACTGACATGGTCGACCCCATTGCACCCTGCTGCACCAACGTACTGAGCGCCTGGAGCCCCACCAACGATGAGGAAACCACGAAAACCATGAACACCATCCACTCCGGCTCTCCCGCAGACCCCTGCCCTCACCACATCTTCAATAAGGCCAGCCAAATCATCGCTCCCCAGCTCAGGACCATCCTCAACAGCTCCTTCGAGGCCAATATTTTCCCGGAAAGCTGGAAACATGCTGAAGTCAATGCCTTGCTCAAAAAGCCCAAAGCCGACCCCGAAGTCCTCAAAAACTACCAACTTATCTCCTTACTCCCCCTCCCCGCGAAGGTCATAGAGAAGTTAGTCAACAACCAACTTTCCCGCTTTCTTGAGGATAATAGCCTACTCTAAGTCTCCCAGTCTGGATTCCACAAAAACCACAGCACCGAGATCACCCTCATCGCCTGCACCGATGACATCAGGACCAGGCTTGAAAAAGGTGAAACCTATTGCCCTCATTCTCATCGACCTCTCCGCAGCCTTCAACACTGTATGTCACCAAACCCTTCGCACACGCCTCTTCTACACCTGGAATTCACCACAGAGCCCTGGAATGACTGTAGGAAAGTACCATCTTGCCTGGCATGTTACCCCCATTTTTCACTGTATATATGTTGTTTTAGTTGTATGTGTCACTGGGACCCTGGTAACCCAGGGCCCCAGTGCTCATAAGTGTGCCTGAATGTGTTACCTATGTAGTGACTAACTGTCTCACTGAGGCTCTGCTAATCAGAACCTCAGTGGTTATGCTCTCTCATTTCTTTCCAAATTGTCACTAACAGGCTAGTGACCATTTTTACCAATTTACATTGGCTTACTGGAACACCCTTATAATTCCCTAGTATCTGGTACTGAGGTACCCAGGGTATTGGGGTTCCAGGAGATCCCTATGGGCTGCAGCATTTCTTTTGCCACCCATAGGGAGCTCTGACAATTCTTACACAGGCCTGCCACTGCAGCCTGAGTGAAATAACGTCCACGTTATTTCACAGCCATTTTACACTGCACTTAAGTAACTTATAAGTCACCTATATGTCTAACCTTTACCTGGTAAAGGTTAGGTGCAAAGTTACTTAGTGTGAGGGCACCCTGGCACTAGCCAAGGTGCCCCCACATTGTTCAGAGCCAATTCCCTGAACTTTGTGAGTGCGGGGACACCATTACACGCGTGCACTACATATAGGTCACTACCTATATGTAGCTTCACAATGGTAACTCCGAATATGGCCATGTAACATGTCTATGATCATGGAATTGCCCCCTCTATACCATCCTGGCATAGTTGGCACAATCCCATGATCCCGGTGGTCTGTAGCACAGACCCTGGTACAGCCAAACTGCCCTTCCTGGGGTTTCACTGCAGCTGCTGCTGCTGCCAACCCCTCAGACAGGCATCTGCCCTCCTGGGGTCCAGCCAGGCCTGGCCCAGGATGGCAGAACAAAGAACTTCCTCTGAGAGAGGGTGTGACACCCTCTCCCTTTGGAAAATGATGTGAAGGCAGGGGAGGAGTAGCCTCCCCCAGCCTCTGGAAATGCTTTGTTGGGCACAGATCTCCCCAATTCTGCATAAGCCAGTCTTCACCGGTTCAGGGGACCCCTTAGCCCTGCTCTGGCGCGAAACTGGACAAAGGAAAGGGGAGTGACCACTCCCCTGACCTGCACCTCCCCTGGGAGGTGTCCAGAGCTCCTCCAGTGTGCTCCAGACCTCTGCCATCTTGGAAACAGAGGTGCTGCTGGCACACTGGACTGCTCTGAGTGGCCAGTGCCACCAGGTGACGTCAGAGACTCCTTCTGATAGGCTCCTTCAGGTGTTAGTAGCCTATCCTCTCTCCTAGGTAGCCAAACCCTATTTTCTGGCTATTTAGGGTCTCTGTCTCTGGGGAAACTTTAGATAACGAATGCAAGAGCTCATCCGGGTTCCTCTGCATCTCTCTCTTCACCTTCTGCCAAGGAATCGACTGCTGACCGCGCTGGAAGCCTGCAAACCTGCAACATAGTAGCAAAGACGACTACTGCAAATCTGTAACGCTGATCCTGCCGCCTTCTCGACTGTTTTCCTGCTTGTGCATGCTGTGGGGGTAGTCTGCCTCCTCTCTGCACCAGAAGCTCCGAAGAAATCTCCCGTGGGTCGACGGAATCTTCCCCCTGCAACCGCAGGCACCAAAAAGCTGCATTACCGGTCCCTTGGGTCTCCTCTCAGCATGACGAGCGAGGTCCCTCGAATCCAGCGACTCTGTCCAAGTGACCCCCATAGTCCAGTGACTCTTCAGTCCAAGTTTGGTGGAGGTAAGTCCTTGCCTCACCTCGCTGGGCTGCATTGCTGGGAACCGCGACTTTTGCAGCTACTCCGGCCCCTGTGCACTTCCGGCGGAAATCCTTTGTGCACAGCCAAGCCTGAGTCCACGGTACTCTAACCTGCATTGCATGACTTTCTAAGTTGGTCTCCGGTGACGTGGGACTCCTTTGTGCGACTTCGGGTGAGCACTGTTTCACGCATCCTTGTAGTGCCTGTTTCTGGCACTTCTCCAGGGGCTACCTGCTGCTGAGAGGGCTCATTGTCTTGCTCGACGTCCCCTCTCTCTCCTGGTCCAATTTGCGACCTCCTGGTCCCTCCAGGGCCACAGCAGCGTCCAAAAATGCTAACCGCACGATTTGCAGCTAGCAAGGCTTGTTGGCGTTCTTTTGGCGGGAAAACACTTCTGCACGACTCTTCACGGCGAGAGGGATCTGTCCACCAAAGGGAAAGTCTCTAGCCCTTTTCATTCCTGCAGAAACCGCAGCTTCTTCTGTCCAGTAGAAGCTTCTTTGCACCCACAGCTGGCATTTCCTGGGCATTTGCCCATCTACGACTTGCTTGTGACTTTTGGACTTGGTCCCCTTGTTCCACAGGTACCCTAGATTGGAAATCCACAGTTGTTGCATTGTTGGTTTGTGTCTTTCCTGCATTATTCCTCTAACACGACTTCTTTGTCCTTAGGGGAACTTTAGTGCACTTTGCACTCACTTTTCAGGGTCTTGGGGAGGGTTATTTTTCTAACTCTCACTATTTTCTAATAGTCCCAGCGACCCTCTACAAGGTCACATAGGTTTGGGGTCCATTCGTGGTTCGCATTCCACTTTTTGAGTATATGGTTTGTGTTGCCCCTATCCCTATGTTTCCCCATTGCATCCTATTGTAACTATACATTGTTTGCACTGTTTTCTAAGACTATACTGCATATTTTTGCTATTGTGTATATATATCTTGTGTATATTTCCTATCCTCTCACTGAGGGTACACTCTAAGATACTTTGGCATATTGTCATAAAAATAAAGTACCTTTATTTTTAGTATAACTGTGTATTGTGTTTTCTTATGATATTGTGCATATGACACTAAGTGGTACTGTAGTAGCTTCACACGTCTCCTAGTTCAGCCTAAGCTGCTCTGCTAAGCTACCATTATCTATCAGCCTAAGCTGCTAGACACCCTATACACTAATAAGGGATAACTTGGCCTGGTGCAAGGTGCAAGTACCCCTTGGTACTCACTACAAGCCAGTCCAGCCTCCTACAATGACTCACCTCCTTCCTCTCCTAAAGAGCACAAAGAGTTTGCCTCCCCCCGTTCCGGTCAAAGGCCACCAAGACCATCTGCGTAGTCCCCCAGGGATCCTCACTCAGCCCCACCCCAATATCTACATGGCTGCGCTCACCAACATTGTCTGATCTCCTACGCAGACAACACTCAGCTCATCCTCTCCCTCACGAGGAACCCCACAACCGCCAAGAACAACCTCCACACCGGAATCCTCGCTATCGCCAACTGGATGACAGCAAGCCACCTCAAGCTGAATTCAGATAAGACCGAGATCATCCTCTTTGGCCCCAACAAGTCAGTATGGGATGACTCCTGGTGGCTGGCCAACCCTGGGGTCGCCCCCAACACCCACCACCTACGCACGCTACCTTGGCTTCATACTAGACTCTTCACTCTCCATGACCCAGCAAGTCAACGCCATCTCGTCCTCATGCTTCAACACCCTTAGAATGCTCTGCAAGACCTTTAGGAGGATTCCTGTGGAAACCAGAAGAACGGTCACCCACACCCTCGTTAGCAGCAGACTGGACTACGGCAATGCCCTCTACACAGGAACAACGGCCAAGCTCCAGAAAAAACTCCAGCGCGTCCAGATGCCTCAGCACGTCTCATCCTCAACCTCCCTTGCCACAAACACATCCCTGCCGAACTCAGGGACCTCCACTTGCTACCCATCAACAAAAGGATCGTCTTCAAAATCCTAATCCACGCTCACAAAGCTTTCCACCACACCGGACCGGCCTACCTCAATGATCGACTTAACTTCCACAACCCGACACACCATTTCCGCTCTCCCAACCCCGCCCTCGCAACAGTCCCTCGCATTCACCGTACCACAACCGGCGGCAGATCCTTCTCCCACCTCGCCGCCAATACCTGGCACTCCCTCTGCGCCAACCTATGTAAGACCCAGGACCTCCTGACCTTCAGGAAGACCCTCAAAACCTGGCTCTTCAAGCAGTAGCAGCCCCACCCAGCACCTAGAGCCCCTACAGGGAGAGTAGCACGCTCAACAAATTGATCAATTGATTGCTTGATTGAGCACAGACGGTGAGCACTGCATGAGCAAGGGGCAGTCCAAGGAGCCATGCAGCTACTGAGGCCCGGTCCCGCATTGTGTGGAGACCACCGGGGACCGTCGGTTCTCGAACTGCAATCCTGACCCAAGTGCCCAGAATGTATTCTTGTCAAACCATCTATTGTTGTCAGGCACCATATCCATATCTAAGACATGATCTGGTTATGAGGCCCCCTGAGTTGTTTTAGCATGCTTGTTACTGCAAGATGTATTGGGTATGGGCAACAGATGCTTTAGGGGCAGACGTATGGGGTGGGGGAGTCGGGTGGATCACAAGGAGTTGAGTTATGTTGGTGTGTTTGCTTTACCCTTTTGCTTTCATGTTTAGCTGCTTTAACAGTGAGTAAAATATCTGATTTTATTATGATTCTGCTGTGCCCAGCTGGCCCACTTTCACAATGAGTCCAGACCGTTGGGAGGCTCAGTCGAATCCACCGCTCACACTCTACCTTACACCACAATTATGATAATCTCTTGGAATGTCAATGGTTTGCTAGACCGCATCAAGAGATCAGCTGTCCTGTGATGCATTAAGAGGTATCGTCCCACTGTTGTTATCCTACGGGAGACCCATTTGGCGGGCACTCAATGTGCTTTCCTGGGTTGTGTTTACTATTATCAGGTTTATCATGCTGGTTTCTCCAGGGAATCGAGGGGGGCTGCCCTCATGCTCCAAAAGTCCTTACCCATGATGGTGGCCAACGTCCACGCTGACCCTCAAGGGAGATGTATTGTTATAGAAGGCCAAATGAACGGAAAGCAATTCAACTTGATTTCTTGCTATGTCCCTCCACAGCTGCTGCAACTCACTCTTGTGATGCTGCAGGCTCTGTTGTTGACCCTCCCTCAGGGCGGTATGGTGAAAGGCGGTGACTTTAATGCAGTCCCAGACCCCGTTCAGGACACCTTTACTGACCCCCGACCTGACCAGTGGTCCGGATCGACATGGCTGTTCTCATGGGTGGACTCCCTGGGCTTATGTGACGCCTGGCATTCCTGGCACCCACAACTAAGAGCATTCACCCATCAATACGCAGCTCATTCAACAGAAGCTCAGATCGACTTACTATATCTCCCAGCAACTGACCTCTTGACATTGACTTCAGTCCAGATTCTCATCCTCTGTATTTACGAACATGCCCTCCTTATGTAGTGGGGTGCCCCGCCCCCATAATCCCTGCGCCCTTTGTGATGCTTTAGTGTTTGGTACCTGAAAGACCCCAATTGTGTAGAATTTATAGGTCAAGAACTTCAGAACTATTTCTGTGAGAACACTGGGTCGGTGTCATCGGCAATGGTACTCTGGGCGGACAGTAAACCCTCAATGAGGGGACTCATTAAATAATATGTCAGGCAGAGAAAAGCACTCCCATCTCAACAAGTAACTGATTTGGAGTGTAGAATAGTGGACCTGGAGCTCCCAGTTGCGCGGTTGGACGAGGGGGAGGGAGGAGACAAACGATGCTCCTGCAGACTGAGCTTCAGCAGGTATCCCTTGGGAAGGCAAGACAATGCTGGCAAGCCTTGAGGCAGAAAGTATATGAGATGGGTGATAAGGCCAAGAAGCTGCTGTACTGGCTGGCGACCCGTGGTGAATTGGCCCAGGTGATACTGCTCATCGGGGATCAGGTGGGCTCCATACAGGAGGAGCTACTGGCTATTGCCCACATCTTTGCCTCATTCTATAAGGTCTTCTATAAAAAGGTCCAGCGAGCTACTAAGGGATGAGAAAACCCCATTCTTGGGGACATTCCATTTCTCTCCATTCCATCCTGTCTTGCTACAGAGCTGAACCTTGACAGAGGAGGTGGTTGACGCTGCCATCTCAGACCTTCAATCAGGAAAGACCTCCGACCCGAATGGGTATCCCATTGAATATTATAAGACATTTTCATCACACCTGGTGCCCCATTTTTACTATATGGAGGCGATCAAATGAGGCTCTTTCTCTTTGGGTTGAGATTATGCCACAATCGTCGTCATAACCAAGGATGACCTACCCCGTGAACAGTGTTCTTCTTACCGCCCCATATCACTGATCAATGCTGACTTAAAAATATTTGCGAAGATTCTGGCAACCCGTCTGGCCCACATCCTGTCCTATCTGATCCAAACTGATCAATGTGGGTTCATGCAGGTAGGAGTACACTTCATTGCATCTGATGGGTCCAGGTGGCACTCTCACAGACAGCCAGCTTAAATGCAGACTGGGTCTCCTGCTGGTGAACTTCCACAAAGACTTTGATTCACTTTCGTGGGACTACCTGGAGGATGTGCTTCTACGGATGGACTTCAGCCCGGCATTCCGGAAAATGGTCCCTGTCTTTTACCATAATCCAATGGCTCAGGTGCGAGTCAACAGCATTCTGTCAGACCCATTTCCGATCAGACGGGGGGTGCACCAGGGTTTCCCTGTCTCCCCTCTGCTATTCACCCTGGCCATCAATCTGTTGGCTTGCCTTTTTGCTTTGATGAATTGATCAGAGACTAAGGGTAGGGGATCGACTTTGAGGACCAAGCACTGATGACATCCTGCTTTTCTTTGGGGAGCCCTAGAGCTCCAGTCCCACTGCCTTAAGCTTCAGACCACACTGCTTTAAGCTCCTCACCCTCTACCGTCTGTCTGTGTCTCAACCCCAAGAAATCATTACTGGTGGAGGTGAGGAAAGATGCAGCGGGCCATATCTGGTGCCCTGACATCACTGTGAGGCACAATGCATTTAAATATCTGGGAACTTACCTCTCCCAGATCTGGCCAGGCAGCTTATCTTCCAACCCCTATCCCACGCCTTGCATCAAGACCTGAGCTGGTGGTGTGGCTTACCGCATCATACATTGGGTTGAAATGTCCTCTCCAAATGATCTGTCCCCCTCGCTATTTATATGTGTTAGCAGACTTCCCCTACACGGTACCCTGTACTTGGTTCTGGTCCTTCACCTCCAAACTCACTTCATTTATATGGGCGGGAGAGCTCCACAGAGTAGCTTTATATTTGGCGCGGAAATCTACGAGGGTGGACTGGGGCTACCAGACATATACATATATTATCAGGCTGCCCAATTAGTCCCTGTCAATGATTGGTTCCCTGGTGGGTGGGATGACCCAGCCTACCGACTGGAGCTCTACCACAGGTGATTCAATGGACTGTTGGTTCTATTTTACGGTAGTCCACTTCCGTGGACATCCCGACTGCACACAGGTCACAGTGCAATGCTGGAGGGTGGCTATGCGTCTGATACATTGGGATCAGCGACTTACTAAACTGACTCCCTTGTGGCAGGGCCCATGGTTAGAACAATTAGCTAAATTAGGGGGATTCAGGCAGCCGGACAACATTGGGATTACCTGCCTCGGGTACTTATATGACAGTGACCATCTGATGTACTTCCAAAATCTGAAAGGCCAATATGCCCTAGCCAACACACAGTTTTTCTGCTTCCGCGAGCAGTGTCACGCCCTCTGTTCCCACCTGTCACCCGACGTAACCATTCCAGACCACAACCCTCTTGAGGCTAAACTGCTCACTAGCCGGTTGGGTAAGGGTACCATTACCCAGATCTACAGCCTGTTGCTTACTAATGACCCTGACGGCCTGGACACCTTACAAGACAAGTGAACGTCATCCTGGGTGGGTGACTAGGGTCGAGGATGATTAGAAGGAAGCATACCTTGCCCCCAGGGAAATGTCAATATCTACATGTTTGCAGATGGTACAAATTAATTACTTCCATATGACATATTTGCCCCAACTGCACCTACATCGCATGCATCCAGGTACTCCTTCTGGTTGTGCGAGAAGTGGACATCTGACGGCAAACCTTTTGCATATGGCCTTGGAGTGCCCGGTGATGCGCCTATTCTGGGAGGTGGTGGGGCGAGAGATATCTGAGGTCCTGGAGCCTCCGATTGAGCTGACTCCCAAGGTAGCATTGTTGGGGCTCCTAGAGGATTTGGGTGGACTGAGGCCAGACCAAACTTTGTGGGTATTGCATGCCTAGTGGCTAAAATTTATATTGCTCAATTGTGGAGAAACACTTCAGCACCATCAATGTCTAAATGGTAGGCTGGGGTTGACTGGTGCTCCCAACTGGAAAAACCAATATATGAATCTAGGGGATGCCCTCAGAAGCATAGGAAAATTTGGGTGAAATGGTGGGCCTACCATGGTTTGTTCTTGTAAATAGAACTATTTTCTATTTCTGGGGAAGATTGCGTTTATCATTATGTGTATTTGCATGCTTTTGTTGACTTGACAGTCCTGTGCTCACTGCTTTTGATCTGCAACTGTAAAAGAAATTAGGTTGATTATTAAAAGAAAAAAGGGAAGGGCAAGGTCAAGGGTCATGTGAGGGTATTCCTTATCCTAAACCATAATCTGCGTATGTCTGGGCAATGATGGAGGATATGTACTGTATTACATTCCGCCTGTCTGTATCTCCAACAGTTTCAGTGATATAGAAGACACCTTCATTCAAGTCCAATACTAATCCTGAATTGTCTTTAAAAGGCACAATTTCATTCACAATTTGCTGACCCCTTAATCAAGATTCTCAACTATCTCTTTCCTGTCAATGTTAGTGTATTCGATTTGCAAGAGCCCTTGCCATTGATCACATAGGAATGACTTCAGTGGTTTGGCATGTAAGTCTGACACCAATAGATTATCAAGTCCGGCATTAGACTGCTGTGTAGTCCCCAGTGCTTTAGGTATTGTACTGTCTGCCTCAGGGAAGCACCCCCAATCTACTCCAGAGACAGTGCTGTAGTTGGATATATTTCCATTTGTGGCTGGTATGTGAGTGGAATTCTTTATGAAGCATTTTGAAGGGCTTGAGGTCTCTCTTTTACAGAAGTAGATCCAAAGTAAGGATGATAGCCCAGTGTTTAATGTGTCCACCCACAAAGATGGTTTCATTATGCCATATAGATATGCAAGTGTGTCATTTAGCATTTGTCTGCAGTAGTTAAGCGTGTGTAGCCAAGATTTGACCTTGCAGTTTACTCTGGGATTCAGTGTCAATGAAGAAGGAAACTTAGGTTTATAAAGGAGGTGCAGTCCTGGACCACTGGATGTAAGTTTTAGTTCAATGACAGTCAAAAGTGGGGAGTCTGTGGTCCGTGGCTGTATACAGGTCTGCTTTCATAGTTATAGTGCTGTATAGTAGTCCTCTATACTTATATCATCTGGAGGCCATTAATGTATAAACTTTTAGCCATGGCTTCATAGTGCCCCAGATTAAAGCCTTAATATCTCTATTGAAAGTCTGTAACAATGATGAGCTGACTGATAGTGGCAACATGCCCATGGCATAAGTGAACTGGGGGACCACCACCATTTTCATTACCTGCATTTTACCCCAGAGGGATAGGTGTATCTGTATGAAGCTGGGCTAGGAAACTAATCAGTGGCAGGTCTAACCTTGTGCACTGGCCATCCCATATACTTTTCCACGATGGAAGAAATGTGGTGTTGTCCTACTTTTCCAAAATCTCTCTCAATAAGCATCTTGAAGATCTTGAGTCGGCAGGCTGGAACATTTTTACAACAATCACATCTCTAGACTGGTAGTGTTGTCAAGCTATGTGTCAAATTGTGATAAATCTACTTTTCTTGCCACCCTATCAAGATTTTCTCTGAAGTTGGTAGGTTCTTGATGTGAAAATGTAAGATCACTTTCTGATAACTTTGGGCTTGGCTTTAGCCACATTTTTCTTCCAGTGCAAAAGTGGACGATGAACATTAACAAACACAAGTTCCCAAGAGAAGAGATTAAACTTAAAAACATACTTTGAAAAAAAATATATGTTTTTGACCTGCAAACATCTGCTATGGCTGGCTTGCAAGACCGAAGACTATGAGTAGGACCCCCTATCAGGGATTTATTGTATATCACAGAAACACTAAAATATTAACTCAATGTTTTGTCTACTTCTCTTGTATTAATTAATTAATTAATCTTTATTTCGGCCAATTAGGCCATAAAAGATGTACACAAAAAACACACATATGAACATGTAAAACCATCAAGGGAAAGTAAACAGGAAACACATCAGATAAAAGACCATACAATTAAAATGAAAACTTAAAATTAGATAGGAGCCTGCAACTTTAAAATACGGGTACGAATATGCCAGACATTGGTAAGGAATTTGGCTAGTGCAAACACAATTGGACCTGAAACATCAGTTTTTAAAATTCTGTACACCGGGAGGTACTCCCTAAAACCAAGGTTTCTAATAAGTGGTAGGAGCCAATATTTCCTGGCGGCCTTGTAAGTTGGACAAAACAAGACCACATGCAGATCGCTTTCCTCTGCTCCCACACATGTCGGACATAGCTTGGTAGATGGCAGTGTTGACCAGGAGCAGGTGTAAGATCGCAGAGGCAATGTGCCATATCTCCATTGGAGAAAAAGCTTCCTGGCCAGCACAGGAGACATAGCATCCAGAACCCTCTCCAAACGGTATGAGTCCTTGCTTTGCGCCAATACAGATGTTAATGACCCCTCATTCTTGCAGTCTAGGGCCATAGCTAATTTCTGCTCGTGGTAAGCACTGACCAAAGCTCTTCGTGGGATCATTAGTGAGGCGTTAGCTGGATCCGACCACAGGTCAGGGAGGCCCAATCCCATACAGGACTTTTTTATATATTTTATCCACGGGATCTGTAGAGCTTTAGGGTGGGTTAAAAACTCCCTCAGTTCCGCCCTATAAGAAGAGAGTTCTTCGGTGCTCCATAGCCTTCGCCAGAAGACTATGGGTCTGAGACCTAAATCATCTGCTATTGGTCTCAGACCCAGATCCATCCTCAGGGGGAGGAGCGGAGTACTGGACGGAAGTGCTACTATCTGTCTAATAAAGTTGTTCTCAGTTATAGACAAACTGCAGGAAGCTGTGTGACCCACAGTTCCGCCCCGTACATCAGAGCTCCTCTAGCCTGTGCCTTGTATATCTGGATAAGCGGCCCCAGCGGTCGATATGTGGAACTTCTCATCAACCGAGCAATGCCGCCAGTGGTCTGCACTAATTTAAGGTTAACCCTAGTCTGGTGAGTTCCCCAGGACATGGTTTCATTCAACGTTACACCTAGATATTCAAAGGTGGAGACTCTCTCTAAACGTGAAGCTCCCAGTAAGGGGTTCGGGCGTGATCTTGGGGTTGGGTTCATAACCATAAACTTGGTTTTGTTAGCATTGATTTCTAACCCCCTATCTGTGCAAAAAGCCACAAAAGAATCAAGGATCCTCTGTATCCCCATGGGGGTTTTGGACAGCAGCAGGGTGTCATCTGCAAACATGATTGCAGGCACCCTGCTGCCATTCAATTTTGGGGCATCAGTGTATTCAGTTCCATTGAGATGGGCGATTACCCCGTTGACGAAGAGGCAGAACAGGGTCGGTGCCAATACACAGCCCTGTCTAACCCCCCTGTCAACGGGGAATCTGTCTGTTAATTCCCCATGTTTCCCGCACCTGACCCGGGCATAGTTATTAAGGTGCAATCTCTTTAAAATTATCAGGATGTCTGGGGGGACCCCCATCTCAGCCAGAACACTCCAGAGTTTCCCTCTGGGCACGAGGTCGAACGCAGCCCTCAGGTCCACAAATATAGTGTATAAACTACCCCCTTCCAATATTGCTGCCCTCCAATAGATAACGTTCAGACGAAAAACCTGGTCCACCGTAGAAACTCCCTTTCTAAATCCCGCCTGATACGGACTAAGGGCACCCGTTTCTTCCACCCAGTCCTGAAGCCGATTCAGCAGTATCCTGCCAAACAGCTTCTGTGACACGTCAATTAGACTGATTGGTCTGTAGTTGGCTGGGAGCAGGGGCGAGCCCTTTTTAAATATAGGAACCACCTCTGCCCCCAGCCAAGTACTCGGAATTTCCATGCCACACAAAACTCCATTAAACACTGCAGCCAGATAGGGGGCCCAAACACCGGGCTCCTGCTTGAGCAGGTCCCCGGGCAGGCCGTCCAATCCTGGCGCCTTTCCAGCTTTAAGTCCCATTAGTGCTACCTTCACCTCCCCCACTGTTATCAAATCCCCGCCATACTCTACCAGACCAGTACCGAAATCAATCTTAGTTTCTCCCTGCTCGGAACTGTAGAGAGACTGGAAGTGTGCCTGCCACACCCCTGCTGCAATATTTGGTTCTATTGCCGAACGGAGGTTCCCCGACCCCCCGTTTACTACTCTCCAAAACATTCGGTGGTCTCTTGTTGCGAGGGAAGTGGTAAGCTCCTCCCACTGGTTCTCCTCCCATTCGGTTTTAGCATGGATGACCAGTTTTTTATAAGCCCGTCTACTTTCTCGGAGCTTCTCTCTATCTGTTCCCTCCTTGATGCATCTGAGGAGTTCTCCCTTTGCCTTCCTACAGACTGCATTGTACCATAAGGAGTTATGTTGTTGGATCCTCTTCTGATTCTGGACCCTGGTAAAAAGCTCAGAGGCCGCTCCCTTTATAAGGTCCTCATGAGCCTGGTATAATTTCTCATAGTGGACTATATTGCCCACATCGTTGGCTAGCTCTCCCACTTTTTTCAAAATGGGGATTAAAGCTGCGTAGAGCTTCGAAAGATTCACTTGGCTAGTAGCTAGTTTATCCCACCTGATTCTTCTCCTGTTATTGTCTAATAGTAGTTCAGGTTTGGACTCCCCCATGGTTTTTATGGAGGCCTTTGGCCCAGGATGGCTAAGATCAAGTTCAAGGGCGTTATGGTCACTATCCAGTCTCTCCACCACCCTAAAGTCCAGGATAGAAGACCAGTTCACTATCTGTACAAGAGCATAGTCCAAGCGGGACTCTCTTCCCACTCTATTGTACGTGGTTTTGCTTGGTACATCAGACTTAATACGTCCATTGCAGGCTCTAATTCCATGCTTTAGGGTGAGAGCAGTAATCTGCAAAGCCACAGGCGTCCATGCCTTTGGGGAAGGTGCTACAACAGAGGGTACTGACCACCTGAACTCTTCTTCCATGGGAAATCCCTCTACGAGACCGACCAACGGCTCGAAATGGGAATTTAAATCCCCTCCCACTATGTAAGGGATATCTTTTGGCATTTCCGCTAAATATACTGAAAGCTCCTCTATAGTGGGGGATTCACGCGAAGCTCCCACTGGCCTGGAGTAAATATTTATCAGGGCAAGTTTCGCTAGGTTCGGCCAGGCTAATAAAACCACTAGGATATCATCTGATGGCACCGGTAGGCGTGAAGCCTGACATCCTAAGTGGGAAGCCACCCAAGTTGTGAGTCCACCAGAGGGGCGGCCCTTACCCTCCCACCTAGCCGAGATGGAAAATGACTCGTAACCTTGATGGTTGTAGTCTTCCCTTGCCCAAGTCTCTTGGAACATGCAAACATCCCCGGACTCAATGTAAGTTATCCAATCTTGGGTGCCCAGTTTACTGGCTAAACCAGCCACATTCCACCAAATTAGTCTCATGTGCGCTGGAGAAGCCACAGAACAGATTGCAGGGATGGAGTGGGGGGAAGAGCCAGTACCAAAGCCAGAAACTACACCAATTACTCTAACAGGCTCATTTTCAGAAGTGGGTTCAGCCGGATCAGGCAGTTTACTGGGACCATTATCCAAGGTCACAGGATTTGAGTTCGGGTTTGGGGGCAGTCAGTCCACACCATCCAGACCCTTCAGACAATTAAAACGATTGTGGTCCAAGAAGGGAGTCTCCGAAGGTCGATAAACTGGACGTGGAGCATATCCCATGTGTCTAGATCTTCGTTCCACCCTTGTCCAGTTACCTTGTGACAAGTCATGGTGCAAGCGAATGGGAGGGAAAAAGAAAGAAACTGGCAAAGTCTGCATGGTAGAATCTAGTGATCTATTTGACCCAGCACAAATGTATAGTACTGTTCCAGGGTCTCGAAAAGACACAATGATACAGTCCCCTGCTATTGATTTCCCCGACTTCCCCAACCATGGTACCCTTCTTACCATAATGATCTCATTATTGAGGTGAGCTGGAAGAGGTCTATTCCAATTCAACCATTTAATGGTTTTCCTCTTGAGTGAGTGATAGTTCTCATTTTCACCCAATTCTAGAGAGGGAACACCAGCCAACACCACCATGAGGCTGTTAGCCTCTGGTGGTAAGTCGGGTCCTCGTGGTCTAGGGGCAGGCTTACCAGGGAGTATACGTTGGAGTGCTGGGCCATCTGTTTCTGATGGTAGGATGTTAGAGTTAGTAGGTAAAATTGGAACTGGGATAGCCATAGGTGGCTGTAAAAGAGGGGCGGCAGTGGTGCCCAATGGAGGCCCTGTGTGGATCGGTGGGTTTTGTATATTGGGGAAGGTTCCTATTAGTAGATTGGACTCAGTGGTTCTACTCTGTTTGTTGTCCAAAATTTTCAGGGTCGTTAAAGTTGCCTCCAGAGTGGTCAGCCTGAATTCTATTTTCTGCAAGCTCTCGCTAATGGGCAACAAGAGTGATCTAATTAAAGATTCAATGCTCCCCAAAGAGCTACCGGGAAATAATGTGTTAAGTGGGCTCTTCCCTTTGTCGCTAATGGAAGCAGTGGTAATAATATTAGTACCCTTGGGGGGAGTAGCCTTCTGCACATTAACTAAAGGCCTGTCCAACATAGGTACAGGCTTGAGTGATTTTCCAAAATCAGAGTGGGGGATCTTTTTCTTCCCCTGACCACCCCTCATCTTCCTTCTGCGTTTATTTGGTGGTAGGTCATACACCTCTGCCACCACAGTTTGCTTTAGCTTATTAATCTTGGTTTTGGCTCTGGTGTGTGTTTGGGTGAATAAGTCAACTGCCGAACTACTGGCAACTAATAGTGGAGTGGCGTCCGTAGTTTGTTTAGGAGGTGGGCCAGAAATGGGAGAACTATCCCGGAGTAATAGGGGAACGTCTTCTTGGGATGAAAGATCCGGGCTGCCATTGAGGGAACCTTCCTCTTGGGAGATAGGATAGGGAGTTATGTCACTGAGGGGCCTATTTTTCAAATGTTCAATCGAGCGACGACGCTCTGTCCTACGCATCTCCAGAGAGGTTTCGATTCCCCCATCACCCTTTACCGATTTAAAGTAATTGTCCAGAGTCCCAGTGTTGGCTCCCCCCTCCTTCGCTGCTGTTCCACCTAGGGCTGATGATGGCATACCCAGAACCTTTTTTGCATACCAAGTAGAATCAATGAAATGCAGGTAAAAGAGAGTGGGCCCAGCCCAGCCTCCTGCGTGCCCTGACGGCCACAGACGGTCCCGCCCTTATCCCGGGCTTATCCCGGGCGCTCCCGCGCGCCCCCCTGACGCGGAAGTAGCTGTTTGAATTTATAAGAGAAAAGTTAAGCTATGAGTGGGGTGGGGCTTACAGGGAGAGCGGCCAGGTGACAGGAGGGGCGGGTTAACAGGACTGCTGGGAGACGTAGTCCTGTCCCAACGCTCGCAGCCCTGCACTCGCCCAGTCCCTCACTGAAACTGTCCGTAGGTTTTGCACAAGCGGCTCTCACGCCGCAGCGGGACCCGCGAAGCGGGTTCCGCAAGAAGTAGAGGAGAGTCCAAAGGCAAACCAGCAGCAAACAGCAAGTCCGACGGTATCCCAGGGGAGTGGAGCTCAGAAGTGGTTTTTCAAGCTGTGAGTGGGGCAGGGCTTGCAGGGAGAGCGGCCAGGTGACAGGAGACAGGAGGCGCTGGTTAACAGGACTGCTGGAAGACGTAGTCCTGTCCCGACGCTCGCAGCCCCTGCAGTCGCCCAGTCCCTCACTGAAACTGTCCGTAGGTTTTGCACAAGCGGCTCTCACGCCGCAGCGGGACCCGCGAAGCAGAGGAGAGTCCAAAGGCAAACCAGCAACAAACAGCAAGTCCGACGGTATCCCCTGGTTATGGTTTCCCAATTGCTTTTAGATGTGAGGCTTGTGCGTTTCCTTGGCCACAGGAGGGAAACTTTGAAACTAATATAATTGACCAGCGTCTCCTGCACTCCGGCTTCCGAAAGACGCTCCGCAGATCCCCAGGGACCAGTACCGGAGTCAGTACTGCCTTTCTGCATCAAGGATGTACCCCCGGCGTCTCAGGCACATCCACAAACTCTGTTCTTTTTCCCTCAGCGTCGACACTTGGATGATGGGGCGCAATAAACCTTCCTGACGGAGCTGTAAGCAACCAAGTCCTTTCCTGCGACTAATAAGAACTTTTTAAAGGGCTAGAATATCTACAGTCTTCCCTATCCAGTATGAGTAACTCTGAGCTATACTCTGGCTTAGAGTCCGATGAAAATAACCAAAACTCAGCCACATTAATGTCCATCCATGCCCTACTCCGAGAGGCCACACTATTGGCTTTCTTGTCAGCTAAGGACACCGGCAAGTAGACTGTAAAACTTATGGTGTGATGATCTGACCAGGTCAGCGGTAATACCTCGCTGGTCTGGAGATTGGGATTATTTGTAACAATGCCATCCTAGGTATGTCCAGCTGCGTGTGTAGCGAATGGCACAAGTTGGCTAGGGTCTAGATGTGCCATCACCTCCGATATAAATCTGGAGTCTTTATCTTCTATTTTCTCCAGGTGATAACTGAAATCGCCCAGCACTGTGAAGTCGTTATCGTCAATACCAGATTCTAGTGCAGGGCTAATGGTGGGAATAAACACATTTCGTGGACCAGGAGGTCGGCAAATCAGCAAGCCTTTAAGCGTGTAGTGGTTGGTAAATCCTAAAGAAAACGCTAGCGTTGGTTTCAGTTGTTGAATTACTTAAATCTGGAGAACAGCGTGAGGTAATGTTTTTCCGTACCGCAATGACTAATAAACCGCCTTTCTTGTCGGCCGGATTTAACACTGTGAACACAAAAGGTACTGCCTGTTGCCTTATTTTCTTCACCAGCAGTAGCGAGGGTGTCGAATTTCCTTCTGTCTAGAACACTATCCGAGCAAAGTCCGGTCCTATCTGTATACGCAGAACATCATCTAGTGACTGAACAGAATTCCAAAGATTCATGGAGCGACCCAGCTGAATTTACTGCTTGTGCTGCCTCTGCTGTTTCGGAAGTGTAAACCGTTTCAGTTTCCTTAATCGTTCACATCTACTTTGAGGAGTTTGTCTGAATATACTTGGTCTTGTCTCGAAAGGACACTGTGGTCATGGTAAGAAGTCAGGTCCCTCTTGAGTGCTCAACTTTGTCAAAGGCAAGCTATCGGGGCAATCCTGTAATATAAGATAACAAGAAGCTACTATAGACAAGCCCCCGGGGCTGGCCTCACACACCAGCTACATAGCACTTGGATACCCTCACTGGTTGTAAGCACGCTATAATAATGACATGCAATGGGAATGGCATGACATATGTCTTTAGTGCTTACACCTCTCTGACAACATGGATACTACAGATGCTGAGAAGGCTTGTTCACCCATGCAGAACCCGTCTGAGTAATCATGGCAGCCTCTGGAGACATCACATAGCAAAGGGTAGCTGAAGTCATATAGAGTATGGACATGGGGAAAGCAGGAGAGAGAGGATTGGTTCCCCAATCCCAATATAACTATATGGAATTTGAAAAAAATGAAACTTGTTGTAGGGGATTCAAGGATTTAAACATTGGGGCTCACTTATAATATACGTTGTCTGCTAAACCTTCAGACTAAAATGAATCTCTGCATCAGATAGAAGTTTTCCAGGCAGCAAGTGGCATTTGTGAGTGCACATGTGCATGTTTAAAGAACGATAGATGCCAATGCTGTAAAAAAAGATAGCTGTGCGGTCTACCACAATCTTGATGAGAAATGCTGTTTATTCATATCTATGGATCCCAGTCAGGTATTTGTGCGGGAGTTGCCTTTCTAACCTTCATTTGTTAATTTTTTCCTCCTTTAATCATTGATACTAGTGAATGACCATGTAAATGAGTATATGTGCATCTCATTTCAACATCTAATTTAGACGTGGGTACATTTTCAACTTTGCCTGTAAAATTCATGTAATTACCAGATTTCACATTATATGAAATTTGGGCATTTCTCAAAATGTTGTATTGTGCAATTTCTTATAATTTTGCCTGCAGGAGATTTGATCTCACAGAAAATGTCTCACTGTGAGACTATGTATGAGTGAACCAGTATCTCGTGTGGCTTTTATACATGACATGCATGCTTGCATGAAAAAAGTCACACAAGATACCGGCAAGCCACATTTTACTCTAAAAAGCTTAACTATTTAAAGTTTTTGTGGAATTTTGCGAACGTTCACATAAAATTGTGAAGTTTTGCACATCTCTAAATGTGTGTTCCTGCTGCCTCTTCCCCAGTGTTATGACTCACAATACAATTAGTAATTCATTTTCGTTGCTCTTCCAGTTATTCGGTACCTTATAGGTTCATAAATGGTAGTCAACAAAACGATTGGAACAACCTTTGAATTAGGGCCGGCTTTTGGGAGGTGGGAGCGGTGCGGCCGCACTGGGTGCTGACCTCAGGGGGGCGCTGTGTTTAGCAAGTACTTACGAAACTTGCGATTTAAAAGCACCTGCTGAAAAGTTCATTGTTCGTCCAGCCTTTAGGAAACAATTAAAATGTCAAGATACTTCTTGCGATTAATGTTCCTGCTGGGGAGAGAGACGGCAGTTTTGACTCGCCATTAAGTAGCATAGAGGGTTAATATTCCTGTTGCGAAGAGCAAGTCTGCATTCTATGTGGACAGCTGAGTTGATTAGTAAAGCCAGCCTTAACACGCACTTTAAAACAAATAAATGTATGTGAAAGGGGCTATGGAGAGACCAGTGACACATTTGGTGGATGGTAGTGAGTGAATGGTGGCCATGGGGAGATTGGGGGGGGCGCCAAACAAAATGTTGCACAGTGTGCCACCAGCGCTAAAGCCGGCCCTGCTTTGGATACATGTGTGTGGAGGGTTTCCCGAGGAACTTGCCCACTGAAATGTTTTTTGCCACAGCACACACCAATTGCAAACATATATTTATTGGTGTCAAGAGAAGAGTTTTCCACATTTGCATTTATTTTAGAATATCCTGATTTGAAAAATATTCTGAGTGCACGCTTTGGAAATAATTATTTATCAGTCGAATATATTGGCTTACAGATGAACACCTTACTCTTCTGCTATATATATTTCTATTGACGTTGTTGTTACCGTTTGTAGTATACTGGCTTTAGAATTGAGTACGCTTATATAGTTTAGTTAGTGCAAACGCAATAGAAATATTTTCAATATTTTAATAATGCTAGAATGTCAGTTCGCAGATAGGCTGAGGCTTGGAAACACTGATAACAAGGCAATGGTTATGGGCATTAAGTAGGAAATGAAAATGTGTACAACCAGATCTTTGATTAGCAGTGAACACATCTGAATACATTCACTAATGTTGTGTTCATATAAATGTGTTCATTTTAATTATATGCATTATTTACAAAAGTACTAACCCAGATCTTAAAAACCACAAAATATATAATGTTTGTCCATTTCCTTTTTTAGCACTGTAAGCATTTTGTGCATTACTATTGTACTCACAGTTGTAATTACCCACAACAATAATACAAATCAAGTAGGTGCCACTGAGGAATAGATCTTGTCTGAGCACCTCTGAAAGAATGTTCGGTATGTATAAGAAAGTAACTCTAATTCAAATTATTCATTTATTTAATATATCACTTTTATCCATAATGCTTTTTATTTATTTTAACGAAAATTTGTTATCAGATTTTTTCAAAGACTCCAAGTTCCAGTAAACATGGTAAATGTGGTAAGACAATGCAAAACAGTGCAGCAGGTCTGCCAAAACTGTCCATGCTTACAATACTATACCTCATCATTGGAACACACAAAGTGGATATGGTTTTCCATTTCCACCATAGTAACCATAACATAGCAAGCGTGTTAGCAAACCTTCGCTGCTGAGGGGGTCCCTTAGCCCTCTTTAAATATATTTACTTATTGGTACATATTTAATAAGAGTAACATTTGTATAAAGAGTAACACAATGTTACGGCAGTAATGTAAATCAATTATCTTTTGTCCAAGCACTGCACCATAATGGAGTGATCTCAAGAGCAGCTCGCAGTGCTTTGTAGGGGTGGGGCAGCGCGCGGGGCGGGGTTTAATTAAAAAAGCCTTACCTGCATCATGGCCGCCGCTGCCGCCACCACCGTGCCGCTCCTCTGCTGCAGGCTGCAGGCACAGGCTCCCAGCCTGCCCTTCGGCCAATCCTGACGCTTCTCACAGTAGCGTTAGGATTGGTTGGAGCACCCAGCCAGGGTGCTCTCATGGAGATTGGAAGCCTGTGCCTGCTCACTCCAGCTCTGCAACACAGTGCTGGACTGGAGAGGGCACAGTGCACATGTGTGTTTGGCCAACCGGAGACGGACGGCCAAGCATACATGCACAAACTCCCCCTCAGTGCTCAACAGCCTGTGGCCCCTCCCCTTTTACAACGAAACATGGTCTATTATCATTTTGTAGTAAAAGATTTGCAGCTGCTGCTGGTTGGGGGCAGGGGCGACGCTCTTCCGCCCTAGCGGAGGAGACGCACCTTTTCAATCTTGCATTGCTAAAAGGTGAGCACATACAGTCCCCCATTCTGCACCCAAATGTGTATTTAAAATTATCAAACCTGTATACAAAGGGTGCTAAGTTCAAGCCAAGTTAGCCTTAAAATAGTCTATCAAGTGCATCACTGAAATCAGAGATTAACTGCCCTTTAACACAGCTCTAAAACATATATTCTTGAAGGTAGTGCTTGGTTTTTCAATGATATTTGGATTATCAATAAGTGGCATGTGCAAACAGTTTATATATTCTGTTTAGCCTATGCTTCTACAGCGAGTAGCTCTCCAACTACCTGTAAGTAGCTCTCATGAATGCAGCCCAGCCCACTAAATTAGAGGGGTTTGCTTGGTTGAATTAGTGTGCCTACAACAAAAATTGAAAAGTGTGTATTTACGATGAAAATGTGTATATTTTCAGAACTCAGCCGCTGATATTAACCCCTTCGCTGCCAGGCCTTTTCCCCCTCCTGTGCCAGGCCTTTTTTTGCCTATTCGGGGCAGTTCGCGCTTAGGCCCTCATAACTTTTTGTCCACATAAGCTAACCAAGCCAAATTTGCGTCCTTTTTTTCCAACATCCTAGGGATTCTAAAGGTACCCAGACTTTGTGGGTTCCCCTGAAGGAGGCCAAGAAATTGGCCAAAATACAGTGAAATTTTCGTTTTTTTCAAAAAAATTGGAAAAAGTGGCTGCAGAAGGAGGCTTGTGGTTTTTCCCCTGAAAATGGCATCAACAAAGGGTTTGTGGTGCTAAACTCAGCAGCTTCCCAGCTTTCAGGAACAGGCAGACTTGAATCAGAAAACCCAATTTTTCAACACAATTGTGGCATTTTACTGGGGCATACCCCATTTGTGCAATTTTTTGTGCTTTCAGCCTCCTTCCAGTCAGTGACAGGAATGGTCATGAAACCAATGCTGGATCCCAGAAACCTAAACATTTCTGAAAAGTAGACAAAATTCTGAATTCAGCAAGGGGTCATTTGTGTAGATCCTACAAGGGTTTCCTACAGAAAATAACAGCTGAAAAAGAAAAATATTGAAATTGAGGTGAAAAAAACATAAATTTTTCTCTACGTTTTACTCTGTAACTTTTCCCTGCAATGTCAGATTATCGAAAGCAATATACCGTTACGTCTGCTGGACTCCTCTGGTTGCGGGGATATATAGGGTTTGTAGGTTCATCAAGAACCCGAGGAACCCAGAGCCAATAAATGAGCTGCACCCTGCAGTGCGTTTTCATTCTATACCGGGTATACAGCAATTCATTTGCTGAAATATAAGGAGTAAAAAATTGCTATCAAGAAAACCTTTGCATTTCCAAAAAGGGCACAAGATAAGGTGTTGAGGAGCAGTGGTTATTTGCACATCTCTGAATTCCGGGGTGACCATAGTAGCACGTGAATTACAGGGAATTTCTCAAATAGATGTCTTTTTTACACACACTCCTATATTTGGAAGGAAAAAATGTAGAGAAAGACAAGGGGCAATAGTACTTGTTTTGCTAATCTATGTTCCCCCAAGTCTCCCGATAAAAATGGTACCTCACTTGTGTGGGTAGGCCTAGCGCCTGCGACAGGATATGCCCCAAAACACAACGTGGACACATCACAGAAAACAGAGCTGTTTTTAGCAAAGTGACTACCTGTAGATTTTGGCCTCTAGCTCAGCCGCCACCTAGGGAAACCTACCAAACCTGTGCATTTCTGAAAACTAGAGACCTAGGGGAATCCAAGGAGGGGTGACTTGTGTAGCTCGGACCAGGTTCTGTTACCCAGAATCCTTTGCAAACCTCAAAATTTAGCTAAAAAAACACATGTTCCACACATTTCTGTGGCAGAAAGTTCTGGAATCTGAGAGGAGCCACAAATTTCCTTCCACCCAGCGTTCCCCCACGTCTCCCGATAAAAACGATACCTCACTTGTGTGGGTAGGCCTAGCGCCCGCGACAGGATATGCCCCAAAACACAACGTGGACATATCACAGAAAACAGAGCTGTTTTTAGCAAAGTGACTACCTGTAGATTTTGGCCTCTAGCTCAGCCGCCACCTAGGGAAACCTACCAAACCTGTACATTTCTGAAAACTAGAGACCTAGGGGAATCCAAGGTGGGGTGACTGGCGGGGCTCGGACCTGGTTCTGTTACCCAGAATCCTTTGCAAACCTAAAAAATTGGCTAAAAAAACACATGTTCCTCACATTTCTGTTGCAGAAAGTTCTGGAATCTGAGAGGAGCCACAAATTTCCTTCCACCCAGCGTTCCCCCACGTCTCCCGATAAAAATGATACCTCACTTGCGTGGGTAGGCCTAGCGCCCGCGACAAGATATGCCCCAAAACACAACGTGGACATATCACAGAAAACAGAGCTGTTTTTAGCAAAGTGACTACCTGTAGATTTTGGCCTCTAGCTCAGCCGCCACCTAGGGAAACCTACCAAACCTGTACATTTCTGAAAACTAGAGACCTAGGGGAATCCAAGGAGGGGTGACTGGCGGGGCTCGGACCTGGTTCTGTTACCCAGAATCCTTTGCAAACCTAAAAAATTGGCTAAAAAAACACATGTTCCTCACATTTCTGTGGCAGAAAGTTCTGGAATCTGAGAGGAGCCACAAATGTCCTTCCACCCAGCGTTCCCCCACGTCTCCCGATAAAAATGATACCTCACTTGCGTGGGTAGGCCTAGCGCCCGCGACAGGATATGCCCCAAAACACAACGTGGACATATCACAGAAAACAGAGCTGTTTTTAGCAAAGTGACTACCTGTAGATTTTGGCCTCTAGCTCAGCCGCCACCTAGGGAAACCTACCAAACCTGTACATTTCTGAAAACTAGAGACCTAGGGGAATCCAAGGAGGGGTGACTGGCGGGGCTCGGACCTGGTTCTGTTACCCAGAATCCTTTGCAAACCTCAAAAATTGGCTAAAAAAACACATGTTCCTCACATTTCTGTGGCAGAAAGTTCTGGAATCTGAGAGGAGCCACAAATTTCCTTCCACCCAGCGTTCCCCCACGTCTCCCGATAAAAATGATACCTCACTTGCATGGGTAGGCCTAGCGCCCGCGACAGGATATGCCCCAAAACACAACGTGGACATATCACAGAAAACAGAGCTGTTTTTAGCAAAGTGACTACCTGTAGATTTTGGCCTCTAGCTCAGCCGCCACCTAGGGAAACCTACCAAACCTGTACATTTCTGAAAACTAGAGACCATGGGGAATCCAAGGTGGGGTGACTGGCGGGGCTCGGACCTGGTTCTGTTACCCAGAATCCTTTGCAAACCTAAAAAATTGGCTAAAAAAACACATGTTCCTCACATTTCTGTTGCAGAAAGTTCTGGAATCTGAGAGGAGCCACAAATTTCCTTCCACCCAGCGTTCCCCCACGTCTCCCGATAAAAATGATACCTCACTTGCGTGGGTAGGCCTAGCGCCCGCGACAAGATATGCCCCAAAACACAACGTGGACATATCACAGAAAACAGAGCTGTTTTTAGCAAAGTGACTACCTGTAGATTTTGGCCTCTAGCTCAGCCGCCACCTAGGGAAACCTACCAAACCTGTACATTTCTGAAAACTAGAGACCTAGGGGAATCCAAGGAGGGGTGACTGGCGGGGCTCGGACCTGGTTCTGTTACCCAGAATCCTTTGCAAACCTAAAAAATTGGCTAAAAAAACACATGTTCCTCACATTTCTGTGGCAGAAAGTTCTGGAATCTGAGAGGAGCCACAAATTTCCTTCCACCCAGCGTTCCCCCACGTCTCCCGATAAAAATGATACCTCACTTGCGTGGGTAGGCCTAGCGCCCGCGACAGGATATGCCCCAAAACACAACGTGGACATATCACAGAAAACAGAGCTGTTTTTAGCAAAGTGACTACCTGTAGATTTTGGCCTCTAGCTCAGCCGCCACCTAGGGAAACCTACCAAACCTGTACATTTCTGAAAACTAGAGACCTAGGGGAATCCAAGGAGGGGTGACTGGCGGGGCTCGGACCTGGTTCTGTTACCCAGAATCCTTTGCAAACCTCAAAAATTGGCTAAAAAAACACATGTTCCTCACATTTCTGTGGCAGAAAGTTCTGGAATCTGAGAGGAGCCACAAATTTCCTTCCACCCAGCGTTCCCCCACGTCTCCCGATAAAAATGATACCTCACTTGCATGGGTAGGCCTAGCGCCCGCGACAGGATATGCCCCAAAACACAACGTGGACATATCACAGAAAACAGAGCTGTTTTTAGCAAAGTGACTACCTGTAGATTTTGGCCTCTAGCTCAGCCGCCACCTAGGGAAACCTACCAAACCTGTACATTTCTGAAAACTAGAGACCATGGGGAATCCAAGGTGGGGTGACTGGCGGGGCTCGGACCTGGTTCTGTTACCCAGAATCCTTTGCAAACCTAAAAAATTGGCTAAAAAAACACATGTTCCTCACATTTCTGTTGCAGAAAGTTCTGGAATCTGAGAGGAGCCACAAATTTCCTTCCACCCAGCGTTCCCCCACGTCTCCCGATAAAAATGATACCTCACTTGCGTGGGTAGGCCTAGCGCCCGCGACAGGATATGCCCCAAAACACAACGTGGACATATCACAGAAAACAGAGCTGTTTTTAGAAAAGTGACTACCTGTAGATTTTGGCCTCTAGCTCAGCCGCCACCTAGGGAAACCTACCAAACCTGTACATTTCTGAAAACTAGAGACCGAGGGGAATCCAAGGAGGGGTGACTGGCGGGGCTCGGACCTGGTTCTGTTACCCAGAATCCTTTGCAAACCTCAAAAATTGGCTAAAAAAACACATGTTCCTTACATTTCTGTGGCAGAAAGTTCTGGAATCTGAGAGGAGCCACAAATTTCCTTCCACCCAGCGTTCCCCCACGTCTCCCGATAAAAATGATACCTCACTTGCGTGGGTAGGCCTAGCGCCCGCGACAGGAAACGCCCCAAAGCGCAACGTGGACTCAACCAAAATTTTTGAAGAAAACAGTGCCTACCTGTGGATTTTGGCCTGTAGCTCAGCCGGCACCTAGGGAAACCTACCAAACCTGTGCATTTCTGAAAACTAGAGACCTAGGGGAATCCAAGGAGGGGTGACTTGCGGGGCTCGGACCAGGTTTTGTTACCCAGAATCCTTTGCAAACCTCAAAATTTGGCCAAAAAAACACTTTTTCCTCTCATTTCTGTGGCAGAAAGTTCTGGAATCTGAGAGGAGCCACAAATTTCCTTCCACCCACCATTCCCCCAAGTCTCCCGATAAAAATGATACCTCACTTGTGTGGGTGGGCCAGGTGCCTGCAACAGAATAAGGCCCAAAACCTGAAGAGATAGAAGGGAGAGGTATTTTTGCAATATATCATTTTGATGTGTGCACATACGTCCGTGATGTGCCAAACACTAAAATAGTGAAAAGAAACACACTTAGGTTATGTGAAGAAGACCCCTCACCCACCAACCAAGTTGGTGGCATGCTTCATCATCGGGGTCCCACCCGAGGCACCTAGCGTGTCACAGGTGTGCTGCGACGCCTGATTACAGCGGAGCAGGTTTTGTCATTTTTTACAACACATACTGGTTGGATTTGGCACGAGGGTGAGTGATGGTTCAGTGGATCAAATTTTATTAACAAGAGATTTCACAAAAATGAAATGCACTGCTATTAACTGAAAGGCAAAAAAGTGAACCAATGACTCACAGCTCGTGAGCTGTAAAGCCGCGACAAGGCACCAACCGCTTTACAGTCCATTCACACACCTTTCATACATGACACGCACAAGACCATTCACACCGCCAGCCACGGGCCCAGCACATTACAACACTCACATCGACAGACCGCGCCACTCAAGGGCCCATCACTTACATACGCCCACATGCCTGATACAAGAATCACACCAGCTGATGGGAGAGTGGACTGCCGTTTGGCTGGCACCGCCAGCCAAGCGCCACCCCACGCACACCGCCAGCCAAGCGCCACCCCACGCACACCGCAATCACTTTTTTTAATTTATAAACAACAAATAAACTACTAATTATAAAATAGGCACTAAACTACAAACACAAAACCTCAAACTAAATACACGACAGATGCCAACCGTGAAACATATGAAAATATAAAACAGACAGCTTACGCTCACGGTATTTCTCAAAAGTTTTTCCTTGTGTGGTAACTTCTAAAACAGCTGGGCACACACAGCCCAGGCTTTGAAGGGCATTCGGGGCAGTACATCCGGCTCTCCCTCCGGATTGATCTCCGGGCACATACTCTACATTTCTTTGTGGGCATGTCTTTTTTGGGAGTGGGAGGAATGTGATCTGGAAAGTGCCGATCTTTCAATCTAGCCACATCCTCCACCACTTCTACTCTAGGAACTCTTGCCGGTTCCACCACAATAAGGCTTTCTATCACCGACTCCTGAAATTTAACAAAAGTCATCCTTGACTCAGGTGAACAATCCTTGTATACAATAAAGGCATTAAAAGTTGCCAAATGAAATAAATGTAGGGCCAACTTTTTATACCACACATACGACTTACGAAGAGCAGTGTAAGGTTCCAACCTCTGATCTACTCTATCAACACCACCCATGTGCCTATTGTAGTCCAAAATGCACGCAGGTTTGCGCACTTCCGCAACCTGACCCCAAACAGCCACAGGGGAAGTACTCTCATCGTGGATGGTCGATAGCATGTACACATCCCTCCTGTCTGAAAATTTCATAGCTAACAGCTCATTATTCCGCAAGGCACTGCACTGTCCCCTCTCAAGTTTTTTACAGACAAGCTCCCTTGGATAGCCTTTGCGGTTAGAACGGATTGTGCCACAAGCAACAGTGTCCACCCTAAACAACTCCTTGAACAACTGCACTCCAGTGTAGAAATTATCTACGTACAAATGGTGACCTTTGTTAAACAGCCGTCTAGCAAGTTCCCACACAATTTTTCCGCTAACTCCAAAAGTGGCCGGACAACCAGGAGGGTCAATACTGGAATCCCTACCAGTGTAGACCCGGAAATTATAAACATATCCTGTACTGCTTTCTGACAGCAGATACAATTTAATCCCATACCGTGCCCTCTTACTAGGGATGTACTGCTTAAAAACTAAACGCCCCTTGAAAAGGACCAAAGACTCGTCCACACTTATCTCTTTGCCTGGAACATAGACCTCTGAAAACCGATCCACAAAATGATCAAGGACAGGCCTAATCTTAAAAAGGCGGTCACAATCAGGGTGATCTCGTGGCAAGGCTAAAGCATTGTCTACAAAATGCAGCATAAGAAGAAGAAGCAAATACCGATTACGTGTCATAGTTGCAGGAAATATAGCAGTTGCCATCAAGGGACTAGTAGACCAATAAGAAGCCAGTGACGGCTTCCTGATCAACCCCATCAAAAAAGTCAAACCTAAAAACCTTTTCATCTCTTCCAGATATGTGGGAACCCAATGAGTAGCTCTAGACTGAGGCTTAAGTCTGGCAGCGTTGTCCCGCAAATATTGCTCTGCATACACATTTGTCTGCTCCACAATCTCTTCCAAAAATACATCGTCCATAAACAAGTGAAAGAATTGGACAGGCAGAAAGTTTTCCGTATTAACTCTACACCCTGGGAGACCAGTAAATGCAGGTAACTGTGGCTGCTCCATGTTTGGGGCAATCCAGGTGTCAGGTCTTCCAATGGGAAACCCTGCAGCCCCAGGCTGCTGCACTCTTGGCACATCAATGTCCTCCTCTAACACAGGCCCTTCATCTGCACTGAGAGTAGCTTCCTCATCAGAAGAATGCTCTTGGACAGAAAACTCACTTCCAGAATCTCCTGCTTCCTCCTCTGCCTCAGATGCAGAGTCAGTGTCGTAATCATGGTCTGAAGACGACTCAAAGAGCATGCGAACAACCTGCTGAGCGGTCACTTTGCGGCTAGCCATGATCCTAACAACAAATGGATTGCCAACAACAACTAGCACTAAAATAAGTAATGAACAAAGTGTAGCTTTATCACAAAGAGTTATGTACTACAAAAAACTATACCACACAGTTGCCTGAAATAGCTACTCACCAAGCAACTACTCTGCAATCACCAATGATATCCCACTAAAAAGAAAAAAGAAAAAAGCAATTTAGACATATGACAACACAAACACCACTGTGCTCAAATCTAAGGACAATGTCAAACACACAATACTGCATTTAGTACACCACCTACAAACATGTCAACAATACTCCTTTGGAGTAAATTGCGTTCACTTACCTAAAACATGCAACTATGCAAACCACTGGACAACTACTGCCAAAACCTCAAAGATCCACAGCAAAGGAAGCAAAAGCGTTGAACTAGAAGAAAAAGAAGAAATAAATTGTTATAATCACAAATACAAATACTTTGCCAGTTGACAAACACCCCACCACCAAGAACTTAGAAGTTGTCCCTGGTACCTAAGTGGATCCTGCCCCCCTCGGGGTAGATGGGCGTAAAAGAATTGGCCAATCGGACCCCAAGGGGGGCAGAAATGGGCAACACCTCTGTGCCCCCTTTCAGGGGGCGACCCTTCCCCAAGGGGTCGCCCCCAAAAACACACACAAAAAACGATATCCCTGGTGTCTAGTGGTTTTCGCCCCCCCCTGGGGGCAGATCCGCCGAAAAAACGGCCGATCTGCCCCCAGGGGGGGCGAAATACAAATAAAAATTGCCCCGGGGGGGGGGGGCGACCCTTGCCCAAGGGGTCGCCCCCAAAAACAAACATAAAAAAATATATCCCTGGTGTCTAGTGGTTTTCGCCCCCCCCTGGGGGCAGATCCGCCGAAAAATCGGCGAATCTGCCCCCAGGGGGGGGCGAAATACAAATAAAAATTGCCCCCGGGGGGGGGCGACCCTTGCCCAAGGGGTCGCCCCCAAAAACACACACAAAAAACGATATCCCTGGTGTCTAGTGGTTTTCGCCCCCCCCTGGGGGCAGATCCGCCGAAAAAACGGCCGATCTGCCCCCAGGGGGGGGCGAAATACAAATAAAAATTGCCCCCGGGGGGGGCGACCCTTGCCCAAGGGGTCGCCCCCAAAAACAAACATAAAACAATACATCCCTGGTGTCTAGTGGTTTTCGCCCCCCCCCTGGGAGCAGATCCGCCGAAAAAACGGCCGATCTGCCCCCAGGGGGGGGGCGAAATCCAAATAAAAATTGCCCCCGGGGGGGGCGACCCTTGCCCAAGGGGTCGCCCCCAAATTTAGTCAAACAGAAAATCCCTGGTGGCTAGTGGAGATTCCTGCTCCACGATCGCGGGCCCTGCCCGCGATCGTGGAGCAGGAATCTTGAGAAAACAGACACAGGGGGAAAGGAAAAACCCTTTCCTTTCCCCCCATGTCTGTTTTCTCAAACCCCCCGCCCCCCAAAAACGGAGAGGACTCACCTTAGAGCTCCTGCTCCGAAGACGCGCTGGAAGCAAATGGCTTCCAGCGCGCCGGCAACACTCGATGACGTCAGCGCGCTGAGCGCGCGCTGACGTCATCGGATTGCCGTGGGGGGGGGCGGGGGTGGAAGGGGAAGGTCTTCCCCTTCCATCCCCGCCTGGGGGGGCAAGGGGGGTGCACGGGGGGCGCGCTAGCGCGCCCCCAAGTTCCCCTGTGCCATGGACGAGATGATCTCGTCCAAGGCACAGGGGAACTGTAGCCTTGGACGAGATCATCTCGTCCAAGGCACAGAACAGGTTAAGAGAAGAAGGTTTGAATTTTCCAAAATATGTTTAAAGCTGATATTTGAGGGATAGATACCTTGTCACGAAGGAAATGGATTACTCTGATGTCATTGGTACCAGGGGAATAACAGCTGTGGCTGTAGAGGAATTCCAAATTGATAAAGCTTTTTTGCATTACTACCAGCAATCCTGCCTGATGCATTGAGGTGATCACTGCTGGTAATTTCGCATGGGTTGGCCACTCATAACCTTGCCTGATGTGGTCACTATTTCAACACAAATATCATCATTAGCATGCCATGATTTTCAATGAACATGAGTAGCGCATATGAAAGCAAAGTTTAGAGACCCCTGGCTTGACGTCATTGAACTACGGAATCTAAAGCCATCCCTCCATATTTAAAACATTAAAAGGCTGCCTAACAATGCAGGTTAAAGCTAAATGTGACCAAACTGAGGATCAAAGGCCTGCAGACTTTACTACAGTTTTGTCAGTAGCCCTAGTGCTCAACCCTAAGTACAGTAGGACAGACAAGGAACTTATTTAAACATGTGCCCTGTGAAACAGTTGTGATTTTACATTTGTATTTCTCTCATTCTGGACCTTGTATACTTTTAAAGTACCTTTGTTTGCCAAATCTCTCCAGCAAGAAAGATTGGTGGATTACAGAATAATTCATCATTCGAAAGGTTCTCATCAAAGTGCAAGCCCAGATAATAAAAATACTAGGGCCCTTATTACCAGTGTTTGTTGCAATGGAGTAGCCAGAAAAAAATTACATCCCAATTTGTACCATGTTTGGCATGTGCTGAAGCGAGTGAACATGAGAAGAGCACAAACCTGAATTTACACAAGGGAGTTTGGAGGGTGGGATTTCTGCAGTACAATTTTGAAAGGCTTTAGGGCCTGATTTAGATCTCAGTGGACAGAATACTCTGCCACAAAGGTGGCGGATATCCTGTTTGCTATATTACAATCCCCATAGGTTATGTTGGGATCTGTTAGAAATGGGGTCTTTGGTTGGCAGTCAGGTTACCCCCTGTCCAAGCAAGGACCCTCACTCTAGTCAGGGTAAAGGAGAATCACCCTCAGCCAACCCCCGCTCAACCCGTGGTAGCGTGGCACGAGCAGGCAGGCTTAAGTTCGGAGTCTAGGTGTAAAGTATGTTTATCGACACACACAGTAGCTCAGTGAAAACACTACAAAATGACACAACACAGGTTTAGAAAAATAGGTGATATTTATATGAACAAAACATAACGGCAGTGCATCGTTTCTCAGACGCATTTTGGAAGGTGTGTCGAAAATTTCCCCACATGGCAGTCTGTGCATGGATTTTCAGTCTTGGACTGCCAGCTTTACCTTTCAAGGGCCCAGAAACTGGATAGGGCACCACGTGGCAGGCAGGAGTCTCAGCAGGGAGTACAGGTGCTGACAGGAAAAGTCTTTGATGGCCCTGAGACTTCAACAACAGGAGGCAATCTCAGGTCAAGCCCTTGGAGATTTCTTCACTAGCAGGAATGCACAACAAAGTCCAGTCTTTGTCCCCTTTCACAGGCAGAAGCAGCAACTGCAGGATAGCTCCACAAAGCACAGTCACAGGCAGGGCAGCACTTCTCCTCAGCTCTTCAGCTCTTCTGCTTGGCAGAGGTTCCTCTTGGTTCCAGAAATTTTAAGGGGTTTGGGTGCTCTTCTTATACCCATTTCTGCCTTTGAAGTAGGCCTACTTGAAAGGAAAGCCTCTCTTGTTTGTAAGATCCTGTCTTGCCCAGGCCAGGCCCCAGACACACACCAGGGGGTTGGAGACTGCATTGTGTGAGGGCAGGCACAGCACTTTCAGGTGTAAGTGACCACTCTTCCCTCCCTCCTTGCACAGATGGCTCATCAGGATGTGCAGGCTATAGCCCAGCTCCATTTGTGTCACTGTCTAGCGAGAGGTGCAAACAGCCCAACTGTCATACTAACCCAGATAGGGAATCCACATACAGGCAGAATGGTTTAAACAAGAAAATGCCTACTTTCTACAAATGGCATTTTCAAACACAATCTCAAAACCAACTTTACTAAAAGATGCATTTTTAAATTGTGAGTTCAGAGACCCCAAACTCCACATGTCCATCTGCTCCCAAAAGGAATCCACACTTTAATCATATTTAAAGGCAGCCCCCATGTTGACCCATGAGAGAGATAGGCCTTGCAACAGTGAAAACATAATTTGGCAGTCAGGACGTATAAAACACATTAGTATATGTCCTACCTTAAACATACACTGTACCCTGCCCATAGGGCTTCCTAGGGCCTAACTTAGGGGTGTCTTCCATGTGAGAAAAGGGAAGGTTTAGGCCTGGCAAGTGGGTACTCTTGCCAAGTCGAATTGGAAGTTTAAAAACTGCACACACAGACACTGCAATGGCAGGTCTGAGACATGATTACAGGGCTACTCATGTGGGTGGCACAACCAGTGCTGCAAGCCCACTAGTAGCATTTGATTACAGACCCAGAGACTTACAAGTAATTCAAATATGCCAGTCATGGAGAGCTAATTACACATGCATTTTACATAGGAGCCCTTACACTTTAGCACTGTATAGCAGTGGTAAAGTGACCAGAGTAACAAAAACAGCAAAAACAGAGTCCTGCAAACATCAACAACCTGGGAAACAGAGGCAAAAAGTTAGGGGAGACCACCCAAGGATGCCATGTCTAACAGGATTGTAATAATACAGCGTTTCTGATGGAGTATCCTCCACCACCGAGATCTAAATCATACACCCAGTTACACAGTGCTTCACTTTTTCTAGACATCCCTTGGAGAGTGCTAAACAAAACAATGTCTGCTTACAGAGGTTTAGTTTTTACAAGGGTGATTGGAGGGCCCCTCCAAGACAGTAAGGATGTCGATAATTTAATAGCATTACAATCATCCAAAAGGTCCATCTAAGCGACTTGCCCAGATCATCCCGAATATAAAGCAAATCTTCCATGATCCACTGCTATGTTTCTATTTCCATTTTTCGAAGTTGCAAATGAAGCAATCAGTGCATATGAAATTACTTGTTATGCATCTGTATCTAAATACCTTGGGTGATGAAAAATCTATCAAGACACAAATCTTTCATTTGTTCATCCTTCAAGGCAGCAAGCTGTCCAAGGGGAATTCTGTCACTCCAAAAACAGTCTTGCTCTCGGGTAACAGCTGGCAGGGTAAAGTTCAGCTGTCTGCTGGGTACATTTTAAAGCTATTCCTTTGCGTTTAATTTGAGCTGCAAAATAAGGGAAGGTGACAAAGGAACATTGCAGTGAAATTCAGAGTTATATTTAAAGGGATACACATGAGCAGCAATCCCAGTATATTTAGCCATGTCAATCACAGTCAATGTCGGTTTAACCCGATAACATACCAGAGAAAGTTAACATGAGACAAATGAGTTGCATGCGACACACCTGACATACGAGGGCTACCAGAATTATGCATCACGGAGGAGTGTGCCCCACTGCAGTAAATAAAAGAAAAATAAAATGGCAATGACAAGGTGTTATTATCATTTTATTTCTCATTGCAAGCCAGGTTAGGGCGGGGCAGAGCTGGAGGAGCAGGGGAATGTGCACCATAAGTGCGCATTTCTGTTTGGCCGGCCGTTTTAAGCTGGCCAAATAGATATGCGCACTTTGCAATTTTTTCATTTGTGCATGTTAAATCAGTCAGGGCAAAGGTTGCACCTCATTGAAACCAGCTAAACATTTTTTTTTTTGGTTAAAATCTGCAAATTAGGCTGCAGATAACGCAGTATGTGGCTAATGAGAAAAAAGTTGTTGCCGCAGAATCGCATAATTCGAGTGGCCAAGCATATAAAATATACCTAAATTATTGTATTAGTGGCAATTACCATACCCGACATACAACATACACAGTATACATAGCCTCCAACTACTTTGCGTACAGCATGCATGACATAATAAACCTGGCAATCCATGAACCTGATGCTCAATGCCCGTGGAATACGCTATCCCTATCAAACAATGTGACTGGCTTACTTTGTTTTATGGCAACCACGTGAGGTTGACACTTTTCCTTATCAGGCTTTCAGCTCAATATTATTCTAGCCTCAGGTATTTGCTAAAAAAAAATTCATACATTGGGACACTTTTGGATACCTTTTACATACTATTGTTACTTAAGCGCCTTCAAGCACCTCCCACCCAATAACCAAGAGCACTTAATCTTTCACTCTTTGGAGGAAGATACATTGATTAGTGTTAGGCACTAGGCGACAACCGACTCTGAGCCACACGCTCTGTTAATTGTTTATATAATTCTTCACAATAAGTTTACATTTTCATTTATAGATTGTGGTAACCGAGCGCAGATGCATTTGCTCGAAATCCTACCCCTTAGTACTATATGAATTAGAATGTGCATGCAGAACGGCACAATATAACTGACATACCACACACCTAACATATAATATGCCTAATATATTGTGTAAGTGGTATGCAACATACCCGACATATAGCATACATAACATATGATACACTTAGAATCCATATACTTGGCATGCAATATGCAAACCATACACCCGATATACAATGTTGCTGGTATACATTATACTTAAACAATGTGATTAGCATACTAAAACAATCCGGAAGGCAATGTACCCAAGAAGAGATGTATTTATCAGGCATGTAACAATAATAACCACTTGTTTTTATATAATGCTCCATACTCCATTTCTGTAATTCCCAAGCATTGTAAATGCAAAATGTTGCTACAACCCTATGTAATAGTATGCAATTTAAGAACTGTAGCAAGATGAACAAATAAGTTGGCTTTGTTGGGATTCGAACCCATCTGGAGTACTAGAGATCACCAGCAAGGATGAACTCACTCAGCCATCTTGCTGATAACATACTTGGCATACACTTTACCTGATGAATCTGCTATAATATAATGCATGTCAGCGACAGGGATCTCAGCTCCACTGCAGTACTGCACCTGAGCTTGTTCTCTGTCCTATGGCTCACGTTCTACCTCTGATCTGTGCTGCTGCACTTGTGAAACTTTGTACACAGGATCCATATTATGTATAGGAAACACTTTCTCTATTTGCACTTTAAAACAGATGCGCCAGGTGCAAACAGAAAAAGTGCACACTAATACATCGAATGCGCTTGTTAGACCTGGCATCCTTGGCATGGTTTCCCCTAACGTTTTGCTTCTGCTTCCTAGGTTCTTCTGCGTGCTGGACTCTGTTCCCTGTGAACCTGCATGATCCGAGGTGTCCTGTCCGTAAATCAACACATCGCTCTCTTGCGAGGGAGAAAAAAGGTGCATCGCCGACCGAAGAAGAAACAACACACGGGTTCACTTGTGAGTAAGGAATCCATGGATCATTGACTTTTCTGCTGCACGCTTGCCAGTGTGGCTTTATTTTTGAGGCAAACCACATACTTTGTGTAATATCAATGTTTCCATTGTTTTCTATGGGGTGAGGCTCTTTTTACTTGATTTGTGTATGTTGGATTTTCGTTGTTTTTGTCTTGTTTGATTTAAATAAATATTGCCTATTTTTCTAAACCTGTGTGGTGTCCATTTTGTAGTGTTTCACTGTATTAGTGTGTGTGTTGGTACAAATACTTTACACATCGCTTCTGAGTTAAGCTTTTCTGCTTGTGTCAAGCTGCCACTGGGTGAGTGGGGGTTAACCAGGTGTGTTTCTGCATTTCTCTGGCTAGAGTGAGGGTCCTTGCTTGGACAGGGGGTAACCTGACTGCCAACCAAAGACCCCATTTCTAACAGCGCTGCCTCCAGGGAAGCCACAAACTTGCACTGCCATGCATTCAAGTGAAAAATGGAGCAGCTATTATGAAGCAGCTCCATGTTTCTCTGTGCAGGCAACCTACCTGCACTTTTAAGGGGATTTAGAGATCCCTTGCAGGTGGCTGCAGTGAATGACTTTATCCACCAGCAAGGGGATGTCTGGAGGGGGTCCATGGGACACCCTTTCCTCCTTCCACAGTGCTGTCATCAGGGAGCTCAGTAACAGTGCACCACCCTTGGGTGTCGCACTGTCAATGTGCCTCCTGACAGCTTCTTTGCCTCTGTGCCCACATCTATAATACAGCACTGGTGCAGAGGCAAAGGGATTCCCTCATTTGCAAGCGTCCACGCTCCCATGAAAATAAGGGAACACCCTCTGGTGATAGCGCTTTATCTGCCCCATCGCTATCATATTACAAAAGGGGCAGCACAGACATCTGCGGCCCCTTCTGTAATTCCCAAGTGCCCAGAAACCAGAGGTTTTAATGTTACTTTTCTGGCCTCAAAACCAACACTTTTAATCTCAATGGATAAATGTCCTGTACCCATGTTGTGCTAGTATACCTCCCAGTGACTGTATCTTTATGAATCATCTGCTGTTTTTGCCTAAATTTATTTTAACATGATGGTTCAAGCCATGACTCACACTCTATGAATATACTATAAAAATGAGCTGCAACTTTTGCTACTTTTTTAATATTGTCTAATTCCAGCTATAATAATGTTATCAGGTTACTAAACAGATGTTATGTACTGCAGATAGCAACCTCTTAGTATACGAGGTCTGAAATTCTGGCCCACACGCTCATTTATGTCTTCTATTCATTTTGTCTGTAGCATGAACCATTCAACTAAGTAGAACCTCTTAGTAGATAGAACCTGCACTACTTATGCATCCTATCTTTGACTTTGCCATTTCCCCATTTACTATACTAGCTCCCATAAGTCTTGGCCATTACTTTTTAGCCCTGTATCATGGCTGATCTTTGGGATTCCAAACAAATGGAGTCTAAGGGGAAACTAAAACGTGTTAAGCAAGATCCTCCACTCCCTAAGTTCCCTATCAAGAGCAACTCTGCAGACTCTGTAACAATGGAGGCTATGCTGTACAAACATAATAATGTACACAAAATTGCTCAAAGCAATAAAACAAACACAGACCTTCAACAATAGAGGTTTCTGCTATCAGGAAGGACTTGAAAGATCTGACCATTAGGATTGTTAATGCTTAGTGGAGAATGAGTAATACAGAGGAGTGTGTATCTGCTCAGGGTAAATACCTTCAAAAAGTTGATCATGCTGTCTCTTCCCTCAAAAGAGATGTTCCTAACTTGGAGGATCATTGTAGATGAGGTACGCCTAGAATTTTTGGTCTTCCTGAAGGAGTTAGGGGCAAATCCTCCTCTATGGTTGACTTCTTGGAATCTTGGAACCCAGTTACTCTCCAAACATCCTTTCATGGAGAGTTTGAAAAAGAACATGCCTATGGGACACCACCTCTTGAGCATAAGCTTTCTACAGCTCCACCACCAGTAATTTTTAGACCTTTTACCTCATCAACATGCAGAATTCATTATTTCTCAGGTGACGAAATCCAAGGAGATTTATTGGCAAGGAGTCAAAATTTCCATTTCCAAGGACCATATGAGAGATACTGCATCAAGGAGAAACGGCTTTCTAGTCTTACAAAACAAACTTTCCGAAAGGAATATCCCCTTTTCATTTGCTGGTCCCTTCCACTGCAGAATTGTCTTTAGGGATAAACCTCAAATTTCCAATAAGCCATTAGAACTGGCTACCTTTTTGGACAACACATCTGAGACTTGGCTGGACCAGGATGGTGATTTCATCTCTTCATATTTCCCTCCACCTTGACTTTTCTTGATCTATATGAGTATATCCTTCTGTTTTTCAGCACAATGTTTATCTTTAAATTGCACTTTTTGCTACTATGTTCTACTTTTGTATTGCAATAGCCTCCAATATTGATTGTGACACTAATGTTTGATTGGGTTTTTCTCTTTTTTCAGTGATAGCTATGTTTGCCTTCTTATCTTGTTTATTGTATTGTCATTTGATTTATGCCATGTCTTTATTTCTTAAATGTGAATGAAGAGGGGAGAGGAATTTTATTTGCTCTTCTCCTTCTCTTCCTAACTCCCCCTCTCATTAATACTTACCATTGTCACCTATTTTTACTCTTTCTGTTATGGAGAATTGTCATTCAAATGTTTAGAGATACAGTATTCTTCTGTTTAATCATTTCCCTTTTTATATATTTAACCCCACTGGTGCCTGGGGCGAGCTGGACTCGTCCTCGCACACGGTTCCTGTGTGCCGGGGACGAGACCAGCTTGTACTGCACCCGGCACACACCCCCCAGACGGGGTGGACACCCCCAAAACACCCCTCGGCAATCCGATGACATCAGCGCGCTCACAGCGCGCCAAAGTCATCAAATGCTGCAGAGGACGCGCAGGAAGCCATTTGCTTCCAGCGCAAGTGGAAAGAGGATGCATGTAAGGTGAGTCCTTCTTCTGGGGGGCGGAAAACAGACATGGGGGAAAGGGAAGAGTTTTTCCTTCCCCCTGTGCCTGTTTTCAATAGATTCCTGCTCCACGATTGAAGGCGAGGCCTGCGATTTTGGAGCTGGAATCCACCACTAGGCACCAGGGATGTACTTATCAGTTTGTTCTGGGGAGTGACCCCTTGGCCAAGGGTCGTTCCCCTGGGGGCATACGTATATCCGTGTTCTGGCCACCCCTGGGGCAGATCGGACATTTTCTTTGCAGATATGCCCCCACGGTGGGTCAAAACCCACTAGACACCAGGGATTCTGATTCCAATAATGTTTTTGGGCAGCAACCCCTTAGGCAAGGGTCGCTGCCCTGACGGCAATATTTGTTTTATATGTTTGGCCCCCCCGGGGCTAGATCGCCATGTTTTTGGCTGAACTCACCCCAGGGAGGTCGAAACCCACTAGGCCCCAGGGATTGTGTTTTGTATGTGTGTTTGTTGTGTCTTGGGGACATTAGTGTTAGCCATTTCTGCCCCCGTTTTTTAGGCCATTCTTCCCAGACGCCAGGGATTTTATTTTTGTTTTCCTTTGTTTTTATTGTTCTGGGGGGGTCGCCCCCATTGGCAAGGGTCGCCCCCCAAAGGGGGTACAGAACTGATGGCCATCAGCCTATTTTTTTTAGGCCCATCTGCCCCCAAGACGCCAGGGAATTTTATATTTTTGTTCTCCATAGTTTTTTTTGTGCCGGGGGCACCCTCTTTAGCAATGGCCACCCCCCCAAAGGGGGCACAGAACTGTTGGCCATTTCTGGCCCCCTTGGGGGCAGATCGGCCTATATTTTTAGGTCTATCTGTCCCAAGGGGGGCAGAATCCACTTAGGCACAAGGGATCTTGCAAGTGTGTGCGTGAGTTTTGTGTGGGGTGGCGGCCTCTTTGTCAAGGGTTGCCCCCCAAAGGGGGCACATTATGGATGGCCATTTCTGCCCCCCTTGGGACCAGATTGGCCTATTATTTTTAGGCCCATCTGCCCCCAAGATGCCAGGGATTTTTTTTCCCTTTGTTTTTTTTTTGTGTTGGGGCGCCCCCTTTGGCAACGGTCGCCCCGCCCTTGGGGGAAGATCGGCCTATTTTTTTAGGCCAATCTTCCCCGAAGGGAGGCAGAATCCACTTAGGCACCAGGGATCTTATGTGTGTGTTTTGTGTGGGGGGCACATTACTGATGGTAATTTCTGCCACCTTTGAGGGCAGATCAGCCTATTTGTTTTAGGCCCATCTGCCAAAAAACACTTAGACACCAGGGAAAATTTGTACATTCTTGTTGGCACGGTGTTTATCAACTGGCGAAGTATTTGTATTTATGATTATAACAGTTTATTTCTTCTTTTTGTTCTAGTTCAAAGCTTTTGCTTCCTTTGCTGTGGATCCTTGTGGTTTTGGCAGTAGTTGACCTGCGGTTTGCGTAGGTGCATGTTTTAGGTAAGTAAAAGCAATTTACTCCAAAGGAGTATTGTTGACATGCATGAATTACATGTTTGTAGGTGGGATACTAAATGCAGGATTGTGTGTGAAATTGTCCTTAGATTTGTGCACAATGATATTTGTGTTTTGTTGTGTCTAATTTGCTTTTCTTTTTTTCTTTTTAGTGGGATATCATTGGTGATTGCTGTGTCTGTGCAGAGTAGTTTCTGGTGAGTCTAGCTTTTTCAGGCAAGTGACTGGTATAGTTTTTTAGTACATAACTCTTTGTGATAAAGTCACACTTTATTTATTACTTGTTTTAGAAAGTGCTGGTTGTAGTTGGCAATCCATTTGTTGTAAGAAAGGATTATGGCTAGCCGCAGAGTGACTGCTCAGCAGGTTGTTGACATCCTTTTTGAGCCGTCTTCTAACCATGATTATGAGACTGACTCTGCATCTGAGGCAGAGGAGGAAGTGAGAGATTCTGGCAGTGAGTTTTCTGTCCGAGAGGAATCTTCTGATGAGGAGGCCACTCTGAGTGCAGATGAAGGGCCTGTTTTAGAGGAGGACACTGATGTGCCACTAGTGCAGCAGGCTGGGGCTGAAAGGTTTCCCTTTGGGAGACCTGACACCTGGGTTGCCCCAAACATGGAGCAGCCACAGTTGCATGCCTTTACTGGTCTCCCAGGATGTAGAGTAAATATGGAATACGTATTGCCTGTCAATTTCTTGAGTTCTGAGTTGTTCATGGACAATGTATTTTTGGAAGAGATTGTTGAGCAGACTAATTTGCATGCGGAGCAGTATTTGAGGGACAACGCTGCCAGACTTAGGCCTCAGTCTAGAGCTACCCAGTGGGTTCCCACAAATCTGGAAGAGATGAAAAAGTTCTTAGGTTTTACTTTTTTGATGGGGTTGATGAGGAAGCCGTCACTGGCTTCTTATTGGTTTACTAGTCCCTTGATGGCAATGGCTATATTTCCTGCAACCATGACTCATAATTCCTTCTTCTTCGGATGCTGCATTTTGTTGACAATGCTTTATCCTTGCCCTGAGATCACCCAGATTGTGACCGTCTTTTTAAGGTTAGGCCTGTCCTTGATCATTTTGTAGATCGTTTTCCAGAGGTGTACGTTCCAGGCAAAGAAATAAGTGTGGATGAGTCTTTGGTCCTGTTTAAGAGGCGTTTGGTTTTTAAGCAGTACTTTCCTAACAAGAGGGCACGGTTTGGAATGAAATTGTATATGCTGTCAGAAAGTAGTAAAGGATACGTGTATAATGTCCGGGTCTACACTGGTAGGGATTCCAGTATTGACCCCCTGGTTGTTCGCCCACTTTTGAAGTTAGCAATAACATTTTGTGGGAACTTGGTAGTCGACTGTTTAACAAAGGTCACCATTTGTACGTAGATAATTTCTATGTTGGAGTGCAGTTGTTCAAGGAGCTGTTCAGAGTGGACACTGTTGCTTGTGGCACAATCCGTTCTGACTGGAAAGGCTATCCAAGGGAGCTTGTCTGTAAAAAACTTGAGAGTGGACAGTGCAGTGCCTTGCAGAATGATGAGCTGCCAGCTCTGGACTACAACAAGCACATGGGTGGTGTTGATAGAGTAGATCAGAGGTTGGAACCTTATACTGCTCTTCGTCAGTCTTATGTGTGGTATAAAAAGTTGGCCATACATTTATTTCATTTGGCAACTTTTAATGGTTTTATTTTGTTCAAGGATTGTTCCCCCAAGTCAAGGATGAAATTTGTTAAATTTCAGGAGTGATAGAGAGCCTTATTGTGGTGGACCAGGCAAGAGTTCCTAGAGGAGCAGTGGTGGAGGATGTGGCTGGATTAAAAGATCGCCACTTTCCTGATCACATTCCTCCCACTCCCAAAAAAGACTTGCCCACTATGAAATGTAGAGTCTGTGCCCGAAGAGATATCCGAGGGAGAGCCAGATGTACTGCCCGATTGCCTTTCAAAGACTGGGCTGTGTGTGGCTGGCTGTTTCAGGAGTTACCACTACAAAGAAAATCCAGGGAAATACTGAGAGCGTAAACTGCCTGTTTTATATTTTCATATGTTCAGTTTCACATTTCTGTCATGTTTTCAGCTAGAGCTTTTGTGTTTGTAGTTTTGTACTTATTTATAAATACTTAGTGGTTTCTATGTTGTTTAAAAACAAAAAAAAGTGATGGCAGTGTGCGTGAAGTGGCGCTTGCCTGGCGGTGTGTGTTGAGTGGTGCTTGGCTGGCGGTGTGTGTGGGGTGGCACTTGACTGGTGGTGTGCGTGGAGTGGCACTTGGCTGGCGGTGTGCGTGGAGTGGCGCTTGGCTGGCAGTGTGTGTCGGGTGGCGCTTGGCTGGCCATGTGTATGGAGTGGCGCTTGGCTGGCGGTGTGCGTGGACTGGCGCTTGGCTGGCAGTGTGCGTGGAGTGGCATTTGTCTGGCGGTGTGCAAGGGATGGTGATTGGCTGGTGGTGTGCATAGAGTGGCACTTGTCTGGCGGTGTGCGTGGATTGGCACTTGGCTGGAGGTGTGCATGTGGTGACGCTTGGCTGGCGTGTTTGTGGAGTGGCGCTAGGCTGGCGGTGCTAACCAAAGGTCAGTCCACACACTCCCATCAGCTGGTGTGATTGCTGTATCAGACATGTGTGGCATATGAAACTGATGGGCCCTTGAGTGGCGCTGTCTGTTGATGTCAGTGTTGTAATGTGCTGGGCCCGTGGCTGGCGGCGTAAATGGTCTTGTGCATGTCATGTATGAAAGGTGTGTGAATGGACTGTAAAGCAGTTGGTGCCTTGTCGTGGCTTTACAGCTCACGAGTTGTGAGTCATTGGTTCAGTTTTTTGGCCTTTCGCTTATTAACAGTGCATTTCATTTTTGTGAAAATCTCTTGTTAATAAAATTTGATCTACTGAACCATTACTCACCCTCGTGCCAAATCCAACCAGTATGTGTGGTAAAAATGACAAAACCTGCTCCGCCGTAATCAGGGGTTGCAGCACACCCGTGACACGCTAGGTGCCTCAGGTGGGACCACGATTATAAAGCATGCCACCAACTTGGTTGGTGGGTGAGGGGTCTTTTTAACGTAACCTAAGTGTGTTTCCTTTCACAATTTTAGAGTTTGGAACATCACAGAAATGCATGGACACATCAAAATGATCTATTACAAAACTACCTTTGTTTCGGGAGGGGAGGCGGCACCTATCTTTTTAGTCCCTGGTGCGGCCTTCATCTACAGAAACCTACCAAACCCAGACATTTTTTAAAACCAGACACCCCAAGGAGTCCAGGTAGGTGTGGCTTTCGTGGATCCCCCAACATTCTCTTACCCAGACTCCTCTGCAAACCTCAAAAAGTGCTTAAAAAACATATTTTCCTCACTTGTCTTTGTAGCGTCACCTACAGCACAAATGTCCTACCCCCCAGCGTTCCCCTCAGTTGCCCAAGTAAAATGATGTCACTTGTGTGGGTCCCCAAAGCAGAGTCAGCCTAAAGAGGTTCAAAAGAAAAATATGTGCTTATCAACTTGCTATGCTATCCCCTCAATCTCTACAGGTTTTTGGCCTTTTTCTGTTGCAGGCACCTGGGTCACCGACACAAGTGAGGTATCATTTTTATCGGGAGACTTGGAGGAGTGCTGGGTGGAAGGAAATGTGTGGCTCCTCTCAGATTCCAGAACTTTCTGTCACCGAAATGTGAGGGAAAAGTGCTTTTTTAGCCACATTTTGAGGTTTGCAAAGGAGTTTGGGCAACAGCACCTGGTGAGAGCCCCATACGTCACCCCATCTTAGAATCCCATAGGTGTCTACTTTTAAAAAATGCACAGGTTTGGTAGGTTTCCCTATGTGCCGGCTGAGCTAGAGACCAAAATCCACAGCTAGGCACTTTCCAAACAACATGTCATATTTCAATGTAGAAATGTGATGTGTCCATGTTGCAGGCATTAGGCCTACCCATGCAAGTGAGGTACAATTTTTAGCAGGAGACTTGGGGGAACACAGAATAGCAGAACAAGTGTTATTGCCCCCTGTCTTTCTCTGCATTTATTCCTTCCAAATGTAAGACAGTGTGTAAAAAAGATATCTATTTGACAAATGCCCTGTAATTCACATGCTAGTATGGGGACAACGGAATTCAGAGATGTGCAAATAACCACTGCTTCTCAACACCTTATCTTGTGCCCATTTTGGAAATGCAAAGGCTTCCTTGATACCTATTTTTCAGTCTTCATATTTCTCCAAATGAATTGCTGTATACCCAGTATACAATGAAAACCCATTACAAGGTGCAGCTCATTTATTGGCTCTGGTTACCTAGGGTTCTAGATGAACCTACAAGCCATATATATACCCGCAACCAGAAGAGTCCAGCAGACGGAACGGTATATTGCTTTAAAAAATCTGACATTGCAGGAAAAAGTTACAAAGTAAAACATTGAGAAAAATGGCTGTTTTCACCTCAATTTCAATTTTTTTTAAATTTCAGCTGTTATTTTCTGTAGGAAAATCTTGAAGGATCTACACAAATACCCCTTGGTGAATTCAGAATTTCGTCTACTTTTCAGAAATGCTTAGCCTTCTGGGATCCAGCATTGGTTTCACACCCATTTATGTCACTAACTGGAAGGACCCCGAAAGCACAAAAAATAATAAACATTGGGTCTGTACCAGTAAAATGCCAAAATTGTGTGGAAAAAGGGGGTTTTCTGATTCAAGTCTGCCTGTTCCTGAAAGCTGGAAAGCTGTTGATTTTAGCACCACAAACCCTTTGTTGATGCCGGTTTCAGGGAAAAAACCACAAGCCTTCTTCTGCAGCCCTTTTTCTTATGTTTTTGAAAAAAACTTTTGCTTTATTTTGGCTAATTTCTTGGTCTCCTTCAGGGGAACCCACAAACTCTGGGTACCTCTAGAATCCCTAGGATATTGGAAAATAAGGACGCATATTTGGCATGGGTAGCTTTTGTGGACAAAAAGTTATGAGGGCCTAAGCGCGAACTGCTCCAAATCGCCAAAAAAAGGCCTGCCACCTGAGGGGGAAATGGCCAGACAGCGAAGGGGTTAAAGACAATTGTGTAAATTACTTTGTTCCAATTTCTTTCTTCTTTAACAACTGTGTGATATATTTGATATGTTTTATGTTTGTTTTCTATGATATGCTATTTCCAAGTGTTGATTTAAAATGTTTCCGTCCATCTTGTGGAGAATTTAATGTGTTTATTGGTGCCTCTCAATAGACTTTCGGTGCTGTGGATAGCTTGACAATCCATCTGTTGTTTGGATGTTCCCATAGCCTCCTAGGTTTATACTTCGTCCCTCTGGACCTGTTATCTCAATTTTTAGAGATGACTTTTGCTTGTGTGTTTTTGTTTGCCTTCTCCTGTTTCCTTTTGTTACTTATATATCCTTTTATTTTACATCTCTTCTCTTCATTTCTTCCGTCTTGTTTTTTTTCTTGTGGAATAGATGTTTCCATTATTTGGCTGTATGTCCTGGGTGTCTATTTTCAATTTAGTGCTTGGATCTACTACTGTTTTATAATATGCCTAATTTGAAGATTGTCTCTCTCAATGTTAATGGCCTGAATCACCCAGTTAAATGAAAAAAGAGATTAGGTTACTGTGTTGGTCTTAATGGTGATCTAATTTTTTTTACAAGAAACTAAGATAGATCATTAACATGTTCTTTCCTTGCTCGCTGGCCCGGTATCCGTTTTAGCTTGATCTCTGGCCGATTAAAAAAAGAATGGTGCTATTACTCTTATCACAAAATGTTCTGGTTTTTTCGATCATATCTGTCGAGCATGATAACGAAGGCAGTTGGACTATAGCTAGACTTTCACATGGAGATGGTCAACTCATTGCAGTTAATATTTATCCACCAAACATTGGTGATTCTCAATTTTGGTAATGCTTTACTTCTATTAGAAAAGCTTGTTATAGGGGAGACTTCGATCATGCCATGGATATCTTTCTTGACCAAGGTTCCACTTTTCACTATAGGCCTCCAAGGGCCCACAAGGCGATGCTCAATTTATGCACTAATCATGCTTATCAGATGTATGGAGATTACAGAATCCTGCCAGCAGTGATTTTATATTTTTCTCTTCTCCTCATATTCCTTTTCTAGTATTGATTATGTCTTGTTAAATCCTGGGCTGGCTTCAGAGGTTATTGTATCCTTAATTGAACTGATTTCAGCATCAGATCAAGCCACCATTGCTGTATCATTTAAGTTTACATCCACGCAAAATGAATATAAAACTTGTAGATTATGAAGAAGATAGATTATGACTGTGTATGGAGATTTCTCAATTTTTGAAAGTAAGTATTAATTCAATGGCTTCTCCAGTAAATCTTTGGGATTTGTTAAAATGGATGGTTAGGGGTCTTTGTATTTGTCGAATGTCCAAAAAGATAAATACATCAAGATTTCTCTGCGGTCTCATGACAGGTTAACTAAGGATAAAACATCCTCTTATAGACACTCAAAAGATTCTTCTTTATTGGTAGAAATCAAACAGCTTTAATATCCATATAACTCCAGTTTTAGTAAAAGGGTATATTTAGCAGTATATGCTCAAAAAGGCAATGAACATTTCTATTTGAATAAAGCTGGCAAATCCTTAACTGCATTAAATTTAAACACATCAATTCCGTTATAACAGTGCTTAAAAACTCCCTAGGAATTGGAGATTTTTTAGGACATTTATGCTCCTCTCTATACCCCAAAGATTGGAGATACAGTTGATGCATGGAGGAGTTGCTTAATTAGTGTTCCCCTGAATTCTCTCTTGAAAAATGAAAATATTTTTCTTAGCAAACTGATTGAGGGAGAAGAAATACTACAAGCAATTAAAGTAATTCTCGGTGGTAAGACTCCAGAACCAGACAGATTTTCAATTGAATTTTATATATCCATTTTCATAACTATTTTACTCTCTTTAGAATCCCTTTTTCAACAATTTGTTACATCTGGAGTTGTTTCAGGATCATCAGCGGAAGCTACCATCGTGGTGATCCCTATAGAAGGGAAGGGCCGTCTTGACCATAAGAATTATAGGCCTATCTCCTTATTAATTATGGAGGCAAACATATATGCAAAGATCTTTAAGCAAAATATCTGGAACTTTTGATTACCAAACTAGTTCATCATTCACAATGTGGATTTAATAAAGGTAGATTGGCATGTGATAATTCTTATCTTTTTTGTCATGTAATTGAAAAAGCGTCCCTTGTTAAATCCTTAAGACTGTAGTCTTGGATGTCAAAAAATCTTTTGCTAAAGTTTATTGGCCCTTTCTTGAAGCTGCTTTGGATATGTATAATTTTGGTGACACTTTCTCCTCAATGGTTATGCTCCTTTATGCAAACCTTACTGTGAGAATAAAGGGCAATGGTTCTCTTTCTTCCCCATTCTCTTTATTCCAAAGCACTCATCAAGGCTGCCCACTATCACCATTATTATATCTTTTAGCAATCGATCTATTGTTAGTGATGATTGATAACTCATCTGAAGTTAGTGGTGTCACACATTTGAAACAGCTGTATTTGCTGATGATATTTTGATTGTTTCAGAAAATCCTGATATAGCTATTTCTAATTTTCTTTCTTTGAGTCTGAGGCAGAATATTCATTCTATTTGTTAAATAGAAATAAGACTGAGGTCATGCCTCCGAATGTTCACTTTCATTACTCTTATATTGACAACCAGGCCTCTCATGGCATCCAAAAACGATTAACGACCTTGGCATATGGTTTTCTTTGAACTTGGCGGAATCAATTGCCGTTAATGGACTGAAGAGTTTAGATAAGTTCAGAGATCAATTGTCTTTTTGGTCACCCAAATTTATATCCTTGTGGTAAAGACTGTAAACTATAACAATGATGGTTACTCCCTTTGTACATTTTCTGATTATGATGCTTCCTGTTTGCCTGTCTTCTACTTTCTTATCTGATTTAGATAAGTTAATGTCAAACTTCCTTTGGTCTGATAAAAACAACCTAGATTGAATCTTAAAAGAATTAGGTTTCTGTGTTCAATGGAAGGATGTGACTTTCCAGATTGGTATAACTATCAAACAGCTTTCCTTATAGCTTGAGTAGTGTATTGGCTTGAGCTCCCTTCTATCATGTATGCTCCTTGGCTTTTAATTGTGGCATCATTCTCTATCCCCTTATTCTCTTTGTTTCAGTATTGACTATGAATTCCTTTGGGCGTGGCCAACATGGCGACCGGAGCGGCCGCATAAACTGCAGCCCCGTTCCCGGCCTTACTCAAATATCCTACAGTAGGCGCCTTCGACCCTTTTAGTGGAAGACGTCGCTCGCTCTGCTACCAGGACCCTCACCAGTGACCACCGAACCGTTCTGGGCGCCGCGAATGCCCAGAAGCCGTGGACTGTTCGACGGACTGTTGGGCCGTGTGCCAGTGGGCGTGGCCTGATCGGGAGCGGCTCTGGGCCGGGAAGCTGCCCTTCATTGCTCGGGCTGGGGCTCGGTGTGGACCTGCGGGACCCGCGTGGACGCGGAGTGGAACGGCTGCCGCGTCGGGGTCGCTGACCCCAGAGCAGGTGAGGGCCTGCTTGTGCGCGCCGGCACTGGGGCTTCGCACTTGGAGGGCCAATCCCGTCCGGGGGTGCGGCCTCAACCGCTGATGGGCTGAGCCTGCGGGCTCCCTGCTGTTTGACCCGGGAGACCTCAGGCCTCAGCCGCCCTCGCTGGAGTGCGGGGACCAAGAAAGTAAGGACCGCTTTGATGCATCTTGACGCTGCGCCCAACCCAGCAGGGAGCTGCGACCGCGGCAATCGCCAGCAGAGCTGCGGGCCCCAGGCGGCGAACTGAGAGCAACCGCGATTGCGCTGGACCCGGTGAGGTGGCAGTGATACCGACCGGTGGTACATTTATCTAATTCAAGACAGACATCTGGGCACAGCTCCATGACCGTCCCCGCGCCCTATCGGCGACATTGATTGAGTCCCGGCGCTTCCATGAGGCACAGTGGCCTTTATGAACGAGCATGAACACATGAGACCGCATAAACATAAATGTATTGGAGAGACGCCTATTCTGAACTGTTCTATGTGTTGGCGCAATCTGTGACTTTGATCATCTTCTAAATGCCGTCTACCCAAAAGTCCATATTTTCTACGTAGCACACACTAAACAGCTAGAGTGATCCTTCCTCAACAATTCCCGTTTGGCTCTGCCTGCCCTAAGTACAGACTATGGTATAAACCTACTGATAAGGAGTAGAGCAATCGTACAGCAAATTACCAAAGTCCGAGATCTACTTACTCAATATAATCCTGTTGTTCCCCCTGCTCGAGCTCTCGGGTACTGGAAAACTACCCCATCAAGCATAAAACAGGCAGCCTGCATAAATGAGACAACATCCTCCTACGCTTGTCGGCTGGCACAGCGCAAAGGGCACCTGACCGCAACAATATCGAAAGACACTAATAACAGGGTTAATTCTCCTTTGCACTCAACCGGAAACTCACCTCTGTTACGTACCAGGCACTACAGAAGATGGAGACAACACTACAAACGCACACAACTCAGTTTGAAAAGATATTGCAAGTTATCCTAGACACCAAAACCACCTTGGAAACAAAAATAGGTTCAGTTGTCGAGGATGGTAACTTGCTGCGCACAGACCAACAAGCTCTGGCTGAAAGGGTTACAGTGCTAGAAAAAGATACAACACTCCTCTCACCATCGATAACGAACCTCCAATCGCAGATGATGGCTGTGTCGGCTGAAGTGGAAGCCTTAAAACAAAGAGCTGAAGACGCCGTAACAACATTCGTTTTGTGGGGTTCCCCGAACGGGCCGAAGGGCCTAGCACAGAACTGTTTATTGAACAATGGCTCACGGGAACAATATTAAAAAATAACATCCCGAAATTTTTCTCTATAGAGCGTGCCCACAGGGTCCCTGGAAGGCCCCCACCGCCCGGCGCTCAGACCCACCCTCTAATAGCAAGACTCCTTAATTATCACGATAGAGACCTTATCTTACAATTGTTCTGTAAATCAGGTCCTAAATGGTTCGAAAACGCAGAAATCACAGCCTACCCAGACTTTACCGCAGAGGTACAGAAAAAACGCAACTCATTTTTCAGGGTTAAAGAGCGATTACGCGAACATGACATCAGATACGCTTTGCTGTTCCCTGCCAAACTCCGAATACAAGACGACACCCGCACCCTTTTTTTCACTACTCCAGAGGATGCATGGACTTGGCTACACGCTAAAGGACTCACTGACCCGGTAAACACAAGAAATCCTACTGAAAAATGGTCTTCCCCGAAGGATAAACGCAAGCCCCGCAGAAAACAAGACACCAAACATTCACCTGAGCAGTCTCGAGAGGAGCGATCCTTACTACTACAGACCACATGTCACTTTGTCAATGCGTCCCCAACCTCCCTGTCTGCCCAAACTGAAGCAGATCCTGAACTAGATGTAAACTTTGATTCCACTGAGTCCATCCGGGGTCCCACTCTTACGCCACGCACGGCAGATGACATTTGTTAGTTATCCTAGATCTAAATATTACTGTACACTGGGCCGTGCCTCTCCAGCAAGGACACAATTCACACCGAATATCTGCCTGGGCCCCGGCTGTATACACCCACGTCTTATTGTTACTTCCAGCCATGACATTAGTCGCCGGTACCCCTGGGCAGTAGCACCAACACCAAGAGTATTACGGGCCGGGAATCCCAACGACTCGGAACCATCAGCCTGTAGCACCCCCCGCTCCATACGGACTGTTTCACCAAGTTGGCAAACACTGGAACACCACCAGCCCTGCCACAACCACAGTTACTGTGATATATAGTTTCTGTTTTCGTTTCCACTAAATGGGCTTCATCCATGTTGCACAATGTAGTCTACGATAATAGTAATATGCGTCGCAACTGTGTTATCGATAAGCACATACTAGGTAACACCAACGGTACAGAATGGCTGGTCGAGGTAGGCATTGAGTGCTCTATAGGCACATGAAGGGCAAGGACCACAAACTTATTGTGTTCAAATAAACCTACAAATACTTCATGACCTCCCAAAATCAACAATACACCCCACAATATAAAATACTCACATGGAATACTAGAGGCATGGCATCCTTGCGCAAACGGCAACGGATTTATGCATACCTTAGGAGACACCAGATATATTTTGCCATGCTACAAGAAACTCATTTGGCTAAATCCTCACTGGAGAGATCACGAGCAAATTGAAAGGGACAATTGTATGGCACTACCTTCTCAACATTTGCCCGCGGTGTGACGATCTGGATAGCCCCAGGGGTCCCATATGTTATGTCCCGTACACAATGTGACCCAAATGGGCGGTACGTGATCCTAGAAGGTGTCCTAGATGGCTCCCCCCAACATTAGTAGCACTATATACTCCCAACGGAAATCAATGTGAATTTCTATGGACACTTAATAGTAAACTTAGTGACCCAGCGATGGACAGCACATGGGGTGGCGATTTTAATTGCGTTCTAGATATTCATAAGGACCGCTCATTTCCCCCACTTGACATTGCTCCAGCTAAGCGAGCTTCACTCGACCTAGCAGACTGGGCCTCCAATAATGATCTAAGAGAAATCTGGAGAACTGGACACCCCATACTCCGCGAATACTCTTATTATTCACCAGTGCACAAACTACATACCAGAATAGATATGTTATTCGCATCAGCTGCCATAATCCAAAAAATAAATACATCTGGGTACCTGGCTTGTACCATCTCAGACCATAACCCATTATACGCTACATTGCTGTGGGGCCACACACACACTCGCATCCCAACATGGCGTCTGCAGCCAGATGCCCTTACAGACCCTCCCTTTCACGCAGAGCTGTCCAAGTGTTTGTCAGACTATTTTTCCTTAAACAAGAACACAACCTCATTATGCACTACTGAATGGGATGCCCACAAAGTTGTGATAAGTGGCCACTGTCTAGCAGCCTCCGTGGGGGTCAAAAGGGTACTCATAAAGGAGCTACAAGAGTTGGAGTCCAAACTACGTAAGGCAGAGATTGAGGTCTCTATAAACGGAGCCTCACTAGAAGCAATGAATTCACTCAGGGCTAGTCACAGAGAGGCTGATATTAGACTGAGCAAACACGACTACAGGCACTTTAAAGCGCGACAGCATGCAGAAGGAGATAGGTCGGGCAAATTGTTAGCATGGCTGGTTCGTCAGCCATAGCAATCCTCGCCCATAGGTGCGATTAGACTGCATTCAGGAATTGTTATGTTGAATTGTCAGGTTGACATTAACGCAGCGTTTCACACGTATTATCGCTCCTTATATCAACCCTCCACCCCCCCAACTGAACAACAGTTGACCGAACTTCTGACGTTGATTCTCCAAAACCCACACATTACGGACAACGTAGACATACTAGATGGCCCCATCACTATGGAAGAGCTACGCTTAGCTCTCTCTCAAATGGCATGCAGTAAAACTCCTGGATCAGACGGACTGTCAGTGGAATATTATAACTCACAAGCCATTCATCTCCTGCAACCCCTATTGGAGGTGTTTAATGAAGCACGCAATAGGAAACAGCTACCGGACTCCTTGCGCGAAGCATTGATAGTTGTGCTACCAAAACCAGGTCGCGACCCCCTGGACGTTAAATCTTATAGACCACTTTCCCCTCTAAATTCTGACTGCAAACTTCTAGGGAAGATCCTAGCAAACAGGCTACTCCCTTACCTACCAAGCTTAATTCACCCTGATCAATCTGGATTCATCCCAGGGAGAAATACTTTCTTAAATATTAGGCGATTAATCCGTATAATGCATAGCGTCACAGAGGCAGAAACAGTAGCTATATCCCTGGATATAAAAAAAGCGTTTGACACACTTAGCTGGAACTATTTTTTCGCACTCTTAGCACATTAGGCTTTCGACGCGGCTTCATTAGCTGGATCAAAACATTATATTCCAAACCCACAGCCCAAGTCAAAACGGGACAAGTTATCTCTGAAGTATTCCCCATTGGCAGGGGCACTAGGCAAGCTGCCCGCTTTCTCCCTTATTATTTGTCATAGCTTTGGAACCACTAGCAATTAAGCTCCGTAGCTATGCTCACACCTGGGGTATCCCAGAATTTAATACACATCATATCGTATCCCTATATGCAGATTACACCTTGATATACCTGCACAATCATACTACTTCCATAGCAGGGGTAATGCTAATACTGGACAATTTTGCACTTGCCTCGGGCTTACACATCAACTGGACTAAATCAAGTATTTTTCCTCTTACCCTTATACCAAATGGGCAGCACATGACACTACCCCAATATCAATTGCCATGGTCTCACTTGACCTTTAAGTATTTAGGTATTCACATATACCATTCCATGGCAGATCTAAGAGAAGGCAATCTGGACAGACTGCTCCGGTCTACCCGTGGCTCGCTGTCATTCTGGAGCTGGCTCCCTCTATCCCCTATGGGCTGAACAGCAATAGCCAAAATGTTAATCCTACAGAGATTTTCATATTACTTCACCGTGCTCCCTGGTGTCCGAAGCTGTTGTGTAGGTCGGTGATCTTACGATGGAAGAAGGTGGCAAGGGAGTTGCAGAGGTCTTGTGAGGGCGTGATGGCGTTGGCGTTGGCGTTAGGGTTGGAGAGCTCTTTGACGATGTTGAAGAGTTCTCTGCTGTTGTGAGTGTTTTTGTCCAGTCTGTCAGTGAAGGAATTTCTTTTGGCGGCGCGGATCAGTTGGTGGTGTTCGTGGGTAGCGTTCTTGAGGGCAGTCATGTTATCTGTGGTGTGGTCCTTGCGCCAGGCTTTCTCGAGGTTGCAGCAGTTTTTTTTTTATTCCTTGAGGGTGTCAGTGAACCAGCGAGGTTTTTTGGTGTTGGTCTGTCTTGGGAGGCGTCTGAGGGGAGCGAGGGTGTCTGCGCAGTTGGTGATCCAATGCGTGAGGCTGAGGGCTGTGTCGTTGGGGTCGGTGGAGAAGGTGGGTTGGTTGTCGCTGAGAGTGGAGAGGAGCTGATCCGCGGGGATTTTGTTCCACTGTCGGCGTGGGATGGGTTGTGTGCGGAGGTCTCGCGTCGGAAGGTGAAGTGGACACATCTGTGGTCGGTCCAGTGTATAGCAGAGGAGTGGCTGAAGGATACGTGGTTGCTGGCGGAGAAGATGGGGTCGAGCGTGTGTCTGGCGATGTGGGTGGGGGTGTTCACCAGTTGCTTGAGACCGAGGTTGGCGAGGTTGTCGAGCAGGGCGGTGGTGTTGGGGTCGTTATTCTGTTCCAGGTGGAAGTTGAGGTCACCGAGGAGGATGTAGTCCGGCAAGGCAAGGGCGTGCGGGAAGATGAAGTCAGTGATCGAGTCGCTGAAGAGGGCGCGTGGTCCAGGGGGTCGGTAGATGAGAGTTCCTCTGAGGGTGGTCCTGGGGTCGGTGTGAATCTGGAAGTGCAGGTGTTCGGCGGTGAGGGGGGTGTCTTCGGTGGAGGTGGTGACGTTGATGGAGTCCTTGAAGACGATGGCGATTCCTCCCCCTACTTGGTTGGTGCGGTCTTTCCTGGAAATCTTGTAGCCATCGGGGATGCCTATGGCGATGTCGGGGGCCAAGGAGGCGTTCATCCAGGTCTCAGTGATGAAGGCGACGTCCGGTGCGGTGGAGTCCAGGAGGTCCCATAGTTCAACGCCGTGCTTGTGGACGGAGCGTGCGTTGATCAGGATGCATTTGAGGTGGTTGATGGCACGTGGGCTGGCGGCGTGGTGGTTTCGCAGTGGAAGGTGAGTCTGCAGGTGTGGTATGCGAAGGGTCCGTGGGTACGTTTTGGGTTGGCTTGGAAGCAGGTGCTGGAGCACCCCGGGTTGAGGGCGTGGAGGGTGATGGAGTCGTAGCGGTGCTGAGGGTCTTGGGAGTGCTGATGGCCAGGGGTCGTGGCGCTGGGCACGGTCCAGGTGCGGTCCAGGCAGGGACGGGCGCAGACAGGCTTGGAAAGCGGAGGGTGGGGGGGTCAGGTAGAGGGGAGGGGAGAAAAGATAGGGGAGGGGGGTTAAAGGTGGAGGGGAGTAAGGAGGAAAGATAGGAAGATAGAGGAGGGGGGTTACAGAGGTGGAAGGGAGTAAGGAAGGACAGAGAGAAGAGTCAGGAGCAGACGAAGAGAGGAGAGAAGAGCCAAGAAGAGAGGTAAAGAAGAAGAGGAGCGAGGAGTCAAGAACAGAAGAGCAGAGGAGAGAAGAGCCAGGAAGAGAGGTAAAGAAGAAGAGGAGCGAGGAGTCAAGAACAGAAGAACAGAGGAGAGAAGAGCCAGGAAGAGAGGTAAAGAAGAAGAGGATCGAGGAGTCAAGAACAGAAGAACAGAGGAGAGAAGAGCCAGGAAGAGAGGTAAAGAAGAAGAGGAGCGAGGAGTCGAGGAAGAGGAGTCAGGCAGAAGAGGAGAGACCTGAGAAGCAGAGGATACGAAGAACACAGATGAAGACCACAGAAGAAGGACCAAAGAAGAAGAGAGAACACGCAGGATGGGGTGCAGGGAAAAAAGAAGAACACAGATGAAGAACACAGATGAAGACAGAAGAAAGCACACGCAGGTCGTGGTGCAGAAGAGAAGGAAGAAACACAGATGAAACACAGATGAAGTGCACAGAAGAAGAACACAGATGAAGTACACAGAAGAAGAACACAGATGAAGTATACAGAAGAAGAACACAGATGAAGAATACAGAAGAAGGGAAGAAGGACGGCGGAGGAGCGGAGAGAGGTAGAAGGGGAGAGCAGAAGGCAGAAGACAGAGGCACAGGAGAGGAGGTGAGTAGCGCGGGGCAGGGCGAGGGGCTGGGCAGGGGGAGTACTTACTGTTTTTTAGCCGGACTTGCTGGGAGGTTTCAGGAGCCTGGGCTGGTGGAGCTGCAGCGGCAGGGGGAGCGACCTACCCTTGGGTCAAGGGTCGCTAACTCTGTCGCGCAGTGGCCGCCATAAGAGGGAGGAGGGGGGAGGAGGGGTCAGCGGGGGGCAGGAGGGGGGCGACGAATGGGAGCAGGGGGGGCGGGGGCGTGCAGGAGGTGGCGGCGGGAAAGTGGAGGGTGGGGGGGTCAGGTAAAGGGGAGGGGAGAAAAGATAGGGGAGGGGGGTTAAAGGTGGAGGGGAGTAAGGAGGAAAGATAGGAAGATAGGGGAGGGGGGGTTACAGAGGTGGAAGGGAGTAAGGAAGGACAGAGAGAAGAGTCAGGAGCAGAAGAAGAGAGGAGAGAAGAGCTAAGAAGAGAGGTAAAGAAGAAGAGGAGCGAGGAGTGAAGAACAGAAGAACAGAGGAGAGAAGAGCCAGGAAGAGAGGTAAAGAAGAAGATGAGCGAGGAGTCAAGAACAGAAGAACAGAGGAGAGAAGAGCCAGGAAGAGAGGTAAAGAAGAGGAGCAAGGAGTCGAGGAAGAGGAGTCAGGCAGAAGAGGAGAGACCTGAGAAGCAGAGGATACGAAGAACACAGATGAAGAACACAGAAGAAGGACCAAAGAAGAAGAGAGAACACGCAGGACGGGGTGCAGGGAAAAAAGAAGAACACAGATGAAGAACACAGATGAAGACAGAAGAAAGCACACGCAGGTCACGGTGCAGAAGAGAAGAAAGAAACACAGATGAAACACAGATGAAGTGCACAGAAGAAGAACACAGATGAAGTGCACAGAAGAAGAACACAGATGAAGTACACAGAAGAAGAACACAGATGAAGTATACAGAAGAAGAACACAGATGAAGTATACAGAAGAAGGGAAAAAGGACGGCGGAGGAGCGGAGAGAGGTAGGAGGGGAGAACGGAAGGCAGAGGACAGAGGCACAGGAGAGGAGGTGAGTAGCACGGGGCAGGGCGAGGGGCTGGGCGGGGGGAGTACTTACTGTTTTTTAGCCAGACTTGCTGGGAGGTTTCAGGAGCCTGGGCTGGTGGAGCTGCAGCGGCAGGGGGAGCGACCTACCCTTGGGTCAAGGGTCGCTAACTCTGTCGCACAGTGACCGCCATAAGAGGGAGGAGGGAGGAAGGAGGGGTCAGCTGGGGGCTGATACCTCATTCTTCTCATATTTTTCATGATACAATTAGAGCTTTTAAGCTCTTAGATAAGACTCCAACACCTACATTGTCTACTTTTGTGACTATTTCTGGAACAATTCAAAATTGTCTACTGATATTTCTGCTTCTATAAGTGCAGTCTGGGCTGCTTAAGGTATAAATGTAGTGTCTGATCTGTTGGAAGTTAATTTACCAATATTGTTTGCGCTTTTACAGACTAAATATTCCTGATCAAGTATGGATTTTTCTAACTTCTTATAGAATAAAGCAAAAATCTCAAAACTTGGCTCATTACCTCCTTCAACCTTTCATTCCTTTTTTCAAAAATTAAGTAAAGGAGGTCATTTAGCTCCAAAAATATATAAAATCTTGCAAAACACGCTGGCGACTTCTCCTTCACCACAGAAACGATGGTCAATATACCTTCAAAAGTCAAATCTTCCGCTGATCCATGATGATAATTGTTTGTACAACTCTTCTAAACTTCTTTAAATAAATTACTTCCTACACTATCTCAGATGCACTTCTATACTGCTCATTTTCTCCATTGGACCCCATCCAAAATGTCTTCTGGATTCGGATCTCTGTTGGTCGTGGAAGACAACACTGGTACTCTTGATCATATGCTTCTTACTTGTTGATACCTTTCTAATTATTATACGGAGGTTCAGGATCGACTTTTAAAAATGTTTAACATATCTCTCTCTTTATCTATTTCTCTTCTTATGTTGAGTCCACGTGTCATGTCTCCTCCTTTAGATGCACCTGGTATTGATATGGACATGTTAGATCTGCTTCTAAGACTAGCAGTCAAAATTATCCTGTTAGAATGGAAATCTTTGAATAATGGTTATTTTCATACATGGTGGGCATTGATTACCTATCTTAGAAGCATACATAGTAATGTATCTCTTTCTCCATGGACACCTAACCCTCACAGTCAATCTGGCATATATTAGATGTTTAATGGCCACAGCATATTTGTTTTTTACTAATATTCTATTTTAGGGCCTGATTACGACTCCAACAAAGGGGATTACTCCATCCCAAATGAAACGGACATCCCACCCGCCGAATTACAAGTCCATTATATCCTATGGAACTCGTAGTACGGCGGGCGGGATTTCTTTTACATTTGGGACAGAGTAATCCCCACCGCCGAAGTCGTAATCAGGCCCTTAGTGTTTAATATTGGAAGTATCTGAGTTTACTTCAGGTGTTATGACCCCATGGCGTTTTTCCTCTCTCTTTTTTTTATTCTTTCTCCTTTGTTTGATTTGGTCTTTTTCTTTTCGTTTCTCTCTTATATTTTTTTCCTTTTCTCTCTTTCCTGTTTTTGTTCCTGTTTTAAATTTTATTCTTGAGACACATGCACATCATTTTATATATCTTATTACAAAACCATTTTATTGATATGATTGGTGTTATTGCAGTTCTCTATATGTTGTGTTAACTTTGTCCATAATTATAACAGTTTGCCAAGATTTTTTTTACTTTTTAATATATCTTTATGTTAATATTTTCTCTCTCTAGCTTTGCACATATGTATTGTTTTGTATCCTCATTTGCTTATATACTATTTGTGATATATTTATTTGGGTCCCGACTTTAGATATTTCCTATGTAATTTCCTATTGTCTGTGCTATTCTTTTATGTTTTGAACATCAAGAAAACGTTTAGAACAAAAAAGCATGCCTTGAGGGCTCAGTAGCAGACCCAAGCCCCCCTTAAGAGGGTGGGTATGGGGCCTCATGATGCCACTGGTTTAGTGTGATAATTATTCACACTATATAAATAAACAGCAATGTTTTGGAATTTATATAGTGTGAAAATTATTACCTATAAAGATTTTCCCCCTAAAAGGGAAAATAATGTGTAGATGTTGGTGCTTATTACACCAAATCTCGCATGTCCCACCATTTACCAGCTGTTTTCCCTCTAATGAATATATGGTTTGTTTGACTAAACATTTTTGTCCTGAGAATGCACTTTTTATGGCAAACATCCTAATTCAGATGTGTGTAGCCTACATTTTTCAAATAATGATTGAAATTTTAGGTGTTGAATTTTAGGAGTCCATCTATGGGTTTTGTAAATCTAAATGCAGCCCTATCAGCCAATAGTAAATCCAAATGTATTTGCCAGTTGAAATGAGGACAGGTGCACTTATTTATTTAAACTTATCAGCAACAAAAAGACTTGTGTGCTAAAAGTGAAACCGTTCCAGGCATTAACTGAGTTTGTTTATAATGGATGGAAAAGAGGTTAGAGGTGATCATTATCTGGAATAGGGCAGGGGGCACTATTTTGGATCATGGGAGTGATTGTTGGGGTTAGTAGATGAGATAAAGGAAGAATATATGCACATTATTACAAATTTCTTTGATTGAAAGGAGGATGGGTAATAACTCCAGATGTGGTCCTATTATACAAGTCCATACAGAAAAGTGAACCAGAGGACATGCTGTTTTATATAGGAGTCAAATAAAGAAATGCACTTTTGGATAGGAGTCTAGTGAAGGTAGAAGGACATGCATAAAATGGTAAGCTTTCAATGGTTGTGAACAAGCAGTAATATTTGTTTAGTGCGGGGTTTATGCATTACAGTTGGAGGAGGGCTGTTGATTTCTATGCATTCTTGAAGGGTAGGTAGTTGTATTTAACAGTACTTCTATTTATACATTTGATTATGTACATACTGAATGAAAGGTAGGTCTATTGATACATATGTTTAATTGAGTTCTCATATAAAATACCTGGCCAAATGTCCAGAGCTTCTGTTTGTCGACAGATCAGGCATTGTTATTATTCTTTGTCTATTTTTTGGGGGATGAAAGATGGTTGACACTGGTCCTTATTACGGCAAAAGTAGCACTGTTAACTGCTTTGTTTTTGTAAGGTGGACTGACAAATTGTGGTGTTAGTCTTGAATGTAAATTTCTAAGTTGGTAGTATTTGTTGAATTGCGTCTTGTGACCTGTAACCAGTGGATAGCGTTCAGGGCAGAGATGTGTGTTTCTATGTTTGCATGTAAAAGTAATCTTAAAGCTGAGTTCTGAAATATCTGGAGTAGTCTCACGGTTAAGAGAGGAATCCTGTGATACAGATTGCAAGAGGATGAGTGATGTTGTTGCTTGAACATTTTGTGAAACTCTAAAATGGAGAAAAATGAGACAAAGTGTCTTCATAGTGTAGACAGCCAACTTGGTTAATTTTTTGCACTTGTCCATTCACTGAGAATGCAGAGCCAAAGACAATGCCAATTTTCTGTACTTCTTTTGATATTCTTACCAGTGATCCTACTTCATCTGGCAAGAGTGTTAACAGATCACAGCTTTTTAGTTCTCCATAAGTAAGTATTTTTGTATTCAATGCATTCAGTTTAAGAAAGTTTCATGTCAAGCATTTGTCTATGGCTTTGTTACATTTTTGAGCTTTGAATTGCCCCCATATTAGCGATTTTCCAATTTGATTAGTATCTGTGTAGAGGTCAAAACTGGTATTTGCTCTAGTGGTGGTTTGAGGTATACATTGAAGCGAAGAGGAAAGATGATGCACCTTTGGAGAAATCCTGTTTTTATTTTGTAAGGTATCAAGAATTAGGGGGGCACATAAATCATCCTAGTTCTGAGTTCAACATTTGAGACCCAAGCAAGAATATTACCATCAATAGTGATTTATTTGAGTTTGAAAATTAAGGTTTGATGGTGAGCTGTATCAAATGTTTCTACACGAATCAAGAAACTTGTTCTGCCACACTGTTGTTGTCACTGTGTGTTTTAAGTTATTCTATGAACTGATTAGAGAAGATGTTGTCCCTTTTTCTGGGGGGTGTACTTTTTGACAGCCCAAGAACAAATAATAGTCTTTTAGGAATTGTGGTATCTGTCATAATGCTGCTTTTGCAACTTGTTTGCCAAAAAAGAGGCCATTAGAAATGGGTCTATAGTTATTAGGCTCGTTTTGGTCCTGGATATTCTTCTTGATTATTCTGCATATGTATGCTGCCTTCATATCCAGTGAAGTGACTGCTGTAAATAAAGAAATTTTCCTGTGGATAAGGAAGTCTTGGTCAAATTCATTTGTGGTATAGCTGCTGATGTTGATAAAAAAAATGTTCTTGAATATTTTAACGGGTATAGACGTGAAGGGCAACCAGTGGGTTTTTTGCCTTTACGAAGATGGAGAATTTTGTTGGGTGCCCTGGCCTTTAGTAGCATCTCCTGTTGACAGCTTTTCTCCTATTTGCTACATACAACTACAAGCTGTCTACTTTTGTGGTGTAATAGGTCAGTGTTGGACCTGGCATCTTTTGCCGTGTTTCCCCTGTCTTTTTGCCTTCTGACCTCCTGTTTTAATGGTATGCTGGACTCTGTTTTTGCTGGTTTATTGTCTCTGCGCACTTTACCACTGCTGATCTGTGCTAAAGTGCAAGTGCTCCCTATGTAAATTGGATTGTTGATTGATTTAACCATGATTGGCATATTTGATTTACGGGTAAGTCCCTAGTCAAGTGCACCAGAGGTGCTCAGGGCATGTAAATCAAATGCTACTAGTGGGCCTGCAGCACTAGTTGTGCCACCCATATGAGTAGCCCTGTGAACATGTCTCACCCCTGCCACTGCAATGTCTGTGTGAGCAGTTTTTAACTGCCAATTTGACCTGGCATGTGAACCCACTTGCCAGGCTCAAACCTTCCCTTTTTATAGGGTAAGGCACCCCTAAGGTAGGTGCTAGGTAGCCCCCTGGGCAGGGTGCAGTGTATGTTAAAGGTGGGACATGTACTGATGTGTTTTACATGTCCTAACAGTAAACTACTGCAAAATTAGTTTTTCACTGTTGCAAGGCCTATCTCTATCACAGGTTAACATGGGGACTGCCTTTAAATAAGTTTCAAGTCCAGATTCCCTTTGGGAACAGATAGAGATTTGGAGTTTGGGGTCTCTGAACTCACAATTTAAAAATACATCTTTTTGTAAAGTTGTTTTTTAAATTGTCTGTTTGAAAATGCCTCTTTTAGAAAGTGGGCATTTTCTTCCTCAAACCATTCTGTGCTTCTGCCTGCTTGTGTATTCCACGTCTGGGTCAGACTGACAGTTGTGCTGTTGTGAATTCCCTCTAGACAGTGGCACAAAGGGAGCTGTGGTGTAGCCTGCAAATCCTGATGAGCCATCTGGGTTAGAGTGGAGGGAAGAGTGGGCACTTGCACCTGAAAGGGCTGTGTCTGCCCTCATACAATGCAGTCTCCAACCCCCTGGTGTGTGTCTGGGGCCAGGACTGGGCAAGGCAGGATCTTGTCAATAACAGAGACTTTCCTTTGACTTTGCCTACTTCAAAAGCAGTACTGGGTATAAGTAGTGGATCCAAACCCCCAGACTTTTAGAACAATTCTGGATCAAGAGGAACGTCTGCCAAGGAGAAGTGCTGAAGAGTTGGAGGAAGAGTACTGCCCCTTTGCTCTGGGTGCTTTTCTGGGTTGTCCTGCAGTTGCTGCTTCTGCCTGAAAGAAGGAAAATGTTGTGGACTTGGTTAGTTCTCTGACATCATGAGGCTAATGATGTCAGAGAATAGAAGGGAGATGTCGGGAGGATTCTGGAAGGGGCGGTTGGAGCAGAAGGAAGGAGAGAGAAAGCAGTTGGTGCACTCATGGTGGATGCTGTACGATAAAGACTTACCAAACAAATCCTGGCTGTGTGGACCTACCTTATCAGTGGCGACGAGGGTCTACAGCATCCACTGATTCAGCGAGCCTGGCGTGTGATGGACTGATGGCTAGACTCGGTCGAGTGTGGTGCAGTCGTGGAGAAGCGCTGTACTGTTGCTGCAGTTGCTCTGGTGGGCTGACACAGTGACTCTCCTCGTGGCATGCAGCAACCTAGAGGTGCCGACCTGTGGCCTTGCGGAGTGGCGTGGGGTGCCGGAGTGGTGCTGTGGCTCCGGTAGAGCCGGTTGGAGGTTGTGGAGCTGCAGATCTTGGTGACAAGAGGAGAAGAAGAAAAAAAGGGAAAGGTATTTTGTCAAGTGCGCGTTTCGTACCTTTTGTGCGCATTTCGGGGATTAGCAACGGCCGCACAAGCGTGTGGACTGGCGCACGCTCTAAGTACCTCACGCGTTTCAAAGTCTGCGAACGTGCGCATTTCAAAGGTCAGCATCGCACAAGCGCCTACGTCCGACACGCGCCCCAAGGACCTCGTGCGTTCCAGAGACTGCGAACGTGCACATTTCGAAATCAGCTTCAGCAGGGCGTTCCAAGGACCTCGCGCGCTTCAAGACTGCCAGCAGCGGCACGAGCTTGCTCACACGGTGCATGCTCCAAGTTCTGGCAACAATATACTCTCACTTTGATGCATCGCGAGACTGACACGGACATCAGATCTCGCATATTTTTACTGAAACTGTGACTAGACTGGCAACTGTTCTGCTCTGTGGCACAAAACCACATATATATTCTTGTTTATACCCTGTTTCCTGAAAGCGTTATTTCTATTTAACAGGAAGAAAGGACAATGTACATGTCATAATTATCCTTGATTTTAAGAACTTTGGGTATTTCTCTGGGCTAATTTATCTATTTATTTCTCTTGAAGCATATCTCTACAGCATGTCTCAAATGGCTACTCTCAGTTTATCTCAACCACCACAATTTTTATCCGAACGTGGTGAACCCATTCTACCTTGGCAAAAATTGATTCATCTTTTTGAATCTTATTCGATTGGCATTGGTGGAGAAAATTTTTTGCCAGCAAGGAAACAATGAATCCTTTTACATAATTTAGGTATTGAAGAGAGGAATATGTATGACAGCCTTGACCCAATAACTCTTGGCGCTGCAGATGGTGACCCTAGAGATGTATATGATGTCAGTCATGATGTTAAAGAAACACTTTGATACTCGGATAAATATAGTCATGGAAAGGCATACATTTTTCATGAGAGCACAAGCTAGAGATGAAAGAGTGGGAAATTACATTGCAACTCTTAAGACATTAGTGCAGACTTGTAAATTTGCTGATTTAACTGACTCTCTTATTAAGGATCAACTTGTAAGATGTACCAATAATCCGAGAGTGCAAGAAAAATTATTAGCAAAAATCCTTCTCTGAATGAAGCTGTTACTATTGTGGAGAGTATAGAGCATGCTACTTCCTGGGTTAAAGAAATGAAGGACACTACTTCAAATTGTGTTGCTGATTCCTCATTTAATCCAGTAGTAGCTAGAATTTCTACTCAAGAAGGCTTACAAGAATGAAATGTTATTCAAAAATTGGTGGCAAGTCATCTTAAAGGGGGCAGTGAGATGTCCAAAGAGTCCAAACTTAAATGTTACAAATGTGGCAGCTCTGGACATTTAGCAAATAATCTGAGATGCTTTGCTAGGAATGTCAACTGCAGGAACTGTGGAAAGAAGGGACATTTAGCAAAGGTTTGTAAAAGTCAGAGGATAAATGTGGTGGATAAGCATCGTCAAGTCAACAGTTGATTTTGAATGTGAAGTGCCCTGATAGTCAAAATATCTCTATAAGTAGTGACACCAAGCTAGTTATGCCAAAATGTGATGTAGAAATTGATGGTAAAATTGTTCCTGTCCTTGCAGACTCAGGAACACCTTTCACCTTAATAGGTGATAAAAACTGGGAGGCAATTTTCGGTAGTGACCACATTGAACTATCACCACCTGACATTAACCCCATAGGCTACGGTGGACAGAAGATTGATTTATTTGGTTATTCATTGATGACAATCAAATTTAAAGGGTGAGAAACTGTAGGAAAGATTTATGTGGCCAAATGAGAAGACAACTTGTTGGGTTGGAGACATCAAAAAGATCTGGGCATTATTCTCAACCCGAACTCTCCTGAACAAGTTCTTTCTATATCTCATATAGGAAATGATACCTACATTGTGAATGAATTTCCTGAAGTGTTCAGGGATAAATTAGGGTTGTTGGCAGATTTCAAACATAAAATAATTTTGAAATCTTCTGCCAAACCAGTAGTGCATAAAGTAAGGAAAGTACCTCATTTGATGTTGACTCCTTTGCAGGATGAGCTTAATAGGTTGTTGAGTTTGGGAGTTATAGAGGAAATTGAAGCTTCGGAACGGGTGGCTCCCGTTGTTTTAGTTCCCAAGGATAATGGATCTAAAATAAGGATGGGTGTGAACTTGAGGGGTCTCAACCAGTGTAAATGGGTAGATCGTCAACCCTTGCCAAATATTAATGAAACCCTAACTATGCTTTCACAGGCCAAAGTATTTAGTGTGCTAGATTTATCAGCGGCTTATCATCAAATTTTACTTCATGAGGACTCAAGACACTTAACTTCCTTTGGTATGCCACTAGGAGCTTTTAGATTTATTAGAATGCCATTTGGCCTAGCATCGGCTGCTGCGTGTTTTCCAAAGAATAATGAAAGAAGTGCTTAAGGGTTTGGGTTCGGTTTTGTTCTTCCAAGACAACATGTTTATTTATAGTGAAAATGAAGAGGAACATGACATTGCTCTCAGAGTAGTTTTGAAGAGATTGAAGAAAAAAGGGTTAACCTTGAAGAAGGAAAAGTGCAAGTTCAAAGTTGGTACAGTTGCTTACTTGGGACACACCATTTCAGGCAATGGCATTAAACCTAAAGTGACATTGGCTAAATCAATCATACATATGCCCACTCCCTCTGACAAAGATCAGGTACGATAATTTCTTGGTCTGGCGGAATATTACTGGAAGTTTATTAGAAACTTTGCGAGTGTGGTACAACCTTTAAGAGTCATTTTAAAGAAAGTTATGGATTTTGTTTGGTCTTCAGAGTGTGAAGAGGCCTTTAACATTGTAAAATGCAGAATTGGAGAGATGCCTACGCTGGGCCATTTTGATACTAGAAGGAAAACCTTGTTGTCCACGGATGCTAGTTGGAAGAGTCTGGGTGCGGTTCTCTCACAATTGGTAGATGGTGAAGAGAGAGTAGTAGCCTTTGCCTCTCGTTCACTTAGAGAAGCAGAAGTACGCTATTCAGTAATAGAGCGTGAAGCTTTGGCATGCAATTGGGCTGTTAATCATTTTATGTACTACCTGTGGGGGTTGCCATTTGTACTTAGAAGTGATCACAGGCCGTTGGTGCAGATGTTTTCGTGCCGTAGTATAGAAAACACAACTCCGCGTATCAAATGTTGGTTAGAAGATTTGATGGAATATAATTTTCATGTTGAATATCTACCAGGGAAGGAAAATAATCCGGCAGATTTTCTTTCTAGATTGCCTTTGACGGATCACACTACGGATGATCAGATTCCAATTTTGTAGATTAAGGAACCAGCTATTGATAAGGAAGGATGGGAGTCAGAATGTGAAAGAGACACTGTTCGCAATTTGGTGTCTGATTATGTTGTGAAAGGCTGGCCTGATTTAGGCAACTGTCCAGAAGGTTCTAAGGCATTGCGGAATGTCAAAGATGAATTAAGTATTGTTGGAAATGATTTGTACAGGTATGATAGATTGGTTTCTCCAGCTGGGTTGTACGAGAGACTGGTCAATTTAGCTCATGAGGGACATTTAGGTAGGAACTTAACTAAAGCTAGTGTCAGAGAATGCTACTGGTGGCCTCGCCTAGATAGACAAGTTGAGGCAGTCGTAAACAATTGTGTGCATTGTGCAAGGAATGATAAATCTAAAAGTGTAAGAACTGCTCCTTTATCCCCTGTTCGAGTTCCTGAGGAACCTTGGTGCAAACTAGGATTAGATCTTGTGGGACCGTTTGAAACTCTACCTTACAATGAAAGATTTGTAATTGTGCTAGTTGATTATACGTCCAAGTGGGTCACTGCTAGTTGTGTGAGTGCTATCACCGCTAAAGTTGTCATAGAGTTTTTAACTGATGTTTTTGCATGTGAAGGTATTCCCAAAGTGATAGTCACTGATAATGGTGTGCAATTTACTTAATTAGAAATGAAGAACTTTCTGAACAATTTGGCTATCTCTCATTTTCGCACTGCATTATATTCTCGCCAAGCTAATGGGTTGGTTGAAAAAATGAACCAGTTGATGAGAGCTAGTGCAGAGACTGCTATGGACAATAGAATCCCTCTAAAAACTGTTCTCAGGGAGAAATTATGGGCCCATAGGAATGCTCCAAATACTGTTACGGGTATGTCCCCCTTTAGAATCCTGAGAGGTAGGTTGACAGGTTCTAAACTTAATCTGTTGTGGTTGTCGTCTGATAAGGAGATTGGGGAATCACCAGTTGATGAGGATTCTATCCAACATAGAATTATTGCGAATCAAGCAAAATACAAGGAAGCATTTGATGATAAACATGGTGCTTATCAAAGGTTGTGGCATGTAGGTGAAATGGTGTATGTTAAAAAAACTTTTTGGTCAAGTTAAGGGGCATCTAAATTTATGGGACCGAAGAAGATTGTGCAAGTGAGAAGGAATGTTGTTTTTCTGGAAGGGGGTGATGTGTAGAGCATGTCGCGTTTAGCCAAATGTGTGGATAAGAGACCGATGACTGGGAGAATGTACAAGGAGGAAAATATTGGTGGATCTGATCCTGGAGAGAAGACTAGAAGGAGTGTAAGGGAAAAAATAGTTCCCAAGTATTTGGAGAATTTTACACGTTAAGGAAGCTGTGATAGTAATATAGCGTGTGATTATACGTTGACCATTTACGGTTATTATTAATTCTTAATTTTGCATTAGCTATGTCTACATCCTGTCAATGGGGTTCAATATTTTTAGGTTTTGCATTGTGTTTTTTCTTTCTTCCTTTTCTTGTATCCTTTCTGTCAAGTTTGTCTTATAATGTTATTGTAACATAGTTAAGTTTAAGTTATTTGTTATTCCTATAGGAGGGAGATGTGTTGTTTACTTGGTTAGTTCTCTGACATCATGAGGCTAATGATGTCAGAGAATAGAAGGGAGATGTCGGGAGGATTCTGGAAGGGGCGGTTGGAGCAGAAGGAAGGAGAGAGAAAGAAGTTGGTGAACTCATGGTGGATGCTGTACAATAAAGACTTACCAAACAAATCCTGGCTGTGTGGACCTACCTTATCAATAAAGACTTGAATCTGCTGTGTATCCTGCTTGTGAAATTTCTCCAAGGGCTTGGAGTAGAGCTTGTCTCCTATTGGTAGTCTCAGGGATATCAAAGACTTCAGCTTCATCTGCCTACAGCACAGGGATTTGTGTGTTTTGTGCTGCAACAGAATCAAAACCACTGCAACACTGTCAACGACGCTGCTGCCTCCACTCTGACCTCATGACACAACAAGGAGCAGTGCCACATGTTGCACCGCAATCCTGGTCTCACAGGCGATGCCATCTGATGACGCCACCGAATCACTGCTTGCAGAGTGACCTGTAGACCCCGCTCTCCGTATCGCCTTGCTCACATCACAGACTTGGCATCCCCGACGACACCGCTCCACGCTGACACTGACTACCAGCAACAGCACTTCAGCAAACAACGCTGCCTCTGCGTGCACAATGACTGGAGAAACTGCACGTAGTACCACCTTACTTCACAATGCAGCCCTGGTCTCACTGACACCGCAGGACACCGTCAACAAGCCACTGACTGCACCATGACCTGTGGGCATTGCACATTGCACTGTCCCGCTTCGCACCGCAGCCCCGACGCCATTCACCCCAGTGTTCCTGACTTTGTCATCAGCCCAGAGTTTAATCTGCAATGCGTGTGACTTCAAGGGCCCAATGACCCCCGCACTGACCTCTGGAACCGACACCTGCAACGCCAGCGACGGCGTATTCCAGATCTCATTACGAGGATCAGGACGCCCTGCATTTTCAAGGTACTGTTTGCAGGTCTTTCCGACACCATAGCTGGCCCACAATGCTGCGGTCGGCCTGAACTGTTGGATTTGTTGTTCACGACGCCGGTATAGCCCCAGACGGAGCTATCAACATCAAGGAACTGTATTTTTAAGTCAAGTCTTGCAAAATTCATATCTTTATTGCTGTATGTTGGATTTTTATCATTTTGGTCTTGTTTTAAATAGATACATATTGTCTATTTTTCTAAAACTGGTGTGGTGTCCTTTTATACTGTTTTCACTGTAATACTGTGTATTATGTGCAAATGTTTTACACATTGCTTCTCAGATAAGCCTGACTGCTCGTGCCAAGCTTCCAAGGTAGTGAGTGGGTGTTATCTGTGCTGGGTATCTCCCTTATCCTGACTAGAGTAAGGGTCCCTACTTGGACAGGGCGCAAACGAACTGCCAACTAGAGACCCCATTTCTAACATTGATTGTCAGCAGTGAGGATAGGACTTTCATTTGCTCTTGACTTACAGTGATTGGTGTACGCTACTACCACATCGCAGACCACTGCCTGCCACATACAGTTTTTGGTTGTGGAGTTTTCCTTTGATCTATTTTTGGGTCTTGAGTTCAAGTTGAACTTCCTACTACATCATGTCTCTGTCAGGAGCATCATCAGTTACATCCCTGGATTTGGTTTTTGAGGAGGATATATTAGAAACCCACACTGTGAATGAACTAAAGTCAGTTTGCAAGAGCCTTGAGGTCCAAGTTACTGGCCTCATCAAGAAGAATGAGCTAAAAAAGGTGTTGAGGACCTGGGTAGCAGCCGGAAATGCCAGTGGGCATTCTGAGGATCCAACTGGGAAGACTGTGCTGAGGGTGCAGGAGCTGCCGAAAGATGAGGTATCCCAAGGGCCAGGCAGCAGTAGTGTTGTCCAAGGGTCTGACCCCAGAAGAGCTGGGGGACAGGAGGGAAATTAGGAGACATCATATAGAGATGGAGGGGCTAAAAATGGGGGAACAACGGGGAGAAGCAAGTCATGGAGGAAAGGAAGATGCTTTTAGACCATGAGCTCAGGGTAAAGGTGCTGGATCAGAGGAGTAGATCCAGCAGCAACAGTGGCAGCAATACCTCAGTGCAGTCAGATAGAATAGCACACATTCACAGGAATGTAGGAAGGGAGTACAAAACGGGAGATGATATCTAGAGGTGGTTTCAGGGATATGAGGCATCTATCCACATGAATGGGACCCCTGAGAAGATATGGGGAGCTGGATTGTAGAACCACTTCACAGAGGAGGGGAGGGATACTTTGGTAGCTTTGGTAAGTGGTGCAACCTCACCTATTTTGATGTGTAGGAGGCCCTTCTCAACAGGTATGGTCTCACTCCTGACAAGTACAGGGATCAGTTTAGAGGGAGTAAGAAAACTGATTCACAGACCTGATTAGAATGTGTGGATTCTTTTTGCAGTGCACTGGATGGTTGGGTGAAGGGCAGTAAAGTCACAGAGTCTCAGGGGCTGTACAACATAATTGCACAGGAACACTTGTCTAGTTTGTGCTTTGCAGAGCTGCACCAGCACTTGACTGATAGTGTGCTGACTGACCCCAGGAAGCTTGCTATGGAGGCGGACCGCTGGGTGAGTACCACGGTCCACAAGAAGGTGTATGGGGGAGACTCTGCCAAAGGTGGGCAGAGTCCCCAGCAACAGAGTTGGGGGGGGGAATAAGGGTAAGCAATGCTTTGCTTGTGACCAGGTGGTCACATGAAGGGGGATCCCAAATGTCTCAAGTGGACACAGTTAGACCAAGAGATTGGCCAGTGTAGCGCTTGGGGAGGAGTTGGTCACAGGTGGGTGTGAGGAACCAACCGAGTTGACCCTAGTCTCAAAAGGGGACAGTGAGATGGTCCACAGAAACCTAATGCCTGATAACACTAAACAATACAGGCAGTGGGTGACCATCAATGGGCAGAGGGTAGAAGCTCACAGAGATACTGGAGCCAATGTGACCACTGTCCGGTATCACCTGGTGTCTGAAGAGCAGATAGTCCCTGGTGTATTACACCAAGTAGTTGCAGTGAACAACTCAGAGCGCCAATGTAAGGCGGCACAGGTTCCCTTTGAGTGAGGGGGTCTCAGGTTCCATGAGGGTAGCTGTGAGTCCCACCATGCCTGTTGACTATCTGCTGGGCAATGACCTGGAGACATCCGCCTGGAAGGAGGTGGAGCTCAGGTCACACTTGGGGATGTTGGGGTTGCCAGAGTGGGCGTGTGTGACCACTCGGTCAATGGCAACCAGTCAGGATGATCAGAAGGACCTGGAACCTGAAACAGTGGCCCAGGAGTCTGCCAAGAGAAAGGGCAAGGGGAGCCGGAAACCCACCCCTGAAGTTTCCATGGTCTGGGAGGAGGCTGACCTTTAGGGGGATACCCCGGCATCTACAGGGGAACAGGTGGCTGAACAGGTAGACCTACCTGAGCTGATCTATTGGGAGAATGGTCTCCTGTATAGAGAGCCTAAGGCTGCCGAGCCTGGGGCAGCCTGTGTGCCAGCGCTTTGGAGCCTTCCTACTGGGTTTGGCTCATGATGTGCCTATGGCAGGGCATTTGGGACAGGACAAGGCCTTTGGCAGACTTATCACCCACATCTACCAGCCCCAAATGAGAAAAAATACAGATGCTTTCTGTAGGACCTGTCAGACTTGCCACACAAGTAGCAAAACTGGAGGGAAATGAAAAGCTCCCCTCCAACCCTTTCCTGAAGTGAGCACCCATTTCGAGCGGGTGGGCATTGACATAGTAGCAGCACCCCTGGACCCCAAAACAGCCCTGGGCAACAGGTTCATCCTGGTCTTTATGGACCATGCCACCTGGTACCCTGAGGCTCTCTCTGGGGACAGGGACGACACCCATTGTTGCATGGGCAGTGATGGGGATCTTTACCTGGATGGGTTTCCCCAAGGAGGTGGTATTTGACTGAGGTACAGACTTTATGTCCATGTACATGAAGGCGATGTTGAAGGAATGTGGGATCAACTACAAATTCATCATTCCTTATCACCCCCAAAGTAACAGGTTGGTTGAGAGATTGTACCGGACCCTGAAAGGCATGATTGGGGGTCTGTCAGACTCCATAAGGCAGAAGTGGGAAGTCCTTTTGCCATGCCTTCTTCTTGCCTACAGTGAAGTACCCAGAAGGAAGTTGGAGTTAGCCCCTTTGAGCTGTTGTATGGGTACCCAGTCAGAGGACCTCTGAGTCTGGTGAAAGAGGGCTGGGAGCAAGCTCCTAGGAACTGACCTCAGGATGTATTTAATGTCATGCTGGCCTTCAGAAACCGGACTGTACGCTTCAGGAAGCTCGCTCAAGAGATCCTAGAGGCAAGCCAGGAGGACATGAAACACTGGTACGACCAGAATACCACTCTTGTTGAGTTTCAACCTGGCCAGAAAGCGTGGGTCATGGTCCCAGTAAAGCCTTGTGCTCTACAGTACAAGTGCACAGGACCATTTGAGGTAAAGGAGTGCAAGACTGATGTCACCTACTTGGGGGACTTGCAGACTCCAAGGAACCCCTTGACGTCCTACATGTGAACTGCCTCAAACCCCATTTGAGAGGTCTGAGATAACCATGCTTCCAGCCACAGTGATGGGGTGAAAGAGGAGAGTGAACCTCTCCCTGACCTCCTGTCTGCCAGGGAGCAGGATGGGTCAGTAGAAGGTGCGGTCCTCTCCTCTTCTCTGACTCTCGAGCAGCAGAGTGACTGTCACCAGTTACTGGGACAATTTTCAACTCTGTTCTCTCTCACTCCAGGTGTCACCCATCTATGCATGCATGATGTGGACACTGGGGACAGCTTGTCTGTGAAACACAAGGTTTACAGATTAGCTGACAGAGTGAAGGCCAGCATCAAGGAGGAGGTATCCAAGATGTTGACTTTAGGGATGGTTCAGCACACCAGCACCCCTTAGGCCAGCCCATGTGGTTTTGATACCTAAGGCTGCAGCACCTGGTGTCACACCAGAACTTCATTCTGCATGGACTACGGTAAGCTCAATGCCGTCACTAGGACTGATGCCCACCCCCACCCCACAGCTGATGAGCTCATTGATCAGTTGGGGGCTGCCAAGTGCCTCAACACATTTGATTTAATGTCTAGTTACTGACAGATTGCCTTAACTGATGGGGGGAGGTTGGCGGTCTCAACGCCAGAGGAGCACTTCCAGTCCAAGGTCATGCCCTTTGGGTTGAAGAACACCCCTGCCAACTTCCAGAGGTTGGTCAATCAGGTCCTGGCTTGGCTTGAAAACGTCATTGCTGCCTATCTTAACGACATTGCTGTTTTGAGCTTCAGTTGTGAGAGCCACTTGCACCACATCCACCACCTCTGGGAAGTCTTGAAAATGCTGCATGCCATAAGCCTCACTATCAAGGCCATTAAGTGCCAGATAGGGCGGGGGTCAGTGGTGTACTTGGGACACCAGGTAGGAAGTGGCCAAGTGGCGCCCCTACAACCCAAGATTGATGCCATTCGGGCTTGGGCACCCCCCAAGACCCAGACAGAGGTGAGAGCCTTCTTAGGCCTCACCAGGTACTACAGGATATTTGTCAAGGGGTATGGCACCATTGTTGCCCCCTTGGCAGAGCTGACTTTCAAGAAGCAACCTAGACAGGTGATCTGGACTGAGGCGTGCCATCTGCGTTTCACAACCTGAAGGAGGTCATGTGCACGGCACCTGTGCTGCTGGCCCCTGATTTCCCCAAGGAGTTTGAGGTACAGACAGATGCTTCAGAGCATTGTGTGGGAGTGGTACTGTCACAGCTGAATGAAGAGGGCTTACACCTTCCTTTAGTCTTCCTTAGCAGGAGACTACTCCCCAGGAATCAGAGGTAGAAAAGGGAAGCTTTTGCTGTGGTCTGGGCGCTGAAGAATCTAAGACCCTACTTGTTTGGGTCTCACTTCCAGGTTCAGACCGACCACAGGCCCCTCAGATGGTTAAGGCAGATGAGTGGTGAGAACCCAAAACTGTTAAGGTGGTCCATTTCCCTAAAGAGGATGGACTTTACAGTGGAACACCATCCTGGTACAGAACACGCCAACGCTGGTGGTCTGTCCAGGTTCTTCCAACTTAGGTCCTCATTACAACCCTGGTGGTAAATGTCGCCTACCGCCATGCTGACGGCCGCCAACATACCGTGAACGTGACGGTATTCCGCTAACGGTGTATTCTGACCCACACTGAGAAATCCGCTACAATACAGACACCCACACAAGTCCGCCAGACCAAAGGTCAGTGATAAAATGGCGGTACCAAAACCCACACCGTTACGCTAACAGGAATATGCCCACAGTATCAGGGCCCACGAATCACTGTGGCGGTCTTTCAACCGCAGTGAACCATTGGCGGCACACACCGCCATGATCAAATGCACACACACTTACAAAGTTACACCACATTGGACAATTCAAACTGCACACACCTGACACACACTCAGACCAAAATAAAACACACATCCATATTACTGATAACCCTTTCAAGGAAAAAAAATATTGCTAACAGAGAGAGACACAAGCCAGGAGCACCCACTCAATCTGAGCCACAGAACACCATCACCCATGCACCATCCACGCACCTCATACCACACACTGCAACACATCACCCCACACATCACCCACACATCCTCACACATATCACTCACACCACATCCATGGCACCCCAAAGACACGCCAGGTTTTCAGAGGAGGAGCTAAGGGTCATGGTGGAGGAAATCATCCGGGTAGAGCCACAGCTATTCGATCACAGGTGCAGCAGACATCCATTGCAAGAAACAAGGGATGACATCAGGAAGAGGTGGAACGACCTACGGGGGAAGGTGTGTTCCATGGTTGCAAGACACCAGGTAGCTGTACAGAGGTCTGGTGGTGGACCTCCACCTCCTCCCCCACAACTAACAACATGGGAGGAACAAGTCTTGGCAATAATGCATCCTGAGGGCCTTGCAGGAGTAGCAGGAGGACTGGACCCTGGTAAGTCAAATCTTTACTACTATATCCCCCACCCTACCTGCATGCAATCACAAAGTCTTACCCCTACCTTCACCCTCATCACTCCACCACCTCACATATACCCCACTATCACAACCCACCCATCCCAAAACCAAGCCCTGCATGTGACACCAATCCATGGACCCCCATCACAGACCTGAATGGACACCCATCACCACAGCATGCCCATTAGAGTGAATCACTTAGCCCACAAAATCACCACGCACACTAGCCTAAGCTGCCAGGGCTATCCCACCCATGCACAAGATGTCACACGCAGATGCAATAACACTGCATTTTCATCCCCACAGGACCCCTATTCAACGTCATGGGAGAGGAGTTGCCACCAACATCCAGTCCCCCCCAGAGGAGGCCCACAGTGATGACAGCAGCTTTGCACGCCTGGATCACGATGACCAACCTGGCCCATCAGGGGCCTCTGGACAGTCGGTTACCCTGCCACAGTCCCAACCCACCACAGAGCCTCCCCCCCTCAGGAAACACCAGCGCAGCACCCACCCAGCGGGCCCATGCCACTGTCCCCAGGACACGTCAATCAGCAGTGTGTCCACCACTACAGGGACCCCAGGCAACCCCACAAACACAGGACGATCAGGGACCTGGAGTCAGTGGCAATGGGCACACGGTTCAGGGGACAGAGGCACAGGACAACAGGGAAGCTGGGAGGACTGCCGTGTGACAGTGGGAGGACAGGCCCTGGAAACCCGCTGTCCAAGAGGCACTCTCCAACATCCTGGGAGCATACTACCATTCCCAGCAGACCATGGGCCAGATACTGTACAAGTTGCAGGAGACACAGCGGCTGCTGAAGGTACAGTACTAGGGGATCAGGGGGGACCTCAAAAACATCTACACCATCGTGGCCACAGTTGCAGGGGTGCTGGCAGACATGGGCAAGATCATGAGGGAGGCAGTAGTACAACAACGGGCCCCTGACACTAGCCACACCGAAGAACAGCCCTCCACCTCCACTAGTGGACAGGAGGCCCCGCCACAGGACCAACAGGCCACCAGCACCTCACCACCTGCAGAAGGAGAACCACCCCGCAAACGGGCCCTGCGATACAGGCAGAAGCCAGAGAACATTGCCAAGACTCCCACCAGGAAATAAGACTCTCCAGATTGTCCCCCTTCTGTCCCACTCTGTCACCCTGTCCACCTTGAATTGCCATTACTCCCCTTCCTATGCCCCACTGGACAATGCACCTGTGATACAAAGAGACTGGACTCTAACTGGACATCCTTCCACCATCACCCCAGCCCATTGCACATCCCCCTCTACGTATGTGCACTTAAATAAACACCCTTGGAACAAATACAAATATTGAGTAGGTCAAATGATTGAATTATGTACTAGTACAACATTCTGAAAACATTACAAGTCATAAATACGGTCATTTATACATTGGTATGAGCTTTAGTGGGCAGCAGTAAACATACCAGGAGCCAGAGTGGACCACAGAGATCATAAAATAGAGATGCCAAAGGTTACAGTAAGTTGCCATAGACATAGGGAAATAAGGCTGCCATGTACAATGTCCAACAGAAAACTGAAATGTAAAGTGGAGTTACAGTGTCTTACCTGTGTGTCACTGGAAGTACTGCTGAATTATATTACTTCTGTTGTCCACATCTTCTTCCTCTGCCTCCTCTTTCTCACTGTCCACAGGCTCCACCGCTGCCACAAGACCATCTCCAGGCTCATCCTCCTGTAGAAAAGGCACCTGGCGTCTCAAGGCCAGGTTGTGCAACATGCAGCGATGATCTTGCACACCTTCTTGGATGAGTAGTACAGGGATCCACCTGTCAGATGGAGGCACAGGAATCTGGCCTTCAGGAGGCCAAAGTTTCTTTCAATGATCCTCCTTTTTCGCCCGTGAGCCTCATTGTAATGTTCCTCTGCCCTTGTCCTGGCATTCCTCACTGGGGTCAGTAGCGATGAGAGGTTGGGGTAACCAGAGTCACCTGCAAATATCAAGGGACAACTGTTAGATACACACTAACCCACAGGGCCCACACCATACCCATACACCAACACCTATTGGGTGGGAACCAGGGCTCACCTATTAGCCACACCCGGTGCCTCTGGAGTTGGCCCATCACATATGGGATGCTGCTATTCCTCAAGATATAGGTGTAATTCACAGAGCCAGGAAATTTGGCATTCGAATGGGAGATGTACTGGTCCGCCAAACAGACCATCTGCACCTTCATAGAGTGATAGTTTTTTCTATTCCTGAACACTTGTTCATTTCTCCAGGGGGGGGACAAATGATGTGTACCATCAATGGCACCAATGATGTTGGGGATATGTCCCAGGGCATAAAAGTCAGCATTCACTGTGGCCAAATCCTCCACCTGGGAGAATACGATGTAGCTGCGCATGTGTTTCAGCAGGGCTGACAACACTCTGGTCAACATGTTTGAGAACATTGGCTGAGACATCCCTGATGCCATGGCCATTGTTGTTTGGAAGGAACCACTTGCCAGGAAATGGAGCACTGACAGGACCTGCACTAGAGGGGGGATACCTGTGGGCTGGCGGATAGCTGACATCAGGTCTGGCTCCAATTGGGCACACAGTTCTTGGATTGTGGCCCTATCAAGTCTGTAGGTTAGGATAATGTGTCTGTCCTCCATAGTCGCAAGGTCCACCAGGGGTCTGTACACCGGAGGATGTCGACATCTCATATTCATCCTCAATGGCAGAAGCCTATGGAGGAAAACGGAGAGCAGAGGGTCATATTCACACATCGATTGATATAATGATGCATCTTTTACTTTACAGAACCTGTATGTGAATCTAAGATTCAGTTGTTGTGACGCAGTTAGGTGCCATGGCCTGTGCCCCCATGAAATGGCAGCTGCCTGACCTGTGAGGAGAGACAAGTGGAAATGAGGTAATTCCGTTGGCGTTGTGCGCTGTTGCGGTAGGCGGTCGACCATGGTTATCATTGGGCCCTATGGGTCCCAGGAGTCAATGACAATGTACGCTGGCGGTGACGGTATGCACCGTCGCGGACGTGACCACCATCTGTGCACTCACTTGCTACCTGACCTTCAACAGGAGAGGACCTACACTGCAAGTGCTGCTGTCTCTGGGGAAAGGGCCCCTGCATTCACTGCGGAGGAGTTGGAGAAACTGGTGGATGGGGTCCTACCCCAGTACACATTACTCTACAGTCCTTCAGACAAACAGGTGAGTACACTGTGAGCATGATGCGTGGGCCATGAATGCATGGATTGCTGTGTGTGTAGGCCACATGTAAGGGGGGGCTGAGGCGTCCTGGCCAGTGTG